>NC_138776.1:272147350-272747350 GCF_965119305.1 Pelophylax lessonae
ATTCCTTGGTCCCCTCGGAGGAATGGGTGGCACAATCGGAAAAAGACCAGTAAGCAACCTCTCCCCCAGAATTCAAGCTCTTTCCTGCCTTTTTGGATGAGGACTCTCTTTCTCTCTTCAATGCTTTCTGGACTCCGAGTTAGAACTGCAGGAGCAAACCTCTTTGGAATTAGACACTGACTCTAGAACTGCAGTTTTCTTTCATTCGGCAGACATTTACTCTAAAGCAGGAGGCCGGATTAAATGCAGCTCATTGCTATCAAAGGAGGCTAGCCCTTAAAGGATACAGTTTAAACTCTTGCAATGTAGAAAAGAATGTCCAACTTGTAGAATTATTCTTTAGGATAGAATCAATATTCTTCACACCAACTTCCATTGCATTGGAAGAGAGGCAAGGGTTAAGGCAGGTTCACAGGCTACAACTGCAGACAGATATACCCCTTAGGGACAAGTCCAACACAAATTTACCACCAGAAGACCCTAAACCCCCCAAAGGACCAACCTAATCATCATTATTGAGTATACCCCTGAAGGACACAGCATCCCCCAATGGCAACTCCATGTATATGGCTAAGCTCATGAAGGCCACGTCAACCAAATAGGTGACTCATTATGCTGGAAAACCTCTTCAAGTGCCTAATCTGACATCCTGCAGTACAGGTAGAAGTGTTCTGGTTTGGGTTTGAACTGAGCAACCCAGTGCTGCAAAGTGATGACCACTAAGACATTCTGGTGCACTGTCCTTCTGTTCAATTTGCACCACTCTTCTAGTAAGAGGTTCTAGATTAAACATCATAGGGAAAAAGGCAACGCACTCCTTTTTAAGTGCTAAAAATACTTGCATTGCAGGTACCTCTGCAGGAAGGGAGGTACAAAAACCTGCTTATAGACCGTCCTCATCTTCCTTTTAGGAATTGTTTGAAGAGGATTAAACTGGTCAGTTGAGTGATCCTGCAAGGGAAAAGCTTGACATGGTCAGAGTTGAGACTCCTTGTACACGCAGATCTGGAGAGGCTTAATAGAAAGTGTCCATTAGTCAGCTTCCCATACACCAGCTTTATGAGGCCTGCAGAAGAGCTGACAATCCAGGAACAGTATCAGTAAGGAAGACGCTGCCCCCCTCCAGCTATAACCTGCATTGAGCAGCCACAGCATAGAGGGATTAGGCTGCAGCAGCACAAGGACCTGTCACAGTAAGAAATAAATCCATGATAAACAGAGACGGTGCAAAGGAGAACTCCATATTGTTAGGAAAAAAATATTATATTATACCATATATAATTGCTACTCTAGTAATTTATTTAAAAAAAAAAATCGCAATTCAAACTACGGCTGCTAAAGTCTCCTAAGCGGTCAGAAAAGACAGTGTAACAGTTGTTTGTTTGCTGGGTGAGAAAAACCCGTAAGGGGTTAATTAGTGCTAAAGGAATACTGACACTGCAGCTTCTCACATCAGAGCACCGTCCCAGCAGGTGAATAATCAAACAGACCCTTCCATACAGATGTAGAGCCCTCCTAGGTAGGTGCTAGAATGAGTGGATATCGTTTTTGGTTTTTCTGCCCAACAGGGACACAGCTCATGCTGTCTTGATGATTCACACTGATCCAATAGCCATGGAGTATATTGGACAGGTGGATGGAAGCCTGGCAGATGAGATCATGGATGTCTGTACAGCCCTGGCCAATTATAAGGGGATGTGCCCCAAGGCATACTGGTTACCTGCATTTATTTCTGAAGAGCACATGGGCTCGTAGTCCAGTTCAGTCTAACTCTAGGGAGAGAGGTCTAAGTGGGGAGGGGGCTGCTGCCTCTCCCTTGCAGAGGCTGCCAGGCAGCCTCAGGTGGGCGACCTGAGGGCCTAAAACATTGAAGTTGCAACCCCATTGGTTCTTACGAGGGCTGACTGAGGGAGGACATCTGCAGATCCTGTCTGGTACTACTGAGGAAGACTGGTGTGTGGGCTCCAAGAGCCTTGCGAGTATAGACCCCCCCACAGGGGATCCTTAAGACTTGTGCTGTTAGATCCTCCTCTGGGTGATAGAAGTCAGTTACTGGGTGCAAGCTAAAGGAGACACTGGCTGGTGTCTTGAAGAGGCAAGGTTCACTGAGTTCCTTCAGCTACAAAGGGACTTGTTCATCCCATACAGGTGCTTTATGGTCCTGCAGATCTGCGATACAGTTCTATTGAGAGAGTTGTCCTCACCTGTGAACAGTTATTTGGAGAATCCTACTAAATCCCTTCTCTTATCCAAAAAAATGCGAAACTACAGATGATCACAAGGAACCACTGTCATATGTATGGACTTTAAGGGCACAGCATGAGACAGATAACAACTACATGGATTTATCCTAAAATAACATTTATTGATTTATCTAAAACCAGATCTCAATAAAATGAGGAAACTGGCCCCAAACTGAGCTCAGCTCGTACACAGGAGATCAATGTCTCCTACTAATATCACTCATGTACATCATACATATATATAAGGATAAGTTTGTATATATCATAAGGTTCGTGTAGATATAGATATTTTGTCTGTTCACTGGTCTACGCGTTTCGCACAAGGCTTCTTCAGGACTATGAAGATGTACAGACAGTTTTCGCTTATAAACAGACTCGATATTAGTGTTTCATAAACATAGAACATATACTGTATTTATGTACTTCATAATAAATACAAACATGGCACACATCCTTCCTTCCAACCCCCAACAAATTATCCCGACCTGGGGTGGACACAGGGGAGAAAATCAGACCAAAATGTGTTGTATATATAGGTATCAGTCCTGATAATCCTAGGTACAAGATAAAATATATATGTGTAGTAGTGTGAGGAGTAATTACATTTTCTATTCTATATCTATTTATACAGAAAGGAGGAAGGATAATCACCTTATGAGGATAGCAGGTTGGTATACACCGGATGGAGTTTATACTCCCATAATATGTGGGTGTCTCTCTCTATAGGGGTCACCTAGGTATATGATCAAAGCCCATCTTGTTTATGACTCATAGTTAGTGTACTCTTATCTTTAATAATGTAGGTTTCAGCCTACCTGTAGGTTAGGTATATCTCTTGGATATACTTACCGCCCCTTACCTATGTAAGAAATGTCAAATGGAGGAGGAGCCTGCAGTAGTTATTTTTTAATAAGGGATTTTTTAAGAATTGTGTGTGTGTTCTTATTAATTTTTGACACTTTTTTGGTGAATAGGTACGAGTAATATGTTCCAGATGCTCATTCACATGGGGGGGTGGGATCTGGGGGCCCCCTTGGTAAAAGGGGTATTCAGATTATGACAAGTCCCCTGCCTGCAGACCCCCACAACCACAGGCAATGGTTGTGGGGAAGAGGCCCTTGTCTCCATCAACATGGGGAGGAGGTGCTTTAAGTTGGGGGGGCAGAGCTTCCCCAAAGCACCCACCCACCTATGTTGGAGGACATGTGGCCTGGTATTGTTAAGGAGGGGGGGCCCTCACTCGTCCCTCCCACTTTACTGACCTGCCAGGCTGCATGCCGGGATAAAGGGTCTGGTATGGATTTTAGGGAAGAACCCGTGCTGGTTTTTGTTTTATTTACATTTTGGCCCCCCAAGGGCTTGGTATGGACTGGGGGTGGGGGAGCACGCTGTTTTTTTTTTTTTTTCTATTGCCGGACAATGCCAGCATTCTTTTATTTCCATTCATCTGTCAGTGGGGAAGCCCGCTGACAGCTGATGAGTCATGGTTGGTAAGGATGCAGGAGGCCGGCTTCCCGGCTTGCTGCTTAACAACCAGCTATTTCTTCACACAGAATTTGCATCTGTCAATCGTTTTTTTTGACTGATCCTAACTCAAATCGTTCTGAAAAGTTGGAATTTGTATGAAAATTAATAAACGAAACAAATTTTAACAGATTTCAACAAAATTTATTACAATTTGATTTTGTCAGAATTAACCACTTAAGCCCCGGAAGATTTTACCCCCTTCCTGACCAGGGGGTTTTTTGCGATTTTTTACTGCGTGACTTTAACGGACAATTGCGCGGTCGATCGACGCTGTACCTAAACGAATTTCACGTCCTTTTTTTCCCACAAACAGAGCTTTCTTTTGGTGGTATTTGATCACCTGTACCATTTTTTGATCATGCGCTATAAACAAAAAAAGAGCGTAATTTTTGCAAAAATAACAATATTTTTCACTTTTTTTTTATATGAAATTCCCCCCCCAAAAAAATGTAAAAATCTAAATTTTTAAAAATTTTCGGCCAATTTGTTTTACGCTACATATGTTTGGTAAAAAAAAAAAAAAATCGCAAAAAGCGTATTTTGATTGGTTTGCGCAAAAGTTATCGCGTGTCAAAAATGTCAGTCAAGGGTCCGATCTGTCCGCCGCAATGTCGCAGTACCGCAAAAAAAATCGCAGATCGCCGCCATTACGCGTTAAAAAAAAAAACAACAAAAATGACAAAAATCTTTCCCTTTGTTAGTAAACGCGATAACTTTTGCGCAAACCAATCAAAATACGCTTTTTGCGATTTTTTTTACCAAACATAGGTAGCATAAAACAAATTGGCCGAAAATGTTAAAAAATTTTGATTTTTACATTTTTTTGGGGGGAATTTCATATAAAAAAAATGTGAAAAATATTGTTATTTTTGCAAAATTGACGCTCTTTTTTTGTTTATAGCGCGTGATCAAAAAATCGCACAGGTGATCAAATACCACCAAAAGAAAGCTCTGTTTGTGGGAAAAAAAGGACGCCAAATTCGTTTAGGTACAGCGTCGCACGACCGCGCAATTGTCCGTTAAAGTCACGCAGTGCCGAATCGCAAAATACCCCCTGGTCGGAATGGGGGTAAAATCTTCCGGGGCTTAAGTGGTTAAGTGACACTAAACTGAAGATAGGGGTCATACAATTTCTGTGCAAAAATATATATATTTATTGAATACTTAAGTGCAAGATAAAATGTCAAAATATAATTGGTGATAAACACAAAATTAGAATAAAATACAATGAAACAAATCACAAAGGTAATATGAGAATAAAACCAAAGAATTTTGTCTCAGAATATTAAAATGATCATAACCAAAGACTTTTAGGCCCCTTTCACACCAGTGCTACTGAAAAGTCGCGCGATTTTGCCGCGATTTGTAGACGCAATTTTACCGCGATTGTACTGTGATTTTGACGCGATTTCGATCCGATTTGTGGTCATTCCGACTTTTGTGCAACTTTAGGATTGGGTGGGGCAAGGGTCAAAAAGGTGCTTGTGTTAGCTTTGAGATACAAAGACGGACAGAAGTTGCGCTGAAATCGCGTCTGTATTATTCATGTGCGATTTGCATGCGTTTTTGGAGGGTTTACATTGAGGTCTATGGACATGAAAACGCATTAAAATCGTGGCAAAGTAGTGCAGGAACTACTTTGAAGTCGGTGCGACTTCAAAAACGCACTGATGTGAATGGGGCTATTGAAAATAATGGAAAACGACTTGTCATGCGATTTTGCGGTCCAAAATCGCGGGACAAGTCGCACTAGTGTGAATGGGGCCTTAGAAAATAATTAATAGTCTAAATATAGCAACCAACATGACAGATGTGACACGTGACTTTTCTCTCATCTAACAGATGTTCAATTCCTATGTTTTAAATAAAGTTGCATGGATCAACATTGTTGTACCACGCCTCAAAAGTCCAGATTAGTTTTGGTAAAATATGTTTCTATTTAGTTAATCTACCATAAAGAATACATCACAACTGAACCATATACTAAAGAAAATCAAACCAATCATACTGCAGTTAGAATGGTCCCAAATTCAAATCTTGATACTAACAGTTTCAATGATGGATCAGTTAGGTGCATCTAATTAACCACTTGCCGACCGCCGCACGACTATCTACGTGGGCGGTCAGCCCCTCACAGGCAAAGTGACGTAGGGCTACGTCACTAGCTTGTGAGGGTCTAGGGAGCGAGCGCGCGCCACCGGAGGCGCGCTCCCGCTCCCGCGTGGTCACGGACCCCCCCGCGCGTGTGACCAGCGGACCCGATGTCCCCCGGTCACTCGGCGATCGGCGGGGGAGAGGGAGAAAGTCAGGCAGCTTGTGTAAACATGCTGCCTGTCATTCTCCCCTCTGTATGAGAGATGATCACATGGATCTACTATGTAGATCCGTTGATCACTCTGCATACAGTTGAAGCCACAGCCAATCACAGTTAGAATCACGCCCCTAGGGACACACACAGCCCCTCCCTCTCAAATAAAGTTAACCCCTTCACTACCAGTGTATTTTTACAGTAACAGTGCATATATATAGCACTGATTACTGTAAAAATGTCACTGGTAACCCCAAAAGTGTCAAAAATGTCAGTCAAGGGTCCGATCTGTCCACCGCAATGTCGCAGTACCGCAAAAAAAATCGCAGATCGCCGCCATTACGCGTTAAAAAAAAAAACAACAAAAATGACAAAAATCTTTCCCTTTGTTAGTAAACGCAATAACTTTTGCGCAAACCAATCAAAATACGCTTTTTGCGATTTTTTTTACCAAACATAGGTAGCATAAAACAAATTGGCCGAAAATATTAAAAAATTTTGATTTTTACATTTTTTTTGGGGGGAATTTCATATAAAAAAAAGGGAAAAATATTGCTATTTTTCCAAAATTTACGCTCTTTTTTTGTTTATAGCGCGTGATCAAAAAATCGCACAGGTGATCAAATACCACCAAAAGAAAGCTCTGTTTGTGGGAAAAAAAGGACGCCAAATTTGTTTCGGTACAGCGTCGCACGACCGCGCAATTGTCACGCAGTGCCGAATCGCAAAATACCCTCTGGTCGTTTAGCAGCCAAATCCTCCGGGGCTTAAGTGGTTAAAGCAGATCAAACTGTTTGTAAGAAAAATAAGAATATACTTTACCAGCCAAGTCTATTATCTGAGATGTCACGCTGTCTTGCCTTACAGGGTCAAATGTCACCCTCAGTGTCTCAGAGCATCTGACTTCTCTTACGATCTCTCCAGTCCTCCCTTCCTCCCCCCTCTAGTTGACAAGAACCTTTTATGCCCCCAGCAGTGTGGGTGGGGATCTCGTTATCATATAAATTCTACGTCACTAGAAGGATCTGATTTCTATAATCAATGACTGCAGTATTGCATTACTCTCATATTCAGTATGTAGAATATAACAATTAAACTTTGAACCTTATGTTGACCAAGAGCCTATAATCCCCGACCTTCTAGACCAGACTTACAATTTACAAATGTTTACTGAAGCCTGTTTTGACATACAGAGAGATGATTCATCAAAATCAGTAAGGTTAGAAGTTAGCAAAATATGAAACATTATAATGTATAACGGTCTTCTACATATCTATGTATGCTAGTTATATATTTTATTGTTAATATCATGTTACATATAAGATTATAACATATCTGTAAATTTTAGTTTTACATTGGTCTAAGCATAGAAAAATACTGACTTGTTTTATGATCCCAAACAGAGATAAGATTACCTTGGAATAGTGTCTTAGACCTTATCTTAAAGAAAGTCAACAGACTATTTATTTATACAGCCTGTCTGGAATAAACCTGTTGAATAGCCACTTTTCCTGCATAGGCACTTTTTGTTAAAGGATATTTTAACCTTTTAGAAACCTGACAAAAATGGATACTACTGCTTCATTTCTATGTAGATCAAAATATGACATTTCATTTCTATTTGTTAAATTTAACGTCCCCAAATAACCCTGACAATTTGGAGATTTGGATACATCCGAATCTAGGAATAACCAGAAATTTGTCGGAATTTGTATTCGTACCGAAACAAATTTCACGTGTCTAACACTTAATGGCCACCCGCTAACAACTGGGCTCCCAGCCAATGCAAATCATAAAAGAAAGACTAGTGACGCCCAGATACGCCCACCAAAGCCCAAACACCCCGTGACGTCAGACGCAGCCGGAAGAAGCCTCCACAACGCTCCACATCTCCTATGCCGATCCGACCCGGAAGTCGCCTGAGAGACCCCGGACTTCTCCCGGATGATTGGACCGCATCAGGACCCAGAGCAGGCACCGAGCTAACTGACCAACACCAGGGAGGGCACCACAGTGACTGCACTGAAGTGAGTCCATTATCGAGTCACCATAACCTGTTCCTTTTTTTAATAAAACTTCCTTCTTTTAAAACTGCGCTTTTTTCCCCCTTTCTTTTATGATTAACATTGAGCTGCTTCGCTCACCCGGAGAGCAGCCCGGAGTGCAACCCATCCTCATCCACCCACTGAACAGTGGATCGTCCACACCCGGACTCCCCCTCCCCCCTCCCCTCTTACACCCGGGGTCAGCCCAACACTGTCAGCCTCCAGGCATTTGAGCCCTACTCCCCCCCAAGGCTGCTCCAGCTGACAACTCGTCTAAGTACCAGTGTCCTGCCTGAACCCCGCCTGACCATTTGCCTCTACTAGCAGCCACAATAGAGAGCAGCACCCCCTGTGAGCGCTTTAATAACATACTCTCTTTAGCCAATGCAAATGGCCGCCGATGGCAGGGCCCACTCTCCAGGCATGGATTCTCTACATATGTGTGCCATAACACCACCCCGCTGATAGCTGGGGACTCAATGACCACTCGGGACATCCTGGAAGACTTCTGGATACCAAAGGAAGCTCCTGACATCCCGCACAGCTGCCCAGCACCAGACTCCCCCACCAATACTTCCAATAGGTAGGAAAACTTCATACAAAAATGGTCCTATAAGTGAGGAGGACAAAAAAGCAATGCAGACATTGGCTTATCCTGAACATTTATGGGGGTGGGGTCTTATGGGGGAGGAATGAGGGCGGGGCTACTCAAACATATGCTGCCATGGACATCTGTCAGGAAAGCACATTATGGCCACTAGATGGAACTCACCATTATAGGAAACCCCAATTCACCATGACTGGGGGAATGCGGGTCACATTTCATCAACACATTTATAACAACCAGACCTGTAAGTGTTTGTGAAATCTTCCCACACAAAATGTACTCAGCCAATGAAAGGTAAGGACTCCATTTTTACTTTTCTCCTCCTATCAATGGCCAACACGGAACAACACTTCATCCATGTCTTTGGTGATCTTTGATCTCCTTATGAAGTGTTTCTTACATGATGAAGATCAGCCATGGAGTATATCTGAGGTGTATATCAGGGTTTGCTTCTTCCCCACATGTCCACCAACATTCATATAGAAGACATTTCCAGCACTCAATGCACTAATACACCTCCAGGGTTGTGTGGGATCCCTGATGTACAGGAAGACAGGACTTCAGTGAGGAACATTTCCCTCACTCAGGACAGGAATATGGCTTCTCCCCCGTATGAGATCTCTGATGTTTATAAAGATTGGACTTATCTGAAAAACATTTCCCACACTCAGGACAGGAATACGGCTTCTCACCAGTGTGTGATCTCTGATGTGTGGAAAGATGGGACTTCCGTGAAAAACATTTCCCGCACTCAGGACAGGAATACGGCTTCTCACCCGTGTGAGATCTCTGATGTGTGGAAAGAGTAGACTTCTTTGAAAAACATTTCCCGCACTCAGGACAGGAATACGGCTTCTCACCAGTGTGAAATCTCTGATGTGTGGAAAGATTGGACTTCTGTGCAAAACATGTCCCGCACTGAGAACAGGAATACGGCTTCTCACCGGTGTGAGATCTTATATGCACATTAAGATTGCCTTTCAAATGGAAACTCTTCCCACACTCAGAACAGGAGAACCTCTTATCTGTTGTAAGGATGGCACCGTCCCTCACAGTCTGAGGTTCCTCAGTATAAGAGGAATACGATGGTCCGGCACCGTCCCTCACAGTCTGAGGTTCCTCAGGATAAGAGGAATACGATGGTCCGGCACCGTCCCTCACAGTCTGAAGTTCCTCAGGATAAGAGGAATACGATGGTCCGGCACTCTCCCTCACAGTCTTAGGTTCCTCAGGATAAGAGGAATACGATGGTCCGGCACTGTCCCTCACAGTCTGAGGTTCCTCAGGATAAGAGGAATACGATGGTCCGGCACGGTCCTTCACAGTCTCAGGTTCCTCAGGATAAGAGGAATACGATGGTCCGGCACTCTCCCTCACAGTCTTAGGTTCCTCAGGATGAGAGGAATACGATGGTCCGGCACTGTCCCTCACAGTCTGAGGTTCCTCAGGATAAGAGGAATACGATGGTCCATCTACACTGTGTGGTGCCGGATGGACATTTGAGGTAGCCGGGTTTTCTCCTGGACTATACTGTGTGATGTCCTCATCTTCTACTTTACAGTCTGGAGACAAAGTGAGACAATCCTCTGAGGTTTTCCTCATCTCCCGTCCATATACTAAAATAGAAATACAAAGATTATTACTAGACATCAGCAGATTGGTTCCCCTAAACCAGGACTCCGCCCACATCAGACAGCTTTGTCTCTGAGGATCTTACAATTCCCCCCTCAAGGTAACTAGTAAATGGGTCCTCTGATCTCCTACCAGTTCATTTCTTTATTCATGGACCTTAGTCAGAGAGTGAGGAAACAATGAGAACTGTCTTTTATAGGAGTGACAGTGATGAGGGGACGAGTATAGGACGTCCCCTCCCCCTCTATCACTCATTGCCATCTTCCCAACACAAGAAGTCCCGCACTTCCTTATTTAGTCCATGATTTAGTCATGAATAACAGCGGGGCTGAGCCCCACCAGAGGTCAGAGAGTGAGGATGGGGGGAGAACAACCAAGATGAAGACTGGACTGATCCTGAAGACCACCATCATTGGGCTACTGACTCCTCCCCCATTATCACTTTCTGTTTAAGGTTCCAAAGTTGGAGGATGTTATCACATTATTATCACCATGTAAAAGTCTGTCCTCCAATCAAATCATCAGATATAAAATGTCCAGCTGGTAGGAAATGGGTGTAACAAAAGAGAATCCATATTATGTGTATATATAGCAGTAGGTAGAGGGGAGAGAGCAGAAGTCAGGAGTATGTAATGTACAACATAGAGTGTATAGTGCAGGGGTCAGGACTAATAATATTTGTGTTCAGTAATCAGTTGCAGAGGTCCCACATCGCTGCCTCCCATCTCCTTAGACTGCACTCAGTGACTTGGGTGTGAGACTATACAGACATATCCCTCCACCCAGCACAGCCAGCAAATAACAGAGCAAGTAACCCCAGGAGAATTGTTCTGTCAGAGATCTTGCTAGACCCGGGCATGGGGCTGAAGAACCAAGGTACATACCCCAGGTGTCTAGGCTGAGCAACATCTATGGTAAACATCAACATTTTACTGCCAGCTGAACCCCAGAATCTCCATAAATCCATTCTAGAGACATAAATTGTGTCTGCAGCACAGAGAAGGAAGATTATCCGAGAGAAATACAGAAATACAGGACGGGGAACACAGCTCAGGAAAGTGACCAGGGGATTACAGGCTGATATCACCCAGTCCCCGCCCTACTCTGGACCAATCAGTGAGCAGTATGGGTGGAGGAATGTATTTAGTGTTAATGACCCACCTGTGCTAATCTCTGTAGGAGTGTCCTCCTCTATAAATGTCCCCGTTATTCCATTCTCCTCCATAGACTGCTGATCATCCCTCACATACGTCTCTTCTTCTGCTTTAACCTCAAATTCTATATCGATTGGATCTCCACTCTAAACCAAGAGAAGGAGAGAGAATATCATCTGGAAGATATAAGCTTACATAAAAAACACACACATCCCCTCCACAAGTCTATGTTCTAGATACTCCATCCCACCAACCTTGTAACATTGAGGGATGGTGTGACCTTCCTGTGTGGAATCCCGGGAATACAGAGGACGGGGACATCTCTCTGGTGGGTTTCTGTAGCTGGATGACTTCATCATGGTGTCCTGGTACAGATCTTTGTGTACTTCCTCTATGACCCCATCCTCATCATCCTCCTCTTTTATCTCTTCTTTAACCTCAACTTTAGAATCTCTCAGGTTTCCACTCTGAATATATAATAAAAATGACATCAATGGTAACAATGCAGATAATGTACAGATCCTAATGATACTATCAGTGATTGTTCCTCATCTACCTGATGATGGTGAAGGATGGTGTGACCTTCCTGTGTGGAATCCTGGGAATACAGAGGACGGGGACATCTCTCTGGTGGGTTCCCATTACTGGATCCATCTGTAGGAAACACACACACACACACACGCTGTCAAGGACCATAAACCAGGCGAAGACAGAAAGTACAGTTAAAAACAAATCACACCTTTAATGAAATAGAAAAAAAAAAATAACAGTTCAGGAACTTTGTCAAAAACAGAAGCCGGGATTTGGATTCCAGAGCAGGTAATCAGAGGAGCCGGGATCAAGAAACCAGAAGTCAGCATAGTCAGGAGCAAAAATCAGGAATAGGAGGAGAAGTCAGCCAGGGCAAGTAACACACAGGAACACACTGGAGATCATAGACCAAGCAAGGGCAAGGATGAAATGAGCTCAGCTGCTTCAAAAGCAAAAAAGGGGCTGGCTGGAGGCTGGACTAATGAGGCAGGAAATGGTAATCAGGTGAGCAGCGTCTAAACACTGAAAGAAAAGAGCAGCTTGTTAACTAGCAGAAGCCCAGCCCTGACAGTAGCCTCTTCCCCAACAATCCCTCTCCCTTGGGGGAGCCCCAGGCTTGAGGGGAAAACGTATCTGGAAAGCCTGGAGCAGGGCAGGAGCATTTACGTCCCAGGATGAGACCCAAGAGCGTTCCCCTGGACCGTAACCCCTCTGTGAACTGGATATCCTATGAGTCCACTAAACCTACGGGAGTCAATGATATATTGTATCTCATATTCCACATGGTTGTCAACCTTAAGCGGGCGAAGGCGTGGTACTGAGGTGGTATAGCAATAACACTTAAGGAAACATGGAATACGTTGTAAATATGCATGTTGGAAGGAAGATCTAATGTGTAGGCCACTGGGTTAACCTTACCGTCTCCCCAACTTAGGAGGATGCAGGTAGGCGTCAGTGGTAAGCATTGTTTGTACCTCTCTCTGGAGTGTTGCAAAGATTCTTGGACCTGCACCCAAGTGGAACAAAGTTCGTGAAGATGTTGCTCTAACGCAGAAATGCCTTGCGGAACAGATGTATCAGGCAACATGGATGGCTGGAACTCATAGTTCACCATAAAATTAGATAATCAGGGGGTGGCATTGATGGTGCTATTGTGAGCAAACTCCACCCAAGGTAACAGGTCCCTCCAGTTATTATGGTGGTCAGAAATATAGCAACGTAAGAACTGCTCCCAGCAGGGCCGGAGTGGGACTCATTTTCAGCCCTGGAGTTTCATGCCTTAGACCAGCCCACTTTAGTTCACCTGACTGAAAAACCCCCACACATGGCATCATCCCATCCTACCTTGTTGCTAAGACTTTGCTACAACACTCCCAGCTGTTCACCTCCACCATCAAAATGGTGAGCTCCGTCTCCGCGCTTTTTCTCCCCTAGTGCAGTAGGTGTGAGCTAAAAGGTCACTCATGTGATGGTGGAAGTGGGATACCATCACTGGGAGGTTTTTAGTCAGGTTTCAGGAGGTATATAAATGGCCTTTACCTATAACAAGGGCTTTATTCATCTTTAGTCAGAGCTTTACTATTTCATTTTAACCACCCCCCTTATCTGTATTGGCAGTTTTTGGAAAAGATGAACTAATCCTTTCATGTTCACTAAAACATGCAGTTTGGCTCAGGGGCAGACTGACAACTCATGGGACCCCCGGGGAATAGGGGATCATGGGGACCCCTGTGTCCCCATCCATGTGTCCCAGCCCACACTTAAGCAGCTTATCAGTACCCATCAAATGCAGCTTATCAATGCCCATCAAATGCAGCCTTACCAGTAACCATCAAATGCAGCCTCATTAGTGCCCATCGAATGCAGCCTTATCGGTGCTTATCAAATGCAGCCTCACCAGTGCCCATCAAATGTAGCTTATCAGTGCCCATAAAATGCAGCTTATCAGTGCCCAAACGCAGCCTCGTCAGTACCCATCAAATGCAGCCCCATCAGTGCCCATCAAATGCAGCCCCATCAGTGCCCATCAAATGCAGCCCCATCAGTGCCCATAAAATGCAGCTTATCAGTGCCCAAACGCAGCCTCATCAATACCCATCAAATGCAGCCCCATCAGTGCCCATCAAATGCAGCCTAACCAGTGCCCATCAAATGTAGCTTATCAGTGCCCATAAAATGCAGCTTATCAGTGCCAAAACGCAGCCTCGTCAGTACCCATCAAATGCAGCCCCATCAAATGCAGCCCCATCAGTGCCCATCAAATGCAGCCCCATCAGTACCCATCAAATGCAGCCCCATCAGTGCCCATCAAATGCAGCCCCATCAGTACCCATCAAAAGCAGCCCCATCAGTACCCATCAAATGCAGCCCCATCAGTGCCCATCAAATGCAGCCTAACCAGTGCCCATCAAATGTAGCTTATCAGTGCCCATAAAATGCAGCTTATCAGTGCCCATAAAATGCAGCTTATCAGTGCCCAAACGCAGCCTCGTCAGTACCCATCAAATGCAGCCCCATCAGTGCCCATCAAATGCAGCCCCATCAGTACCCATCAAATGCAGCCCCATCAGTACCCATCAAATGCAGCCCCATCAGTACCCATCAAATGCAGCCCCATCAGTGCCCATCAAATGCAGCCTAACCAGTGCCCATCAAATGTAGCTTATCAGTGCCCATAAAATGCAGCTTATCAGTGCCCAAACGCAGCCTCATCAATACCCATCAAATGCAGCCCCATCAGTGCCCATCAAATGCAGCCTAACCAGTGCCCATCAAATGTAGCTTATCAGTGCCCATAAAATGCAGCTTATCAGTGCCAAAACGCAGCCTCGTCAGTACCCATCAAATGCAGCCCCATCAAATGCAGCCCCATCAGTGCCCATCAAATGCAGCCCCATCAGTACCCATCAAATGCAGCCCCATCAGTGCCCATCAAATGCAGCCCCATCAGTACCCATCAAAAGCAGCCCCATCAGTACCCATCAAATGCAGCCCCATCAGTGCCCATCAAATGCAGCCTAACCAGTGCCCATCAAATGTAGCTTATCAGTGCCCATAAAATGCAGCTTATCAGTGCCCATAAAATGCAGCTTATCAGTGCCCAAACGCAGCCTCATCAGTACCCATCAAATGCAGCCCCATCAGTGCCCATCAAATGCAGCCTAACCAGTGCCCATCAAATGTAGCTTATCAGTGCCCATAAAATGCAGCTTATCAGTGCCCAAATGCAGCCTCATCAGTACCCATCAAATGCAGCCCCATCAGTGCCCATCAAATGCAGCCTAACCAGTGCCCATCAAATGTAGCTTATCAGTGCCCATAAAATGCAGCTTATCAGTGCCCAAACGCAGCCTCATCAGTACCCATCAAATGCAGCCCCATCAGTGCCCATCAAATGCAGCCTTACCAGTGCCCACCAAATGCAGCTTATTAGTGCCAATCAATGCAGCATCAATAGTGCCTATCAAATGCAGCCTCACCAGTGCCCATCAATGCAACCTTACCAGTGTCCATCAAATGCTGCCTTATTAGTGCCCGTCAAATGCAGCTTATCAGTGCCATCAAATGCAGCTTATCAGTTCCCATCACATGCAGACTCACCAATACCCATCAAATGCAGTATGTTAGTGCTCATCAATGCAACATCAGCAGTGCCAACAAATGCAGCCTTATTAGTGCCCATCAAATGCGGCTTATCATTACCCATCAATTGCAGCCTTATCAGTGCCCATTCAATGCAGCTTATCAGTGCCCATCTAATTCAACCTCACCAGTGCCTTGATCACACAGAGCAGCGATCTCTCGCTGTGTCACAGAGCTTAAATTTAAATTGCCTGGCGGCTGCTGTCACCATAGTTCCACCTCCTAGACTGGCTCCTATGATACACGTCACACTGATTCAATTTTCTAGCATTTGATCAGTGTGCCGTCTATCATAGGAGCTGGTCTAGGAGGCGGGACTTTGTTACATCGCTGCAGAACAATTCAGATCCAGGTTCCGTGACACCGCAGGAGATCGCTGCTCTGTGTGACATACACAAGGAGAGGAGGAAGGAGGGGAGCACTCTGACAGGGGCGCCCCAGAATGACGTCATTGATGCAATTGTGATTCAGCTGTTGCCTGCATTGATGGAGAATCGTTTAAGGCTGAATCGCAATGCATCGATTATACAATTATTTTCAACACCCCTACTTGACCACCAATGTTAGTCCCGGTTCACATTCGTGCGATGACAGACATTGCATGTGATTCGCAGGGCACTGCTCTGAAAATCATGTGATGTTTGTGTGATGCGAATTGAGCCATACCGATTGTATGGCTAAATTCTCATCGCATTTGGACACAACTCGCACAGGATACCTTTTTTTGGGTCCGCAGCAGAATTGGATTGCATGGGTGTTCACACCTATGCGATCCGATTCATGTCTGAACTGACAGTTCACACTGCGATATGCAAACTGATCTGGGGGTGTCGGTAACTTTGTATTGACACCCCCCAGCGATTCGCATATGGCAGTGTGAACTGCCTGCGATTTGAATGCGATGCGGGAACCTGCAGTGCATTTGCAGGGTTCCCGCATCGCATATGTGTGAACCGGCACTAACAGACATTCTTCCAGCTGAAGTGCACAGATGTCAGTGTTAGGGAAAAGCCCTTAGTGTACACATATCAGAGATATATATATATATATATATATATATATATATATATATATATATATATATAGGGAATAACTCATTAGGTGCTGTTCCCTATAGATAACACTGATATCTGTACACTGAGTGGCACTCACTATACTGGGGAAGAAGGAAGGAACACTCCTGCTGGTGATTGGACACACAGAACACCTTAAACTGCTGTCATTATCACACACTGACCTGCTGATACACACACTGCAGGTCAGGCTGGTTTAGCTCCGAGGTGACTGCTCCACTCTGCAATCTACAGCCTCCATCTCCCTCACCCGAGGCAGTGATGTGTAGCCCCGCCCCTCAGCTGAAGGGAGGGGTGGCCAGAGCTCCTGTCCCTGCTATTATCTCCACAGGGCTGACGGCTCCGTGATCGCTCTCTGATCCATCCTGTGATAGGGTGCCAGCTCTTCTTCCACGCCTCCCACCAGAAGTGTATCGCCTGCAAGCCAATTATCGGCAGCGCTGGGCGGCCCGGGGGCGTGTTTTTGGAGTGGGAAGAGGCATGGAACGCAGCATGTCCTGGAAGTGAGTTCAGTAAGTGACTTCCTCTTCACCAAGACAACGGCCCTCGACCAATCCGGCCCACCGGGAATTCTCCCGGTGCTCCCGATTGGCCAATCCGGGCCTGGCTCCCAGGCTTGGTTGGCCCATTCTGCGGCCCCATTGGACTGTGGGTGATATGCAGAAAAGGAAAGCTGAATGTGCACAAAAGGCTCCCCAAAACTTGGACACCAACTGGCTACCCCTGTCCGAGATGATAACTTTAGGTAACCCATGTAACTGAAAGAACTCTCCAGTGAAAATGAATGCCAGTTCCTTGGACACAGGCAACTTCTTTAGCGGAATGCAATGTGACATTTTGAAAAACGGTCAATCACCATAAGAATAACTGTGTTGCTATGGGAGATGCCTAAATCAATAATAAAATCAATAGACAAGTGGGTCCAAGGCCTCTCTGCACTGCGTATGGGTTGAAGGAGGCCCACTGGAAGGTGTTGTGGTGTTTTATTCTGAGCACACACAGGACAAGCGGCTACAAAGCTGGTTTCATGAGCACGGAGACTAGGCCACCAGCATTGTTGAGACATAGGCCATATGTCTCAACAATATGTCCATACGCCGTTGATTTTTTCCTGGGTGCCCAGCTGTCTTAGGTGAATGGTAGGTCTGGAGGAAAATCGTGCAGAGATTCTCAGGGACAAAGCAGCGGTCATGAGGTTTTCCAGGAGGAGAATGGATCTGAGAGGGCATCATTCTCTCACCCAAAGGTGAAGTGAGACTAGAAAAAAATAGCCAAAATGCAGTCCGAAGGTATCACAGGAGTGGGAACAGACTCCATTTTGGAAGAGGAGGAAAACTGCGGCAATAAGGCATCTGCTCTTATATTCTTTGTATCCGGTATGAATGAGACTATGTAATTGAAGCTTGACAGAAAAACGTCCCACTGAGCTCTTCCAGGAGATAAACGTCTAGCCTCAGACAAGAATGAAAGATTCTTATGGTCAGTCAAAATGAGGACCAGCACAGTATTACCCTTGATGAGATGCCTCCCTTCTTTAAGAGTTAAAATTATGGCTAATAATTCTCTGTCCCCAGTTTCAGAATTTCATTCAGCTAGAGACAATTTATTTTAGAAAAGTAGCCACAAGGATGGATAGAACTCTCAGGGGTAGGAGGTTGGGACAGGACAACGCCTACTCCAGTCTCAGATTCATCAACTTCAAGAATGACGGGTAACATGGGATCAGGATGTTCCAGCACTGGAACTGCAGCAAAAGTGGCCATGAGGGATTCAAATACTTTAATGGATTCCGGGGACCAATTCTGTGGGTTGCCCTCTTTTCTGGTCATACAGTATCAATGAAGGGGTTTGACCAGAAAAGAGAAATTAAGAAAATCTTGTAGAGGACGTAGACCTGTGGGCCGAAGCCACTTTTGGACTGCAGATGGCTTCTCTAGGTCCATCGAAAACCTGGCAGCACAAATGACATAACCCAAAAATATAACCTGTTCATGGAATTCGCACTTTTCCAACTTGCAATAGAGGTTGCTTTCTCTCAACCTCTGTAGCACACGGGAGAGACATCTGTGTGGTGGTTCTCTAGGGATTTAGAATATATGAGAATATCATCCGGGTAAACCACCACACATTATGGCAACATATCTCAGAGGACATTGTTAATAAAGTCCTGGAAAACTCCAGGAGCATTGCAGAGACCAAAGGGCATTACGAGGTATCCGTAGTGTCCGGTCCTAGTATTAAATTTCCATTCGTGGCCCTCATTAATCCTCTCAAGATTGTATGCCCCTCGCAAATCGAGCTTAGTGAAGACCGTTGTTCCCTTGAGGCAGTCGAATAACTCCGTTATCAATGGGATCGGATAAGTATTTTTAACAGTAATGCGAATGAGACCTCTATAATCAATACAGAGACTCAGTTCACCACTCTTTTTTTCACAAATAAAAAGCCAGCTGTGGTAACAAGCGGCTGGTAATTAACCGACAGCTAAGCAACTTCTGAGCTCTGAAAGAAAAGAGCTGCTCGTTAAGTAGCAGGAGCCCAGCCCTGACACACACTGACTGAATACATTGTTTCTATGTGTTTATCAGATGATGGGGGATCTAGGTGGATCCTCTGTACTGCTCTCTCCTTTACAATAAAGTCTCCTCTTACCCGGTGATGTGAGGGGCGGCTGATTCTCCATCATGATGTCCTTGTAGAGATCCTTGTGTCCTTCTAAATACTTCCACTCCTCCATGGAGAAATCAACAATGACATTTTGACACCTTATAGGAACCTGACACACACAATGATACAGTCACCATCCAGACACATCCCTTGTCTGTTACTGGATAATGTCCCAGAATTCCCAGCACCGCTCACCTCTCCTGTCAGCAGCTCCATCATCTTCTTGGTGACTTCTAGAATCTTCTGCATGTTGTGTCTCTCAGGTCTTGGGGAGTCACATGGAGGCACTGTGATGGTCATATGATCACCTGACTTCAGAAGAGGAAATCTCTGTATTGGAGAACCCATAGGAATATCATGTTAGAATTCCAAAATCCTCCTCACCTCTCCGGTCAGGTCTGTGTTTTATTAATAGAGATAAGAGTGATGTCATGTGACCTCCCAGAATCCTCCTCACCTCTCCGGTCAGGTCTGTGTTTTATTAATAGAGATAAGAGTGATGTCATGTGACCTCCCAGAATTCTCCTCACCTCTCCGGTCAGCAGGTAGATGATCTCCAGGGTGAGGTTTAGTATCTTCTCAGTCATGTGACTCGGGTCCTCCTTCATCCCCATTCGTTCTGTCACTCGATCTATACAGGTTTCTGTCTAGACAGGTAAGGATAAAAATATATATGTAAGTGGAGGAATGTTCTGACCCTGAAGGTGTTGTTCTAGGTTTCCACACTATATATGTGTGTATCATCATCTGCTGGAGATAAAAGACATCACAGTGACTATGGAGGAAGAGGACGGACATGAAAGGGGGGGGGGGGGTTTCTGGGTGTAAATAGAAAATAAGATCTTATTACCTCCTCTGCTGCCTCTTCCAGCAACGTCTCCGCTCTACTTCCTCCTTACTCACCTCTGACCCGGAACTTCCTATTAATACCTGACATCACTTCCTGTCTTCTATAAAGACTTCCTGTCTGGGTAGAAGTGAGATCACCATCTTCTGAAGCTCAGAGGTACTGCAGCCCCGAGAATCATCTCGTAGTGTGAACACGGCCTTGTACTGTGTGTGTATGTACTGTATATCCTTATAGATGGGGTCATCTCCACTCCCACCAGGGAGGGGGGGGGGGGATATATTACTGCCTAATACCATCACACGCTCATCCCACCCTTTCTTGGCCAGGCAGGCTGCATGCTCAGGTTAACAGTTTGGTGTTTATTTCCTGGTTGACCTCACACATTCTCCAATGAAAACTCATATGGCTAAGCTCATGAAGACCACAACAAGCAAATAGGTGGCTCATTATTAGGGCTTGTTTTCTCAGAGAATAGGTGCAGGAACTCCCCCTTTCTCTGCCCCTACCCACCTCTGAGCATCATTCTATGGTTCCACCCCCTAACCACCTCCAAGCACCATTCCTTGGTTGCACCCTCTACAGTACCTACCTCCGAGTACCCTTCCTTGGTTCCACCCCCCTACCCACCTCCGAGCACCATTCCTTGGTTCCACCTCCAAGCACCATTCCTTGGTTCCACCCTCTACCGACCTCCGAGCACCATTCCTTGGTTCCACTCTCTACCCACCTCCCAGTACCATTCCTTGGTTCCACCCTATACCCACCTCCGAGCACCATTTCTTGGTTCCACCTCCTACCTACCTCCGAGCACCATTCCTTGGTTCCATCCTCTACCCACCTCTGAGCATCGATTCCTTGGTCCTCGGAGGAATGGGTGGCACAATCTGAAAAAGACCAGTAAGCAACCTCTCCCCCAGAATTCAAGCTCTTTCCTGTCTTTTTGGATGAGGACTCTCTTTCCCTCTTCAATGCTTTCTGGACTCCGAGTCAGAACTGCAGGAGCAAACCTCTTTGGAATTAGACACTGACTCTAGAACTGCAGTTTTCTTTCATTCGGCAGACATTTACTTTAAAGCCGGAGGCAGGACTAAATGCAGCTCATTGCTATCAAAGGAAGCTGCCCTTAAAGGATACAGTTTAAACTCTTGCAATGCAGACAAGAATGTCCAACTTGTAGAATTATTCTTTAGGATAGAATCAATATTCTTCATACCAACTTCCATTGCTTTGGAAGAGAGGCAAGGGTTAAGGCAGGTTCACAGGCTACAACTGGAGACAGATATACCCCTTCGGGACAAGTCCAATACAAAGTTACCACCATAAGACCCTAATCCCCCCAAAGGACCCACCTAATCATCATTAATGAGTATACCACTGAAGGACACAGCATCCCCCAATGGAAACTCCATGTATATGGCTAAGCTCATGAAGGCCCCATCAACCAAATAGGTGACTCATTATGCTGAAAAACCTCTTCAAGTGCCTAATGTGACATCCTGCTGTACAGGTAGAAGTGTTCTGGACTGAGCAACCCAGTGCTGCAAGGTGATGACCACTAAGACATTCTGCTGCTCTGTCCTTCTGTTCAGTTTGCACCACTCTTCTAGCATGAGCTTCTAGATTAAACATCTTAGGGAAAAAGACAACACACTCCTTTTCAAGTGCTAAAAATACTTGCATTGCAGGTACCTCTGCAGGAAGGGAGGTACAAAAACCTGCTTATCCTCATCCTCCTTTTAGGAATTGTTTGAAGAGGATTAAACTGGGCAGGTAGTGTCACCGCTGAATCTCAGCCATGGCTGTGTAAGATCTTCGGAAATGGCCTGAGATTTTCCTGGCCTGCCGCAAGACGTCCTGGACCCCAGGGTATTTGGCAAAGAATCGCTGCACCACCAAGTTCAGGACGTGTGCCATGAATGGCACGTGTGTTATTTTGCCCTGTTTCAGCGTGCTCAGCAGATTGGCACCGTTGTCACACACCACTTTACCAACTGAAAAATTCAGCGGTGTCAGCCACTGATCTGCCTGTGAACGCAAAGCTGAAAGGAGTGCAGGACCAGTGTGGCTGTTGGCTTCCAGGCACAACAGACACAGCACAGCATGGCAAGCAACGTCTCACCTGGCATGTGGAATAGGTTCTGGGGATTTTGGGCGGCGCAGCGGAAGAGACGGTAGCAGTGGAAGAGGAGGAGTCAGCCGAGGAGGAGAGAGAGGATGGAGGAGGAGGAGAAGAAGAGGCAGGCCTGCTTGCAATCCGTGGCGGTACAACTAAATCTACACTGGTGCCACGGGTTGCATGCTTACCGGCCGTCAGAAGGTTCACTCAGTGGGCAGTAAAAGAGATATACCTTCCCTGCCCGTGTTTGCTAGACCATGTGTCTGTGTAGATAACACCCCGCTTCAATCTGTGGTATTGGGGGGGCACAGGTTTATCACACCAGTTCTACAAATAATTGGCCAGTATCTGTTGTCAATGTGTGTAGCACAGTTAACACAGCAAAAGAGGCCACATTTTTGCAGGACAAAAATACAATCTTAGAAAAGTATTCTGTTAAATAACACCCCACTTCAATATGTGCTATTGGGGGGCCACTGGTTTATCACACCAGTTGTTCAAAAAATTGGCCAGTGAGTTTGGCACTGTGTGTATCAGACTTATCTCAGAAGAAGAGGCAATATTTTTGCAGGACACAAATACACTTGTAAAAGTATACTCAGATAGGCTCCAAAAATTAGCTCACATGGTTTGAACTGACAGCAAAAGACTTAGTTTTTGATGGCTAGAGGTACAGTAGGCGTTCACAGTATATACAAGTTGTTGGCGGGCTGTTTAGGCCGCAAACATGAGCTCACATGGGTTGAACTGACACCTTTTTTTTTACGCTCCAACATTTGAGCCACAGAAGCCTGCCTTTTTCCAGAAAAACGTGACGACGGCATCATGGAAGGTGGAGTGTTGGACAACTGTGAGGAGACAGGAGAAGGAGAAGGGAGAGGAGAAGGAGAAGAGGCTGGACAGTGAGAGCATGGAGTGTGGCTTTGTGGGTTCTGACAGTTTTGCTCCCACTGGGCTTGGTGATGGGATTTCAGGTGCCTTCTTAAGGCGGTTGACCCTAGTTGAGTGTTGGGCTTACCACGACTTATGCGTTGACTGCAAAGGCTGCAGATGGCAACACGGTGTCAGCAATGGACACATTAATAAAAGCCCACACTGCGGAGCCATGTGCCGGCATCCTAGGAGCACCAGATGTGACTGTACATGGCTGATGGCTCGCTCCTGATACATTTGCAGTCTGCTTTATACCTCTTCTGCAATGCAAGTTCTGCCTGCCTCTCCTCCCTATCTGCCGGTCCGTCAGTCCGCCAGTTCTACAAATAATTGGCCAGTAACTGTTGTCACTGTGTGTAGCAGAGTTAACACAGCAAAAGAGGCCAAATGTTTGCAGGACTAAAATACAATCTTAGAAAAGTATACTGTTAAATAACACCTCAATTCAATATGTGGCATGGGGGGGGGGGGGCACAGGTTTATTACACCAGTTCTACAAATAATTGGCCAGTAACTGTTGTCACTGTGTGTAGCACAGTTAACACAGCAAAAGAGGCCAAATGTTTGCAGGACTAAAATACAATCTTAGAAAAGTATACTGTTAAATAACACCTCAATTCAATATGTGGCATGGGGGGGGGGGGCACAGGTTTATTACACCAGTTCTACAAATAATTGGCCAGTAACTGTTGTCACTGTGTGTAGCACAGTTAACACAGCAAAAGAGGCCAAATGTTTGCAGGACCAAAAATTCAATCTTAGAAATTTATACTGTTTAATAACACCCCACTTCAATATGTGGCATTGGTTTAGCACAACAGTTCAAAAAATTGGCCAGTGAGTTTGGCGCAGTGTGTACCAGACTTCACTCAGCAAACTAGGCAATATTGTTGCATGACACAAATACACTTGAAAAAGTTTACTCAGATAACACCCCACTTCAATATGTGGCATTGGGGGGGGGGGGCACAGGTTTATTACACGAGTTCTACAAATGATTGGCCAGTATCTGTTGTCACTGTGTGTAGCAGAGTTAACACAGCAAAAGAGGCCAAATGTTTGCAGGACTAAAATACACTCTTAGAAAATTATACTGTTAAATATCACCCCACTTCAATATGTGGCATTGGTGTAGCACACCAGTTCAAAAAATTGGCCAGTGAGTTTGGCGCAGTGTGTACCAGACTTCACTCAGCAAACTAGGCAATATTGTTGCATGACACAAATACACTTGAAAAAGTTTACTCAGATAACACCCCACTTCAATATGTGGCATTGGGGGGGGGGGGGGGCAATTAGTCTATCACATCAGTTATAATACATTATAAGTGCTTTTGTCACGTGTGTAGTGTTGCTGTAGAAACGCTCAGTCTCACCACCACACCTGTCACAATGCTGCACAGTGCACAATAATAGTACTAATCCACTATAATATGCTTTCTACAAAGTATTATAGACAAAGGGGACAGCTAACCAACAAAAGGATTTGTAAATCAAAAAGTACAAGTATCCACGTCCCAATCAAATGTAAAGAAGGAAAATGGATGGGCCAAGGGGACTTTTAAAGGGATACTGTCATCAAGACAAATAGCAAAAAATCCACATATATGTAAAAATACACAAATTTTATTGATACAAAACCAAAAGTAAAGAAGAAAAACATTAAAAGTAACTATTATCGTGTTGACAGAACACCAATAATATTACAGCATACAGAGCAATTGGGCAGTACATACAATATACAGGCTTTAGGAGAGCCAGATATCCACGGAGGGTGGGTGTAGATCACGCTGTCCACTGCAGACCTATGCCAGAGATGGTATGACTGGTGGGTCTGGTGTGATGGACCTGGGTGTCTAAACCCAAACCCAGCCCGACATGTTTCGCGGGTGACCGCTTCCTCAGGGGCAAATAACGTGGGTATGTATATCAACAATGCTACTAGAATTTTAAGAAAAAGCAAAGTCAGTGCATATCTATTTGAGAGACATATCGCATAGTAAATCTCATAATGGTAGGTCAGAACAGAGGTAAGCGCCAACTAACATATGACCCACCTGTATAGCCGGTTCTAAAAACAACTGGAGACCTAGGGGATCACGACTGGGACTAGTACCCCCCCGGGCGGACATGGGAGCAGTCCACACCAAATAGGGGTCCAAATCAAAACGTATAAAGTGACTGTATTCTAGATAATGAAAAATATATAATCAAAATTAGATAATTGCATACATGCTTGTATATGTCAGCTCCATAATAGGAGGAGGACTTACCAAATACAGTGTACTTGTATATGTCCCCTGTAGTATCTCGTGACAGGGCTAGGGGGTGGCTGCTGGAGTAGCCAGGACTGGTGAACGGAAGATTGGGTCGATATCAGGACCAACAAGCCTTATGTCCATAAGGAGACAGAAAACGCAGCATTGAAATGTTTGGTTAGAACCAATGCGTGAACGCAAAAGAGAAAGTGGAAAGAAGGATAGACCCATCTCAGTAATTTGAGAATAGCGTATAAACACCTCGTGCTGTGAGTAAGCCAAGAACTATACCAAAGACCAAAGATTAGGTTTGGGATTTTGTCCTTCACAATCAATTAACATAAATGACACTATTAAAGACTTGTACCTTTTTGCTCGTAACTTGACTTACAAGTACATTTTCGATGCTGACCGCCAAAAGAAAAAGCTTGAGTTGGCTCTCACCGAGCAAATCAAGCATTTCTCAATGGATGAGTTCCGGGCTTTCCGGGATCTGATGCTCCTCTATGAAGAGGGTTCCTCAGATCCCGGAGAGCCTATTACCACATCCATTGCTACATCTTCCCTACAATCTGTTCCTCCAACTTTCAAACCTAAATCCACGAAATTTCCTGATCTATCTATTTGCCCAAAGATCTGGGCATTTGTCTGCCAGGTGATCCGTGATCTCAAACGGAAACGCTGGCAACCAATGCCCCAAAATCTAACCACCAATTTAAAAGCAGCCTTAAAGCAACTACAATCCAATCATGATATCATCATTAAACCCTCTGACAAAGGGGGAAATGTGGTAATCATGACACACCCACAATACCAGATGATGTGCTTAGATGTGCTCAACAATGAGTCGTGGTATCTCCCTATACAACCTGAACTAACAAATACTTTCCAAAACGAACTACAGAATTTATGTCTGAATGCCTATCTTGTAGGCACTATAGACAAAGACACATATGAGTATCTGCGCGTTCAATACCCCAGAACCCCAACTATGTACACACTCCCAAAAATCCACAAGAATTTATCTAGGCCCCCGGGGAGACCCATTGTCTCCGGCATCGGATCCATGTCAGAGCATGCTAGCCGATATGTGGACGCTTTTTTGCGCCCCTTTGTGCAGAGTTTACCATCTTACATCCAGGATACTCCCGACCTCCTACGCCACCTTGAGGACATTTATACACCCCCGGATGCCCTCCTCGTGGCGGTTGATATCGAGGCTCTATACTCGAGTATACCGCACGAGGAGGGCATCCGGTCGGTTAAGTCTTTCTTGTATGAGCAAGATCGTTCCACTTGGTCTCACAATGATTTCATTCTATCCTTATTAAGATTCATTTTGACTAGGAATTTCTTCACGTTCATGGATAAGACCTATTTGCAGATTCAAGGAGTCGCAATGGGGACCTGTTGCGCCCCCTCGTATGCCAATCTATTTCTTGGAAGTTGGGAAAGACACATTTTCGCCAATGAACAATATGCACAGTGGCTAAAATACCTACTGTGCTGGTTTCGTTATATTGACGACCTCCTAATTATATGGACGGGTCCACGCAGCGAACTAGGCGCTATGCTATCTGCCATGAACGTGAACGAATTCAACCTCAAATTTACCCACAACATACATGACAGGCAAATTGTCTTTCTTGATGTCGAAATCAAAAGAGAAGATGATGGACACATCATCACTAACCTCTATAGGAAGCCAAGTGCAGGCAATATGCTACTGCATGCATCTAGTTTACATCCTCAACCCCTAAAGAATAGTATCCCCTACGCACAATATCTGCAAACTCGTCGCAATTGTACATTAGACGCAGACTTTTTGGCAGAATCTAAAAAATTACGGGATAGACTCCTACAGCGAGGATATTCCCGTAAGATTCTGCGAAAAGCCTTCAACCGAGCGCAAGCTCAATCTAGAGCTGACTTGCTATATCCTAAAAAAACACATGAGAATACTCAGACAGTGAGATTTATCACGCAATACTCTAGTAATTCGTTGCAATTACGGAACATTTTGGAGAGAAATTGGCATTTACTGGATGAGGATCCTATCCTCTCCAGGTATATCAAGGACTCTCCTGAATTGGTATTCCGAAGAGCAACATCACTACGTGATCGGTTGATTACCAGTCACTATAGGGAACATACCACTGTAGTCCCACAGATTACGGGGACATATGCATGTGGGCATTGTCCCAGATGCCCCTGGATCAGGGAAGGCATTGTCACCTCACTACCCAACGGTCAATCACATAGACTTAATGGATATGCTAATTGCTCTACACGGGGAGTAGTTTATTTGATGCAATGCCAATGCTCTGCCTTCTATGTAGGCAAAACCATCCGTGAACTAGGTCAAAGAATAGGGGACCATCTTTACTGTTCAGAGGGTGGCAAGATACTCACTCCTGTCACACGCCACATTGGCCTCAGACATAGATACAACAACACATGTATATCCTTTAGAGTTTTAGAAGTAATCCCCCCAGACCCCAGAGGGGGTAACTGGGACCGTCGCATTCTCCAACGAGAAACACTTTGGATTGAGAGGCTCAATGCCCTCTCATATCCTGGTTTGAATGAGGCACATTCCTACAAATCATTTCTATAGATTTATGGTTGGTAGTTTGATTAACTGTTCTCTTTTTTGTCTTTCGTTGTTTCTTTTTCTTGCTACATTTTCTCTTTTTCCCCCCTCCCCCGTCTTGGTTTTCCCCTTCTTTCCCCCCCCCCTCTTTCCCCCTCCCTCTTTTTTCCTTTTCCTTTCCTTTTCCCCTTCCTTTTCCCTTCCCCCCCCCCTTTTTTCTTTCCTTCCTCCTTCTGTCCCTACCCTGTTCCCCCAATTGATCCATTATCCTATGATATTTAAGAGCTTGACTCCCAATTTGGGAATTATCAGGCTCCATACCTGGGAAGCAGCTTCTCCCAGAATGTTATGCAATTGTCTGAAACCCCTTATCATTTGAATCAATGTTTATGATAACTATGTTGTTTTGCTCATATGTTGTCAGTAATAATATTTTTCCATATGATCTGATGTATACATGTAAAATCTTGTATGTATATTTATTTATTGTATATCAATTATTTGTTGGTTATGGTCACAGAGGTATAGCGCCATTTGGCATTCATCTCCCCTGGTTATCCCTTGTTCAGCAACCCGGACCAATTTCCATCACCATCCACGGATGGGAGGATCCTGCTGGATGTTCCCCATGGCGGGCATGTGACGCCCGTCTGGGTACACATTCAATATGTGTCCCTGAGCCATGGTGTAGTGTCCGGGTACCGACACTGCTGACAGTCACTGGATATCCGGTGATTCGTCTGCGTCGGCGCCGTAGACACACCCACTGGCTATGCGCAGTACGTCACATCCGGCGCATCTTGATGAGCCGCTTGTGTACAAGCGCATTCGGAGCGTCTGCACGGCTATTACGTGGCCGGCTGATTACCGACCCAGCTGTGTTTGGGGTGGAGCGGTTCCTCATATAGGCGCCATCCCCACTGAGACACTCACTCGGCTACGGGATACCGGACTGCGAGGAGTGTTAGGTAAATATAGCACTTGGCTTTATTTTGTTACTCTTCTCATTGGACTCTCTGCTGCTTATGGATTCAAACACTATCACTCTTTGAGACGTCTGGGCTCTTGTCATCCACTTTATGGGTCTGCTTTCTGCCGTCCTTACTTCTTCACACTTTCATTCTTTTATGTTCACCATTGCTACACTTCACGTTTTTTGTAATTATTTCACTCTCACTTCTTGGTCTTATTTACTCACTTTTGGTGATGCGTGCACCTGGTTTTGGATCTTTGGTATAGTTCTTGGCTTACTCACAGCACGAGGTGTTTATACGCTATTCTCAAATTACTGAGATGGGTCTATCCTTCTTTCCACTTTCTCTTTTGCGTTCACGCATTGGTTCTAACCAAACATTTCAATGCTGCGTTTTCTGTCTCCTTATGGACATAAGGCTTGTTGGTCCTGATATCGACCCAATCTTCCGTTCACCAGTCCTGGCTACTCCAGCAGCCACCCCCTAGCCCTGTCACGAGATACTACAGGGGACATATACAAGTACACTGTATTTGGTAAGTCCTCCTCCTATTATGGAGCTGACATATACAAGCATGTATGCAATTATCTAATTTTGATTATATATTTTTCATTATCTAGAATACAGTCACTTTATACGTTTTGATTTGGACCTCTATTTGGTGTGGACTGCTCCCATGTCCGCCCGGGGGGGTACTAGTCCCAGTCGTGATCCCCTAGGTCTCCAGTTGTTTTTAGAACCGGCTATACAGGTGGGTCATATGTTAGTTGGCGCTTACCTCTGTTCTGACCTACCATTATGAGATTTACTATGCGATATGTCTCTCAAATAGATATGCACTGACTTTGCTTTTTCTTAAAATTCTAGTAGCATTGTTGATATACATACCCACGTTATTTGCCCCTGAGGAAGCGGTCACCCGCGAAACATGTCGGGCTGGGTTTGGGTTTAGACACCCAGGTCCATCACACCAGACCCACCAGTCATACCATCTCTGGCATAGGTCTGCAGTGGACAGCGTGATCTACACCCACCCTCCGTGGATATCTGGCTCTCCTAAAGCCTGTATATTGTATGTACTGCCCAATTGCTCTGTATGCTGTAATATTATTGGTGTTCTGTCAACACGATAATAGTTACTTTTAATGTTTTTCTTCTTTACTTTTGGTTTTGTATCAATAAAATTTGTGTATTTTTACATATATGTGGATTTTTTGCTATTTGTCTTGATGACAGTATCCCTTTAAAAGTCCCCTTGGCCCATCCATTTTCTTTCTACAAAGTATATTATACTGTGGATTACCCCCCTCCCCCACCCCCCCCACCCCCCTTTTTAGTGCAATGCACAGCAATACCAAAAAATTTGCAGCCCTTTACATTACTTTTGTGGACATTGACAAAGGGATTTCTGTGTGACTGCAGCCGATATCTAACTGCCCCTACAGCAACCACAGGATACCTCTCCCTAAGCTCAAAAGATACTAGACCTATATACCGAAATACCAGCCCTGAGAAGGGCTTTTGTGGACATTGACAGAGTGATTTGTGACAGCAGCCGATCTCTAACTGCCCTTAAAGCAACCACAGGATACCTCTCCCTAAGCTGCAAAGAGACTGTAGAAGGCCTATACCGAAATACCAGCCCTGGAAAGGACTTTTGTGGATCTTCACAGCGCTACGTGTCTAGCAAACTCTCCCTGACGAGCACAGCAGACCTCTCCCTACACTGGCAGAAAACGGAATGTGAAATGGCCACCAGATCAGGTCTATTTATAGGGTAGGGGGACTGTCCATGTGCTGGAATGTTTCAATTGGCTGTCCCTGACGGCTGTGTCATGGGTCAAAGTTATCCACAATATAAACAAATATGGCCACCGCGAACGACGCCATGTGTCCGAAAATTTGGCGGGTAGCGAACAAGCAAAGTTCGCCGCGAACCGACCGCCGGGCGAACCGCAAGGCCATCTCTACTGAGGAAGACTGGTGTGTGTGCTCCAAGAGCCTTGTGAGTATAGACCCCCCCACAGGGGATCCTTGGGACTTGTGCTGTTAGATCCTCCTCTGGGTGGTAGAAGTCAGTTACTGGGTGCAAGCTAAAGGAGACACTGGCTAGTGTCTCGAAGAGGCAAGGTTCACTGTGTTCCTTCAGCTACAAAGGGACTTGTTCATCCCATACAGGTGCTTTATGGTCCTGCAGATGATCTGCGATACAGTTCTATTGAGAGAGTTGTCCTCACCTGTGAACAGTTATTTGGAGTATCCTACTAAATCTCTTCTCTTATCCAAAAAAAATGCAAAACTACAGATGTTCACAAGGAACCATTGTCATATGTGTGGACCTTAAGGGCACAGCATGAGACAGATAACAACTACATGGATTTATCCTAAAATAACATTTATTGATTTATCTAAAACCAGATCTCAATAAAATGAGGAAACTGGCCCCAAACTGAGCTCAGCTCGTACACAGGAGATCAATGTCTCCTACTAATTTCACTCATGTACATCATACATATATAAGGATAAGTTGGTATATATCATAAGGTTCGTGTAGGTATAGATATTTCCTCTGTTCACTGGTATACGGGTTTCGCACAAGGCTTCTTCAGGACTATGAAGAGGTGCAGACAGTTTTCTCTTATAAACAGACTCGATATTAGTGTTTCATAAACATAGAACATAATCTGTATTTATGTTTATCATAATAAATACAAACATAGCTTACTAGCACATGGCCTTCCTTCCAACCCCCAACAAATTAACCCGACCTGGGGCGGACACAGGGGGGGAAACCGGACCAAAATGTGTTATATATATATATATATATATATATATATATACATATATACAGTCAGGTCCATAAATATTAGGACATCAACACAATTCTCATCTTTTTGGCTCTATACACCACCACATTGGATTTGAAATGAAACAAACACGATGCACTTTAACTGCAGACTTTCAGATTTAATTTGAGGGTATTTACATCCAAATCAGGTGAACGGGGTAGGAATTACAACAGTTTGTATATGTGCCTCCCACTTTTTAAGGGACCAAACGTAATAGGACAATTGGCTGCTCAGCTGTTCCATGGCCAGGTGTGTGTTATTCCCTCATTATCCCATTTACAAGGAGCAGATAAAAGATCCAGAGTTCATTTCAAGTGTGCTATTTTCATTTGGAATCTGTTGCTGTTAACTCTAAATATGAGATCCAAAGAGCTGTCACTATCAGTGAAGCAAGCCATCATTAGGCTGAAAAAACAAAACAAACCAATCAGAGAGATAGCAAAAACATTAGGTGTGGCCAAATCAACTGTTTGGAACATCCTTAAAAAGAAAGAACGCACCGGTGAGCTCAGCAACACCAAAAGACCCGGAAGACCACGGAAAACAACTGTGGCGGATGACCGAAGAATTCTTTCCCTGGTGAAGAAAACACCATTCACAACAGTTGGCCAGATCAAGAACGCTCTCCAGGAGGTAGGTGTATGTGTGTCAGATCAAGAACACTCTCCAGGAGGTAGGTGTATGTGTGTCAGATCAGGAACACTCTCCAGGAGGTAGGTGTATGTGTGTCAGATCAAGAACACTCTCCAGGAGGTAGGTGTATGTGTGTCAGATCAAGAACACTCTCCAGGAGGTAGGTGTATGTGTGTCAGGTCAGGAACACTCTCCAGGAGGTAGGTGTATGTGTGTCAGGTCAGGAACACTCTCCAGGAGGTAGGTGTATGTGTGTCAGATCAGGAACACTCTCCAGGAGGTAGGTGTATGTGTGTCAGATCAGGAACACTCTCCAGGAGGTAGGTGTGTATGTGTGTCAAACTCAACAATCAATAGAAGACTTCACCAGAGTGAATACAAAGGGTTCACCACAAGATGTAAACCATTGGTGAGCCTCAAAAACAGGAAGGCCAGATTAGAGTTTGCCAAACAACATCTAAAAAAGCCTTCACAGTTCTGGAACATCCTATGGACAGATGAAACCAAGATCAACTTTTACCGGAGTGATGGGAAGAGAAGAGTATGGAGGAGGAAAGGAACTGCTCATGATCCAAAGCATACCACCTCATCAGTGAAGCATGGTGGTGTTAGTGTCATGGCGTGGGCATGTATGGCTGCCAATGGAACTGGTTCTCTTGTATTTATTGATGATGTGACCGCTGACAAAAGCAGCAGGATGAATTCTGAAGTGTTTCGGGCAATATTATCTGCTCATATTCAGCCAAATGCTTCAGAACTCATTGGACGGCGCTTCACAGTGCAGATGGACAATGACCCGAAGCATACTGCGAAAGCAACCAAAGAGTTTTTTAAGGGAAAGAAGTGGAATGTTATGCAATGGCCAAGTCAATCACCTGACCTGAATCCGATTGAGCATTCATTTCACTTGCTGAAGACAAAACTGAAGGGAAAATGGCCCAAGAACAAGCAGGAACTGAAGACAGTTGCAGTAGAGGCCTGGCAGAGCATCACCAGGGATGAAACCCAGCATCTGGTGAGGTCTATGTGTTCCAGACTTCAGGCTGTAATTGACTGCAAAGGATTTGCAACCAAGTATTGAAGAGTGAAAGTTTGATTTATGATTGGTAATCTGTCCCATTACTTTTGGTCCCTTAAAAAGTGGGAGGCACATATACAAACTGTTGTAATTCCTACACCGTTCACCTGATTTGGATGTAAATACCCTCAAATTAAAGCTGAAAGTCTGCAGTTAAAGCACATCTTGTTTGTTTCATTTCAAATCCATTGTGGTGGTGTATAGAGCCAAAAACATTAGAATTGTGTCCATGTCCCAATATTTATGGACCTGACTGTACATTTCCTGACGCCTTCTGTTGGACCTCCACATTCCTCATGTTCCCTGATATGAGATTATATTTTGGGCTTGTTCAACTTTCCAACCAGGAGGCAATGGACTTTGGAAGATGCCTCATGTTGAGGGTATGTGGTCTGGTATGGTTCAGGAGGGGGCATGCTCATTCCCCAGTCAGGCTACATGCTCAGATCAATGTCTGCTCTGGATTTTGGGAAGTACACAACACTTTTTGGTTTCTTCCTAGGTAGTCTAGGGGCCTAGGGAGGACAGCTAGAAGTATTATTTTACGTGCTCAGGGCAGATAGGTCCTTGACAAAGAAAAGGCCACCCCTCCCCCTTCCACCAGGACACCACACAGCACCCCCAGTCCCCCCTTCTTGCACCACACACAGGACCCCTGATGACTCTAATTTAACCTCCCCACACACAATACCCTCCACTCCCCTTCTCCAGACACTACCACCTCTCAGAGGACGGGATACACAGAGAAGAGATGACTTGTATAGACCTGGCTGCGTTGGATCACTACATGCTCATTGGCCACTTACAGACCCATCCTGGACACTGATTGGTCTACCATTGCCTGGACACAAACACATTTACATATTTTGCTGTGATTCCCGGGACACTGCCCGGGTCACAGACATCGCAGGACAAATAGATGACTGTCCTGGCAAAGTCTGAGACAATTGGCAACTATCCATCTATAAGGATATACAGTACATACACACACAGCACAAGGCCGTGTTCTCACTACGAGATGGTTCTCTGGGCTGCAGTTCTTCTGAGCTCCACAAGGTGGTGATCTCACTTCTACCCAGACAGGAAGTCTCTATGGAATACAGGAAGTGATGTCAGGCTGAGGCAGAAAGGGATGTCATGTATAAATAGGAAGTTCTGGGTTAAAGGTGAGTCGAGAGGACGTAAAGAGAAGACATTGCTGGAAGTGGCGGTAGAGGAGGTAATAAGATCTTATTTTCTATTTACACCCAGTAACCCCTCCCGTCATGTCCATCCTCTTCCTCCATAGTCACTGTGACCTCTTTTATCTCCAGCAGAAGATGATAAACACATATATAGTGTGGAAACCTAGATTAACCCCTTAGGGGCAGAACATTTCCCCACTTACGGGGCCGGAACATTCTCTTAATTTTTTTCTTTATATCAGTGGCTTTTATTGGCTTATATGACTTTTATATGGTGTGGGGAATGGTATTTGTCTTTCTTTGTTGGAAGATCAAAAACTACCTAACAGGCTTTGCGTAGAAACAGGAGTTTGTGATCCATCAAGCCAAAAGTAATTCCAAAAACACCAAAATGTTCCTCTGTGCGTAATCCCACTGAGGACGGTTCTTTTCACTCATATTATCCTCCATACATCCCCATCCTAATATTGTACCACCAGTACAGTCCACATCATTCTCTCTTATCGATTATTGGTCTACAGGAAACCTGTATAGATCACATGACCATTGGGGATGGAGGAGGACCGGAGTCACATGACTGAGAAGATACTAAACCTCACCCTGAAGATCATCTACCTGCTGACTGGAGAGGTGAGAAGGATTCTAGGAGGTCACATGACATCACTCTTATCTCTATTAATAAAACACAGACCTGACCGGAGAGGTGAGGAGGATTCTGGGAGGTCACATGACATCACTCTTATCTCTATTAATAAAACACAGACCTGACCGGAGAGGTGAGGAGGATTCTGGGAGGTCACATGACATCACTCTTATCTCTATTAATAAAACACAGACCTGACCGGAGAGGTGAGGAGGATTCTGGGATTCTAACATGATATTCCTATTGGTTCTCCAATACAGAGATTTCCTCTTCTGAAGTCAGGTGGTCATATGACCATCACAGTGCCTCCATGTGACTCCCTAAAACCTGAGAGACACAACATGCAGAAGATTCTAGAAGTCACCAAGAAGATGATGGAGCTGCTGACAGGAGAGGTGAGCGGTGCTGGGAATTCTGGGACATTATCCAGTAACAGACAAGGGATGTGTCTGGATGGTGACTGTATCATTGTGTGTGTCAGGTTCCTATAAGGTGTCAGGATGTCACTGTCTATTTCTCCATGGAGGAGTGGGAGTATTTAGAAGGACACAAGGATCTCTACAAGGACGTCATGATGAAGAATCAGCCGCCCCTCACATCACCGGGTAAGAGGAGACTTTATTGTAAAGGAGAGAGCAGTACGGAGGCTCCACCTAGATCCCCCATCATCTGATAAACACATAGAAACAATGTATTCAGTCAGTGTGTGTGTTTCCTACAGATGGATCCAGTAATGGGAACCCACCAGAGAGATGTCCCCGTCCTTTGTATTCCCGGGATTCCACACAGGAAGGTCACACCATCCCTCACCATCATCAGGTAGATAAGGAACAATCACTGATAGTTTTGATCAATACGCAAGCTTTTTGTTACAATGAATGTTTTGTTATATTTTCAGAGTGGAAACCTCAGAGATTATATTATTGGTGGTAAAGAGTATAAAGAGAAGGATGAGGAGTATGGAGTGATGGAGGAGTATTCAGAAGGACACAAGGATATGATGGAGCCACCTAATACCAGGAACCCACCAGAGAGATGTCCCCGTCCTCTGTATTCCCGGGATTCCACACAGGAAGGTCACACCATCCCTCACCATAACAAGGTTGGTGGGAAGGAGCTTCTAGAACACAAAAGTGACTTATGGAAATGATAAATGAACTCAGATACAAGATATTATAATCTATCATTCTCTTGGTTTAGGGGGAAGATCTGATGGATATAAAAGTTGAGGTTAAAGCAGAAGAAGAAGAGACGTATGTGAGGGATGATCAGCAGTCTATGGAGGAGGGTGGAATAACGGGGACATTTATAGAGGAGGACACTCCTACAGAGATCAGCACAGGTGGGTCATTAACACTAAATACATTCCTCCTCCCATACTGCTCACTGATTGGTCCAGAGTAGGGCGGGAACTGGGTGATATCAGCCCGTGACTCCAACTTAGCGTGCTCCACTCCTGTGTGCCCCCACTCAACAAAGCCCAGATAATATGTCTTTCTCCCCTCTTTTCCACGTGGTGGAACGTATCCAAAGCAGGCCTGTGACCCAGTGATCACCTCCTTATCTCCTCCACTTCTCTCTCCAAGTGATTCCCAGCCGTGTTTTCACCATGCAAGGAACGGGAGAACATCCGTAGTGTGATACTGTTAACTTTATACTTTATTACCCCCTTAAGAACCGGAAAGGTTTTACCCCCCCCCCCCTTAATGTCCAGGCCATTTTATTGACCACACCGCACCCAGATGACACCCGCCAGAGGGGTGACACCATGGCTGGATCTTGAGGGGGTGCTGATTTTAGTTGTACCCCCCCCCCCCCAGGCTGATCTTTTCATGGCTGCTGAGTGCCTTCCCCCTATCTCCGCACTCATGGCCAGGACAAGGGGAGAGCAGCCAGGAGCAGTGAGGTCCACAAAGGAGAGGACAGAGATGAGAGAGGTGGGAGGTGCTGGCTGTGTTCTTCCCTTCCAGTCAGCAGAGCGATCTTCCATAAAGCATATGACACAGGATCGATCGCTCTTACATCTTACAGTGTTTGCTTCATTCCCTGCTGCCGAGACATGAGCGGTCATTGGAGGAGATAGGTGGGGGGGGGGGGGGTAATCAAACAGTTTGCAGCCCGATCCTGTGTCATCTGCTGTATGGAAGAGTGCTCCACTGACAGCCGTGTGAGAGCACAACCCCCACCTCTACCTGGTTTCCTACCTGTAAGTTTGGGGTGGGGGGAGGTTACAGGCCAGGGGAACTTCACACAATGAAACGGGAAATAACAATCATTGGTGCTGAAATGGGAAGTTTGTGCAGGAGGAGGGATTGGGGGGATTTGTGCTAGGAGAGGAGGTTGGGGAGATTTTTACGAGGAGGGGGGGTTGTGCTGGGGGAGGGGATTGAGGGAATTTGTGTTAGGAGGGGGGGATTTGTGTTAGGAGAGGGGAATTGTGCGAGGAGGGGGGATTTGAGCTCGGATGCGGAATTGGGGAGATTTTTACGAGGAGGGGGGATTGGGGAAATTTTTATGAGGAGGGGGGTTTGTGCTAGGAAAGGGGATTGGGAGGATTTGTGCCAGGAGGGGGGGGTTTGTGCCAGAAGTGGGGATTGGGGGATTTGTGCTAGGAGGGGGGGATTTGTGTCAGGAGAGGGGAATTGTGCGAGGAGGGGGTATGGGGAGATTTGTGCGAGGAGGGGGGATTAGTGTGAAATGGGACTGGGAGGATTTGTGCTAGAAGAGAGGATTTGAGCTAGGAGAGGGGATTGGGGAGATTTTTACGAGGGGGGGGGGGGTTGTGCTAGGAGAGGGAATTGGGAGAATTTGTGCCAGGAGGGGGGATTTGTGCTTGGAGAGGGGATTGGGGGGGTTTGTTCTAGGAGGGGAGATTTGTGCTAAGAGAGGGGATTGGGGGGATTTGTGCTAGGAGAGGAGATTGGGGGGATTCGTGCTAGGAGAGGGGATTGGGGGGGGATTTGTGCGAGGAGAAGGGATTTGTGCTAAGAGAGGGGATTGGGGGGATTTGTGCTAGGAGAGGAGATTGGGGGGATTTGTGCTAGGAGAGGGGATTGGGGGGGGGGGGATTTGTGGGAGGAGAAGGGATTTGTGCTAAGAGAGGGGATTGGGGGGATTTGTGCTAGGAGAGGAGGGGATTGGGGGGATTTGTGCTAGGAGGAGGACTTTGTGTTAGCAGGGGGGATTTTGTTGGGGATTTGTGCTAGGAGTAGCGGCAGGACCACATTGTCCCCCCCCCAGCCTCAAGGGGGGGAGGGGGTGGCACCATGTTTTACCGCACCAGGCGACAACCAACCCTAGTGACGCCACTGGCAGCGCTGTACCCAAAAAAAAAAAATGTATGTCTTTTTTTTCCCCACAATTAGATATTTCTTTTGGTGGTATTTGATCGCCTCTTTGATTTTTTATTGTTTGCGCTATAAACAAAAAAAATCGCGACAATTACGGAAAAAAACAAACATTTTTTCACATTCTGCTATATAACATTCCCAATAAAAAAAATTAAAAAATGAATTTTTTTTCATCAATTTAAGCAAGTTTGTATTCTGCTCCATATTTTTGGTAAAGAAAAATCCCAATAAGCGTATTTTGATTGGTTTGCGCAAAAATTATCACGTCTACAAATTTTGGTTAGTTCCGTGCAATATACCTCACTCACCAGAGAGCTCTCCCCTCTTGTACCTCATTCACCAGAGAGCTCTCCCCTCTTGTACCTCATTCACCAGAGAGCTCTCCCCTCTTGTACCTCACTCACCAGAGAGCTCTCCCCTCTTGGGGGTAACCAGGATCCACAGCACCCAGTAGCTGAGACAGCAGACCTAAGATCCACATCCGAGTAGCACCCAGAAGCTGAAGCAGCAGACCTAAGATCCACATCCGAGTAGCACCCAGTAGCTGAGTCAGCAGACCTAAAATCCATCTCCGAGCATCACCCAGTACCTGAAGCAGCAGACCTAAGATCCATCTCCGAGTAGCACCCAGTAGCTAAGACAGCAGACCTAAGATCCACATCCGAGTAGCACCCAGTAGCTAAAACAGCAGACCTGAGATCCACCTCCGAGTAGCATCCAGTAGCTAAAACAGTAGATCTAAGATCCACCTCCGAGTAGCACCCAATGGCTGAAGCAGCAGACCTAAGATCCAAATCCGAGTAGCACCCAGTAGCTAAAACAGCAGACCTGAGATCCACCTCCGAGTAGCATCCAGTAGCTAAAACAGTAGATCTAAGATCCACCTCGGAGTAGCACCCAATGGCTGAAGCAGCAGACCTAAGATCCACATCCGAGTAGCACCCAGTAGCTGAGTCAGCAGACCTAAGATCCACATCCGAGTAGCACCCAGTAGCTGAGTCAGCAGACCTAAGATCCCCATCCGAGTAGCACCCAGTAGCTAAAACAGCAGACCTAAGATCCACATCCGAGTAGCACCCAGTAGCTAAAACAGCAGACCTGAGATCCACCTCCGAGTAGCATCCAGTAGCTAAAACAGTAGATCTAAGATCCACCTCCGAGTAGCACCCAATGGCTGAAGCAGCAGACCTAAGATCCACATCCGAGTAGCACCCAGTAGCTGAGTCATCAGACCTAAGATCCACCTCCGAGTAGCACCCAGTAGCTAAAACAGTAGACCTAAGATCCATATCCGAGTAGCACCCAGTAGCTGAAGCAGCAGACCTAAGATCCACCTCCGAGTAGCACCCAGTGGCTGAGGCAGCAGACCTAAGATCCACCTCCGAGTACCACCCAGTAGCTAAAACAGTAGACCTAAGATCCATATCCGAGTAGCACCCAGTAGCTGAAGCAGCAGACCCAAGATCCACCTCCGAGTAGCACCCAGTGGCTGAGGCAGCAGACCTAAGATCCACCTCCAAATAGCACCCAGTGGCTGAGGCAGCAGACCTAAGATCCACCTCCGAGTAGCACCCAATGGCTGAAGCAGCAGACCTAAGATCCACATCCGAGTAGCACCCAGTAGCTGAGTCAGCAGACCTAAGATCCACATCCGAGTAGCACCCAGTAGCTGAAGCAGCAGACCTAAGATCCACCTCTGAGTAGCACCCAGTAGCTGAAGCAGCAGACCTAAGATCCACCTCCGAGTAGCACCCAGTAGCTGAGGCAGCAGACCTAAGATCCACATCCGAGCAGCACCCAGTGGCTGAAGCAGTAGACCTAGGATCCACATCCAAGTAGCACCCAGTGGCTGAGACAGCAGACCTAAGATCCACATTCAATGGTAATCCTTTTACCTCATTTCACATGTGGAAACCTAAAAAGCAATGTCCCATATAGTGCAATATTGTATGTTTCCTTTATTTCAAACCCATCCCAATACACCTACAGCATGCACGAACGAACAGGAAGTCCGGGTTGTGATGCGTTCCACAGACTCTAACCAGAAGTGACGCAATGACAGACATTTTTATATCTGATGATCTGATTGGAGGACAGACTTTTACATGTTGATAATAATGTGATAACATCCTCCAACTTTAGAACCTTAAACAGAAAGTGATAATGAGGGAGGAGTCAGTAACCCAATGATGGTGGTCTTCAGGATCAGTCCAGTCTTCATCTTGGTTGATTAGGGGAACCAATCTGCTGATGTCTAGTAATAATCTTTGTATTTCTATTTTAGTAGATGGACGGGAGATGAGGAAAACCTCAGAGGATTGTCTCACTTTGTCTCCAGACTGTAAAGTAGAAGATGAGGACATCACACAGTATAGTCCAGGAGAAAACCCGGCTACCTCAAATGTCCATCCGGGACCACACAGTGTAGATGGACCATCGTATTCCTCTTATCCTAAGGAACCTCAGACTGTGAGGGACAGTGCCGGACCATCGTATTCCTCTTATCCTGAGGATCCTCAGACTGTAAGGGACGGTGCCAGACCATCGTATTCCTCTTATCCTAAGGAACCTCAGACTGTGAGGGACGGTGCCGGACCATCGTATTCCTCTTATCCTGAGGAACCTCAGACTGTGAGGGACAGTGCCGGACAATCGTATTCATCTTATCCTGAGGAACATCAGACTGTGAGGGACAGAGCCAGACCATCGTATTCCTCTTATCCTGGGGAACCTCAGACTGTGAGGGACAGTGCCGGACCATTGTATTCCTCCTATCCTGAGGAACATCAGACTGTGAGGGACAGAGCCGGACCATCGTATTCCTCTTATCCTGAGGAACTTCAGACTGTGAGGGACAGTGCCAGACCATCGTATTCCTCTTATCCTGGGGAACCTCAGACTGTGAGGGATGGTGCCGGACCATCGTATTCCTCCTATCCTGAGGAACCTCAGACTGTGAGGGATGGTGCCGTCCCTCCAACAGATAAAAGGCTGTCCTGTACTGAGTGCGGGAAGTATTTCCGTTATAGGTCCAAACTTAATGCACATATAAGATCTCACACAGGTGAGAAGCCATATTCCTGCCCTGAGTGCGGGAAATTTTTTTCAAATAAGTACAATCTCTCCATTCATCAGAGATTGCACACAGATGAGAAGCCATATTCCTGTTCTGAGTGCGGGAAATGTTTTTCAAATAAGTGGTATCTTACCATACATCTGAGATCTCACATGGGGGAGAAGCCGTTTGCCTGTCCTGAGTGTGGGAAATGTTTTTCAGATAAATCCTTTCTTTCCCAACATCAGAAATCTCACACGGCACAGAAGCCATATACCTGTCCTGAGGGCGGGAAAAGTGTTTCAGATAAATCTTGTCTTTCCCAACATCAGAGATCCCACACGGAAGAGAAGCAATATTCCTGTCCTGAGTGCGGGAAATGTTTTTCACATAAGTGGTATCTTTCCATACATCAGAGATTTCACATGGGGGAGAAGCCGTTTTCCTGCCCGGAGTGTGGGAAATGTTTTTCAGATAAATCCTATCTATCCCAACATCAGAGATCTCACACGGGGGAGAAGCCGTTTTCCTGCCCGGAGTGTGGGAAATGTTTTTCAGTGAAGTCCAATCTTTACAGACATCAGAGGTTGCACACGGGGGAGAAGCCGTATTCCTGTCTTGAGTGCGGGAAATGTTTTTCAGATAAGTCCAATTTTTCCGCACATCAGAGATTGCACCTGGGTGAGAAGCCGTATTCCTGCCCTGAGTGTGGGAAATGTTTTTCAGTGAAGTCCAGTCTTTACAAACACCAGAGATCTCACACAGGGGAGAAGCTGTACTCCTGTTCTGAGTGCGAGAAATGTTTTTCAGAGAAGTCTCGTCTTTACAGACATCAGATTTTGCACTTGGATATTAAGACCTATTCCTGTCCTCAGTGCGAGAAAAGCTTTCTTCATAAATCCTCCCTAATGAAACACCAGAGATCTCACACAGGGGAGAAGCCGTATTCCTGTTCTGAGTGCGAGAAAAGTTTTTTCCAGAAGTCAGATCTTGAGGCACATCAGAGAACTCACACGGGGGAGAAGCCATGTTTCTGTCCTGAGTGCGGAAAATTTTTCTCAAGGACATCCAGTCTTTACAAGCATCAGAGATTGCATGCGGGGGAGAAGCCAGAGTGAAGGAAATGTCTTCCTGTACGTCAGGGGTCCCAAACAACCCTTGAGTTGTATTAGTGCCTTGAGTGTGGGCAATGTTTTTCAGTGATGTCCACTCTTCAGAGATTGCACATGGGGGAGAAGCCGTATTCTTGTCCTGAATGCAGGAAATGTTTTGCAGAAAAATCACAACTTGTCACACGTCAGAGATCTCACACGGGGGAGAAACCACTTTCCTGCCCTGAGTGCGAGAAATGTTTTTCACAGAAGTCCAATCTTTCCAGGCATCAGAGATTGCACACGGAGGGAGAAGCCGTATTCCTGTCCTGAGTGCGGGAAATGTTTTTCACAGAAGTCCAATCTTTCCAGACATCAGAGATCCCACACGGGGAAGAAGCCGTATTCCTGTCCTAAGTGCGAGAAATGTTTTTTCACAATCTTTCCAGACATCAGAGATCTCACACGAGGAAGAAGTCACATTCCTGTCCTGAATGAGGGAATTGTTCCTCACTTAAGTCCTGTCTTTCTGTACATCAGGGGTCCCACACAACCCTTGAGGTGTATTAGTGCCTTGAGTGCGGAAAATGTCTTCTATATGAATGTTGGTGGACATGTGGGGAAGAAGCTCACCCTGATATACACCTCAGATATACTCCATGGCTGATCTTCATCATGTAAGAAAAACTTCATAAGGAGATCAGAGATCACCAAAGACACGGATGAAGTGTTGTCCCGTGTTGGCCATTGATAGCAGGAGAAAAATAAAAATGGAGTGCTTACTTTTCATTTACATTTTGTTATGTGAAAACACATAGAGGTCTAAAATGTTGGATAAATATAACACGCATTCCTCCAGCCCTGAAAAATTTTGTCTGTATTTGAATGAACTCAGTGATTTCCTATAATCATCAGCTCCATTAGGTGGCCATAAACTGGTATTTCACTATTTATCCTGACTTAGACCTTCCTGGAAAAATACCACTTTAATTCCAATCTCTACATTCATCAGAGGTCTCACACAGGGGAGAAGCCGTATTCCTGATCTGAGTGCGGCAAATGTGGGGGTCTTTCAGCAGAAAGCTTATCGGAATCTGGAAGCCGCCTTTAATACCAAGATACTGACCCCCACTGATATGAATGGTTATGGGGTACATTGTACCTGAAGGTACCACTAGCCGAATGACAGATCCCCAAGCTGTTATCAGCTCTATAAGAAAGTGGGGGAGATAGTGGAGACATTGACCAGTGGCTAAAGACATGGATGAAGGGTTGTCCCTTGTTGGCCATTGATAGCAGGAGAAAAATAAAAATGCCATTACCTTTCATTGGCTGAGTGCATTTTGTGGTGGAGAGACTAAAGCCCCGTACACACGCAATGATTATCGGCCGACCGATCGTCTGTCTTTTGTCCAGAGTTGTGTTTTGTTGGTTGGAATGTGCCTAGACTGCACACGAATTTTCTCGCCCAACAAAATTCTACTTCAGAAGTGATGTCATGTGTTGGATTGCTTACTTTGTGTTCTTTCTTCTCTGAGCATGCCCAGACTTGCTCCTCAGATTTTTCCCTGTCGAAATCTGTACTGACTGCACGAAGATCCACGTTGTGTTGACGGCCAACAAAAATTTTATAGTCTGCACACCGGATTTTTTTCGGCCGAAAAGTCAGAGTTGGTTGTCGGAAGCATCATACTAACAACCTGAAAATTGGCAGATCGGTCGTCGGACGGAAAATTCCCTGCCAATTTTCGACGCGTGTGTACGGGGCTTTAGAGGTCTATTTTGAAAAAGGAAAACAATTTGTTGATCGAATGTGACACGCATTCATCCAATCATGACAAATATTGGATCATCGACTCCATGTAATGGCAAAAATCTGGCACTGTGGTATTATACCACATTTTGGCCACTAGATGGAGCTGACAGTCATAGGAAATCAAAATACGGCCAGAATTCATCACGCCTGGGCAAATGCTTGTCACATTCATTCAACAAATTTTCTATAAGTAGACTCCGTTGTTTCCTTCGTCAGGGGTGGTGTACTACAAATACCCGAAATCATCCTCATACACTTTTGAGTTTAGTAGACATCGAAGAACGTAAGTTAAGTAAGTGGGTAGGGGAGGACTCTAATCAAAAATACCATGGCACTATCCCCATGTAAATGGGTACATTAGACAAAGGGTCCCTAAAACCCATCACAAGGAAGAGATGGTGGGAAATAGTGGATTTTTAAGTGCCCATCAAAAAACTAAAAATTACATGAATGCACTAAATTCTAAAAACATCGTAAAGTTTATTAATACAAAAAGTCCTTAAAAGCGTGTATATTATCAAAACATATTAAACAATATGTACCATCCCGTGCAAAAAAAGCGCAGAATAATACATATGGATCTGGGTCAACGCGTTTCGCCCTGACTCGAGGGTTTCCTCAGGATCCACGTTTCTGATTTTGATAAGCTCTAATGCAGATCACCAAGAATGTGACCTATTCATTGTACCTTGCAAGACCATGATCGAAACGGGTGTCGTAGAAATGAGTGAATGGGACTTTATTATATCTGCAAAAGACAATAGCAGCGGTATTTCAATCATATGGATCAAATATGACAGAAAGATGCCAGCCATTAATCCTGGTAAAGGGCAGATATTATTAAAATGATAAGAATTCCACATCACAAACATATCTCCGCAGTGAACACCGGGGCCCCGGCTGGCTGATATACATTTGTGAATACCGGGGCCCCCGGCTGGCTGATATACATTTGTGCGCGGGAGTTCTTCTTGCACTGCCATAGATCCGGACCGGCACCGCTGATATGGATGATTAGGCTACAAGTAGTGTGCAGTCTCCATTTAATGGAAGGTTTCCACATCTACAGGTCTTTCCTCACTGCTAGTTAAAGCAATAGACACTCGGCATAGCGATTACCGGTAAACTGACACTGGGAGACATTATGGCAATTTAACTAAAAATACATCCTAAAGAAACGTCCACATAAATATTAATAACATCTCCACAACACTGGGAGGTATATATTCACAAACATATAAAATCTCTCCTCTGCACTTCACAGTATTCAAAACGGCAAAATCTGAATTTTTGAATACCGTCACTTTTTCCAAATCAGCGTCATGGGCAGCTGAGTTAACCTGGAAGTGACGTTGCTTCCGGGTCACTTTATCGGACACCCCCCGATCGAAGCTGAATCCGGCTTCGTTCAGGATTCTGACGTGCCAGCTGGTCACTCGCGTCTCCCGGTGGGACGGGAGATCCGGGCAGAAGGCAGTGGGAGGGGAGGGGGATGTCCCCTCCCGCTCACTGGGATAACAGCTGAGCGGCTGCAGAGCCGCATTGGTTGTTATCATCAGAAAGCCGACTACCGGGTCTAAAAAACGATACCTGCAGATCATCCCGCTACAACCACTTCTTCAAGCTGGTGAACAGGTACATCAGTTTTCGGGAAGTGGGAAAACAGTGTATCAGACATACAGTATCTGACAAAAGTAAGTACACCCCTCACATTTCTGTAAATATTTTATTCTATCTTTTCATGTGACACCACTGAAGAAATGACACTTTGCTACAATGTAAAGTAGTGAGTGTACAGCTTATATAACAGTGTAAATTTGCTGTCCCCTCAAAATAACTCAACACACAGCCATTAATGTCTAAACCGCTGGAAACAAAAGTGAGCACACCCCTAAGTGACAATCTCCAAATTAGGTTCAATTAGCCATTTTCCCTCCCCGGTGTCATGTGACTCATTAGTGTTACAAGGTCTCAGGTGTGAATGGGGAGCAGGTGTGTTAAATTTGGTGTTATTGCTCTCACTCTCTCATACTGGTCACTGGAAGTTCAACATGGCACCTCATGGCAAAGAATTCTCTGAGGATCTGGTATGGATTTTAAGGGGAACTCCACACCAAAATTAAAAAAAAAACATGTGGGGGCCCCCCCCCCCCAAAATCCATACCAGACCCTTCTCCGAGCATGAAGCCTGGCAGGTCAGGAAACCATACCTAGCCGCTTGCCCTCAACATGGGGAGGGTGCTTTGGGGTGCCATGTTGATGGGGACAAGGGCCTCTTCCCAACAACCCTGGGCTGAGGTTGTGGGGGTCTGCGGGTGGGGGGCTTATCGGAATCTGGAAGACACCTATAACAAGGGTATCGGGTACATCGTACCCCTACTCATTAGCCAAAAAAGTGTAAAAACCACAAAACACAGTTTTTGACAATTCCTTTATTAAAAAGACAAAGAAAAGAATAGCGTCCCTCGATGTAAATCCATCATCAATCACAATGCCTCATCTATATAGTCTACATTTGAAAAACATTTCCAGAGACACCCCTTTTTTGCTGTGTGTTCCGCGCAAGCCATCATAGGTGAAGAATGTCCATTAATTAGGGACGGGGCATTTATTTAAAATGGGCGTGGTTCTACAAGACGCATATTGATAAGTTATTGTACAAAAAGATTTTTATAATACTGTATATACAGGAAGATTTATCATAATAAGGACGGACACAAAGACAAGAAGGCTGTGTTCATCATTAAAATTATTCATATATTTGGTTATCTGGTTATAGACTTTAAAGCTCTTTTAAAGTTTAGCAGTTTCATTGCCGCCCCTCTGAAAAACGATCCATGGTGAATTACGTTGCAGGGAGTGGTTGACAAGCGGGTGGGAGGCAATAGGTCACCACATGTTTTAACACTGAAAAGCCTTCACCACTGCACATGGAGAGGTGAAAAGAGGGATGAGGTGGATGGGGAAGTGATGAGGGGGACATGGGGGGGTGAGGAGGTGATGAGAGGGACTATAGGGGGTGAGGATGTAATGAGGGGGATGAGGAGGCAATGGGGGGGGTGAGGAGGTGATGAGGGAGTATGAGGAGGTGATGAGGGGGATGAGGAGGTGATGAGTGGGTATGAGGAGGCAATGGGGGGGAGGTGAGGAGGTGATGAGTGGGTATGAGGAGGTGATGAGGGGGATGAGGGGAAAATGAGGAGGTGATGAGGGGGATGAGGAGGTGATGAGAAGAAAGAGGAGATGAAGGGGAGGTGAAGATGGTAACAAAAGGATAAACAGGGGGACTTGGGGGTGATGAAGGTGATGGGGGGTGTTAAAAGGGGAACCGGAGGGTGAAGAGAAGGATGGGGAGATGAGGGGGTGATGAGGGGGATAAGGAGGTGATGAGGGGGGGTGAGGAAGTGATGGGGGGATGAGGGGGTGATGGGGTGGGACGAGGGGGTGATGAGGGGGATGAGAAGGTGATGGGGAAATATGGAGGTGATGAGGGGGATGGAGAGGTGATCAGGGGGATGAGAAGGTGATGAGAAGAAAGAGGAGATGAAGGGGAGGTGGAGATGGTTACAGAAGGATAAAAAGGGGGACTTAGGGGTGATGGAGAGAGAGTTCAAAGGGGAAAAGGAGGATGAAGAGAAGGATAGGGAGATGAAGATGGGGAAGGGCGAGGTGAAAAGGGAAATATGGAGGTAAAAAGAGTGGGCAAGAGGGTAAAGACGGGGGACATGGGATTGATAAAGGGAAAGGGGAGGTGAAGTGGGAAAAGGGGGTGAGTAGGGGAAAAGGAAGGAGGATAGGGGGATAGGAGGGTGAGGAACAGGGGAATGGGGAGGTAAAGAGGGGGAATGAAGAATGAAGAGTGGAATTGGGAAATTAAAAGGGGGGCCAGGAGAGTGAGGTGGGGGACATTCGGGTGATACAAGCATGGGGAGGTGAAGAGGGGGGCAAGTTGGTGAAGAGTGGGATGGGGGGTGGGTGGAGAGTGGGATTGGAAAATGGAAAGGGGACCAGTAGAGTGAAGAGGGGGACATTGGGGTGATGCAGGCATGGGGAGATAAAGAGGAGGATGGGGAGGGGTAGAAAGGGGGAAGGAAGGTTTTAGGGGTGAAGAAGGGGGGGGGGGTGAGGGAGTTAAGAGGAAGATGTGGGGGTGAAGAGGTAATCGGGTGGGTGAAGAGGGGGAGGGCAGTAAAGAGGATGATGGGGGTGAAGAGAGGAAGGGAGGGGATATGAAGAAGGGGAAAGGGGAGTAAGGAGGAGGATGTTGAGGAGAAGCAGGGGATGCAGAAGTGAAGTGGGAAATAGAGGGAAGGTGAAGAGGGGGACAGTGTAGTGCATATGGCGAAAAGGGAGTGAAGTGGGGGGACAGAGGTGTGAAGTGGGTGGCAAGTTGGTGAGGAAGGGGATGGGGTGAAGAGGGGGATTGGAAATGGAAAGGGGGCCAGGAGAGTGAAGCGTGGGACATTGAGGTGATGTGGGCATGGGGAGGTAAATTAGAGGAGGAGGAGGGGGGGGAGGTTTTGGAGGGGGGTGAAAAAGGGGGGAGGTCGAGGGAGTTAAGGGGAAGATGTGGGGGTGAAGAGTGAAGAGGGAAATTAAGGGGATACGAAGAAGGGGAAAGAGGAGTAAGGAGGAGGGGGGACGGAGGGCAGAAGAGGGGGATGCAGAAGTGAAGTGGGGAAGAGAGGGAAGGTGAAGAGCGAGACAGTGTAGTGAATATGGCGAAGAGGGGGATGGGGTGGTAAAAGAGAGTGAAGGGGGGAAGATGGGGACAGGGGGTGAAGAGGGGCATGGGGTGGTGAAGAAGGAGATGAGTCGGTAAAGAGGGGAACATAGAGATGAAGAGAGGAGACAGGGCAATGAAGGAGGGTATTAGAGGGTGAGGAGTGGAGTGAGGATGGGGACATAGGGTGTAATTAGGAGATGGGGGGATTGAAAAGGACACATGGGGGGGGGGGGTGTTCTCCTAGCAGTGAACAGCTTGAAGCAATATTTTACGTGGTAAGGGTAGATAGGATGTTGAGAGCATTTCCCCAGCCAGGTGATGGGGACATAAAAAGGGCCACCGCTCCCCCTTCCACCAGGACACCACACAGCACCCCTAGTCCCCCCTTCTTGCACAACACACAGGACCCCTGATGATTCTCATACAAACCCCCACACACAATGCTCTCCACTCCCCTCCTCCAGATACTACCACCTCTCAGAGGATGGGATGCACAGTGAGAAGCAATGATCTCCATACAACTGGCAGGTTTGGAGAAGCCAGGCGCTCATCACCGGACACCCCTCAGGAGGAGAATCCAGAGCGGAGCCCATTCCACACACTGTGCACACCGTCCTGATGAATCCCGAGAGCAGGAACGCCTTTGCCTGAGTGTTCTCTGATACCCCCCCCCCCCCCCCCCCCCACTGCTGATCACTAAATGCCTTTTGGCCACTTACAGACCCATCCTTGACACTGAATGGTCTACCATTGTCTGGACATAAACACATTTACATGTTTCGCTGTGATTCTCGGGACACTGCCCGGGACACAGACATTGCGGGACAAATAGATGAAAAGAGTGACTGTCCTGGCAAAGTCTGAGACAACTATCCATCTATAAGGAGGATATACAGTACATACACACACAGCACAAGGCCGTGTTCACACTACGAGACGTCACTTTCTCTGGGCTGCAGTTCCTCTGAGCACCACAAGATGGTGATCTCACTTCTACCCAGACAGGGAGTCTCTATGGAAGGCAGGAAGTGATGTCAGGTATAAATAGGAAGTTCCAGGTGAGAGGTGAGACGGGAGGAAGTAGAGAGGAGATATTGCTGGAAGTGGCAGCAGAGGAGGTAATAAGATCTTATTTTCTATTTACACCCAGTAACCCCCCCACGTCATGTCCGTCCTCTTCCTCCATAGTCACTGTGACCTCTTTTATCTCCAGCAGATGATGATACACACATATATAGTGTGGAAACCTAGATTCCCCTTTCAGGGTCAGAACATTCCCCCACTTACGGGACCGGAACATTCTCTTCATTTCATCAGTGGCATTTATTAGCTTATATAAGATATAAGATCAGAAATTACCAAAACAGACTTTACGTAGAGATAGGAGTTTGTGATCCATCAAGCCAAAAGTAATCACAAAAATACTGAAATGTTCCTCTGTGTGTAATCCCACTGAGGACGGTTCTTTCCTGACAGAAACCCTCATATTATCCCCCATACTAATATTGTACAACGAGTACAGTCCAGATCATTCTCTCTTATCAATTATTGGTCTACAGGAAACCCGTATAGATCACATGACCGATGAGGATGGAAGAGGCCAGGAGTCACATGAGTGAGAAGATACTAAACCTCACCCTGGAGATCATCTACCTGCTGACCGGAGAGGTGAGAAGGATTCTGGGAGGTCACATGACATCACTCTTATCTCTATTAATAAAACAAAGACCTGACCGGAGAGTTGAGGAGGATTCTGGGAGGTCACATGACATCACTCTTATCCCTATTAATAAAACACAGACCTGACTGAAGAGGTGAGGAGAATTCTGGGATTCTAACATGATATTCCTATTGGTTCTCCAATACAGAGATTTTCTCTTCTGAAGTCAGGTGATCATATGACCATCACAGTGCCTCCATGTGACTCCCTAAAACCTGAGAGACACAACATGCAGAAGATTTTAGAAGTCACCAAGAAGATGATGGAGCTGCTGACAGGAGAGGTGAGCGGTGCTGGGAATTCTGGGACATTATCCAGTAACAGACAAGGGATGTGTCTGGATGGTGACTGTATCATTGTGTGTGTCAGGTTCCTATAAGGTGTCAGGATGTCACTGTCTATTTCTCTATGGAGGAGTGGGAGTATTTAGAAGGACACAAGGATCTCTACAAGGACGTCATAATGGAGAATCAGCCGCCCCTCACATCACCGGGTAAGAGGAGACTTTATTGTAAAGGAGAGAGCAGTACGGAGGATCCACCTAGATCCCCCATCATCTGATAAACACATAGAAACAATGTATTCAGTCAGTGTGTGTGTTTCCTACAGATGGATCCAGTAATGGGAACCCACCAGAGAGATGTCCCCGTCCTCTGTATTCCCGGGATTCCACACAGGAAGGTCACACCATCCCTCACCATCATCAGGTAGATGAGGAACAATCACTGATAGTATCATTAGGATCTGTACATTATCTGCATTGTTACCATTGATGTCATTTTTATTATATATTCAGAGTGGAAACCTGAGAGATTCTAAAGTTGAGGTTAAAGAAGAGATAAAAGAGGAGGATGATGAGGATGGGGTGATGGAGGAAGTACACAAAGGTCTGTACAAGGACACCATGGTGGAGCCATCCAGTTACAGAAACCCACCAGAGAGATGTCCCCATCCTCTGTATTCCCGGGATTCCACACAGGAGGATCAAAACTATACACATGATCAGGTTGGTGGAACTGAACTACTAGAATGTGAAAGTTAATAAACTCTCTGACATGAAGATGTGTGAACCCTGCAAGATGATATTTTCTTTGAAGTCACCCATTATTAGAGCTTGTATTTTACAGATGATATTCTCTCTCCTTCTCTTGGTTTAGGGTGAAGATCTGATAGATATAAAAGTTGAGGTTAAATCAGAAGAAGAAGAGACGTATGTGAGGGATGATCAGCAGTCTATGGAGGAGGATGGAATAACGGGGACATTTATAGAGGAGGACACTCCTATAGAGATCAGCACAGGTGGGTCATTAACACTAAATACATTCCTCCACCCATTCTGCTCACTGATTGGTCCAGGGTAGGGCAAGGACTGGGTGATATCAGCCTGTAATATCTTGGTCACTTTCCTGAGTTGCGTCCTGAATTCCTGTATTTCTCTCGGATAATCTTCCCTCTCTGTGCTGCAGACACAATTTATGTCTCTAGACTGGATTTATGGAGATTCTGGGGGGCCGCACTTAATATTAGGTGGGTGGTCATGATGTTATGGCTGATCCATTAATTGTACATTACATACTCCTGTCCCCTGCACTATATACTCTATGCTGTACATTACATACTCCTGACCCCTGCACTATATACTCTATGTTGTACATTACATACTCCTGACCCCTGCACTATATACTCTATGCTGTACATTACATACTCCTGACCCCTGCACTATATACTCTATGCTGTACATTACATACTCCTGATCCCTGCACTATATACTCTATGTTGTACATTATATACTCCTGACTTCTTCTCTCTCCCCTCTACCCACTGCTATATATACACATAATATGGATTCTCTTTTGTTACACCCATTTCCTACCAGCTGGACATTTTATATCTGATGATTTAATTGGAGGACAGACTTTTACATGTTGATAATAAAGTGATAACATCCTCCAACTTTGGGACCTTCAACAAAAAGTGATAATGAGGGAGGAGTCAGTAACCCAATGATGGTGGTCTTCAGGATCAGTCCAGTCTTCATCTTGGTTGATAAGGGGAACCAATCTGCTGATGTCTAGTAATAATCTTTGTATTTCTATTTTAGTAGATGGACGGGAGATGAGGAAAACCTCAGAGGATTGTCTCACTTTGTCTCCAGACTGTAAAGTAGAAGATGAGGACATCACACAGTATAGTCCAGGAGAAAACCCGGCTACCTCAAATGTCCATCCGCCACCACACAGTGTAGATGGACCATCGTATTCCTCTTATCCTGAGGAACCTCAGACTGTGAGGGACAGTGCCGGACCATCGTATTCCTCTTATCCTGAGGAACCTCAGACTGTAAGGGACAGTGCCGGACCATCGTATTCCTCTTATCCTGAGGAACCTCAGACTGTGAGGGACAGTGCCGGACCATCGTATTCCTCTTATCCTGAGGAACCTCAGACTGTGAGGGACGGTGCCGGACCATCGTATTCCTCTTATCCTGAGGAACCTCAGACTGTGAGGGACAGTGCCGGACCATCGTATTCCTCTTATCCTGAGGAACCTCAGACTGCGAGGGACGGTGCTGTCCTTCCAACAGATAAGAGGTTTTCTTGTCCTGAGTGCGGGAAGTGTTTCCCTTTTCTCTCTAAACTTAATGTGCATCAGAGAACTCACACAGGAGAGAAGCCGTATCCCTGCCCTGAGTGTGGGAAATGTTTTTCACAGAAGTCCAATCTTTACACACATCAAAGATTGCACGTGGGAGAAAAACCGTATTCCTGCTCTGAGTGTGGGAAATGTTTTGTACAAAAATCAGACCTGGTCTCACATCAGATGTCTCACACGGGGGAGAAGCCGTATTCCTGTCCTGATTGTGGGAAATGTTTTGTACAAAAATCAGATCTTGTCAGACATCAGAGGTCCCACACAGGGGAAAAGCCATATTCCTGTCTTGAGTGCGGGAAATGTTTTTCAGATAAGTCCAATCTTTGCCAACATCAGAGATTACACACGGGAGAAAAGCCGTATTCCTGTCCAGAGTGTGGGAAATGTTTTTCACAGAAGTCCATTCTTTACAGACATCAGAAATCTCACACAGGAGAGAAGCTGTATTCCTGTCCTGAGTGCGGGAAACGTTTTGTACAAAAATCTGATCTTTTCTCACATCAGAGGTGCCACACAGGTGAGAAGCCGTATTCCTGTCCTGAGTGCGGGAAATGTTTTGTACAAAAATCAGATCTTGTCAGACATCAGAGGTCCCACACAGGGGAAAAGCCATACTCCTGTCCTGAGTGCGGGAAATGTTTTTCAGACAAGTCCTATCTTTCTCAACATCAAAGATTGCACACCGGGGAGAAGCCATATTCCTGTCCAAAGTGCAGGAAATGTTTTTCATTGAAATCTAATCTTTATAGCCATCAGAGATCTCACACAGGAGAGAAGCCATTTTCCTGTTCTGAGTGCAGGAAATGTTTTTCAATAAAGTCAAATCTTTCCAGACATCAGAGATCTCACATGGAGGAGAAGCTGTATTCCTGATCTGAGTGCTGGAATTGCTCTTCACTTAAGTCCTGTCTTCCTGTACATCAGGGGTCCCACACAACCCTGGAGGTGTATTAGTGCCTTGAGTGCGGGAAATGTCTTCTATATGAATGTTGGTGGACATGTGGGGAAGAAGAACGCCCTGATATACACCTCAGATATATTCTGATATATAGCATCACCCTTCACTCTGTAATCAAGACCTAGTCTGGCAATGCCCAGAATAATACCAATGAGTCTCTGACCAATCTCACGGTTTGGATGGACTTTCTCCTTTTCATTATTTCCATTAATTAGAGTCCCAATATCTCCCCTGTATTCTGCAGACAGATATACATTTCCTGAAGCTCCATACCACGCTGAACGGTCCTGGCCTGCCCCTTCCCGGATGTAGACACGCCTCTTCCGGGTGTGCTGTGCGGGATGGCGTCACTCCCTAGCCCATAATTATGTAACACGTTGTGTATTGTATTGTACCAAATCAATAATGACTCCGCCTCCACATTCCGGACAAGTGATTTTCCTGATCAATTGGATTTCTACCTTTTTACTATTTCCTGATTTATGATTTTTACTGCAATCTTCATAACAGTAAAATTTATAATAAAAAAAATGTTGAATAAAAAAAGAAGTGTGTTGACAAATTTTGGTATCTAAAAATTATCCAAAGGTGACGCTTCAAAAGGCTTTACAGGTCATCAGTTTAGAGATAACTGTAAATAATGGCCCGGAGTGCAGTGGTCAGGAGTAGAGTTGGGCAAACGGTTTGGGTCAAGCAAAAGTTCTACATCTACTATTTGGTGAACACCCGAATTTGCGGGGTGCTCGGTGGGATGTTTTGCTGGTCAGGTGCAAGGCTTTGCCAATTAGGGCACAGAGCACTGTCAATGCCCTGATTGGACTAAGTGATGATGACTTTGTCCAATCGGGGCTCAGTACTCATAGTCCCATCCCACACTATAAAAGGTTCCTTCCCACAGAAAGCTTTTGCAGTGTGTTGGTGTAGTGGAGATAAATAGAGCACGGCTCAGTTTGCTCCTAGCGATTTAGTGTGTTCACTTATTGTGTAGAGTGTTCCTATAGTGAGTCAGTAAAGTGTAAGTTCAGTGTGTCAGTATAGTGTAAGTGTAGTGTCAGTGTAGTGTGTCAGTATAGTGTAGTGTGTCAGTATAGTGTGAATAATATGTGTCAGTATAGTGTGTCAGTTTCGTGTAGTGTGAGTATAGTGTAGTGTCAGTGTAGTGTGAGTATAGTGTAGTATCAGTATAGTGTAGTGTCAGTGTCGTGTGAGTACAGCGTAGTGTCAGTGTAGTGTGAGTACAGCGTAGTGTCAGTGTAGTGTTAGTATAGTGTAGTGTGAGTATAGTGTAGTGTCAGTGTAGTGCGTCATTGTAGTGTGAGTATAGTGTAGTGTCATTGTAGTGTGAGTATAGTGTTAGTATAGCGTAGTGTGAGTGTAGTGTCAGTGTAGTGTGAGTATAGCGTAGTGTTAGTGTAGTGTGTCAGTACAGTGTAGTGTCAGTGTAATGTTAGTATAGTGTGGTGCCAGTGTAGTGTGAGTATAGTGTAGTGTTAGTGTAGTGTCAAAGTAGTGTGAGTATAGTGTAGTGTCAGTGTAGTGTTAGTATAGTGTAGTGTCAGTGTAGTGTGAGTATAGTGTAGTGTCAGTGTAGTGTTAGTATAGTGTAGTGTCAGTGTAGTGTGAGTATAGTGTAGTGTTAGTATAGTGTGACTATAGTGTAGTGTCAGTGTAGTGTTAGTATAGTGTAGTGTGAGTATAGTGTAGTGTCATTGTAGTGTGAGTATAGTGTAGTGTTAGTATAGTGTAGTGTTAGTATAGTGTAGTGTTAGTGTAGTGTGACTATAGTGTAGTGTCTGTGTAGTGTTAGTATAGTGTAGTGTCATTGTAGTGTGAGTATAGTGTAGTGTCAGTATAGTGTAATGTGAGTATAGTGTAGTGTCAGTGTAGTGTCAGTATAGTGTAATGTGAGTATAGTGTAGTGTCAGTGTAGTGTTAGTATAGTGTAGTGTCATTGTAGTGGGACTATAGTGTAGTGTCTGTGTAGTGTGAGTGTAGTGTAGTGTCATTGTAGTGTGAGTACAGCGTAGTGTTAGTGTAGTGTGTCAGTATGGTGTAGTGTCAGTGTAGTGTTTTTTTTATAGTTTTACATTTCTCTCAGCGACAGTCCTCAATTTATAGTGCACCCAACACCACTTTCCATTGATTAAAGTGCATCCACGTACACATCTCCCCGTCTCTATTACAATTTAGTAATAAGCCCCCCCCCCCCATCATGTCTGGGAGGCCACCAAGGAGAGGCAGACTTTCCCATGGCACTGTGAGGGGCCAGCAGCGTATTTGTCCACAGGTAAAGGTGGACGCGGTCAGTCCTCAGGCAGGGCATCATTTCCTCTGGTGATGTTGCCCGTGCCATCCAGCCACAGCATGCAGAGGAGGTGGTGGACCGGCTTACTAAACCATCCTCACCCTCCTTCACCCAAGAAGAGACTAGTGCGCAGTCCACTGCAGCTGCCAGAGCGACTTATTCTGCCTCCTTGTCCACAACTACTCCTGCCATAGCCCCAGCATCAGGCATGGAAGAGTCAGCTGACTTATTTGAACACAGCGAGAACAGTGGTACACAAGTCGGTAGTCATGTTCCCCTAGCTGCAGCGTATTGCCAGGTTGTCTCCAGTGATAATGAGGATGGATGGGGATGTTTCCAATGATGGAGATCCAGAGATTGACCTGAGTCTTCTCCATTTCTCCAGACCACATCTTCCTCTACTATTAGGGGACCTTTCTATGACTACTCAGGACCCCAACCTCTTCTATAGGATTGTGAAGATTTCTATCCTATTTACTCAGAAGCTGAATAAAATGTCCTTCACTCTGTAACTAAGACCTAGTCTGGCAATGCCCAGAATAATACCAATTAGTCTCTGACCAATCCCAGACTTTGGATGGACTTTCTCCTTTTAATTATTTTCAGGTGACGACGAATTAGAGTTCCAATATCTCCCCTGTGTTCTGCAGACAGATATACATTTCCCGAAGCCTTCTGTTGTACAGATTCCTCATGTTCTCAGATATGAGCTCAAACATTGAACTTGATCAACTTTCCAAGAGGAGTGAATGGACTTGGCAAGATACCCCCCCCCCCCCACGCTGAGGACACATTGCTGACACCTGGTATGGTTCAGGAGGGAAATATGCTCACTCCCTTCTCCCCACCCTTTAGTCCCCAGTCAGGCCGCATGCTCAGATTAGGATCTGGTATGGATTTCAGGGGGGAGGGGGAGTACCCCACATTTTTCCTGTTTTATGCAAAGGGTTCCTTCCTAAAATCCATACCAGACCTGAGGGGTCTAGTATGATTTTTCTTTTGGGTCCCTATGCAGTTTTTTTTTACATTTTGATTGCATTCACCTGTTAGCCCCAGTTGACAGCTAAATGGTGCGGAGGGGCAGGATGCACCACCAGGTGTTGGGGTGCCTGCAGCCGCTGGCTCCCCATAAGCCAGCCTGAGTGGGAAGCTGCCACATTTAGCAGCAATAGTAATACTGCAACTAAAGGTTCAACTTGGCCTAATACCCATTTAGTTCAGACACTCGCTGACATCATCAGGAAATCATTGTTACTGAGAGACAGAAATTGTTCATTGCTCATGGAACCCCTAGAAACCTTTTGGAGGAACCCTGGCTGAGAAAGGCTGGACTAAGCAGTAATATATTTCTCCCCCTTGGTGGGAGTGGAGATGACCCATCTATAAGGATATACAGGCAGGGGTTGCATTGGCAACTACCATCTTGGATAAAGTATTAATATTGGATTAAGTATTACACTTCGGCTCAGCACCTCAGCGAATGCACAAAGCATACAACTGCAAGCCAACAGACAGACTACAGGTGATCTGAGACTCTATACAACTTTTCCATCTCACATTCAGTCTACTTCTCAATCTCACCACCCTGTATTATGCAATCCCTAATTCTCCTTCTCATGTTTGCATCCTCTCTCCTAAAACTTTCTCTCCTTTACCCCTCATCTCCGCCCCACAGCTTGTATATATCACCCTCACCTTTATACTGCACTCATCAACTCCTGCTGATTCTGAACCCACACACCAATAAAACCTACAGGACACTGAGATGTGTCCCCCCTCATAAATCACACTCCCATATCACCTCCCTCACCCTTCTGCTTCTCCTAACCTCTGGAGATATTTCCCCAAATCCTGGACCCCCATCATTTACCTTTGGCAAACATACCCATCACCCCCTATCCTCTGACACCAGCCGAAATCCACACAATCTGGTTTCTATTCCTCTTCTGCCTAGAGCCAACCTCCCCTTCTCCTGCGCCCTCTGGAATGCCCGCTCTGTTTGCAACAAACTCACCTCTGTCCATGACCTATTTATCACAAACTCCTTCAACCTGCTTGCAATTACTGAGACCTGGCTTCAAGAATCTGACTCTCCTTCTCCTGCTGCCCTCTCCCATGGTGGCCTCCTGTGGACTCACTCTCCCAGGCCTAGTGGACGGAAAGGAGGTGGGGTTGGAATTCTGCTTTCCCCTCAAAGCACTTTTCAGGTTCTTCATCCACCCCCTTCTCTGTCTCTCTCCTCATTTGAAGCTCACTGTATTCGTCTATTTTCTCCAGTTTGGTTGAGAATTGCTGTGATCTATCGGCCTCCTGGACCGGTATCAGGCTTCCTTGATGACTTCTCTGCCTGGCTACCCTACTTTCTCTCTTCTGAAATTCCCACAATCATTCTTGGAGACTTCAACATCCCTGTTAATCTTAACACTCCTGCTACTTCTAAACTTTTCAGCTTAACCTCCTCTTTTGACCTAAAACAATGGACAGATGCTTCTACTCACTCTAATGGCAACAGCCTTGACCTCATGTTCTCCTACCTATGCACCCCTCACAACCTCTCCAACAATCCATTCCCTCTCTCTGATCACCACCTCATTAGTTTCAGTCTCTCCTTGTCCTCCTACTTACCTTCCAACTACCGAACAATTACCTGTAGAAACCTTCGCCATCTTAACCCTTCACTTCTTTTTTCTGATACAGATTGTCTCTTCAACACAATATCATCCCTCTCCTGCCCCAACATGGCCACTTCTGTCTACAACAGTTCACTGTCATCTACCCTGGATGCTTTGGCCCCCCTCACTACACACAGAATCAGGCCCCGACCGCTACAACCCTGGCAGACAGACAATACCAGAAGCCTCAAAAAACGTAGTCGCGCTCTTGAGCGTCTGTGGCATAAGACTAAGTCACAGCAAGATTTCAGCCAATATAAATCTGCCCTCCAAAAATACAGTTCCTGCCTCCACACTGCCAAACAGACCTACTTTATCACTCTCATTAACACCCTCTCACACAGTCCCCGTCAACTCTTTTCTACCTTCAACGCTCTACTTCGTCCTCCATTGCCTCCACCCACTAACTTACTCACTGCCCAAGAGATTGCCAATCACTTCAAAAATAAGATCGATACAATTTGTGAAGAGATTTTTACACTAAAGATATCTCCCTCACCTTACACACCTTGTCCTCCTGCACAATCAATACTTCCCTTGTTTAACCCAACTACTGTAGAGGAAGTCACTAAAATTTTTTCTAATGCCCACCTAACTTCCTGCCCCCTGGACCCTGTTCCTTCTCAAATACTACGGTCACCCTCTGACTCTATCCTACACTCTTTAACTCATATCTTCAACCTCTCCCTCTCCACTGGCATCTTCCCCAGCTCTCTAAAACATGCGCTAGTAACTCCCATACCAAAGAAAGCCTCGCTAGACCCCTCCAATCTTAAAAACTTAAGACCCATCTCCTTACTCCCTTTTGCTTCCAAACTCCTTGAACGTTTAGTCTACAACCGCCTGAGCGAGCACCTCATTGAGAATAACCTCCTTGATCCCCTTCAGTCTGGATTTCGCCGGCAACACTCCACAGAAACTTCTCTCCTAAAACCTACAAATGACTTACTAACAGCTAAAACCAATAGTCACTACTCGATACTCTTACTCTTGGACCTCTCTGCTGCCTTTAATACTGTTGACCACCCCCTCCTTCTAAAAAAACTCAGTTTGCTCGGTCTCCATAGCTGTGCTCTCCATTGGTTCGAATCTTACCTATCTCACCGCACCTTCAGTGTCACTTACAATTCCACTTACTCCTCTGCAACTCCTCTTACCGTTGGGGTCCCCCAAGGTTCTGTCCTTGGACCGCTACTATTCTCAATCTATACCTCCTCCCTGGGTCAGCTAATAGTCTCCCATGGCTTCCACTACCATTTCTATGCTGATGACACCCAAATCTACCTCTCTACCCCTCAGCTCACCCCATCAGTCTCCTCCCGCATCACTGATTTACTAACAGACATATCAGCCTGGATGTCACACCACTTCCTCAAAGTGAATTTATCTAAAACTGAGCTCATAATATTTCCTCCTCCACGTGCCCCTTCCCCGGAATTCTCTGTCAAGATCAATGGAACAACTATCAGTCCTTCCACACATGCCAAGGTGCTAGGGGTAACCCTGGACTCTGCACTGTCCTTTCAGGCTGACATCCAATCCTTGTCCAAATCATGCCACCTTAACCTCCGCAACATCGCTAGAATACGTCCCTTTTTAACCAATGACACCACCAAGCTTTTAATTCACTCCCTGGTTATCTCTCGCCTCGACTATTGCAACTCCCTCCTCATTGGATTACCCTTACATAGATTATCCCCCCTTCAATTCATAATGAATGCTGCTGCAAGACTTATCCACCTTACCAACCGTTCAGTGTCCTCCACCCCTCTCTGCCAATCCCTTCACTGGCTCCACCCCTCTCTGCCAATCCCTTCACTGGCTCCTCCCCTCTCTGCCAATCCCTTCACTGGCTTCCACTCACCCAACGAATAAAATTCAAAGTGCTAACAATAGTTTACAAAGCCATCCACAACTCTGCCCCCAGCTAGATCATTAACCTGATCTCAAAATATCAACCAAGCCGCTCTCTTCGGTCCTCCCAAGACCTCCTGCTCTCTAGCTCCCTTGTCACCTCTTCCCATGCTCGCCTCCAGGATTTCTCCAGAGCTTCTCCCATTCTTTGGAACTCTCTACCCCAATATGTCCGACTGTCCTCTAATCTATCCATCTTTAGACGATCCCTGAAAACTCTTCTCTTTAAAGAAGCCTACCCGGCTACTAACTAATAACACTGTTTCACTTGCTCCATCAGCTCATCCCCCACAGCTATTGCCTTTTGTATCAATTGACCCTCCCTTTTAGATTGTAAGCTCTAACGAGCAGGGCCCTCTGATTCCTTTTGTTCCAAATTGTATTGTAACTGTAATGTCTGCCTTCATTTTGTTAAGCGCTGCGCAAACTGTTGGCGCTACATAAATCCTGTATAATAATAATAATATAATACAGTACATACACACACAGCACAAGGCCGTGTTCTCAATACGAGACGTTTCTTGGGGCTGCAGTTCCTCTGAGCTCCACAAGGTGGTGATCTCACTTCTACCCAGACAGGAAGTCTCTATGGAAGACAGGAAGTGATGTCAGATAAAGACAGGAAGTTCCATGACGTACACAGTAACGAGGTGACGTTGCTGGAAGTGGCAGCAGAGGAGGTAATAAGATCTTATTTTCTATTTACACCCAGTAACCCCCTCCCCCCGTCATGTCCATCCTCTTCCTCCATAGTCACTGTGACCTCTTTTATCTCCAGCAGATGATGATACACACATATATAGTGTGGAAACCTAGATTAACCCCTTCAGGGTCAGAACATTCCTCCTCTTACATATATATTTTTATCCTTACCTGTCTAGACAGAAACCTGTATAGATCGAGTGACAGAACGAATGAGGATGGAGGAGGACCGGAGTCACATGACTGAGAAGATACTAAACCTCACCCTGGAGATCATCTACCTGCTGACCGGAGAGGTAAGGAGGATTCTGGGAGGTCACATGACATCACTCTTATCTCTATTAATAATACACAGACCTGACCGGAGAGGTGAGGAGGATTCTGGGATTCTAACATGATATTCCTATTGGTTCTCCAATACAGAGATTTCCTCTTCTGAAGTCAGGTGATCATATGACCATCACAGTGCCTCCATGTGACTCCCTAAAACCTGAGAGACACAACATGCAGAAGATTCTAGAAGTCACCAAGAAGATGATGGAGCTGCTGACAGGAGAGGTGAGCGGTGCTGGGAATTCTGGGACATTATCCAGTAACAGACAAGGGATGTGTCTGGATGGTGACTGTATCATTGTGTGTGTCAGGTTCCTATAAGGTGTCAGGATGTCACTGTCTATTTCTCCATGGAGGAGTGGGAGTATTTAGAAGGACACAAGGATCTCTACAAGGACGTCATGATGGAGAATCAGCCGCCCCTCACATCACCGGGTAAGAGGAGACTTTATTGTAAAGGAGAGAGCAGTACGGAGGCTCCACCTAGATCCCCCATCATCTGATAAACACATAGAAACAATGTATTCAGTCAGTGTGTGTGTTTCCTACAGATGGATCCAGTAATGGGAACCCACCAGAGAGATGGCCCCGTCCTCTGTATTCCCGGGATTCCACACAGGAAGGTCACACCATCCCTCACCATCATCAGGTAGATGAGGAACAATCACTGATAGTATCATTAGGATCTGTACATTATCTGCATTGTTACCATTGATGTCATTTTTATTATATATTCAGAGTGGAAACCTGAGAGATTCTAAAGTTGAGGTTAAAGAAGAGATAAAAGAGGAGGAGGATGAGGATGGGGTCATAGAGGAAGTACACAAAGATCTGTACCAGGACACCATGGTGGAGTCATCCAGCTACAGAAACCCACCAGAGAGATGTCCCCGTCCTCTGTATTCCCGGGATTCCACACAGGAAGGTCACACCATTCCTCACCATCATCAGGTAGATGATTGACAATTATTGGTAGTTATGATTTATACACAGAATGTTTGTTACAATGAATGTTTTGTTATATATGCAGAGCGGAAACCTCGGGGATGATAATATTTCTGTAAAAGAAGAGTATAAAGAGGAGGATGAGGAGTATGGAGTGATGGAGGAGTTTTCAGAAGGACACAAGGATATGATGGAGCCACCTAATACCAGGAACCCACCAGAGAGATGTCCCCGTCCTCTGTATTCCCGGGATTCCACACAGGAATGTCACACCATCCCTCAATGTTACAAGGTTGGTGGGACGGAGCTTCTAGAACATGGATTGGTGGAGATGATATGTGGATTTTGTTTGTAAGCTTATATCCTACAGATGATATTTTCTCTCATTTTCCTGATTTAGAGTGGAGATCCAATCGATATAGAATTTGAGGTTAAATCAGAAGAAGAGGAGACGTATGTGAGGGATGAGCAGCAGTCTATGGAGGAGGATGGAATAACGGGGACATTTATAGAGGAGGACACTCCTACAGAGATCAGCACAGGTGGGTCATTAACATTAATACATTCCTCCACCCATACTTCTCACTGATTGGTCAAGTGTAGGGTGGGGACTGGGTGATATCATCCTGTAATTGCATCATCTTTGGCTTGCTTAATGTGCATGGGGTGATTAGGGTGGGCCCAGGCACTACCGGCATACCACATGCACAAGTCTATGAAGGAATTGTAAGATCCTCAGAGACAAAGCTGCCTGATGTGGGCGGAGTCCTGGTTTAGGAGAACCAATCTGTTGATGTCTAGTAATAATCTTTGTATTTCTATTTTAGTAGATGGACGGGAGATGAGGAAAACCTCAGAGGATTGTCTCACTTTGTCTCCAGACTGTAAAGTAGAAGATGAGGACATCACACAGTATAGTCCAGGAGAAAACCCAGCTACCTCAAATGTCCATCCGGCACCACACAGTGTAGATGGACCATCGTATTCCTCTTATCCTGGAGAACCTCAGACTGTGAGGGACAGTGCCGAACCATCGTATTCCTCTTATCCTGAGGAACCTCCGACTGTGAGGGACGGTGCCGGACCATCATATTCCTCTTATCCTGAGGAACCTCAGACTGTGAGGGACGGTGCCGAACCATCGTATTCCTCTTATCCTGAGGAACCTCAGACTGTGAGGGACAGTGCTGTCCTTCCAACAGATAAGAGGTTTTCTTGTACTGAGTGCGGGAAGTCTTTCCGTTTTAAACACGATCTTAATGTGCATAAAAGATCTCACACAGGTGAGAAGCCGTATTCCTGCCCTGAGTGTGGGAAATGTTTTTCACAGAAGTCCAATCTCTCCATTCATCAGAGATTGCACACAGGCGAGAAGCCATTTTCCTGTATTAAGTGCGGGAAGTGTTTTTCAAAGAAGTCCAATCTTTACATACATGAGAGGTGTCATACGGGGGAGAAGCCATTTTCCTGTGCTGAGTGTGGGAAATGTTTTCCTTTTAAATACAGACTTAATGAGCATAAAAGATCTCATACTTGTGAGAAGCCGTATTCCTGTCCTGAGTGCGGGAAATGCTTTTCAAACATGTCTGATTTCACCCTTCATCAGAGGTCACACACAGGAGAGAAGCCGTATTCCTGTCCTTTGTGTGGGAAATTTTTTTCAAGTAAACATTATCTTTCCAGACATCAGAGGTTTCACACGGGGGAGAAGCCTTTTTCCTGTCCTGAGTGCGGGAAATGTTTTTCAAATAAGACCAATCTTTACACTCATCAGCGACTGCACACGGGAGAAAAGCCGTACTTCTGTTCTGAATGCGGGAAACGTTTTGTACAAAAATCAGACCTTGTCACACATCAGAGGACTCACACGGGGGAAAAGCCGTTTTCTTGTTCTGAGTGCGCGAAAAGTTTTTCAAGGAAATCCATTCTCCGCACACACCAATGGTCTCACACGGGGGAGAAGGCACTTTCCTGTCCTGAGTGCGGGAAACGTTTTGTACAAAAATCAGATCTTTCCAGACATCAGAGGTCCCACACGGGGGAAAAGCCATACTCCTGTCCTGAGTGCAAGAAATGTTTTACAGATAAGTCCTATCTTTCCCAACATCAGAGATTGCACACGGGGGAGAAGCCATATTCGTGTCCAGAGTGCGGGAAATGTTTTTCATTGAAGTCCAATCTTTATAGCCATCAGCAATCTCACACAGCAGAAAAGCCGTTTTCCTGTTCTGAGTGCGGGAAATGTTTTTCAGGGAAGTCACTTCTTCACAGACATCAGAGATCTCACACGGGGGAGAAGCCATTTTCCTGTTCTGAGTGCGGCAAATGTTTTTCAGTGAAGTCCAATCTTTCTAGCCATCAGAGGTGTCACACAGGAGAGAAGCCGTTTTCCTGTTCTGAGTGCGGGAAATGTTTTTCAGTGAAGTCCAGTCTTTACAGACATCAGAGATCTCACACGGGGGAGAAGCCGTATTCCTGTCCTGAGTGAAGGAATTGTTCCTCACTGAAGTCCTATCTTCCTTTACATCAGGGGTCCCACACAACTCCCGAGGTGTATTAGTGCCTTGAGTGCGGGAAATGTCTTCTATATGAATGTTGGTGGACATGTGGGGAAGAAGCACACCCTGATATACACCTCAGATATACTCTGATATATAGCATCACCCGTCACTCTGTAACCAAGGCCTAGTCTGGCAATGCCCAGAATGATCCCAATGAGTCTCTGACCAATCTCACGGTTTGGATGGACTTTCTCCTTTTCATTATTTCCATGAATTAGAGTCCCAATTTCTCCCCTCTGCTCTGCAGACATTTCCCGAAGCTCCATACCACGCTGAGCGGTCCCGGCCTGCCCCTTCCCGGGTGTAGACACGCCTCTTCCGGGTGTAGACACGCCTCTTCCGGGTGTGCTGTGCGGGATGACGTCACTCCCTAGCCCGTAATAATGTAACACGTTCTGTATTGTATTGTACGCAAATCAATAACGACTCCGCCTCCACGTTCCGGACAACCCTTTTTTATGACCAATCGGATTTCTATCTTAACTATTTTCTGAATTATTATTTTTACTGCAATCTTCATAAAAGTAAAATGTATAATAAAAAAAAAAATTTAGTGTACACAAAAAAAAAGTGTGTCGACCAAATTTTGGTATCCAAAAATGATCCATAGGTGACGCTTTAAAAGGCATTACAGTTGTGTATCAGGACTTACTATAGGGCCACACACCTCACCAGAGGGCCACACACCTCACCAGAGGGCCACACACCTCACCAGGCTGGTTGACTGGCATTGCCACGCCGAGGCCAAGAGCCGGGTGGCCATGGAGATGGAAGATTCTGACAACGCTGCAAAAAGTTTGCCTTGATTACCCTTCCTCTTCCTGAGGAGCTCCTTAAACACCCTACCTTAGGGAGCACACTCACAGTTGTCCGGGAAGACCTCCATCACACTTCAGTATCCCCTATGCCACAGGTGGCAAACACAAGGCCCGCGTGCCGAATCCGGCCCACCAGGCCTTGTCATGTGGCCCTTGGCAGCGGCCTCTGGCCACCACCACTTTTGCTCCCCACTGTTCGTTTTTCTCAATGCCAGGTCTCCCAGGCAACAAGAGTAAACATCCTCTCCCTCAGTCCCGCGAACGGCGGCGGCGGCTTTGTATCAACGCATGTGCCGCTAGTCGGTCTCCAAGGAAACGAGAATAAACATCTCCCATTCTCTCACCTCCTCAGTCCCACTTGCGGTGCCGGCTATTTGTGAGCTAAGCACATGCGCATTGGGCACGGCATAGCTGTCAGCACTCCTGATCCCTGCACTCTGTACGTAGCGCACTCCTGATCCCTGCACTCTGTACGTAGCGCACTCCTGATCCCTGCACTCTGTACGTAGAGCACTCCTGATCCCTGCACTCTGTACATAGCGCACTTCTGATCCCTGCACTCTGTATGTAGCGCACTCCTGATCCCTGCACTCTGTATGTAGCGCACTCCTGATCCCTGCACTCTGTACGTAGCGCACTCCTGATCCCTGCACTCTGTACGTAGCACACTCCTGATCCCTGCACTCTGTACGTAGCGCACTCCTGATCCCTGCACTCTGTACGTAGCGCACTCCTGATCCCTGCACTCTGTACGTAGAGCACTCCTGATCCCTGCACTCTGTACGTAGCGCACTCCTGATCCCTGCACTCTGTACGTAGCGCACTCCTGATCCCTGCACTCTGTACATAGCGCACTCCTGATCCCTGCACTCTGTACGTAACGCACTCCTGATTTCTGCACTCTGTACGTAGCGCACTCCTGATTTCTGCACTCTGTATGTAGCGCACTCCTGATTTCTGCACTCTGTACGTAACGCACTCCTGATTTCTGCACTCTGTACGTAGCGCACTCCTGATTTCTGCACTCTGTATGTAGCACACTCCTGATCCCTGCACTCTGTACGTAGCGCACTCCTGATTCCTGCACTCTGTACGTAGCGCACTCCTGATTCCTGCACTCTGTACGTAGCGCACTCCTGATCCCTGCACTCTGTAAGTAGCGCACTCCTGATTCCTGCACTCTATAAGTAGCGCACTCCTGAATTAAATACTGAGAAAATTATTTATGATAATAAAGAGTAGAAACATAGTCTTACAGATACAACTGGCCCTTTGAGGGCAACCATACTGCTAATATGGCCACCGATGAATTTAAATTTGACACCCCTGCCCTATGCCCTCTCCAATGATACTCATCATGGACAACCCAGCCTTTGAGCCAGGCCTCGGGGGTGTGCATTTCCAGAGCTTGAGGCTCAGGGGTCGCCTGCACCTTTGGGACTTCCTCAGGCCTGACGGGGAAACTCTTAGCCGCTTCCTTGACTTCAGTGGGGGACCCTCCCCTTGGACTTTTGGAGTGGTCTTCAACTCAGACATTTTCTCCGTAAATGCAGCCGAATCCCTGGTATTTCTAGACCCCTCACGAAAATTAGAGCGCATCTGTTACAAACGCGAGCCGATCCGACATAGCCTGGCCACCCTCTATGCCACCCTACAAAGTGCCCGGCTACTTTACTTCCCACCCCCCCCCCCCCATTTCTAACGAGATGGGAAGCCGACTTATCCATCAAATTCACAGACTCCCAAAAAGAGAAAATTCTTCACTTCGCTCAAAAATCATTCATAGCTACGAAAATTACAGGAAACAAACTACAAAATACTCATGAGGTGGTTTAGAGTACCCCAACCCTCCACCGCTTCTTTCTGCAAGCTCCTGACAAATGCTGGCGCTGTGACATGGGCCCTGGGACCGTCTTCCAAATCTTTTGGGACTGCCCCAAAATTAAACCCTTCTGGCAAGCTGTGACTGACATTATATATCAGCTGACCAATGTAGACCTCTCAAGCGACCCTGTGGCATGCCTGCTCCATTTTACCCGAAGGCCCATTAAAAAATATATGGCATCCCTCACCATCCACCTATTCAATGCAGCCAAAAGCTTGAATTTCCCTATGTTGGAGATCGTCTGCTGCACCCCCAAAGTCCTTTTGGTTCTCCAAGGTCAATGAACTGAGAGACATGGAGGATCTTACAACCATGCTTTACGACGGGGGGCTTCTGGGACAAGTGGAGGCACTGGAAGCACTTTGTCTTTACAGATACTTACCTGCAGGAATTCCCACAGCATGATTGAGGTTGGGGACCATGGGTTGTAGAGGCCCCGCTCAATGTCCTCACTCTCCCCTTCCCAGGCTTTCCTTTCTTCCCCTTCCTTTTTTCCCCTATCCCCCATACCATTTCCTATCTCAGGCTATCTTTCCATTGATCATATCACATTGACGTCATCATATTGACGTCATCAATCCCATCCAAAAAGAGGTTGTTATTTACAGGACTAATTTTCCTTTCACATACACGGTCTTTCAGGAGGATGGAAAACTGTTGTAAAACAATTATTCCTGTTGCTCTCATTTGCTGTGCTGCGACACTGTTAACTGTTCAGTTGTACCTCGTTTTCCTTTTATTCTACTAATTGTTTGTAATGTACTGTAACCATTTAATAAATAAAGAATTACAAAAAAAAAAGGCATTACAGGTCATCAGTTTAGAGATAACTAAATAATGGCTGGAGTGCATGGTCAGGAGTAGAGTTGGGCGAACTAATTTACAGGATACTCAGTGGGATGTTCCACTGGTCAGGTGCAAAGCTGTGCCAATTAGGGCACAGAGCACTGTCAGTGCCCTGATTGGACAAAGTAATGATGACTTTGTCAAATCAGGGCTCAGTACTCATAGTCCCATCCCACACTATAAAAGGTTCCTTCCCACAGAAAGCTTTTGCAGTGTGTTGTAGTAGAGATAGATAGCAGGGCTCAGTTTGCTCCTTGCGCGTCAGTGTGTTCACTTATTGTTGTTAGTATAATGTGAGTGTAGTGTGTCACTATAGTGTGAATATGGTGTGTCAATATATTGTAGTGTGTCAGTATAGTGTAAATATAGTATAGTCTGAGTATAGTTTGTTAGTATACTGTAGTGTCAGTGTAGTGTGAATATAGTGTAGTGTGAGTATAGTGTAATGTCAGTGTGGTGTGAGTATAGTGTAGTGTCAGTGTAGTGTGTCAGTGTAGTGTAATGTCAGTGTGGTGTGAGTATAGTGTAGTGTGTCAGTATAGTGTAGTGTCAGTGTAGTGCGAGTAAAGTGTAGTGTGAGTACAGCGTAGATTCAGAGTAGTGTGAGTATAGTGTAGTGTGAGTATAGTGTAGTGTGAGTACAGCGTAGTGTCAGTGTAGTGTGTCAGTATAGTGTAGTGTGAGTACAGCGTAGTGTAGTGTGAGTATAGTGTAGTGTGAATATAGTGTCAGTGTAGTGTAGTGTCAGTGTAGTGCGTCAGTATAGTGTAGTGTGAGTACAGTGTAGTGTGAGTATAGTGTAGTGTGAGTATAGTGTCAGTGTAGTGTGAGTATAGTGTAATGTCAGTGTGGTGTGAGTATAGTTCAGTATAGTGTAGTGTCAGTATAGTGTAGTGTGAGTACAGTGTAGTGTGTCAGTATAGTGTAGTGTCAGTATAGTGTAGTGTGAGTATAGTGTAGTGTCAGTGTAGTGTGTCAGTATAGTGTAGTGTCAGTGTAGTGTCAGTGTAGTGTGAGTACAGCGTAGTGTGAGTATAGTGTAGTGTGTTAGTATAGTGTAGTGTCAGTCCCACTGTATTTGTTGTCTCACCATGTTTTCAATGATGGAGATCCAGGTATTCTCCATGTCACCAGACCACCTCTTCCTATACTATTAGGGGACCTTTCTATGACTACTCAGGACCCCCAACCTCTTCTATATGATTGTGAAGATTTCTATCCTATTTACTAAGAAGCTGAAGAAAATATCCTTCACTCTGTAACCAAGACCTAGTCTAGCAATACCCAGAATAATACCAATTAGTCTCTGACCAATCTTACAGTTTGGATGGACTTTCTCCTTTTCATTATTTCCAGGTGACCACGAATTAGAGTTCCAATATCTCCCCTGTGTTCTGCAAACAGATTTACATTTTCTGATGCCTTCTGTTGTACAGATTCCTCATGTTCCCCCGATACGAGTTCATAAATTGGACTTGTTCAACTTTCCATCCAGGAGTGAATGGACTTGGCAAGATACTTCCCCAGGACACGTTGCTGACACCTGGTATGCTTCAGGAGGGAATATGCTCACACCCTACCCCCACCTTTTATTCCCCAGTCAGGCTGCATGCTCAGATGAGGATCTGGTTCCTTTTTTATGCATAGGGTTTCTTCCTAAAACCCATACCAGACCTGAGGGGTCTAGTATGATTTTTTCGGGTGCATATGCAGTTTTTTTACATTTTGTTTGCATTCACCTGTTAGCCAGGAATCCCCAGTTGACGGCTGAATGGTCCATAGGGGAGGATGCACGGGGTGCCTGCAGCCACTGGCTCCCTATAAACCAGCCTGAGCGGGAAGCTGCCACATTTAGCAGCAATAGTAATACTGCAACTGAAGCTTCAACTTGGCTGAATACCCATTTAGTTCAGACACTCGCTGACCCTCTCCCCCCAAACAGGCCAAATTCTGTACAAACATGGATTCAGTCCAAACCCGGAGCGAATTTCAAGTGGTCCATTATTGGTTTCATATTGGTGACCAATTGGGGGAAGGGCATTCTTACATTATCATGAAATCATTGTTACTGAGAGACAGAAATTGTTCATTGCTCATGGAACCCCTAGAAACCTTAGGAGGAACCCTGGCTGAGAAAGGCTGGACTAGGCAGTGATATATTTCTCTCCCCCTTGGTGGGAGTGGAGATGACCCATCTATAAGGATATACAGTACATACACACACAGCACAAGGCCGCGTTCTCACTACGAGATGGTTCTCGGGGCTGCAGTTCCTCTGACCTCCACAAGGGGGTAATCTCCCTTTTACCCAAACAGGAAGTCTCTATGGAAGAAAGGAAGTGATGTCAGGTACAGACAGGAAGTTCCAGGTGAGAGGTGAATTGGGAGGAAGTAGAGAGAAGACATCGCTGGAAGTGGCAGCAGAGGAGGTAATAAGATCTTATTTTCTATTTACACCCAGTAACCCCCCCCCCCCCGCCCCCCCCTCCTCTTCCTCCATAGTCACTGTGACCTCTTTTATCTCCAGCAGATGATGATACAAACATATATAGTGTGGAAACCTAGATTAACCCCTTCAGGGTCAGAACATTTCCCCACTTACGAAGCAAGATCATTCTCTTCATTTTGGAGATGTGTCACCTTTCCCACCAATCATCTTCTCAGTTTATACTAACAAATTATATGATGATAAGGGATGGGGGTTGTTATTTAGAGGTGGATTTATAATACGTATGTTTGATTTTATTACCTCACCGGGTAAGAGGAGACTTTATTGTAAAGGAGAGAGCAGTACGGAGGATCCACCTAGATCCCCCATCATCTGATAAACACATAGAAACAATGTATTCAGTCAGTGTGTGTGTTTCCTACAGATGGATCCAGTAATGGGAACCCACCAGAGAGATGTCCCCGCCCTCTGTATTCCCGGGATTCCACACAGGAAGGTCACACCATCCCCCACCATCATCAGGTAGATGAGGAACAATCACTGATAGTATCATTAGGATCTGTACATTATCTGCATTGTTACCATTCATGTCATTTTTATTATATATTCAGAGTGGAAACCTGAGAGATTCTAAAGCTGAGGTTAAAGAAGAGATAAAAGAGGAGGATGGGGTGATGGAGGAGTCAGAGTTTCCAAAAGAACAACAAGATCTGTACCAGGACACCATGGTGGAGTCATCCAGCTACAGAATCCCACCAGAGAGATGTCCCCGTCCTCTGTATTCCCGGGATTCCACACAGGAAGGTCACACCATCCCCCACCATCATCAGGTAGATGATTGACAATTATTGTTAGTTATGATTTATAGACAGCGTGTCTTTGTTACAGTGAAAATGTTATTATATATTCAGAGTGGAAACCTCGGGGATGATAAAATTGATGTTAAAGAAGAGTATAAAGAGGAGGATGAGGAGTATGGAATGATGGAGGAGGTTTCAGAAGGACACAAGAATATGATGGAGCCACCTAATACCAGGAACCCACCAGAGAGATGTCCCCGTCCTCTGTATTCCCGGGATTCCACACAGGAAGGTCACATCATCCCTCACCATCAGCAGGTAGATGAGGAACAATCACTAATAGTTTGGATCAATACACACGCTTTTTGTTACAATTAATGTTTTGTTATATATTCAGAGTGGAAAACTCCAAGATTATACTATTGTCGATAAAGAAGATTATAAAGAGGAGTATGGAGTGATGGAGGAGTTTTTAGAAGGACACAAGGATATGATGGAGCCACCTAATACCAGGAACCCACCAGAGAAATGTCCCCGTCCTCTGTATTCCCGGGATTCCACACAGGAAGGTCACACCATCCCCCACCATCATCAGGTAGATGATTGACAATTATTGGTAGTTATGATTTATACACAGCATGTTTGTTACAATGAATGTTTTATTCTATTTTCAGAGTGGAAACCTCTTGGATGATAAGATTAATGTTAAAGAAGAGTATAAAGAGGAGGGTGAGGAGTATGGTATGATGGAGCCACCTAATACCAGGAACCCACCAGAGAGATGTCCCCGTCCTCTGTATTCCCGGGATTCCACACAGGAAGGTCACACCATCCTTCACTGTTACAAGGTTGGTGGGATAGAGTATCTAGAACATGGACTTGTGTAGGGGGATGTGTGTGTTTTTTATGTAAGCTTATATCTTCCAGATGATATTCTCTCTCCTTTTCTTGGTTTAGAGTGGAGATCCAATCGATATAGAATTTGAGGTTAAAGCAGAAGAAGAAGAGACGTATGTGAGGGATGATCAGCAGTCTATGGAGGAGGATGGAATAACGGGGACATTTATAGAGGAGGACACTCCTACAGAGATCAGCACAGGTGGGTCATTAACACTAAATACATTCCTCCACCCATACTGCTCACTGATTGGTCCAGAGTAGGGGGGGGACTGGGTGATATCAGCCTGTAATCCCCTGGTCACTTTCCTGAGCTGTGTTCCCCGTCCTGTATTCCTGTATTTCTCTCGGATAATCTTCCTTCTCTGTGCTGCAGACACAATTTATGTCTCTAGACTGGATTTATGGAGATTCTGGGGTTCAGCTGGCAGCAAAATGTTCATTTTCACTAGAGGAGTAGCTCAACCTAGACACCTGGGGTATGTACCTTGGGTCTTCTGCCCCATGTCCGGGTCTAGCAAGATCTCTGACAGAACAATTCTCTCGGGGTTACTTGCTCTGTTATTTGCTGGCTGTGCCGGGTGGAGGGATATGTCTGTATAGTCTCACACCCAAGTCACAGTGCAGTCTCAGGAGATGGGAGGCAGCGGTGTGGGACCTCTGCAACTGATTACTGAACACAAATATTATGAGTCCCAGGGGGGTTATGTTGGTAGCCTTTCATCTCGGGGGGTTGTTTCAGTCTGTCATCTTTGGGGGAGGGGGATGTTTACAGGATGAAAATTGCATCATCTTTGGCTTGCATAATGTGCATGGGGTGATTAGGGTGGGCCCAGGCACTTCCGGCACACCACATGCATAAGTCTACAGAGGAGATGTAAGATGCTCAGAGACAAAGCTGCCTGATGTGGGCGGAGTCCTGGTTTAGGGGAACCAATCTGCTGATGTCTAGTAATAATCTTTGTATTTCTATTTTAGTTGATGGACGGGAGATGAGGAAAACCTCAGAGGATTGTCTCACTTTGTCTCCAGACTGTAAAGTAGAAGATGAGGACATCACACAGTATAGTCCAGGAGAAAACCCGGCTACCTCAAATGTCCATCCGGCACCACACAGTGTAGATGGACCATCGTATTCCTCTTATCCTGAGGAACCTCAGACTGTGAGGGGTGGTGCCAGACCATCGTATTCCTCTTATCCTGAGGAACCTCAGACTGTGAGGGACAGTGCCGGACCATCGTATTCCTCTTATCCTGAGGAACCTCAGACTGTGAGGGACGGTGCCGGACCATCGTATTCCTCTTATCCTGAGGAACCTCAGACTGTGAGGGACAGTGCCGGACCATCGTATTCCTCTTATCCTGAGGAACCTCAGACTGTGAGGGACAGTGCCGGACCATCGTATTCCTCTTATCCTGAGGAACCTCAGACTGTGAGAGACAGTGCCGGACCATCGTATTCCTCTTATCCTGAGGAACCTCAGACTGTTAGGGACGGTGTCCTTCTACCAGATAAGAGGTTTTCCTGTACAGAGTGTGGGAAGTCTTTCCATTCTAGATACAATTTTAATGTGCATAAAAGATCTCACACAGGTGAGAAGCCGTATTCCTGCCCTGAGTGTGGGAAATGTTTTTCACAGAAGTCCAATCTCTCCATTCATCAGCGATCGCACACAGATGAGAAGCCATTTTCCTGTACTGAGTGCGGGAAATTCTTTTCAAATGTGTCCCATTTCACCATTCATCAGAGGTCACACACAGGAGAGAAGCCGTTTTCCTGTCCTTTGTGTGGGAAATTTTTTTCAAGTAAGTATTATCTTTCCAGACATCAGAGGTTTCACAGGGGGGAGAAGCCGTTTTCCTGTCCTGAGTGCGGAAAATGTTTTTCAAATAAGACCAATCTTTACACTCATCAGCGACTGCACACAGGAGAAAAGCCGTTTTCTTGTTCTGAGTGCGGGAAACCTTTTATACAAAAATCAGACCTTGTCGCACATCAGAGGACTCACACGGGAGAAAAGCCGTTTACTTGTTCTGAGTGCGGAAAAAGTTTTTCAAGGAAATCCACTCTCAGCAGACACCAATGGTCTCACACGGGGGAGAAGGCACTTTCCTGTCCTGAGTGTGGGAAATGTTATTTAGATAAGTTCCGTCTTTCCATACATCAGAGATCTCACATGGGGGTGAAGCCGCATTCCTGTCCTGAGTGCGGGAAATGTTTTTCAATGAAGTCCAATCTTTACAGACATCAGAGATCTCACAGGGGGGAGAAGCCGTATTCTTGTTCTGAGTGCGGGAAATGTTTTTCACAAAAGTACACTCTTTACAAACATCAGAGATTGCACTCGGGGGAGAAGCTGTATTCCTGTGCTGTGTGCGGGAAATGTTTTCAAACTAAGTCCGATCTTAACATACATCGGAGATCGCACACAGAGGTAGATCCACTTTCCTCTTCTGACTGGAGGAAGTGTAACCCACAGAAGTCCTCTGTTTACAGTCATCTGAGATTGGACACGGAGGAGAATGAACTTTCCTGGTCTGAGTGAGGGAATTGTTCCTCACTGAAGTCCTGTCTTCCTGTACATCAGGGGTCCCACACAACCCTGGAGGTGTATTAGTGCCTTGAGTGCGGGAAATCTCTTCTATATGAATGTTGGTGGACATGTGAGGAAGAAGCACACCCTGATATACACCTCAGATATACTCCATGGCTGATCTTCATCATGTAAGAAACACTTCATAAGGAGATCCGAGATCACCAAAGACATGGATGAACTTCCTCCACCCCAAACTTGCTCATCCATGTCTTTATGGTCTTTACTTTGTGCACTGGTCCAAATCATTTGGTGGAGGGGGGATTATGGTGTGGGGATTGTTTTTCAGGGGTTGGGCTTGGCCCCTTAGTTCCAGTGAAGGGAACTCTTAAGGCGTCAGCACACCAAGACATTTTGGACAATTTCATGCTTCCAACTTTGTGGGAGGAGTTTGGGGATGGCCCCTTCCTGTTCCAACATGACTGCACACCAGTGCACAAAGCAAGGTCCATAAAGACATGGATGAGCGAGTTTGGGATGGAGGAACTTGACTGGTCTGACCTCAACCTGATAGAACACCTTTGGGATAATTTAGAGCAGAGACTGTGAGCCAGGCCTTCCCGTCCACCATCAGTGCCTGACTTCAAGAATGTGCTTCCAGAAGAATGGTGAAACATTCCCATAGACACACTCCTAAACCTTGTGGACGGCCTTCCCAGAAGAGTTGAAGATATTATAGCTGCAAAGGGTGGGCCAACTCAATATTGAACCCTACGGACTAAGACTGGGATGCCATTACAGTTGATGTGTGTGAAAAGGCAGGCGTCCCAATACTTTTGGTAATATAGTGTATGTAGCAGATAAATGAATAGACCTAGCAACCTTATTACCAGGCTGCAGCTATGGGGAGCTCTTTTGTGACCTCAGAAGAGTGATCCTATCTACCTCACATTAACCCCTTTCACTGTCAGAGCTGTTTTTGGACCTGAAGATTAGTTAAAACCCCCAATCATCTATTTTCTGAAAGCAGAGGCCCGAAGAATAAAATAGTGATGAGTATTAAGGTGTTCCTCGTACACAAATGTCACCTTCATATCCTGGTTTATTTCCTCCTTCTCCCCATTCTCTATGGCAGGGGTCGGGAACCTTTTTGGCTGAGAGAGCCATGAGCACCACATATTTTTAAATGTAATTCCGTGAGAGCCATACACTATATTTCAGGGGTCGGGAACCTTTATTTAATATTCATATTCATGGGCTGCAGCTATACAGTGAGTAGATGGAGCCGTGTGAAAGTGTCTGGAGTCCGGTCGGGAAGAGAGCAGAGCAGGCAGGTATGCAATGAGGCCGGAGTGGCGAAGCGCCTGCAGGCCTGATGGAGATGAGTATAGGCCCTGAGAAAATGGCGGCCGGACGCTGAAGGCCTCAGAAGTGGATGTGAGAGGCGGGTCCCCGCGTGTCAGAGGGGAAGGAGATTGCGTCTTTCGGGGCACAAGGAGCGGATGGCAGGTCTCCTTACCGGGCGGTGATTGCCAAGGCCCTCAGATGCACAGCACACGAGCCAGCGGCGGTACCGCGAGTAGGCCGCGGGGTCCGTAGTGCGGCAATCCAGTCTCCCAGTGACGAACTGAGGGTAACAATGGGTAGCCCACAAAGTGTACCATCGATGGGTGCAGAAATCTCCTTGGCACCGGGCACAGCTACGCGGATGGCACTGAATTGAGTGGTAGATGCTCTGGGACTACACGTCCAGCGTGGCTCACGTCCGGACATGCCCCCCTTTATTAAAGATTTGTCTGCGAGCCAGATGCAGCCATCAAAAGAGCCACGTCTGGCTCGCGAGCCATAGGTTCCCTATCCCTGCTCTATGGTGTGATCTTTTCTACAATACTTTTTATAATAATGTAGCACGTTGTGTATTGTATTCTACACAAATTATTACCGACTCCGCCTCCACATTCCAGACAAGTCATTTTCCTGACCAATCGGATTTCTTCATTTACTGTTTCCTGATCGTATGACTGCAATCCTTTTTTTAAAGTAAAATTATAATAAAAAAGCTTTATTGAACAAAATAAAAGAATTGTGTGTGTCGGTGTAAATTCGAAGTCTTTGCAGGTCATCAGTTTATAGTTTACCGTGAACAACGGGTGTGAAAGTCTTCTCACTCCGGTGTGCACAGGAATATATAATGTGATGCAACCAATGTTTTTTTTTTTTTTTTTAAATAATCTTTATTTAACAAGTTCAAAATAACATACAGATACATAAACAGCAAAGAAGTGCACAAGTGCATTTAGAAAGAACAATGAAAAGGCACAGTCGGCATTATGATCAGTCCGGACACCATTAGTGAAACAGGAACGTCCATAGGGGTCAATCAATCAGACATTGTGAAGGCGTGTGCCAATGTCGGCCAAACAGCAAGTACATTCGAGGACCCCCAGGATGCACCATGTCTGTCAGTGCCGCCCAAAACGGGTCTCCGCAAAGGGAGCCGGAGAGCCCGACAGACACCACGCATATTTCAAACAACAGTGCACATTAGTATCCATGTTACAGTACATACTACCGAAGAATTAGCCACCGGCCTCAGGGAAGAGACGGTGAGAGAGAAATACAGTCAAGAAGAATAGAAAGACAGCAGAGGTGAAGAGACACAGAGGAGGGAGAAAACAGGTAGGGAGAGGGAGGTCCGGGTTGGGGGCGCGGGCCCCAGGTAGGAGAAGATCAGGCAGGAGTCTTAGCGTTCAGCTGCTAATAGTAGTTGTATGCACGTCTGGGATCTCATCAGAGTAATACATCCACCCCACCCAAGTGTCTTTAAAGCGTTCCTCTCTGCCCTGTGATGTGAGAACTCGCCGTTCCGCTTCCATCACCAGGTTAACCTCCCGTTTCCACTCAGAAAGCGTGGGGCAGGTGGAACTTCGCCAATGCCTCTGTATAAGGCACTTGGCGGCGTTCAGCAGGAAAGGAACTATACTACGTTTGTAGCGTTTGAGTGAGGAACGTGTGTCATGGAACAGGTACTGAAGGGGGGTGCGGGAAGGAGGAGAAAGTGACAACTTGGACACCCACTGATGTACGGCGTCCCAGAAGGGCTGCAGTAGGGGGCACTCCCACCAGATGTGGAGGAAAGTACCCACCTGACCGCAACCTCTCCAACAATGGGGGTCCGCGCCTGGAAAAAGCCGGGCTAATTTGGCAGGGGTCCTGTACCATCGGGCTACAAACTTATAGGCCGACTCCTGTACCCTGGTACTAATGGAGGAAACATGGGTCAATCACAGGATGCGAGACAGTTGTGGGGGAGTGAATTCCACCCCCAGTTCTCTCTCCCATTCCTTCACGAAATAGGGAGGCAAGGAGGAAACCCCACTCAGTAATAATTTGTACATATGTGACAGTAGATGGCGGGATTCCGGGGGGTCAACAAACCACTTCTCGAAGACCAGTAATCGGGCGTGGAGCATTCGGAAGAGTGGCGAAGAAGTCAGTCAGTTGCCTATATCGCCAGTCGGACATCGGAAAATCGCCGAAGCGGTCGCGTAGAGTCGCTAAGGGTAGCAAAGTGCCCGCAGGAGCGAATTTCCCGCAGTACAGTTTGCCATCCGCGCTCCAAGAGCGAAAAAAGCGTATATCTTCCCCCGGGGGGAACCAGGGAAATCCACCCAGGGGAGTCAAAGGGGACACGCCAGAAGACATAGCGCCAGACGTGTTAAGGCCATCCCAGATGCGAAGTGTGGCTATAGTCAGGGGTGACGTCCAGGCCGACAATCCACGACTACCCGGTGGAATCCACGGGGCTCCCGCAAGATTCCGTCCCGCCAGCGTTTTCTCCAAGGGGACCCAAATGCAACCAACGTTTTCATACACAGGCCGCCATGACACGTGGATTTACGTAAGGGCTCACAAATTTGGGGAAAAGGGGTTTAAGTGCTTGGGTGTAACTTTAACTTTTACATTTGTTTCACTTCCATTTTATTAGTTTTTCATACTGGATCAATATTCTCCTATGTGATAGGATATTGTGACAGGTATTCTTTAATGAGACATCAGATGTTCGCTTGTCTCCTCTCCTCTACATGGCAATATCTGCCAAGCCGGTTCCAGGCCCACAGGTGGGATAACATCATTTACCCGTGCTCAACACGCCCATTACCCTGCACCCTCTGGCTGCAGCCACACTCAGCACAATCTAGTTCCCATCTTTCTTCTTCCCAAGACCAGACTCCCTTTCTCTTGCGCCCTTTGGAATGCCCGCTCTGTCTGTAATAAACTCACCTCTCTCCATGACCTTTTTATCGCTAACTCATTTAATCTACTCTCCATCACCGAAACCTGGCTTCACGAATCCGACACTGAACCTCTGCTGCCCTATCACAAGGTGGTCTTCTATGGACTCACTCCCCCAGAACCAATGGACGCAAGAGAGGGGGTGTTGGGATCCTTCTAACCCCACATAGCACCTTTGAGGTACTTCACCCACCTCCCTCCATGTCACTCTCCTCATTTGAGGTACATTGCATTCGTCTATCCTCCCCTGTTTCTCTAAGGATAGCTGTGATCTACCGCCCACCTGGACCAGTATCGACCTTTCTTGATGACTTCTCTGCCTGGCTACCCTACTTTCTCTCTTCCAAAATCCCCACAATCATTCTCGGCGACTTCAACGTCCCTATTAATACTAACACTCCTGCCACTTCCAAACTTCTCAGTCTAACCTCCTCCTTTGACCTGAAGCAATGGATACATGCTTCTACTCACTCTGAAGGCAATATCCTTGACCTTGTTTTCTCCCACCTATGCACTCCGCACAACCTTTCCAACAATCCTTTCCCTCTCTCTGATCACTACCTTATTAGTTTCACTCTCTCCCTCTCCTCCACTTCCTCTCCCTCCAGCTACCTTACAGTTACCCACAGAAACCTACGCCATCTCAACCCTTCTCTTCTCTACTCTGCTACCGACCACCTCTATGATAAAATCGCACCCCTGTCCTACACTAACCATAGCCACGTCTGTCTACAACGCTTCACTCTTAGCCTCCCTGGAGACACTGCCCCCCTCACTACACACTGAACCAGGCCCCGACCCCTTCAACCTTGGCAAACAGATAACACTAGAAGTCTGAAAAAGCATAGCCGTGCTCTTGAGCGCCCATGGCGTAAGACTAGGTCTCAGAAGGATTTCAACCAATATAAATCTGCCCTCCAAAAATACAATTCCAGTCTCCACACTGCCAAACAGACCTATTTTATTACTCTCATTAACAGCTTGTTATCCCACCCCCGGCAACTCTTCGCTACCTTTAATTCTCTACTCCGTCCTCCAATACCCCCTCCCACTGACTCACTCATTGCCCAGGAGATTGCCAACCACTTCAAACAGAAGATTGACACAATTCATAAGGAGATCGTTGCTGTTCAGATACCTTCCTCCATGCCTTATGCTTCATTCCCACAAGTGCGATCACTACTTCCCTCATTCAACCCCACCACTATAGATGAGGTTGCTAAACTACTTGCTAACGTCCACTTACCCACCTGCCCTCTGGATCCTGTTCCCTCGCAAATGCTATATTCACCTTCCGGCCCTATTCTATGCTCTCTAACCCACATCTTCAATCTCTCCCTCTCTTCTGGCTTCTTCCCCAACTCTCTAAAACATGCACTTACTTAAAAAGCCCTCACTGGACCCAACCGATCTTAACAACCTACGCCCTATTTCCTTGCTCCCCTTTTTATCCAAAATCCTTGAACGTCTGGTCTACAACCGACTGTGCGACTACCTTGCTGAGAATAGCCTCCTTGATCCCCTTCAGTCTGGATTTCGGCCTCAACACTCCACTGAAACTGCTCTCCTAAAACTGACAAACGATCTACTAATGGCCAAAACCAATGGACACTATTCTGTACTCCTACTCATGGACCTTTCTGCTGCTTTTGATACATTTGACCATCCCCTCTTCCTCAAAAAACTCCATACCTTTGGTCTCCGTGACTGCACTCTTCATTGGTTCTCTTCCTACTTATCCAACCGCACCTTTAGCATTATGTACAATTCTACTTCCTCCTCTCCTCTTCCCTTCTCTGTTGGGGTCCCACAAGGCTCTGATCTTGGACCCCTCCTATTTCCAATCTACAACTCCTCTCTTGGTCAGCTGATAGCCTCCCATGGCTTCCAATACCATCGCTACGCTGACGATACCCAAATCTATCTATCCACCCCTCAGCTCTCTCCCTTAGTCTCCTCACGTATCACTAATTTACTATCAGATATATCGGTCTGGATGTCTCACCACTTCCTCAAACTCAATCCACCCAAAACCGAGCTTATAATTTTTCCTCCACCACATGCCCGTTTCCCTGATCTCTCTGTCAATATCGATGGCATTACTATCAGCCCATCCCAGCATGCCAAGGTCTTAGGTGTTGTCCTGGACTCTGAACTTCAAGCCCCACATCCAATCGCTGTCCAAATCTTGCTGCCTCAACCTCCGCAACATCTCCAAAATACTCCCCTTTATACCCAATAACGCAACAAAGCTCCTAGTTCACTCCCTGGTCATCTCCTGCCTGGACTACTGCAATTCCCTGCTCATTGGCTCTACATAGGCTCCTCCCCCCTTCAATCCATCATGAATGCTGCCGCCAGACTTATCCACCTTACCAATCTCTCAGTGTCACTTGACCCTCCCTTCTAGATTGTAAGCTCTAACGAGAAGGGCCCTCTAATTCCTCCTGTATTGAATTGTATTGTCCTCCCTCACATTGTAAATCGCTGACCAAACTGTTGGCGCTATATAAATCCTGTATAATAATAATAGTGGTCCTTTACACTGGTGACCAAGGGGAGAAGGATCCCTTGTATCAGGGGTCAGTGTAGTGATCCCTTATATTGGTTACCAATAGGAGAAGGACCCCCTTATATCAGAGGTCAGTGTAGTGGTCCATCATATCAGTGACCAATGAGAGAAGGACCCCTTATCTCAGAGGACAGTGTAGTGGTCCATTATATATCGGTGACCAATAGGAGAAGAACCCCTTACATTAGTGGTCCCTACATTTGTGACCAATGGAAGAAGGACCCCTTATATCAGAGGTCATTGTAATGGTCCATTACATTGGTGAGCAATGGGAGAAGGACCCCCTTATATGAGTGGTCCCTTACATTGGTGACCAATGGGGGAAGGAACCCTTATATCAGAGGTCAGTGTAGTGGTCCCTTACGTTAGTGACCAATGGGAGAAGGACCCCTTTATATTAGTAGTCAGTGTAGTGGTCCCTTACATTGGTGACCAATGGGAGAAGGACCCCCTTATATTAGTAGTCAGTGTAGTGGTCCCTTACGTTGGTGACCAATGGGAGAAGGACATTCTTGCATTGTCATCAGTGGGAAAACTGCCCCCCTTACAGATCATTGATGTCAGTTGTTACTGAGAGACAGAAATTTTTCATTGCTCACGGAACCCCTAGAAACCCTTTGGAGGAAACCTGGCTGAGAGAGGCTGGATTAGGCAGTAATATATTTCTCTCCCTCTTGGTGGGAGTGGAGATGATCCCATCTATAAGGATATACAGTACATACACACACAGCACAAGGCCGTGTTCACACTACGAGACGGTTCTCGGGGCTGCAGTTCCTCTGAGCGCCACAAGGTGGTGAGATCACTTCTACCATAGAGACAGGAAGTCTCTATGGAAGACAGGAAGTGATGTTAGATAAAGACAGGAAGTTCCATGACGTACAAAGTAGCGAGGTGACGTTAATGGAAGTGGCAGCATTAGAAGGTAATAAGATCTTATTTTCTATTTACACCCAGTAACCCCCCCCCCCCGTCATGTCCGTCCTCTTCCTCCATAGTCACTGTGACCTCTTTTATCTCCAGCAGATGATGATACACACATATATAGTGTGGAAACCTAGATTAACCCCTTCAGGGTCAGAATATTTCCCCACTTACGGGACCGGAACATTCTCTTCATTTTGGAGATGTGTCTCCTTTCCCACCAATCACCTTCTCACCTCATCAGTTTATACTAATGGATTATATGATAATACGGGATGGGGGGTGTTATTTAGAGGTGGATTTATAATACGTTTGTTTGATTTTATAATCTTTATGGAGGAGGAAAGAACTATTCCTGATGTCTGTTAAGATTCAACACAAGGGATGTGTCTGGATGGTGACTGTATCATTGTGTGTGTCAGGTTCCTATAAGGTGTCGGGATGTCACTGTCTATTTCTCCATGGAGGAGTGGGAGTATTTAGAAGGACACAAGGATCTCTACAAGGACGTCATGATGGAGAATCAGCCGCCCCTCACATCACCGGGTAAGAGGAGACTTTATTGTAAAGGAGAGAGCAGTACGGAGGGTCCACCTAGATCCCCCATCATCTGATAAACACATAGAAACAATGTATTCAGTCAGTGTGTGTGTTTCCTACAGATGGATCCAGTAATGGGAACCCACCAGAGAGATGTCCCCGTCCTCTGTATTCCCGGGATTCCACACAGGAAGGTCACACCATCCCCCACCATCATCAGGTAGATGACTGACAATTATTGGTAGTTATGATTTATACACAGCATGTTTGTTACAATGAATGTTTTTCTATATATTCAGAATGGAAACCTCGGGGATGATAATATTGTTGTAAAGGAAGAGTATAAAGAGGAGGATGAGGAGTATGGAGTGATGGAGAAGTTTTCAGAAGGACACAAGGATATGATGGAGCCACCTAATACCAGGAACCCACCAGAGAGATGTCCCCGTCCTCTGTATTCCCGGGATTCCACACAGGAAGGTCACACCATCCCTCACCATCATCAGGTAGATGAGGAACAATCACTGATAGTATCATTAGGATCTGTACATTATCTGCATTGTTACCATTGATGTCATTTTTATTATATATTCAGAGTGGAAACCTGAGAGATTCTAAAGCTGAGGTTAAAGAAGAGATAAAAGAGGAGGATGATGAAGATGGAGTGATGGAGGAAATACAAAAAGATCTGTACCAGGACACCATGGTGGAGTCATCCAGCTACAGGAACCCACCAGATAGATGTCCCCGTCCTCTGTATTCCCGGGATTCCACACAGGAAGGTCACACCATCCCTCACCATCATCAGGTAGATGATTGACAATTATTGGTAGTTATGATTTATACTCAAGAATGTTTATTACAATGAATGTTTTATTATGTATTCAGAGAGGAAACCTCAGGGATGATAATATTGCTGTAAAAGAAGAGTATAAAGAGGAGGATGAGGAGTATGGAGTGATGGAGAAGTTTTCAGAAGGACACAAGGATATGATGGAGCCACCTAATACCAGGAACCCACCAGAGAGATGTCCCCGTCCTCTGTATTCCCGGGATTCCACACAGGAAGGTCACATCATCCCAACATGTTACAAGGTTGGTGGGACGGAGCATCTAGAACATAGACACATGGAGACAATGTGTGTATTTTGTATGTAAGCTTATATTTTACAGATTATATTCTTTCTTATTTTCTTGATTTAGAGTGGAGATCCAATCGATATAGAATTTGAGGTTAAATCAGAAGAAGAAGAGACGTATGTGAGGGATGATCAGCAGTCTATGGAGGAGGATGGAATAACGGGGACATTTATAGAGGAGGACACTCCTACAGAGATCAGCACAGGTGGGTCATTAACACTAAATACATTCCTCCACCCATACTGCTCACTGATTGGTCCAAAGTAGGGCGGGGACTGGGTGATATCAGCCTGTAATCCCCTGGTCACTTTCCTGAGCTGTGTTCCCCGTCCTGTATTCCTGTATTTCTCTCAGATAATCTTCCTTCTCTGTACTGCAGACAATTTATGTCTCTAGACTGGATTTATGGAGATTCTGGGGTTCAGCTGGCAGCAAAATGTTGATTTTTCACAATAGATGTTGCTCAGCCTAAGCACCTGGGGTATGTACAGTGCCTTGCAAATGTATTCACCCCCCTTGAACTTTGCACCCTTTTGCCACATTTCAGGCTTCAAACATCTATATTAATAAAATGCAACTGTCCCTGCGTCCACACTCTAGATTCCGTGTGTCCGTGATATTGCGCTACTGCGCATGTGCACCACGGACAGCCAATGGGATTGGGAATGGGGGCGGGCACTGACCTTTTTAGGCTGAGGGAGCTCCTCGGTGTCGGAGGCCGGGTATTGGGGGTCACCCCCGATGATGCTGCGGTGTGAGGGCCGTTGTATTGCCGGTGCTCACGGTGCTGCGGTGTGAGGGCCGATCGTTTCAGTAGCCACTGTCTGATCCGTATGTGCTGGGGAGGCGGGAGGCGGAGTTCCGATCCGCTGCCTTAGATTTAAAAATGGCGTCACACGTCATTGAGTATACGCCGCCGCTCGGGAAAGCTCGGATACGTTTTGGTATTCCCGGAAATTACCGAGCAGCGGCGCATACGCAATGACGTGTGGCGCCGGGTGGCGCCATTTTTAAATCTAAGGCAACGGATCGGAACTCCGCCTCCCACCTCCCCAGCACATATGGATCAGACGGTGGCTACTGAAACGATCGGCAGTACAACGGCCCTCACACCGCAGCATCATCGGGGGTGACCCCCAATACCCGGCCTCCAACACCGAGGCGCTCCCCCAGCCTAAAAAGGTCAGTGCCCGCCCCCAGCACATAGGAATTCAGAATGGCCCTCACACCGCACCATTATCGGGGGTGACCCCCAACACCCGGGAACCGGCCTCCAACACCGAGGAGCTCCCCAATCCTCCCCAGCACATATCAGGAACAGGTAAGTTAGACTCCTCCACTGCTGCACTGCCTGCCATTATGCGGGGGCTGCAGGCATACTACAAGAGATGCAGTGCTGCAGGCATGGTACTCCTGTACCATGCCTGCAGCACTGCATCTCCTGTACCATGCCTGCAGCACTGCATCTCCTGTACCATGCCCGCAGCCCCCGCATTCCCCTGTACCATGCCCGCAGCCCCGCATTCCCCTGTACCATGCCCGCAGCCCCGCATTCCCCTGTACCATGGCCACAGCCCCGCATTCCCCTGTACCATGCCCGCAGCCCCCGCATTCCCCTGTACCATGCCCGCAGCCCCGCATTCCCCTGTACCATGGCCACAGCCCGCATTCCCCTGTACCATGCCCGCAGCCCCGCATTCCGCTGTACTATGCCCGCAGCCCCCGCATTCCCCTGTACCATGCCCGCAGCCCCCGCATTCCCCTGTACCATGCGCGCAGCCCCGCATTCCCCAGTACCATGCGCGCAGCCCCGCATTCCCCAGTACCATGCGCGCAGCCCCGCATTCCCCAGTACCATGCGTGCCGCCCCGCATTCCCCTGTACCATGCGCGCAGCCCCGCATTCCCCAGTACCATGCGCGCAGCCCCGCATTCCCCAGTACCATGGCCACAGCCCCGCATTCCCCTGTACCATGGCCACAGCCCCGCATTCCCCTGTACCATGCCCGCAGCCCCCGCATTCCCCTGTACCATGCCTGCAGCCCCGCATTCCCCTGTACCATGCCCGCAGCCCCGCATTCCCCTGTACCATGCCCGCAGCCCCGCATTCCCCTGTACCATGGCCACAGCCCCGCATTCCCCTGTACCATGCCCACAGCCCCCGCATTCCCCTGTACCATGCCCGCAGCCCCGCATTCCGCTGTACTATGCCCGCAGCCTCCGCATTCCCCTGTACCATGCCCGCAGCCCCACATTCCCCTGTACCATGCCCGCAGCCCCACATTCCCCTGTACCATGCCCACAGCCCCACATTCCCCTGTACCATGCCCGCAGCCCCGCATTCCCCAGTACCATGCGCGCAGCCCCGCATTCCCCAGTACCATGCGTGCAGCCCCGCATTCCCCTGTACCATGCGCGCAGCCCCCACTCAGTCAGCCATATGTTCTAGCGCCCGTTAATTTAACGGGCTTAATGTCTAGTAAAGATATAAAACTAATTTTTTGTGAAGAATCAACAAGTGGGACACAATCATGAAGTGGAACGAAATTTATTGGATATTTCAAACTTTGTTAACAAATAGAAAACTGAAAAATTGGGCGTGCAAAATTATTCAGCCCCTTTACTTTCAGTGCAGCAAACTCTCTCCAGAAGTTCAGTGAGGATCTCTGAATGATCCAATGTTGACCTAAATGACTAATGATGATAAATAGAATCCACCTGTGTGTAATCAAGTCTCCGTATAAATGCACCTGCACTGTGATAGTCTCAGAGGTCCGTTTAAAGCGCAGAGAGCATCATGAAGATCAAGGAACACACCAGGCAGGTCCGAGATACTGTTGTGGAGAAGTTTAAAGCCGGATTTGGATACAAAAAGATTTCCCAAGCTTTAAACATCCCAAGGAGCACTGTGCAAGCGATAATATTGAAATGGAAGGAGTATCAGACCACTGCAAATCTACGAAGACCTGGCCGTCCCTCTAAACTTTCAGCTCATACAAGGAGAAGACTGATCAGAGATGCAGCCAAGAGGCCCATGATCACTCTGGATGAACTGCAGAGATCTACAGCTGAGGTGGGAGACTCTGTCCATAGGACAACAATCAGTCGTATACTGCACAAATCTGCCCTTTATGGAAGAGTGGCAAGAAGAAAGCCATTTCTTAAAGATATCCATAAAAAGTGTCGTTTAAAGTTTGCCACAAGCCACCTGGGAGACACCAAACATGTGGAAGAAGGGGCTCTGCTCAGATGAAACCAAAATCAAACTTTTTGGCAACAATGCAAAACGTTATGTTTGGCGTAAAAGCAACACAGCTCATCACCCTGAACACACCATCCCCCACTGTCAAACATGGTGGCGGCAGCATCATGGTTTGGGCTGCTTTTCTTCAGCAGGGACAGGGAAGATGGTTAAAATTGATGGGAAGATGGATGGAGCCAAATACAGGACCATTCTGGAAGAAAACCTGATGGAGTCTGCAAAAGACCTGAGACTGGGACGGAGATTTGTCTTCCAACAAGACAATGATCCAAAACATAAAGCAAAATCTACAATGGAATGGTTCACAAATAAACATATCCAGGTGTTAGAATGGCCAAGTCAAAGTCCAGACCTGAATCCAATCGAGAATCTGTGGAAAGAACTGAAAACTGCTGTTCACAAACGCTCTCCATCCAACCTCACTGAGCTCGAGCTGTTTTGCAAGGAGGAATGGGCAAAAATTTCAGTCTCTCGATGTGCAAAACTGATAGAGACATACCCCAAGCGACTTACAGCTGTAATCGCAGCAAAAAGGTGGCGCTACAAAGTATTAACTTAAGGGGGCTGAATAATTTTGCACGCCCAATTTTTCAGTTTTTTATTTGTTAACAAAGTTTGAAATATCCAATAAATTTCGTTCCACTTCATGATTGTATCCCACTTGTTGTTGATTCTTCACAAAAAATTACAGTTTTATATCTTTATGTTTGAAGCCTGAAATGTGGCAAAAGGTCGCAAAGTTCAAGGGGGCCGAATACTTTCGCAAGGCACTGTACCTTGGGTCTTCTGCCCCATGCCTGGGTCTAGCATGATCTCTGACAGAAGAATTCTCCCGGGGGTTACTTGCTCTGTTATTTGCTGGCTGTGCCGAGTGGAGGGATATGTCTGTATAGTCTCACACCCAAGTCACTGAGTGCAGTCTCAGGAGATGGGAGGCAGCGGTGTGGGACCTCTGCAACTGATTACTGAACACAAATATTATGAGTCCTGACCCCTGCACAATATACTCCATGTTGTACATTATATACTCCTGACTCCTGCACTATATACTCTGTTGTACATTACATACTCCTGACCCCTGCACTATACGGCTCCCCACCGGCAGAACGTAATGGCGCTGTGGGAGGGATTCCCCTATCAACACTGACTGTGTTACAGGAAAGGAAATTGCTTCCCTATGTCTTGCCGGAAGTGCCTTGGCCCACCCTAATTACCCCATGCACAAGTCTACAGAGGAGATGTAAGATCCTCAGAGACAAAGCTGTCTGATGTGGGCGGAGTCCTGGTTTAGGGGAACCAATCTGCTGATGTCTAGTAATAATCTTTGTATTTCTATTTTAGTAGATGGACGGGAGATGAGGAAAACCTCAGAGGATTGTCTCACTTTGTCTCCAGACTGTAAAGTAGAAGATGAGGACATCACACAGTATAGTCCAGGAGAAAACCCGGCTACCTCAAATGTCCATCCGGGACCACACAGTGTAGATGGACCATCGTATTCCTCCTATTCTGAGGAACCTCAGACTGTGAGGGACAGTGCCGGACCATCGTATTCCTCTTATCCTGAGGAACCTCAGACTGTGAGGGACGGTGCCGGACCATCGTATTCCTCTTATCCTGAGGAACCTCAGACTGTGAGGGACAGTGCAATCCTTCCAACACATAAGAGGTTTTCCTGTACTGAGTGCAGGAAATGTTTTTCAGATAAGACCAATCTTTACACTCATCAGCGACTGCACAGGGGGGAGAAGCCGTATTCTTGTTCTGAGTGCGGGAAATGTTTTGTACAAAAATCAGACCTTGTCAAACATCAGAGGACTCACACGGGGGAAAATCCGTTTTCTTGTTCTGAGTGCGGGAAATGTTTTTCAAGGAAATCCAATCTTTGCAGCCACCAATGGTCTCACAGTGGGGCAAGGGCACATTCCTGTCCTGAGTGCGGGAAATGTTATTTAGACAAGTCCTGCCTTATCACACATCAGAGATCTAACACAGGGAAGAAGCCGTATTCCTGTTCTGAGTGCGGGAAATGTTATTCAAATAAGTCAAATCTTTACAGACATGAGAGATCTCACAGGGGAGAGAAGCCGTATTCCTGTCCTGAGTGCGGGAAATGTTTTTCAATGAAGTTCCATCTTTACAGTCATCAGAGATCTCACACGGGGGAGAAGCCGTATTCCTGTTCTGAGTGCGGGAAATGTTTTACACAAAAGTACACTCTTTACAAACATCAGAGATTGCATTCGGGGGAGAAGCTGTATTCCTGTCCTGTGTGCGGGAAATTTTTTCAAACTAAGTCCGATCTTAACATGCATCGGAGATCGCACACGGACGTAGATTCACTTTCCTCTTCTGATTGGAGGAAGTGTAACCCACAGAAGTCCTCTGTTTACAGTCATCTGAGATTGGACACGGAGGAGAATGAACTTTCCTGGTCTGAGTGAGGGAATTGTTCCTCACTGAAGTCCTGTCTTCCTGTACATCAGGGGTCCCACACAACCCTGGAGGTGTATTAGTGCCTTGAGTTCGGGAAATGTCTTCTATATGAATGTTGGTCGACATGCCTGATATACACCTCAGATATACTCCATGGCTGATCTTCATCATGTAAGAAACACTTCATAAGGAGATCCGAGATCACCAAAGACATGGATGAACTTCCTTCACCCCAAACTTGCTCATCCATGTCTTTATGGTCTTTACTTTGTGCACTGGTCCAAATCATTTGGTGGAGGGGGGATTATGGTGTGGGGGTTGTTTTTCATGGGTTGGGTTGGCCCCTTAGTTCCAGTGAAGGGAACTCTTAAGGCGTCAGCACACCAAAACATTTTGGACAATTTCATGCTTCCAACTTTGTAGGAGGAGTTTGGGAATGGCCTCTTCCTGTTCCAACATGACTGCACACCAGTGCACAAAGCAAGGTCCATAAAGACATGGATGAGCGAGTTTAGGGTGGAGGAACTTGACAGGTCTGACCTCCACCTGATAGAACACCTTTGGGATGAATTAGAGCGGAGACTGTGAGCCAGGCCTTCCCGTCCACCATCAGTGCCTGACTTCACGAATGTGCTTCCAGAAGAATGGTGAAACATTCCCATGGACACACTCCTAAACCTTGTGGACGGCCTTCCCAGAAGAGTTGAAGATATTATAGCTGCAAAGGGTGGGCCAACTCAATATTGAACCCTACGGACTAAGACTGGGATGCCATTACAGTTGATGTGTGTGAAAAGGCGGGTGTCCCAATACTTTTGGTAATATAGTGTATGTAGCAGATAAATGAATAGACCTAGCAACCTTATTACCAGGCTGCAGCTATGGGGAGCTCTTTTGTGACCTCAGAAGAGTGATCCTATCTACCTCACATTAACCCCTTTCACTGTCAGAGCTGTTTTTGGACCTGAAGATTAGTTAAAACCCCCAATCTATTTTCTGAAAGCAGAGGCCCCGAAGAATAAAATAGTGATGATTATTAAGGTGTTCCTCGTACACAAATGTCACCTTCGTATCCTGGTTTATTTCCTCCTTCTCCCAATTCTCTTTGGCATGGGGTCGGGAATCTTTTTGGCTAAGAGAGCCATGAGCACCACATATTTTTAAATGTAATTCCGTTAGAGCCATACACTATATTTCAGGGGTCGGGAACCTTTATTTAATATTCATATTCATGGGCCGCAGCTATACAGTGAGTAGATGGAGCCGTGTGAAAGTGTCTGGAGTCCGGTAGGGAAGAGAGCAGAGCAGGCAGGTATGCAATGCAGGCCTGCGAGTGATGGAGGTGAGTATAGGCCCTGAGAAAATGGCGGCCGGCCGCTGAAGGCCTCAGAAGGGGATGTGAGAAGCAGCTCCCGCGGATCCCCGGGTGTCAGAGGGGAAGGAGATCGTGTCTGTCGGGGCACAAGGAGCGGATGGCAGGTCTCCTTACCGGGCGGTGATTACCAAGGCCCTCAGATGCACAGCACATGAGTCGGCGGCAGTACTGCGAGTAGGCCGCGGGGTGAATAGCACGGCATTCCGATCACCCAGAGATGAACTGAGGGTAGTCCACAAAGTGTACCATCGATGGGTGCAGAAATCTCCTTGGCACCGGGCACAGCTACGTGAATGGCACTGGATTTAGTGGTAGACGTGGCAGAGCATTGGAACTACACGTCCAGCATGGCTCACGTCCAGACTCGCCCCCCTTTATTAAAGATTTGTTTGCGAGCCATCAAAAGAGCCACGTCTGGCTCGCGAGCCATAGGTTCCCTACCCTTGCTCTATGGTGTGATCTTTTCTACAATACTTTTTTATAATAATGTAGCACATTGTGTATTGTATTCTACACAAATTATTACCGACTCCGCCTCCACATTCCAGACAAGTCATTTTCCTGACCAATCAGATTTCTTCATGTACTGTTTTCTGATTTTATGACTGCAATCCTTTTTATAAAGTAAAATTATAATAAAAAAGCTTTATTGAACAAAATAAAAGAATTGTGTGTGTCGGTGTAAATTCGAAGTCTTTGCAGGTCATCAGTTTAGAGTTTACCGTGAACAACGGGTGTGAAAGTCTTCTCACTCCGGTGTGCACAGGAATATATAATGTGATGCAACCAACGTTTTCATACACAGGCCGCCATGATACGTGGATTTACGTAAGGGCTCACAAATTTGGGGAAAAGGGGTTTAAGTGCTTGGGGGTAACTTTAACTTTTACATTTGTTTCACTTCCATTTTATTAGTTTTTCATACTGGATCAATATTCTCCTATGTGATAGGATATTGTGACAGGTTCTCTTTAATGAGACATCAGATTTTCGCTTGTCTCCTCTCCTCTACATGGCAATATCTGCCAAGCCGGTTCCAGGCCCACAGGTGGGATAACATCATTTACCCGTGCTCAACACGCCAATTACCCTGCACCCTCTGGCTGCAGCCGCACTCAGCACAATATAGTTCCCATCTCTCTTCTTTCCAAGACCAGACTCCCCTTCTCTTGCGCCCTTTGGAACGCCCGCTCTGTCTGTAATAAACTCACCTCTCTCCATGACCTTTTTATCGCTAACTCATTTAATCTACTCTCCATCACCGAATCCTGGCTTCACGAATCTGACACTGAACCTCTGCTGCCCTATCCCAAGGTGGTCTTCTATGGACTCACTCCCCCAGAACCAATGGACGCAAGAGAGGGGGTGTTGGGATCCTTCTAACCCCACATAGCACCTTTCAGGTACTTCACCCACCTCCCTCTCTATCACTCTCCTCATTTGAGGTACATTGCATTCGTCTTTTCTCCCCTGTTTCTCTAAGGATAGCTGTGATCTACCGCCCACCTGGACCAGTATCGACCTTTCTTGATGACTTCTCTGCCTGGCTACCCTACTTTCTCTCTTCCAAAATCCCCACAATCATTCTCGGCGACTCCAACATCCCTATTAATACTAACACTCCTACCACTTCCAAACTTCTCAGTCTAACCTCCTCCTTTGACCTGAAGCAATGGATACATTCTTCTACTCACTCTGAAGGCAATATCCTTGACCTTGTTTTCTCCCACCTATGCACCCCGCACAACCTTTCCAACAATCCTTTCCCTCTCTCTGATCACTACCTTATTAGTTTCACTCTCTCCCTCTCCTCCACTTCCTCTCCCTCCAGCTACCTTACAGTTACCCGCAGAAACCTACGCCATCTCAACCCTTCTCTTCTCTACTCTGCTACCGACCACCTCTATGACAAAATTGCACCCCTGTCCTGCACTAACCATAGCCACGTCTGTCTACAACGCTTCACTCTTAGCCTCCCTGGAGACACTGCCCCCCTCACTACACACTGAATCAGGCCCCGACCCCTTCAACCTTGGCAAACAGATAACACTAGAAGTCTGAAAAAGCAAAGCCGCGCTCTTGAGCGCCTTTGGCGTAAGACTAGGTCTCAGAAAGATTTCAACCAATATAAATCTGCTCTCCAAAAATACAATTCCAGTCTCCACACTGCCAAACAGACCTATTTTATCACTCTCATTAACAGCCTGTCATCACACCCCCGGCAACTCTTCGCTACCTTTAATTCTCTACTCCGTCCTCCACTACCCCCTCCCACCGACTCACTCACTGCCCAGGAGATTGCCAACCACTTCAAACAGAAGATTGATACAATTCATAAGGAGATCATTGCTGTTCAGATACCTTCCATGCCTTATGCTTCATGCCCACAGGTGCGATCATTACTTCCCTCATTCAACCCCACAACTATAGATGAGTTTGCTAAACTACTTGCTAATGTCTACTTAACCACCTGCCCTCTGGATCTTGTTCCCTTGCAAATGCTATATTCACCTTCTGGCTCTATTCTATGCTCTCTAACCCACATCTTCAATCTCTCCCTCTCTTCTGGCATCTTCCCCAACTCTCTAAAACATGCACTAGTCAGCCCCATACTTAAAAAGCCCTCACTGGACCCAACCGATCTTAACAACCTACGCCCCATTTCCTTGCTCCCATTTCTATCCAAACTCCTTGAACGTCTGGTCTACAACCGACTGTGCGATCACCTTGCTGAGAATAGCCTCCTTGATCCCCTTCAGTCTGGATTTCGGCATCAACACTCCACTGAAACTGCTCTCCTAAAACTGACAAACGATCTACTAATGGCCAAAACCAATGGACACTATTCTGTACTCCTACTCCTGGACCTCTCTGCTGCTTTTGATACAGTTGACCGGTGACTGCACTCTTCATTGGTTCTCTTCCTACTTATCCAACCGCACCTTTAGCGTTATGTACAATTCTACTTCCTCCTCTCCTCTTCCCTTCTCTGTTGGGGTCCCACAAGGCTCTGATCTTGGACCCCTCCTATTTTCAATCTACACCTCCTCTCTGGGTCAGCTGATAGCCTCCCACGGCTTCCAATACCATCTCTACGCTGACGATACCCAAATCTATCTATCCACCCCTCAGCTCGCTCCCTCAGTCTCTGCACCTATCACTAATTTATATATATATCCGTCTGGATGTCTCACCACTTCCTCAAACTCAATCCATCCAAAACTGAACTTATAATTTTTCCTCCACCACGTGCCCCTTCCCCTGATCTCTCTATCAATATCGATGGCATTACTATCAGCCCATCCCAGCATGCCAAGGTCTTAGGTGTTGTCCTGGACTCTGAACTTCCAGCCCCACATCCAATCGCTGTCCAAATCTTGCTGCCTCAACCTCCGCAACATCTCCAAAATACTCCCCTTTCTAACCAATAACGCAACAAAGCTCCTAGTTCACTCCCTGGTCATCTCGTGCCTCGACTACTGCAATTCCCTGCTTATTGGCTCTACATAGGCTCCTCCCCCCTTCAATCCATCATGAATGCTGCCGCCAGACTTATCCACCTTACCAATCGCTCAGTGTCACTTGACCCTCCCTTCTAGATTGTAAGCTCTAATGAGCAGAGCCCTCTAATTCCTCCTGTATTAAATTGTACTGTAACTGTATTGTCCTCCCTCACATTGTAAATTGCTGACCAAACTGTTGGCGCTATATAAATCCTGTATAATAATAATAATAATAATAATAATTGTGGTCCCTTACATTGGTGACCAAGGGTAGAAGGACCCCTTGTATCAGGGGTCAGTGTAGTGATCCCTTATATTGGTTACCAATAGGAGAAGGACCCCTTATATCAGAGGTCAGTGTAGTGGTCCATCATATCAGTGACCAATGAGAGAAGGACCCCTTATCTCAGAGGACAGTGTAGTGGTCTATTATATCGGTAACCAATAGGAAAATGACCCCTTATCTCAGAGGACAGTGTAGTGCTCCATTACATTGGTGAGCAATGGTAGAAATACCCCCATATATCAGTGCTCCCTTACATTGATGATCAATGGGAGAAGGACCCCTTATATCAGAGGTCAGTGTAGTAGTCCATTATATCGGTGACCAATAGGAGAAGGACCCCTTACATTAGTGGTCCCTACATTTGTAACCAATGGAAGAAGGACCCCTTATATCAGAGGTCAGTGTAGTGGTCCCTTACGTTGGTGACCAATGGGAGAAGGACCCCCTTATATTAGTAGTCAGTGTAGTGGTCCCTTACATTGGTGACCAATGGGAGAAGGACCCCCTTATATAAGTAGTCAGTGTAGTGGTCCCTTACGTTGGTGACCAATGGGAGAAGGACATTCTTGCATTGTCATCAGTGGGAAGACTGCCCCCCTTACAGGTCATTGATGTCAGTTGTTACTGAGAGACAGATATTTTTCATTGCTCACGGAACCCCCTAGAAACCCTTTGGAGGAACCCTGGCTGAGAAAGGCTGGACTAGGCAGTAATATATTTCTCTCCCCCTTGGTGGAAGTAGAGATGACCCATCTATAAGGATATACAGTACATACACACACAGCACAAGGCCGTGTTCACACTACGAGACGGTTCTCGGGGCTGCAGTTCCTCTGAGCGCCACAAGGTGGTGAGATCACTTCTACCATAGAGACAGCAAGTCTCTATGGAAGACAGGAAGTGATGTTAGATAAAGACAGGAAGTTCCATGACGTACAAAGTAGCGAGGTGACGTTAATGGAAGTGGCAGCATTAGAAGGTAATAAGATCTTATTTTCTATTTACACCCAGTAACCCCCCCCCCCCCGTCATGTCCGTCCTCTTCCTCCATAGTCACTGTGACCTCTTTTATCTCCAGCAGATGATGATACACACATATATAGTGTGGAAACCTAGATTAACCCCTTCAGGGTCAGAATATTTCCCCACTTACGGGACCGGAACATTCTCTTCATTTTGGAGATGTGTCACCTTTCCCACCAATCACCTTCTCACCTCATCAGTTTATACTAATGGATTATATGATAATACGGGATGGGGGGTGTTATTTAGAGGTGGATTTATAATACGTATGTTTGATTTTATAATCTTTATGGAGGAGGAAAGAACTATTCCTGATGTCTGTTAAGATTCAACACAAGGGATGTGTCTGGATGGTGACTGTATCATTGTGTGTGTCAGGTTCCTATAAGGTGTCAGGATGTCACTGTCTATTTCTCCATGGAGGAGTGGGAGTATTTAGAAGGACACAAGGATCTCTACAAGGACGTCATGATGGAGAATCAGCCGCCCCTCACATCACCGGGTAAGAGGAGACTTTATTGTAAAGGAGAGAGCAGTACGGAGGCTCCACCTAGATCCCCCATCATCTGATAAACACATAGAAACAATGTATTCAGTCAGTGTGTGTGTTTCCTACAGATGGATCCAGTAATGGGAACCCACCAGAGAGAAGTCCCCGTCCTCTGTATTCCCGGGATTCCACACAGGAAGGTCACACCATCCCTCACCATCATCAGGTAGATGAGGAACAATCACTGATAGTATCATTAGGATCTGTACATTATCTGCATTGTTACCATTGATGTCATTTTTATTATATATTCAGAGTGGAAACCTGAGAGATTCTAAAGTTGAGGTTAAAGAAGAGATAAAAGAGGAGGATGATGAGGATGGGGTGATGGAGGAAGGACACAAAGATCTGTACCAGGACACCATGGTGGAGTCACCCAGCTACAGAATCCCACCAGAGAGATGTCCCCGTCCTCTGTATTCCCGGGATTCCACACAGGAAGGTCACACCATCCCTCACCATCATCAGGTAGATGATTGACAATTATTGGTAGTTATGATTTATACACAGCATGTTTGTTACAATGAATGTTTTATTATGTATTCAGAGCAGAAACCCCGGGGATGATAATATTGTTGATAAAGAAGAATATAAAGAGGAGGATGAGGAGTATGGAGTGATGGAGGAGTTTTCAGAAGGACACAAGGATATGATGGAGCCAACTAATACCAGGAGCCCACCAGAGAGATGTCCCTGTCCTCTGTATTCCCGGGATTCCACACAGGAAGGTCACACCATCCCAACATGTTACAAGGTTGGTGGGACGGAGTATCTAGAACATGGACTGGTGGAGATGATATGTGGATTTTGTATGTAAGCTTATATTTTACAGATGATTTTCTTTCTTATTTTCTTGATTTAGAGTGGAGATCCAATCGATATAGAATTTGAGGTTAAAGCAGAAGAATTCGAGACGTATGTGAGGGATGATCAGCAGTCTATGGAGGAGGATGGAATAACGGGGACATTTATAGAGGATGACACTCCTACAGAGATCAGCACAGGTGGGTCATTAACACTAAATCCATTCCTCCACCCATACTGCTCACTGATTGGACCAGAGTAGGGTGGGGACTGGGTGATATCAGCCTGTAATCCCCTGGTCACTTTCCTGAGCTGTGTTCCCCGTCCTGTATTCCTGTATTTCTCTCGGATAATCTTCCTTCTCTGTGCTGCAGACAATTTATGTCTCTAAACTGGATTTATGGAGATTCTGGGGTTCATCTGGCGGTAAATGTTGATTTTCACAATAGATGTTGCTCAGCCTAGGCACCTGGGGTATGTACAGTGCCTTGTGAAAGTATTCGGCCCCCTTGAACTTTGCAACCTTTTGCCACATTTCAGGCTTCAAACATAAAGATATAAAACTGTAATTTTTTGTGAAGAATTAACAACAAGTGGGACACAATCATGAAGTGGAACGGAATTTATTGGATATTTCAAACTTTGTTAAAGTGGAGTTCCACCCATTTTTTTCACTTTAGATCTATGTAATCCCCTTTAAAACGACTTTTACCAATTGAAAGTTTTTTTGGGTTTTTTTTTTTGCTAGTAAATACCTGATTTTCTGCTTTATTTATCCTCTTCTCACTTCCGGGTCTGGTCGGCGATTGCGTCATTCGACAATTCGCAGTGTGTGCTGGGATGGCATGAAATCTCGCATTATTACACAGGAGATGAGCTGCACTGTGTGCTCTGCCTCGCCTCCTCTCAGTGAGCTGTATGTATGTAGTGTATTCAGGCCGTGCTCCGCCCCGCCTCCTCTCAGTGAGCTGAATGTATGTAGTGTATTGAGATTGTGCTCTGCCCCGCCTCCTCTCAGTGAGCTGTATGTATGTAGTGTATTCAGGCCGTGCTCCGCCCCGCCTCCTCTCAGTGAGCTGAATGTATGTAGTGTATTGAGATTGTGCTCCGCCCCGCCTCCTCTCAGTGAGCGAGGACTGAAAGCATTATAGCTCACTGAGAGAAGGTGGGGTGGAGGCGGGGCGGAGACATTGGAAAAAGTCGTTTTAAAGGGGATTACATAGATCTATGTAATCCAATTTATTAAAAATGGGTGGAACTCCACTTTACCAAATAAAAACTGAAAAATATGGCGTGCAAATTTATTCAGCCCCTTTACTTTCAGTGCAGCAAACTCTCTCCAGAAGTTCAGTGAGGATCTCTGAATGATCCAATGTTGACCTAAATGACTAATGATGATAAATAGAATCCACCTGTGTGTAATCAAGTCTCCGTATAAATGCACCTGCACTGTGATAGTCTCAGAGGTCCGTTTAAAGTGCAGAGAGCATCATGAAGAACAAGGAACACACCAGGCAGGTCCGAGATACTGTTGTGGAGAAGTTTAAAGCCGGATTTGGATATAAAAAGATTTCCCAAGCTTTAAACATCCCAAGGAGCACTGTGCAAGCGATAATATTGAAATGGAAGGAGTATCAGACCACTGCAAATCTACGAAGACCTGGCCGTCCCTCTGTCAGGGACACAGCTGTACTGGCATTTCTGCCAGTACTAATCATGGGCGCTCCTGGCTCAATCGACACAGCCCTCTGCTGGCCCATCAGGGAAATGGCCGTAGGAGAACTGGCAACATTGCCAGTAATAGCAATGGTCGCTCCTGCCTCAATTGACACTGCCCTCTGCTGGCCTATAAGAGGTGGCCATAGGAGCAGACTCATTGCTGGATTGTCTCTCAGCTTCCTGATTCCTGTTTGGACTTCCTGTTGTGACCCAGTGTAACGTTAAAAAACCATACCCCGTGAAGAAACCATACCCCTCGTCACTTCCGGTCTGAAACAGCAGAGCAGCGCAGCAGAGCGCATGCTCAGAGCCCCGGAGACGTGATTGAACAAAAAATAAGTTAAAGCGGAGTTCCGGGCACAAAAAAGATTTTTTTTTTTTTGTGCCCCTCCGCTAGGTATGCCGCACCTGAAAAGGAATTGGATAGTTATTTTTTTTTTTTTTGTTTACTCACCTTTTTATTGACGATCGTAAATACTCACCTATGACAGCTTCCTCCTCCAGCGCCGCGGCTCACCCCGTCACTTCCTGCCTCGCGATGATTCCTGGGAGCTAAACGTCATAGCTCCCAGGAATCAATGCGCCGCACCGGCCCCGCTCGTCATTTCCGGGCGACGCCGCATTCCCCTGCTAAACAGCTTCTGGGCATGCCCAGAAGCTTTTTAGGAATGCGGCGCCGCACCGGAAGTGACGAGAGGGGCCGGTGCAGCGCATTCTGGGACACGAAGACGCGGAAGAAGACGGAGAAGAGGACCGCGCCGGCTTCAGCTGCCCACAACCGAGATGGAAACGCTGTGGAAGAAAACTTCTAAGTAAGTATTTCTTCTAAAAGGTAAGTGCGAACCGAGACAGATCAGAGGCTAGCCATTGTGGAATGTGCTAGCCCTGACTGTCCCGGGGGTATGTTCAAAAAAAAAACGATTCTCTGCCCGGAACTCCGCTTTAACAAGTGCGCATGCTCGGAGGGTATGATATGTTAACGGCAGTAATACTTGCGGCGGTAACATTAAAACAGTTCTGCTGCAACATCAATCATCTCCTCTCCTCTCCCTGTCACTTCCCTGATCTCCCCTAATAAATATAAAAGCGGCGGCGGGTGTATGAAATGTAAGTGACGGCGATCTGTGCTCCGTGATCCGCTTTTATATTTATTAACGGAGATCAGGGAAGTGACAGGGGAAGGAGCGGACATGAGCCATGATGCAGAGGAGCTGTTATAATGTAACCGCCGCAAGTTAAAGTACCGTGAAAAATCCATACCCTCCGGAAGTGACTAGGGTATGGTTTTCTCACGGGTATGGTTTTTTCACGGAACACCGGCTTGTTTCTGAACCATCTGATCTCCTCCTGGTGTTTGACCCTCGGCTTGCCTCTCGGACTTTGCTCTTGCTACTACCTGCCTGTTTTCCCAGTGTATGACCCCGGCTTGCCTAAGGACTCTGTTTCTGCCTGCTCACCTGTGTATGACCCCGGCTCGTCCCTGTTCTGCTACTTACCTTGCTCTTGGACTGATCACCGGTGTTTGACCCTCGGCCTGGCTTTTACTACTCCTCTAGTTGCCTACCTTACCCAGAGTTCCTGAAATCATCTGGTGCGACCTGTGCTACTTGGGATGCTTCACCTCCTGTACCACTTCCAGGGGTGACTTGCACTGAGCTGCAAGGGAAGCCCTCTCTGCACTTCGGCCTTCATCCAGATTGTGACACCCTCTAAACTTTCAGCTCATACAAGGAGAAGACTGATCAGAGATGCAGCCAAGAGGCCCATGATCACTCTGGATGAACTGCAGAGATCTACAGCTGAGGTGGGAGACTCTGTCCATAGGACAACAATCAGTCGTATACTGCACAAATCTGCCCTTTATGGAAGTGTGGCAAGAAGAAAGCCATTTCTTAAAGATATCCATAACAAGTGTCGTTTAAAGTTTGCCACAAGCCACCTGGGAGACACCAAACATGTGGAAGAAGGAGCTCTGCTCAGATGAAACCAAAATCAAACTTTTTGGCAACAATACAAAACGTTATGTTTGGCGTAAAAGCAACACAGCTCATCACCCTGAACACACCATCCCCCACTGTCAAACATGGTGGTGGCAGCATCATGGTTTGGGCCTGCTTTTCTTCAGCAGGGACAGGGAAGATGGTTAAAATTGATGGGAAGATGGATGGAGCCAAATACAGGACCATTCTGGAAGAAAACCTGATGGAGTCTGCAAAAGACCTGAGACTGGGACGGAGATTTGTCTTCCAACAAGACAATGATCCAAAACATAAAGCAAAATCTACAATGGAATGGTTCACAAATAAACATATCCAGGTGTTAGAATGGCCAAGTCAAAGTCCAGACCTGAATCCAATCGAGAATCTGTGGAAAGAACTGAAAACTGCTGTTCACAAACGCTCTCCATCCAACCTCACTGAGCTCGAGCTGTTTTGCAAGGAGGAATGGGCAAAAATTTCAGTCTCTCGATGTGCAAAACTGATAGAGACATACCCCAAGCGACTTACAGCTGTAATCGCAGCAAAAGGTGGCGCTACAAAGCATTAACTTAAGGGGGGCTGAATAATTTTGCACGTCCAATTTTTCAGTATTTTATTTGTTAACAAAGTTTGAAATATCCAATAAATTTCATTCCACTTCATGATTGTGTCCCACTTGTTGTTGATTCTTCACAAAAAATTACAGTTTTATATCTTTATGTTTGAAGCCTGAAATGTGGCAAAAGGTCGCAAAGTTCAAGGGGGCCGAATACTTTCGCAAGGCACTGTACCTTGGGTCTTCTGCCCCATGCCTGGGTCTAGCATGATCTCTGACAGAAGAATTCTCCCGGGGTTACTTGCTCTGTTATTTGCTGGCTGTGCCGGGTGGAGGGATATGTCTGTATAGTCTCACACCCAAGTCACTGAGTGCAGTCTCAGGAGATGGGAGGCAGCGGTGTGAGACCTCTGCAACTGATTACTGAACACAAATATTATGAGTCCTGACCCCTGCACTATATACTCTATGTTGTACATTACATACTCCTGACCCCTGCACTATATACTCTATGTTGTACATTACATACTCCTGACCCCTGCACTATATACTCTATGTTGTACATTACATACTCCTGACCCCTGCACTATATACTCTGTTGTACATTACATACTCCTGACCCCTGCACTATACGGCTCCCCACCGGCAGAACGTAATGGCGCTGTGGGAGGGATTCCCCTATCAACACTGACTGTGTTACAGGAAAGAAAATTGCATCATCTATGTCTTGCTTAATGTGCATGGGGTGATTAGGGTGGGCCCAGGCACTTCCGGCACACCACATGCACAAGTCTACAGAGGAGATTAAGATCCTCAGAGACAAAGCTGTCTGATGTGGGCGGAGTCCTGGTTAGGGGAACCAATCTGCTAATGTCTAGTAATAATCTTTGTGTTTCTATTTTAGTACATGGACGGGAGATGAGGAAAACCTCAGAGGATTGTCTCACTTTGTCTCCAGACTGTAAAGTAGAAGATGAGGACATCACACAGTATAGTCCAGGAGAAAACCCGGCAACCTCAAATGTCCATCCGGGACCACACAGTGTAGATGGACCATCGTATTCCTCTTATCCTGAGAAACCTCAGACTGTGAGGGACAGTGCCGGACCATCGTATTCCTCTTATCCTGGGGAACCTCAGACTGTGAGGCACAGTGCCGGACCATCGTATTCCTCTTATCCTGAGGAACCTCAGACTGTGAGGGACAGTGCCGGACCATCGTATTCCTCTTATCCTGAGGAACCTCAGACTGTGAGGGACAGTGCCGGACCATCGTCTTCCTCTTATCCTGAGGAACCTCAGACTGTGAGGGACAGTGCCGGACCATCGTCTTCCTCTTATCCTGAGGAACCTCAGACTGTGAGGGACAGTGCAATCCTTCCAACACATAAGAGATTTTCCTGTACTGAGTGCGGGAAATGTTTCCGTTTTAAATATGATCTTAACATGCATAAAAGATCTCACACAGGTGAGAAGCCGTATTCCTGTACTGAGTGTGGGAAATGTTTTTCAAAAAACTCCAATCTTTACACACATCAGACGTGTCATACGGGGGAGAAGCCGTATTTCTGTGCCGAGTGCGGGAAATGTTTCAGATTGAAATACAGACTTAATGAGCATAAAAGATCTCACACAGGTGAGAAGCCGTATTCCTGTCCTGAGTGCGGGAAAAGTTTTTCAAAGAAGTCCAGCCTCTCTGTTCATCAGAGCTCTCACACAGGAGGCAAGCCGTATTGCTGTCTGGAGTGTGGGAAATTCTTTTCAAAAATGTCCTATTTGACCAGTCATCAGAGGTCGCACACGGGACAGAAGCCGTTTTCCTGTCCTGTGTGTGGGAGATGTTTTTCTAATAAGCATTATCTTTCCAGACATCAGAGGTCTCACACGGGGGAGAAGCCATTTTCCTGCCCTGAGTGCGGAAAATGTTTTTCAGATAAGACCAATCTTTACACTCATCAGCGACTGCACAGGGGGGAGAAGCCGTATTCTTGTTCCGAGTGCGGGAAATGTTTTGTACAAAAATCAGACCTTGCCAAACATCAGAGGACTCACACGGGGGAAAAGCCGTTTTCTTGTTCTGAGTGCGAGAAATGTTTTTCAAGGAAATCCACTCTCTGCAGCCACCAATGGTCTCACAGTGGGGCGAGGGCACATTCCTGTCCTGAGTGCGGGAAATGTTATTTAGACAAGTCCTGCCTTATCACACATCAGAGATCTCACACAGGGGAGAAGCCGTATTCCTGTTCTGAGTGCGGGAAATGTTATTCAAGTAAGTCAAATCTTTACAGACATGAGAGATCTCACATGGGAGAGAAGCCGTATTCCTGTCCTGAGTGCGGGAAATGTTTTTCAATGCAGTCCAACCTTTACACACATCAGAGATTGCACATGGAGGAGAAGTCGTTTTCCTGTCTTGAGTGCGGGAAATCTTTTTTACAGAAGATCAATCTTTCCAAACATCAGAGATCACACAAGGCGGAGAAGCTGCATTCCTGTTCTGAGTGCGGGAAATGTTTTCAAACTAAGTCTGGTCTTAACATGCATCGGAGATCGCACACGGAGGTAGATCCACATTCTTCTTCTGATTGGAGGAAGTGTAACCCACAGAAGTCTTCTGTTTACAGTCATCTGAGATTGGACACGGAGGAGAATGAACTTTCCTGGTCTGAGTGAGGGAATTGTTCCTCACTGAAGTCCTGTCTTCCTGTACATCAGGGGTCCCACACAACTCTGGAGGTGTATTAGTGCCTTGAGTGCGGGAAATGTCTTCAATATGAATGTTGGTGGACATGTGGGGAAGAAGCACACCCTGATATACACCTCAGATATACTCCATGGCTGATCTTCATCATGTATGAAACACTTCATAAGGAGATCAGAGATCATCAAAGACATGGATGAACTTCTTCCAGCCCAAACCCGCTCATCCATGTCTCTATGGACAGTGCTTTGTACACTGGTCCAAATCATTATGGTTTGGGGGATTATGGTGAGGGGTTGTTCTTCAGGAGTTGGGCTTGGCCCCTTAAGACACTGAGAGATCCGGTCCGGAAGTGGGAGGAGCAAGCAGCAGCGAGCAGCCGGAGGAGTGTGTGTAGAGGAGAGCGTGGAGGAGAGCCGGGTGACACGTGCGGGGGAGCCGCACTAGGTCACCAGAAGCCGGCGCGAGTGCAGGGGACAGAGAGACCGGAACAGAGAGCGGGACCGGGACGTGAAGGACCAGGACTGGAAGCCGCGGCCGTAGACGGTGGAGCGGCGGCTGCGGCGGTGAACGGACACCACACAGTATTGAGGAGGGAGGTTCACGGAAGCAGGGGAGGAGGAGCAGCGGCGACTGGTGAGTATCTCCCTGCAGCTGTGTGACGTGCTTTGGGGACCTGTGACTGACGGACTGACAGACCATCCTGTGACTGACTGACCATAGGGATCTGTGACTGACTGACCATAGGGATCTGTGACTGACTGACCTTGCTTGCGACCGTCAACGACTGACAAGACTGTTCTGCGACTGACAAGACTGTTCTGCGACTGACAAGACTGTTCTGCGACTGACAAGACTTCTGCGACCGACAAGACTGTTCTGCGACTGACAAGACTGTTCTGCGACTGACAAGACTGTTCTGCGACTGACAAGACTGTTCTGCGACTGACAAGACTTCTGCGACTGACAAGACTGTTCTGCGACTGACAAGACTGTTCTGCGACTGACAAGACTGTTCTGCGACTGACAAGACTGTGCTGCGACTGACAAGACTGTTCTGCGACCGATAGACTGTTCTGCGACTGACAAGACTGTTCTGCGACTGACAAGACTGTTCTGCGACTGACAAGACTGTTCTGCGACTGACAAGACTGTTCTGCGACCGACAAGACTGTTCTGCGACCGACAAGACTGTTCTGCGACCGACAAGACTGTTCTGCGACCGACAAGACCGTTCTGCGACCGACAAGACCGTTCTGCGACCGACAAGACCGTTCTGCGACCGACAAGACCGTTCTGCGACCGACCGACGGCGCTCTTGACTGATCGACCGTGAGTATTTTAGAGACTGGTGAGTATCTTAGCGACTAGTGAGCATTTTGCGACTGGTTAGCATCTTGCGAGGGTTAGCATCTTGCGACTGGTGAGTATATTTGCAACTGGTGTGTATCGGGTGAGTATCTTGCGACTGGTGAGATTCTTTGCGACTGGTGAGTATCTTTGCGACTGGTGAGTATCTTTGCGACTGGTGAGTATCTTTGCGACTGGTGAGTATCCTTGCGACTGGTGAGTATCTTTGCGACTGGTGAGTATCTTGTGTCTGTTGGATCTTTGCGACTGGTGAGTATCGTTGCGGTTAGTGAGTATCGTTGCGACTGGTGAGTATCTTTGCGTCTGTTGGATCTTTGCGACTGGTGAGTATCTTTGCGTCTGTTGGATCTTTGCGACTGGTGAGTATCTTGCGTCTGTTGGATCTTTGCGACTGGTGAGTATCTTAGCGACTGGTTAGTATATTAGCGACTGGTGAGTACCCCAGGTTTAGTACCAGGGAAGTTAGAGGTAGTGTAGGTAAGGAAGAGCAGTTCGTTAATATATCCCCATAGAGTAGAGGGTAATAATGTCCGACAGGATTGCGGATGCCACTCAGTGCACTTCTTGCTGCATGTATGCGTTCCTTGATGAACCATTCGAGGGCGAATACTGCTGTGCAAGATGTGAGCAACTTGTTGCTCTGGTAGACCAGATCCTGGACCTACAGAACACAGTGGCAACACTGCGTGGCATCAACAACCTGGAAAGGAGCTTGGACATTACCTATCAGGCGCTGGTAGGGGCCAGCATAGAGGAGGGAGGAACAGAGGAGACGCAAGAAGCAGAGGTACGCAGCTGGGTGACTGTTAGGAAGGGTAGAGGGAGGAGAGCCAGGGAGGCCAATCCTGAGTTGGTACACCCTAACAAATCTGTCGAGTTGCAGGTTGAGGGGGATATCAGCTCAGGGGTGGCAGAGCTGGAGCATGCACCCTCCCCCAGCTGCCAGGGGAGGGACGGCTCCAGGAAGAAGGGGGGCCGTAACTCAGGAAAGGTTAGAAAGGTTGTGGTAGTGGGGGACTCAATTATCAAGAGGACAGAGAGGGAAATCTGTAAAAAAGATCTCGTGAACCGAACAGTTTGCTGTTTACCGGGCGCCCGAGTTCGGCACATCGCAGATCTGGCAGACAGATTGTTGGGCGGGGCTGGGGATGACCCAGCGGTCATGGTGCACGTGGGCACTAATGACAAAGTTAAAGGTAGGTGGAGGATCCTTAAGAACGATTTCAGGGACTTAGGTAATAGATTGAGGAAAAGGACCTCCAAGGTGGTTTTCTCTGAAATACTGCCGGTACCTCGAGCCACACAGGAGAGGCAGAGGGAGCTTAGGGAACTTAACAAGTGGCTGAGGAATTGGTGTAGGAAGGAGGGGTTTGGGTTCCTGGAGAACTGGGCTGACTTCTCAGTCGGCTACCGGCTCTTTAGTAAGGATGGGCTGCACCTTAATGGGGACGGTACAGCTCTTTTGGGGAGAAAGATGGCCACCAAGTTGGAGGGGCTTTTAAACTAGGAGACGGGGGGGAGGGCTCAGAAGTAGAGTCAGTCAGGAGGAAGCAGAGGACTGAAGGCAGCTGTAGTGTCAGCAGCGACAGTAGGTCCACAAGGTCAATTGGCAGGTCTGTGCGGGAGAACCTCAGACCAAACAGGAATAAACATAACCGCCAATCACGTTTAACTTCCGTAAAACTAAGAGGTGTATATGCTAATGCCAGGAGCCTAGCTAATAAAATGGATGAGTTGGAAATATTAGTACATGAGGAGGACATAGACCTTGTGGGAATAACAGAGACTTGGTTCGACCACTCACATGACTGGCTGGCCAATATCCAAGGGTATTCGGTGTACCGGAAGGACAGGGTAGGAAAAAGAGGGGGAGGGGTATGTCTCTATGTCAAGAACAATATAAAGGTGACAGAAAGGAGTGACATTACGGATGGGATGAGCATGGATTTAGAATCTGTGTGGGTTGAACTCCATAGGGAAGGAGAAAAGGGGAAAGTAATTGTGGGGGTTTGCTATAGGCCACCTAACCAAGGGGAGGAGGTAGAGCTGGAATTTTTAGCACTAATGGGTAAAGTGGCAAAATTGGGATCAGTCATCGTATTGGGGGACTTCAATTACCCCGACATTGACTGGGAAGAGGGGACTGCACACTCACAGAAGGCCCGCCTATTCACGGAAACCTTACTGGATAATTACATGTCACAGTTGGTGGATTCCCCCACCAGAGAAAACGCAGTCCTGGATCTATTGCTCACTAATGACCCAGACATAATCTCGGAGGTAGGAGTCCAGGACAACCTGGGCTCTAGCGATCACAGGATGATCACATTTAGTGTAAATAACAACATAACAAGACAAGTGGGGAACATAAGAACCCTAAACTTCAGAAGGGCAAACTTTCCAAAATTGTACTCAATGATGGAAAAGGTAAACTGGGACCAAACCCTGGGATCCCTGACCACAGAGGAAAAATGGGAATGCTTTAGGAACATATTAGGCAAAGGCATCTTGCAGAGCATTCCTATGGGAAATAAATTTAGAAGAGACAAAGCCAAACCTGGCTGGCTAAACTGTAGCGTCATAAAACTTATTAGGGGGAAAAAATTGGCTTTCAAGAAGTATAAATCAGAGGGCACAGTATCGGCTTTCGAGCAATACAAGGAGGCAAATAAGAAAAGTAAACAAGAAATCAAGATGGCTAAAATCAACTTTGAGAGACAAATAGCGGAGGATAGTAAAAAAAACCCAAAGAAATTCTTTAAATATATCAACAGCAAAAAAACTAAGGCAGAGCATATTGCACACATAATTAACAATGATGGGAGGATGGTTACAGAGGACACTGAAAAAGCAACCGTGCTAAATGCTTTTTTCTCGTCAGTCTTTACACAGGAAAAGGAGGGGTACACTGACCATGACTGTATGGTTAGTAGTAATAAACAGGACTTGCCACCATGGCTAACAGAGGGGGAAATCAGGGAAAGGCTGGATAAACTTAACACAAACAAATCACCAGGACCGGATGGCATACATCCGAGAGTACTCAAGGAACTCAGTAAAGTTATATCGAGACCACTGTTCCTGATCTTTGCTGACAGTATTAGGACAGGAGATGTACCAGGGGATTGGAAGAAAGCTAACGTGATTCCAATATTCAAAAAGGGCCAGAGGCATATCCTGGGAAATTATAGGCCTGTCAGTTTGACATCAGTAGTATGTAAACTTCTGGAGGGGATGATAAGGGACTATATTGTAGAGTTTGCTAAGGACAACAACATCATCAGCAGTAATCAGCACGGGTTTACAAATGGGCGTTCTTGTCAAACCAATCTCCTTACATTCTACGAGGAGGTGAGCTGTGAGCTAAATAGGGGCAGACCAGTAGATGTGGTGTACTTAGATTTCGCTAAGGCGTTTGATACAGTTCCCCACAAGCGCTTAATTTATAAAATAAGGTCTGCAGGTATCGATAGCAGGGTTTGCTCTTGGATACGGAACTGGCTAAAAAGGCGGGTCCAAAGGGTAGTAATAAACAGCGCATACTCAGACTGGTCTGAGGTGGTAAGCGGGGTCCCCCAAGGCTCAGTCCTGGGACCAACCTTGTTCAATTTATTCATAAACAACATTGAGGTCGGGATCAGTAGTTCGATATCAGTTTTTGCAGATGACACAAAATTGGGCAGGGCAATAACTTCACAACATGAAGCAGATATCCTGCAGAATGACCTGGACAAAATAACAGAGTGGGCAACGACATGGCAAATGAGGTTTAACGTGGAGAAGTGTAAGGTTTTGCACTTGGGGACTAAAAACATAAAATCACAATACACGTTAGGAGGGGAGCCCTTGGGGGAATCAAAAATGGAGAAGGATCTGGGAGTATTGGTTGATGATAGATTAGGAAACAGCATGCAATGTCAAGCGGCAGCTTCCAAAGCCAACAGAATATTAGCATGCATAAAGAAAGGGATGCATTCCAGAGATAAGACTATAATCCTTCCACTTTATAAAACTCTGGTCCGACCGCATCTGGAGTATTCCGTCCAGTTCTGGTCGCCAGTCCTCAGGAGGGATGTGTTGGAGCTGGAGAGAGTCCAGAGAAGGGCAACTAAACTAATTAGGGGATTGGAGGACCTTGACTATGAAGAGCGTCTACAATCGCTCGATTTATTCTCCCTGGAGAAGAGACGTCTGAGGGGGGACATGATAGCAATTTATAAATATCTTAATGGGGATCCCAGCTTAGAAAAAAAGCTGTTCATTCGAAGGGATTGCATGAGGACTCGAGGGCATACAATGCGATTAGAGGAGAAGCGTTTTAACCTCAGGCAACGCGGGGGGTTCTTTACTGTTAGGGCAACAAGATTGTGGAATTCTCTACCACAAGAGGTGGTTTCTGCGGGTAGTATGGTGGCTTTCAAAAGACTCTTAGACTTACATCTCAAGGATCAGAACATTCAGGGGTATGGGAGATGATTACAGCCACACATGCCTACACAGGTTGAACTGGATGGACTATTGTCTTTATTCAACCTCACCTACTATGTAACTATATATGTAACTATGTAACTAGTACACACGCAACGATTATCGGCCCGACCGATCGTTCGACTTTTGTCCAAGTTGTGTTTTGTTGGTTGGAATGTGCCTAGACTGCACACGAATTTTCTCGGCCAACAAAATTCTACTTCAGAAGTGATGTCATGTGTTGGTTTGCTTTCTTTGTGTTCCTTCTTCACTGAGCATGCCCAGTCTTACTCATCACATTTTTCCCTGTCGAAATCTGTACGGACTGCACGAAAATTGGCGTTGTGTTGACGACCAACAAAAATTTTATAGTCTGCACACCAGATTTTTTTCGGCCGAAAAGTCAGAGTTGGTTGTGGGAAGCATCATACTAACAAGCCGAAAATCGGCAGATCTGACGTTGGCCGAAAATTCCCTGCCAATTTTCGACGCGTGTGTACGAGGCTTAAGTTGCAGTGAAGGGAACTCTTAAGGCGTCAGCATACCCAGACATTTTCGACAATGTCAGGAAGACATTGGGGATGGCCCCTTCCTGTTCTAACATGACTGTGCACAAAGCAAAGTCCCATAAATACATGGAGGAGCGAGTTTGGGGTGGAGGAACTTGGGGGTGTGAGGTTGTTTTATCAGGGGTTGGGCTTGGCCCCTTAGTCTCAGTGAAGGGAACTCTTAAGGCGTCAGCATACCAAGACATTTTGGACAATTCCATGTTACCAACTTTGTGGGAGGAGTTTGGAGATGGCCCCTTCCTGTTCCAACATGACTGCACACCAGTGCACAAAGCAAGGTCCATAAAGACATGGATGAGCGAGTTTGCGGCGGAGGAACTTGACTGACCTGCACAGAGTCCTGACCTCAACCTGATAGAACACCTTTGGGATTAATTAGAGCAGAGATTGCAAGGTCAGTCAAGTTCCCTCACCCCAAACTCGCTCATCCATGTCTTTATGGACCTTGCATGGTGCACTGGTGTGCAGTCATGTTGGAACAGGAAGGGGCCATCCCAAAACTCTTGCCAGAAAGTTGGGAGGATGAAATTGTTAAAAATGTTTTGGGCAATCATCCAAATCATTTGGTGGAGGGGGGATTATGGTGTGGGGGCTGTTTATCAGGGGTTGGGCTTGGCCCCTTAGTTCCAGTGAAGGGAACTCTTAAGGCGTCAGCATACCAAGATATTCTGGCAAATTTCATGCTCCAAACTGTGGGAATAGTTTGGGGATGGCCCCTACCTGTTCCAACATGACTGCGCACCAGTGCACAAAGCAAGGTCCATAAAAACATGGATGAGCGAGTTTGGGGTGGAGGAACTTGACTGGTCTAACCTCAACCTGATAGAACACCTTTGGGATGAATTAGAGCGGAGACTACGAGCCAGGCCTTCTCATCCAACATCAGTGCCTGACCTCACAAATACACTTCTGGAAGAATGGTGAAAACTTCCCATAGACACACTGCTAAACCTTGTGGACAGCCTTCCCAGAAGAGTTGAAGTTGTTATAGCGGCAAAGGGTGGGCCAACTCAATATTGAACCCTACGGACTAAGACTGGGATGCCATTAAATTTTATGTGTGTGTAAAGGCCGGCGTCCCAATACTTTTGATGATATAGTGTATGTAGCAGATCAATTAATAGACCTCCTACGAATGATATTACCAGGCTGCAGCTAGGGGGAGCTCTAATGTGACCACAGCAGAGTGATCCCATCTACCTCACATTAAACACTTTCACTATCAGAGCTGCTTTTGGGAAGGAAAGATTAGATAAAACCCCCCAATCATCTATTTTCTGAAAGCAGAGGCCCCGGAGAATAAAATGGTGGTGATTGTTAAGGTGTTCCTCGTACACAAATTTCCCCGTAATTTCTATGTTTATTTCCTACTTTTCCCCCATTCTCTATGGTGTGATCATTTCTACAATACTTTGTTATAATAATGTAACACGTCGTGTATTGTATTCTTCACAAATAATTACAGACTCCGCCTCCACATTCCAGACAAGTCATTTTCCTGACCAATCAGATTTCTTCATTTACTGTTTTCTGATCTTATGACTGCAATCCTTTTTGTAAAGTAAAATTATAATAAAAAAACTTTATTGAACAAAATAAAAGAATTGTGTGTGTCGGTGTAAATTCGAAGTCTTTGCAGGCCATCAGTTTAGAGTTTACCGTGAACAACGGGTGTGAAAGTCTTCTCACTCCGGTGTGCACAGGAATATATAATGTGATGCAACCAACGTTTTCATACACAGGCCGCCATGATACGTGGATTTACATAAGGGCTCACAAATTTGGGGAAAAGGGGTTTAATTGCTTGGCTGTAACTTTAACTTTTACATTTGTTTCACTTCCATTTTATTCGTTTTTCATACTGGGTCAATATTCTCCTACGTGATTGGATATTGCGACAGGTTCTCTTTAATGAGACATCAGATGTTCGCTTGTCTCCCTCTATATTACATGGCAATATCTGGTTCCAGCCTGGGAAACATGGGGGGGGTTGTGACCAAAACTAGAAGGACCCCCTTATATCAGTGGTCAGTGTAGTGGTCCCTTACATTGGTGACCAATAGGAGAAGGACCCCTTATCTCAGAGGACAGTGCAGTGGTCCTTTATGTCGGTGACCAATAGGAGAAGGACCCCTTATATCAGTGATCAGTGTAGCGGTCCCTTACATTGGTGACCAATAGGAGAAAGACCTCCTTATATCAGTGGTCTCTGTAGTGGTCCCTTAAATTGGTGATCAATGGGAGAAGGACCCCTGATATTAGTGGTCCCCAAAATTGCTGAGCTATGGGAGAAGGACCCCCTTATATGAGTGGTCCCTTAAATTGGTGACCAGTGGGAGAAGGACCCCCTTATATCAGTGGTCAGTGTAGTGGTCCCTTACATTGGTGACCAATGGGAGAAGCACCCCCTTATATCAGAGGACAGTGTAGTGGTCCATTGAGTCGATGACCAATAGGAGAAGGACCCCTTATCTCAGAGGACAGTGTAGTGGTCCTTTATGTCGGTGACCAATAGGAGAAGGACCCCTTATCTCAGGGGAGAGTGTAGTGGTCCATTATGTCGGTGACCAATGGGAGAAGGACCCCCTTATTTCAGAGGATAGTGTAGCAGTCTATTATATCAGTGACCAATGGGAGAAGGACCCCCTTATATCAGTGGTCAGTGTAGTGGTCCCTTACATTGTTGACCAATGGGAGAAGAACCCCCCTATATCAGTGGTCAGTGTGGTGGTCCCTTACATTAATGACCAATAGGAGAAGGACCCCCTTATATCAGAGGTCAGTGTAATGGTCCATTATATCGGTGAAGGACCCCTGATATTAGTGGTCCCCAAAATTGGTGAGCTATGGGAGAAGGACCCCCTTATATGAGTGGTCCCTTACATTGGTGACCAGTGGGAGAAGGACCCCCTTATATCAGTGGTCAGTGTAGTGGTCTCTTACATTAGTGACCAAAGGGAGAAGGACCCCCTTATATCAGTGGTCAGTGTAGTGGTCCTTTGCATTGGTGACAATGGGAGAAGGAACCCCCTTATATCAGTGGTCAGTGTAGTGGTCCTACACTGACAATGTTACCCGGAAGAAAGGTAACATTGGACGAAACGCCGCGTCAGGCGGGACCTGTGACGTGGGACGTCACTACTGAGTGAAGCAGTGGTCATCTCGTTGGCGGTCAAACATTTCCGGCAGATAAGCTCTTTTTACTCCTATTACCTGTAAGTAGTTATTTGGCCTAAGAAAATAAATGGTGGTTCATTACTGTAGGTGTTGCACTATGGTTTTCTTTTTTCTGGTTTATATGAGTGATCAGCCTGCCTTGTACCATCTGTTTGGAGTCGCACCTAATTGGCTTGATCCTGGAATTGCTGAGGATTTCTGGAGGAGCAGTTTGGTGGATCCATTGAGCCTTCTTTTATTAGTGGGACGGTAAGCAGCAGTGTGATTGGGGTCACTCTCTCTATTTGGTGGTAGTGGCACTTCAAGGAGACCAATCAGCTGGACCCTACCTATACCTGGACTTTTTATATAGCGCTGCTTTTCAATTTTATAATAGGAGAAGGACCCCCTTATATTAGTAGTCAGTGTAGTTGTCCCTCACATTGGCAACCAATGGGAGAAGGACCCCCTTATATCAGTGGTCTGTGTAGTAGCCCCTTACACTGGTGACCAATGGGAGAAGGACCCCCTTATATCAGTAGTCAGTGTAGTGGTCCCTTACATTGGTGACCAATGGGAGAAGGACATTCTTGCATTGTCATTAGTTGGAGAACTGCCCCCCTTACAGACCATTGATGTCAATTGTTACTGAGAGACAGAAATTGTTAATTGCTTAAGGAATCCCTAGAAACCTTTGGAGGAACCCTGGCTGAGAAAGGCTGGACTAGGCAGTAATACATTTCTCCCCCCTTGGTGGGAGTGGAGATGACCCATCTATAAGGATATACAGTACATACACACACAGCACAAGGCCGTGTTCTCGCTACGAGAGGTTTCTCGGGGCTGCAGTTCCTCTGAGTGCCACAAGATGGTGAGATCACGTCTACCATAGAGACAGGAAGTCTCTATGGAAGACAGGAAGTGATGTTAGATAAAGATAGGAAGTTCCATGACGTACAAAGTTGCGAGGTGACGTTACTGGAAGTGGCAGCATTAGAAGGTAATAAGATCTTATTTTCTATTTACACCCAGTAACCCCCCCCCCCCCCCATCATGTCCGTCCTCTTCCTCCATAGGCACTGTGACCTCTTTTATCTCCAGCAGATGATGATACACACATATATAGTGTGGAAACCTAGATTAACCCCTTCAGGGTCAGAATATTTCCCCACTTACGGGACCGGAACATTCTCCTAATTTTGGAGATGTGTCTCCTTTCCCACCAATCATCTTCTCACCTCATCAGTCATACTAACGGATTATAGGATGATACGTGGTGGGGAGTGTTATTTAGGGGTGGATTTATAATACGTATGTTTGATTTTATAGTCTTTATGGATGAGAAAATAACTATTTCTGATGTCTGTTAAGATTTAACAAGGGATGTGTCTGGATGGTGACTGTATCATTGTGTGTGTCAGGTTCCTATAAGGTGTCAGGATGTCACTGTCTATTTCTCCATGGAGGAGTGGGAGTATTTAGAAGGACACAAGGATCTCTACAAGGACGTCATGATGGAGAATCAGCCGCCCCTCACATCACCGGGTAAGAGGAGACTTTATTGTAAAGGAGAGAGTAGTACGGAGGATCCACCTAGATCCCCCATCATCTGATAAACACATAGAAACAATGTATTCAGTCAGTGTGTGTGTTTCCTACAGATGGATCCAGTAATGGGAACCCACCAGAGAGATGTCCCCGTCCTCTGTATTCCCGGGATTCCACACAGGAAGGTCACACCATCCCTCACCGTCATCAGGTAGATGAGGAACAATCACTGATAGTATCATTAGGATCTGTACATTATCTGCATTGTTCCCATTGATGTCATTTTTATTATATATTCAGAGTGGAAACCTGAGAGATTCTAAAGTTGAGGTTAAAGAAGAGATAAAAGAGGAGGATGGGGTGATGGAGGAAATACAGAACAATCTGTACCAGGACACCATGGTGGAGTCATCCATCTACAGAATCCCACCAGAGAGATGTCCCTGTCCTCTGTATTCCCGGGATTCCACACAGGAAGGTCACACCATCCCTCACCATCATCAGGTAGATGAGTGACAATTATTGGTAGTTATGATTTATACACAAACATGTTTGTTACAATTAATGTTTTTCTATATATTCAGAGTGGAAACCTCGGGGATGATAATATTGTTGTAAAAGAAGAATATAAAGAGGAGGATGAGGAGTATGGAGTGATGGAGAAGTTTTCAGAAGGATGCAAGGATATGATGGAGCCACCTAATACCAGGAACCCACCAGAGAGATGTCCCCATCCTCTGTATTCCCGGGATTCCACACAGGAAGGTCACACCATCCCAACATGTTACAAGGTTGGTGGGACGGAGCATCTAGAACATGGACAGGTGGAGATGATGTGTGTATTTTGTATGTAAGCTTATATCTTACTGCTGATATTCTCTCTCATTTTCTTGGTTTAGAGTGGAGATCCAATCGATATAGAATTTGAAGTTAAAGCAGAAGAAGAAGAGACGTATGTGAGGGATGATCAGCAGTCTATGGAGGAGGATGGAATAACGGGGACATTTATAGAGGAGGACACTCCTACAGAGATCAGCACAGGTGGGTCAATAACACTAAATACATTCCTCCACCCATACTGCTCACTGATTGGTCCAGAGTAGGGTGGGGACTGGGTGATATCAGCCTGTAATTCCCTGGTCACTTTCCTGAGCTGTTTTCCCCATCCTGTATTTCTCTCGGATAATCTTCCTTCTCTGTGCTGCAGACACAATTTATGTCTCTAGACTGCATTTATAAAGATTCTGGGGTTCAGCTGGCAGAAAAATGTTGATATTCATCATAGATGATGCTCAAACTAGACACCTGGGGTATGTACCTTGGTTCTTCTGCCCATGCCCGAGTCTAGCAAGATCTCTGACAGAACAATTCTCCCGGGGTTACTTGTTCTGTTATTTGCTGGCTGTGCCGGGTGGAGGGATATGTCTGTATAGTCTCACACCCAAGTCACTGAGTGCAGTCTCAGGAGATGGGAGGCAGCGGTGTGGGACCTCTGCAACTGATTACTGAACACAAATATTATGAGTCCTGACCCCTGCACTATATACTCTATGTTGTACATTACATACTCCTGACCCCTGCACTATATACTCTATGTTGTACATTACATACTCCTGACCCCCTGCACTATATACTCTATGTTATCACCCGGGGGTGGTTGCACCCTGTAATCTCGGGGGGGGGGGGGGTTGCAGCCTGTCACCTCAGGGAGGGATGCAGCTTATCAGCTAGTGGGGTGGTGGTGCGGTGGTTGCAGCCTGTCACCTCAGGGGGGGGGGGGTGCAGCTTATCACTAGGGGGTGTGTGTGCGGTGGTTGTAGCCTGCAATTTCATAGTCACCTTGAGGAGGATGGGGGTTGGTGCAGCTTGGGTCTCACCAGTGCTATGAGATCCTTTCCCCGGCCCGGCTCTCCTCCCTCCCCCCTTCTTCTTCTTCTTCATGACCAGAGAGAGCAAGGCGTAGTGGTGCTAGGAGAGGGGGAGCGGGCACCTTCTGGTGTGTTGGAGGGTGACAGTGCAGGATGTGCTGGCTTGCTCCGCCCATTGCCAACCCCCGCTGTATGTCCTGGCTCCCAGCAGTCCACCAACCAGCACCTGTTCTCGGCCCGGGTGTTGGGGACGCAGTTGAGACAGAGAAAGGGATTGAGGACAGAGATTCCCCACGCCTTTTCTCTGCAGCCTCAGCTGCACTGTGTGCTGAGGCTTCCTGTTCATTCACAAACTGAAGCATAGGAAACCCCGTTTACTATGCTTCAGTGATGAATGGACACAGGAGCGATCGGTACCCGTCACTCGCTGAGCTCATTACGGAAAGAAAGGGCTGGTAAAATATTTACCTGCCCTCCCCCGCTCTCCATCCTGAAATCAATCCTCCTCTGTATCTGGAGGAGCTACCAGTGGAAGAGCAGAGGAGAGAACCCGGCAGTGCTTCGAGGGGGGAGAGGCACAGTGGGGGGGGGGGGGTCAGACAGCAGTGGGGTGGGGACAAAGATGCCAATCCCACTAAAATGCAGCCAGAGGAAAAAAGGGAGAAGAAGCCGGCAGCACTGCAGGGGGAGCTACAAGAGTTGGCAATAAAGCAGTTCCACATCTCCGCAAGAGAGTGCCGGCAGTACAGCCGTATCAGCAGCCCCTGCAATAATCATGTTTTGTCAGCAGGGACAGCTCCCCACCGGCAGAACGTAATGGGGCTGTGGGAGGGATTCCTCCATCAACACTTGACTGTGTTACAGGAAAAAAAAATTGCATCATCTTTGGCTTGCTTAATGTGCATGGGGTGATTAGGGTGGGCCCAGGCACTTCCGGCACACCACATGCACAAATCTACAGAGGAGATGCAAGATCCTCAGAGACAAAGCTGCCTGATGTGGGCGGAGTCCTGGTTTAGGGGAACCAATCTGCTGATGTCTAGTAATAATCTTTGTATTTCTATTTTAGTACATGGACAGGAGATGAGGAAAACCTCAGAGGATTGTCTCACTTTGTCTCCAGACTGTAAAGTAGAAGATGAGGACATCACACAGTATAGTCCAGGAGAAAACCCGGCTACCTCAAATGTCCATCCGGGACCACACAGTGTAGATGGACCATCGTATTCCTCTTATCCTGAGGAACCTCCGACTGTGAGGGACGGTGCCGGACCATCGTATTCCTCTTATCCTGAGGAACCTCAGACTGTGAGGGACAGTGCCGGACCATCGTATTCCTCTTATCCTGAGGAACCTCAGACTGTGAGGGACGGTGCCGGACCATCATATTCCTCTTATCCTGAGGAACCTCAGACTGTGAGGGACAGTGCCGGACCATCGTATTCCTCTTATCCTGAGGAACCTCAGACTGTGAGGGACGGTGCCGGACCATCGTATTCCTCTTATCCTGAGGAACCTCAGACTGTGAGGGACAGTGCTGTCCATACAACAGATAAGAGGTTCTCTTGTACTGAGTGCGGGAAGTGTTTCCGTTTTAAAACCAGGCTTAATTTGCATAAAATATTTCATACTAGTGAGAAGCCATATTCCTGTCCTGAGTGTGGGAAATGTTTTTCAAAACCCTCCAATCTTTACACACATCAGAGGTGTCATACGGGGGAGAAGCCGTATTCCTGTCTTGAGTGCGGGAAATGTTTTTCCCAGAAGATCGGTCTTTACAAACATCAGAGATTGCACACGGGGAAGAAGCCCTATTCCTGTCCCGAGTGCGGTAAATGCTTTTCAAGTAAGTCCAATCTTTACACACATCAGAGATCTCACAGGGGGGAGAAGCCGTATTCCTGTCTTGAGTGCGGGAAATGTTTTTCAAAGAAGAGCAATCTTTACAAACATCAGAGATCTCACACGGGTGAGAAGCCGTATTCCTGTCTTCAATGCGGGAAATGTTTTTCACAGAAGTACAATCTTTACACACATCAGAGATTGCACACGGGGGAGAAGCCGTATTCCTGTTCTGAGTGCGGGAAAAGTTTTCAAACTAAGTCTGGTCTTAACATACACACAGAGGTAGATCCACTTTCCTCTTCTGATTGGAGGAAGTGTAACTCACAGAAGTCCTCTGTTTACAGTCATCTGAGATTGGACACGGAGGAGAATGAACTTTCTTGGTCTGAGTGAGGGAATTGTTCCTCACTGAAGTCCTGTCTTCCTGTACATCAGGGGTCCCACACAAACCCCGAGGTATATTAGTGCCTTGAGTGCATGAAATGTGTTGGTGGACATGTGGGGAAGAAGCACACCCTGATATACACCTCAGATATTATTATTATTCTTTAATTACACTTTACAATATAGAGGGGGGACAGTACGGTTCAGGAGGTGGCCTGGGTGCAGTTCTTAGGTGGAGGTGGGGTAAGCTTTCATGAATAAGTGAGTTTTCCGGAATTGCCTAAAGGCGGACAGTGTAGGGGCTGACTGGACATACTGCAGCAGGGAGTTCCAGAGGAGGGGAGAGGTTCTAGAGAAGCCCTGGAGGGGGAATTAATGGAGCTAGAGATGAGGAGGTCTTGGAAGGAGCTGAGAGTACGATTTGGGCGATATCTGCAGATGAGATTAGGGAGGTACAGTGCCTTGCGAAAGTATTCGGCCCCCTTAAACTTTGCGACCTTTTGCCACATTTCAGGCTTCAAACATAAAGATATAAAACTGTAATTTTTTTGTGAAGAATCAACAACAAGTGGGACACAATCATGAAGTGGAACGAAATTTATTGGATATTTCAAACTTTTTTAACAAATAAAAAACTGAAAAATTATTCAGCCCCCTTAAGTTAATACTTTGTAGCGCCACCTTTTGCTGTGATTACAGCTGTAAGTTGCTTGGGGTATGTCTCTATCAGTTTTGCACATCGAGAGACTGAAATTTTTGCCCATTCCTCCTTGCAAAACAGCTGGAGCTCAGTGAGGTTGGATGGAGAGCGTTTGTGAACAGCAGTTTTCAGTTCTTTCCACAGATTCTCGATTGGATTCAGGTCTGGACTTTGACTTGGCCATTCTAACACCTGGATATGTTTATTTGTGAACCATTCCATTGTAGATTTTGCTTTATGTTTTGGATCATTGTCTTGTTGGAAGACAAATCTCCGTCCCAGTCTCAGGTCTTTTGCAGACTCCATCAGGTTTTCTTCCAGAATGGTCCTGTATTTGGCTCCATCCATCTTCCCATCAATTTTAACCATCTTCCCTGTCCCTGCTGAAGAAAAGCAGGCCCAAACCATGATGCTGCCACCACCATGTATGACAGTGGGGATGGTGTGTTCAGGGTGATGAGCTGTGTTGCTTTTACACCAAACATAACGTTTTGCATTGTTGCCAAAAAGTTTGATTTTGGTTTCATCTGAGCAGAGCCCCTTCTTCCACATGTTTGGTGTCTCCCAAGTGACTTGTGGCAAACTTTAAACGACACTTTTTATGGATATCTTTAAGAAATGGCTTTCTTCTTGCCACTCTTCCATAAAGGGCAGATTTGTGCAGTATACGACTGATTGTTGTCCTATGGACAGAGTCTCCTACCTCAGCTGTAGATCTCTGCAGTTCATCCAGAGTGATCATGGGCCTCTTGGCTGCATCTCTGATCAGTCTTCTCCTTGTATGAGCTGAAAGTTTAGAGGGACGGCCAGGTCTTCGTAGATTTGCAGTGGTCTGATACTCCTTCCATTTCAATATTATCGCTTGCACAGTGCTCCTTGGGATGTTTAAAGCTTGGGAAATCTTTTTGTATCCAAATCCGGCTTTAAACTTCTCCACAACAGTATCTCGGACCTGCCTGGTGTGTTCCTTGTTCTTCATGATGCTCTCTGCGCTTTAAACGGACCTCTGAGACTATCACAGTGCAGGTGCATTTATACGGAGACTTGATTACACACAGGTGGATTCTATTTATCATCATTAGTCATTTAGGTCAACATTGGATCATTCAGAGATCCTCACTGAACTTCTGGAGAGAGTTTGCTGCACTGAAAGTAAAGGGGCTGAATAATTTTGCACACCCAATTTTTCAGTTTATTATTTGTTAATGTTTGAAATATCCAATAAATTTCGTTCCACTTCATGATTGTGTCCCACTTGTTGTTGATTCTTCACAAAAAATTACAGTTTTATATCTTTATGTTTGAAGCCTAAAATGTGGCAAAAGGTCGCGAAGTTCAAGGGGGTCGAATACTTTCACAAGGCACTGTAGCTGGGGGCGATGTTGTGGATGGCTTTGTATGTTGTGGTTAGTATTTTCAATTGTATACAGTGGGGGAGGGGAAGCCAGTGGAGTGATTGGCAGAGAGGGGTGGAGGACACTGAATGGAGGTCAGTGTAGGGATTAACAGAGAGGGATGGAAAACACTGAATGGAGGCCAGTGGAGTGATTGGCAGAGAGGGGTGGAGGACACTGAATTGAGGTCTATGGAGGGATTGGCAGAGAGGGGTGGATAACACTGAATGAATGCCAGTGGAGGGATTGGAAGAGAGGGATGGAGAACACTGAATGGAGGCCAGTGGAGTGATTGGCAGAGAGGGGTGGACACTGAATGGAAGCCAGTGGAGGGATTGGCAGAGAGGGGTGAAGGACATTGAATGGAAGCCAGTGGAGGAATTGGCAGAGAGGGGTGAAGGACACTGAATGGAGGTCAGTGGAGGGATTGGCAGAGAGCGGTGAAGGACACTGAATGAAGGCCAGTGGAGGGATTGGCAGAGAGCGGTGGAGGACACTGAATGGAGGCCAGTGGAGGGATTGGCAGAGAGCGGTGTAAGACACTAAATGGAGGGATTGGCAGAGAGGGGTGGAGGACACTGAATTGAGGTCTATGGAGGGATTGGCAGAGAGGGGTGGAGGACACTGAATGAATGCCAGTGGAGGGATTGGCAGAGAGGGGGTGGAGGACACTGAATGGAATCCAGTGGAGGGGTTGGCAGAGAGGTGTGGAGGGCACTGAATGGATGCCAGTGGAGAGATTGGCAGAGAGGGGTGGAGAACACTGAATAGGGGTCAGTGGAGGGATTGGCAGAGAGGGGTGAAAGACACTGAATGAAGGCCAGTGGAGGGATTGGCAGAGTGCGGTGGAGGACACTGAATGGAGGCCAGTGGAGGGATTGGCAGAGAGCAGTGTAGGACACTGAATGGAGGGATTGGCAGAGAGGGGTGGAGGACACTGAATGAATGCCAGTGGAGGTCTTGGCAGAGAGGGGTGGAGGACACTGAATGGAGGTCAGTAGAGGGATGGGCAGAGAGGGGTGGAGGACACTGAATGGAAGCCAGTGGAGGTATTGACAGAGAGGAGTGGAGGACACTGAATTGAAGCCAGTGGAGAGATTGGCAGAGAGGGATGAAGGACACTAAATGGAGGCCAGTGGAGGGATTGGCAGAGAGCGGTGGAGGACACTGAATGGAGGCCAGTGAAGGGATTGGCGGAGAGGAGCAGCAGTCCTGGGTTGGTTAGTAAGGTGTTTAAAGGGCCATACACACTATAAGATTTTCTGAAGACTTTTTCCTTCAGATTTACCTTTTCTATGTAGTGAAGGGCCTGCCAGATTGCATACAAATTGAAAGTGTTTAGGTTTGACCTCATATTATATGGTTTTGGTAAATCTAAAGGAAAAAGTTTTTAGAAAATCTTATAGTGTGTATGGCCCATTAGTCTAGTAGCAGCATTCATAATAGACTGAAGGGGGGAGGAGCCTATGTAAAGGTTAGCCAGTGAGGAGGGAGTTGCAGTAGTCGAGGCGGGAAATAACCAGGCAGTGAATAAGAAGTTTTGTGGTGTCGTTAGTCAGGAAGCGGAGTATTCTGGAAATGTTGCAGAGGTTGAGGAGGCAAGATTTGGCCAGTGATTAGATGTGGGGAGAAGGAGAGGTCAGGGTCTAGGATTATACCCAGCACCTTGGCATGTGCGGAGGGACCAATGGTTGTGCCATTGATCTCAATGTTAAAGTCCTGGGGAGGGGATCGGGGAGGAGGAAATATTACAAGCTCAGTTTTAGAGAGATTGAGTTTGAGGAAGTGGTGTGACTCAGTAAGTTTGTGATACGTGAGGAGATTGAGGGGTGAGTTGGGAAGTGGAGAGATCGATCTGGGTGTCGTCAGCATAGAGGTGGTATTGGAAGACATGGGAGGATATCAAATGGCCCAGAGAAGAGGTATAGAGAGAGAATAGGACAGGCCCAAGGAAGGAGCCTTGAGGTACCCCAAAAGAAAGAGGAAGAGGTGGTATTGTATGTGACACTGAGATAGGTAGGAGGAGAACCAGGAAAGAACGAGTCACGGAGGCCAAGGAAGAGGAGTTTGTTGAGAAGGAGTGAGTGGTCAACTGTGTCGAAGGCAGCAGAAAGGTCCATGAGTATGCGGTATTGGCCGTTGGTTTTAGCAGTTAGCAGGTCGTTGGTGAGTTTTAGTAGGACTGTTTCTGTGGAATGTTGTGGGGAAAAGCCGGACTGTAGTGGATTGAGAAGGTTGTTGTCAGTGAGGTAGCAACTCATACGGTTGTGGACAAGGTGCTCAAGAAACTTGGAGGCAAACGTGAGCAGGGAGATAGGTCTTAAGTTATTCTAACAGGTGGGGTCCAGTCAGGGTTTTTTAAGTATGGGGTTAACCAGTGCATGTTTGAACTGGGAGAGAAAGGGACCGGAGGAGAGGAAGAGGTGAAAGATGTGGTTTAGGGAGTTTAGGATAGGTGGTTGCAGTAATTATGATGGGACAGGTGGTGAGGTGGGCTGTGAAAAGGTTGTTGGCAACTTTCTTAGTGGTGACAAGGCTGAAGGAGGAAAGCAGTGTGGTGTAGGACCTGGTGTGTTGGCTTGGGGAGGTAGCCGGGCGCTGGAGATCTCAAAGTAATGCATAAAATGGCCTGGTCATGAGGGGGGGGGGGGGGGGGGGAGAGATTAAACCTTTCCGGGACTGAAGTGGATAAAGGCGCTATAAACAAACTACTGAAAATGTTGAAAAACAATATTTTGTCTAATTTCTGTCATAAAACATCAATAAAATCAACTTTCTTCATAAATTTGGCCCAAAATGTATTCTTCTGCATGTCTTTGGTAACAAAAATCCCCAAACAGTGTTTATTGATCGGTAGAGATGGCCTTGCAGTTCTCCCGGCGGTCGGTTTGCGGCGAACTTTGCTCGTTCGCTGTCCGCCGATCATGCGAACATATGGCGGTTCGCGGCCGCCATATTCTTTTACATTGTGAAGAACTTTGACCCATGACACATCCATCAGGTTGAACAGGACGGCCAATTGAGACATTTCAGCACATGGACATACCCCCTACCTTATAAATAGACCTGATCTGGCGGCCATTTTACATTTTGCATTTTGTCAGTGTAGGGAGAGGTTTGCTGTGTGGAGCAGGGACAGATTGTCAGTGACACAGATCGCTCGGTAATAAGTCCACAAAAGTCCTTTAAAGGACTGGTATAGGTGTACTATTGTTTGGTGTTCACTATATAGGGGTGTAATACACTTATAATATACTTTCTAATATACTGTAGAAAACATATTATAGTGTATTTGGGTACTGCAGAAATGTTGCCTCTTTCGCTGCGTTAACTCTGCTACACACAGTGAGAAAAGTTACTAGAAAATATTTTTCATAACTGGTGTGATAAACCAGTGGCCCCCCAAAACGACAGATTGAAGCGTGGTGTTATATACCTTCTTCCACATATACTGCGCTTCTCTAGAGACTTTTTTCACAGGGTCATCTAAAAAATGACAGGCAGAGGAAAAGGCAGGCCCTTCCGCAGGGGTGGTAGGAGTAGGGCAGGAGCAGTAGGCCGGAGCCAAAGTGGGAAGTTGCAGAAGGTGTGTTTGATTACATCAAAGGATGCACCAGACTTGGTTGAATGGCCGTCCTCTTCTGCACCCTCCTCATCCTCTCTATCTGCACCCTCTTCACTCTCTGCTGTGTGCACCCGCAAAGACACCAACACCACCACCATATACCCTCCGCTTGAGTCACAGGTATTATTTTCCGATCCATCGCAAAACATTGGCGATGCGCAATGTACCTCCAGCCACAGAATACAAAGTTCTTTGCTGTCAGGTGAATACCTGTTGGCTAATTTTTGGGGCCTGTACTGGCCGACACTTACTTCTGTATCCTGTGTATGCCTAATGTACCTCCAGCCACAGAATACAAAGTTCTTAGTTGGGAGAAGGACCCCTTATATGAGTGGTCAATGTAGCAGTCCCTTATATTAGTGACCAATGGGAGAAGGACCCCCTTATATCAGTGGTCAGTGTAGTGGTCTCTTACATTGGTGACCAATAGGAGAAGGACATTCCTGCATTGTCATCAGTGGGAAGACTGCCCCCCTTACAGATCACTGATGTCAGTTGTTACTGAGAGACAGAAATTGTTCATTGCTCATGGAACCCCTAGAAACCTTTGGAGGAACCCTGGCTGAGAAAGGCTGGAGTAGGCAGTAATATATTTCTCTCCCTCTTGATGGGAGTGGAGATGACCCATCTATAAGGATATACAGTACATACACACACAGCACAAGGCCGTGTTCTCACTGCGAGATGTTTCTCGGGGCTGTAGTACCTCTGAGCTCCAGACAGGAAGTCTCTATAGAAGGCAGGAAGTGATGTCAGGTATTAATAGGAAGTTCCGGGTTATAGGTGAGTCGGGAGGAAATAGAGAGGAGACATTGCTGGACGTGGTTGCCGAAGAGGTAATAAGATCTTATTTTCTATTTACACCCAGTAACCCCCAGTTATGTCCGTCCTCTTCCTCCATAGTCGCTGTGACCTCTTTTAATTCCAGCGGATGATGATACACATATATATAGTGTGGAAACCTAGATTAACCCCTTCAGACCATTTCCCCCACTTACGGGGCCGAAATATTCTCTTCATTTTGGAGATGTGCCACCTTTCCCACCAATCATCTTCTCACCTCATTCGTTTATACTAATGGATTATATGATAAAACGGGATGGGGGTTTTATGCAGAGGTGGATTTATAATACGTATGTTTGATTTTATAATCTTTATGGAGGAGGGAATAACTATTCCTGATGTCTTTGAAGGTTCAACACAAGGAATGTGTATGGAAGGTGACTGTATCATTGTGTGTGTCAGGTTCCTATAAGGTGTCAGGATGTCACTGTCTATTTCTCCATGGAGGAGTGGGAGTATTTAGAAGGACACAAGGATCTCTACAAGGACGTCATGATGGAGAATCAGCCGCCCCTCACATCACCGGGTAAGAGGAGACTTTATTGTAAAGGAGAGAGCAGTACGGAGGATCCACCTAGATCCCCCATCATCTGATAAACACATAGAAACAATGTATTCAGTCAGTGTGTGTGTGTTTCCTACAGATGGATCCAGTAATGGGAACCCACCAGAGAGATGTCCCCGTCCTCTGTATTCCCGGGATTCCACACAGGAAGGTCACACCATCCCCCACCATCATCAGGTAGATGAGGAACAATCACTGATAGTATCATTAGGATCTGTACATTATCTGCATTGTTACCATTGATGTCATTTTTATTATATATTCAGAGTGGAAACCTGAGAGATTCTAAAGTAGAGGTTAAAGAAGAGATAAAAGAGGAGGATGATGAGGATGGGGTAATGGAGGAAATACAGAACAATCTGTACCAGGACACCATGGTGGAATCATCCAGCTACAGAAACCCACCAGAGAGATGTCCCCGTCCTCTGTATTCCCGGGATTCCACACAGGAAGGTCACACCATCCCCCACCATCATCAGGTAGATGATTGACAATTATTGGTAGTTATGATTTATACACAAGCATGTTTGTTACAATGAATATTTTATTATATATGCAGAGTGGAATCCTCGGGGATTATAATATTGTTGTAAAAGAAGAGTATAAAGAGGAGGATGAGGAGTATGGAGTGATGGAGGAGTTTTCAGAAGGACGCAAGGATATGATGGAGCCACCTAATACCAGAATCCCACCAGAGAGATGTCCCTGTCCTCTGTATTCCCGGGATTCCACACATGAAGGTCACACCATCCCAACATGTTACAAGGTTGGTGGGACGGAGCATCTAGAACAGTGGTTCTCCACTCCGGTCCTCAGGGCACACTAACAGGCCAGGTTTGCAAGATAACTGAAATACATCACAGGTGATATAATTTGCTGCTCAGTGATTGCAGTACTCTGGTCTGCATCTCCCCAAGGTAATATTTAAAATTTGGTCTGTTAGTGGGTCCTGAGGACTGGAGTTGAGAACCACTGATCTAGAACATGGACTGGTGGAGATGATATGTGGATTTTGTATGTAAGCTTATATTTTACAGATGATATTCTCTCTTATTCTCTTGGTTTAGAGTGGAGATCCAATCGATATAGAATTTGAAGTTAAAGCAGAAGAAGAAGAGACGTATGTGAGGGATGATCAGCAGTCTATGGAGGAGGATGGAATAACGGGGACATTTATAGAGGAGGACACTCCTACAGAGATCAGCACAGGTGGGTCATTAACACTAAATACATTCCTCCACCCATACTGCTCACTGATTGGTCCAGCGTAGAGAAGGGGACTGGGTGATATCAGCCTGTAATCCCCTGGTCACTTTCCTGAGCTGTGTTCCCCGTCCTGCATTCCTGTATTTCTCTCGGATAATCTTCCTTCTCTGTGCTGCAGACACAATTTATGTCTCTAGACTGGATTTATGGAGATTCTGGGGTTCAGCTGGCAGAAAAATAATGATATTCACCATAGATGATGCTCAATCTAGACGCCTGGGGTATCTTCCTTGGTTCTTCTGCCCCATGCCCGGGTCTAGCAAGATCTCTGACAGTACAATTCTCCCGGGGTTACTTGCTCTGTTATTTACTGGCTGTGCCGGGTGGAGGGATATGTCTGTATAGTCTCACACCCAAGTCATTGAGTGCAGTCTCAGGAGATGGGAGGCAGCGGTGTGGGACCTCTGCAACTGATTACTGAACACCAATATTATGAGTCCTGATCCCTGCACTATATACTCTATGTTGTACATTACATACTCCTGACCCCTGCACTATATACTTTATGTTGTACATTACATACTCCTGACCCCTGCACTATATACTCTGTTATACATTATACTCCTGACCCCTGCACTATATATTCTGTTATACATTAAATACTCCTGACCCCTGCACTATATACTCTATCTTATACATTACATACTCCTTACCCCTGCACTATATACACTATGTTGTACATTACATACTCCTGACCCCTGCACTATATACTCTGTGTTGTACATTAAATACTCCTTACCCCTGCACTATATACTCTATGTTATACATTACATACTCCTGACCCCTGTACTATATACTCTATGTTGTACATTACATACTCCTGACCCCTGCACTATATACGCTATATTGTACATTACATACTCCTGACCCCTGCACTATATACTCTATGTTGTACAATACATACTCCTGACCCCTGTACTATATACTCTGTTATCACCCTTAGGCGGGGGGGGGGGGGGGTTTGGTGGTTGCAGCCTGTGATCTCATAGGGTGTGGTCATGTTGAGGAGGATGGGGGTTTGTACAGCCTGGGTCTCACCAGTGCTATGAGATCCTGTCCCCGGCCCGGCTCTCCTCCCTCCCCCCCTTCTTCTTCTTCATGACCAGAGAGAGAAAGGGGTAGTGGTACTAGGAGAGGGGGAGCGGGCACCCTCTGGTGTGTTGGAGGGTGACAGTGCAGGATGTGCTGGCTTGCCCCGCCCATTGCCAACCCCCGCTGTATGTCCTGGCTCCCAGCAGTCCACCAACCAGCACCTGTCCTCGGCTGGGGTGTTGGGCACACAGTTGAGAAAGGGATTAAGGACAGAGATTCCCCACGCCCTTTCTCTGCAGCCTCAGCTGCATTGTGTGCTGAGGCTTCCTGTTCATTCACAAACTGAAGCATAGGAAAACCTGTTTGCTATGCTTCAGTGATGAATGGACACAGGAGCGATCGGTACCGATTACTCGCTGAGCTCATTACGGAAAGGAAGGGCTGGTAAATTATTTACCGGCCCCTTCCCCCGCTCTCCATCCTGAAATTGATCTTCCTGTGTATCTGGAGGAGCTACCAATGGAAGAGCAGAGGAGGAAATCCGGCAGTGCTTTGAGGGGGGGGCACAGTGGGGGGGGGGGGAGTCAGACAGCAGTGGGGTGGGGACAAAGATGCCAATTCCACTAAAATGCAGCCAGAGGAAAAAAGGGAGAAGAAGCCGGCAGCACTGTAGGGGGAGCTACAAGAGTTGGCAATAACGCAGTTCCACATCTCAGCAGGAGGGTCGGCAGTACAGCCGTATCAGCAGCCCCTGCAATAATCATGTTTTGTCAGCAGGGACGGCTCCCCACGGGCAGAACGTAATGGCGCTGTGGGAGGGATTCCTCCATCAACACTGACTGTGTTACAGGAAAGAAAATTGCATTATCTATGGCTTAATGTGCATTAGGGGGTGATTAGGGTGAGCCCAGGCACTTCCGGCACACCACATGCACAAGTCTACAGAGGAGATGTAAGATTCTCATAGACAAAGCTGTCTGATGTGGGCGGAGTCCTGGTTTAGGGGAACCAATCGCTGATGTCTAGTAATAATCTTTGTATTTCTATTTTAGTAGATGGATGGGAGATGAGGAAAACCTCAGAGGATTGTCTCACTTTGTCTCCAGACTGTAAAGTAGAAGATGAGGACATCACACAGTATAGTCCAGGAGAAAACCCGGCTACCTCAAATGTCCATCCGGCACCACACAGTGTAGATGGACCATCGTATTCCTCTTATCCTGAGGAACCCCAGACTGTGAGGGACAGTGCCGGACCATCGTATTCCTCTTATCCTGAGGAACCTCAGACTGTGAGGGACAGTGCCGGACCATCGTATTCCTCTTATCCTGAGGAACCTCAGACTGTGAGGGACCGTGCCAGACCATCGTATTCCTCTTATCCTGAGGAGCCTCAGACTGTGAGGGACAGTGCCAGACCATCGTATTCCTCTTATCCTGAGGAGCCTCAGACTGTGAGGGACGGTGCTGGACCATTGTATTCCTCTTATCCTGAGGATCCTCAGACTGTGAGGGACAGTGCCGGACCATCGTATTCCTCTTATCCTGAGGAACCTCAGACTGTGAGGGACAGTGCTGGACCATCGTATTCCTCTTATCCTGAGGAACCTCCGACTGTGAGGGACGGTGCCGGACCATCGTATTCCTCTTATCCTGAGGAACCTCAGACTGTGAGGGATGCTGCAATCCTTCCAACACATAAAAGGTTTTCCTGTACTGAGTGCGGGAAATGTTTCTGTTTGAAAGGAGATCTTAATGTGCATAAAAGATCTCACACAGGTGAGAAGCCGTATTCCTGTACTGAGTGTGGAAAATGTTTTTCAGTGAAGTCCAGTCTTTCTACACATCAGAGATTGCACACGGGGGAGAAGCCGTATTCCTGTCTTGAGTGCGGGAAATGTTTTTCTCAGAAAAGCCATCTTCACAAACATCAGAGATTGCACACGGAGGAGAAGCCGTGTTCCTGTCTTGAGTGCGGGAAATGTTATTCAGATACGTTCAGTCTTTACATACATCAGAGATTGCACATGGGGGAGAAGCCGTATTCCTGTCCCGAGTGCGGTAAATGTTTTTCAATGAAGTCCAGTCTTTCTACACATCAGAGATTGCACAGGGGGGAGAAGCCGTATTCCTGTCTTGCGTGCGGGAAATGTTTTTCTCGTAAGACCAATCTTTACAAACATCAGAGATCACACAACAAGGGGGGGAATTTGTGTTCTGAGTGCGGGAAATGTTTTCAAACTAAGTCTGGTCTTAACATACATCGAAGATCGCACACGGAGGTAGATCCACTTTCCTCTTCTGATTGGAGGAAGTGTAACTCACAGAAGTCCTCTGTTTACAGTCATCTGAGATTGGACACGGCGGAGAATGAACTTTCCTGGTCTGAGTGAGGGAATTGCTCCTCACTAAAGTCCTGTATTCCTGTACATCAGGGATCCCACTCAATCCCCGAGGTGTATTAGTGCCTTGAGTGCGGGAAATGTCTTCTATATGAATGTTGGTGGACATGTGGGGAAGAATCACACCTCAGATAGTGTTATTATTCTTCAATTACACTTTACAATGTAGAGGGGGGAACAGTACGGTTCAGGAGGTGGCCTGGGTGCAGTTCTTAGGTGGAGGTGGGGTAAGCTTTCATGAATAAGTGAGTTTTCAGGGATCGCCTAAAGGCTGGCAGGGTAGGGGCTGACTGCACATACTTGGGCAGGGAGTTCCAGAGGAGGGGAGAGGCTCTAGATAAGTCCTGGAGGTGAGCATATGAGTAGGAATTAATGGAGCTAGAGATGAGGAGGTCTTGGGAGGAGCTGAGAGTACGATTTGGGCAATATCTGCAGATGAGATTAGTGATGTAGCTGGGGGCGATGTTTTGGATGGCCTCGTATGTTGTGGTTAGTATTTTCAATTTTATACAGTGGGGGAGGGGAAGCCAGTGGAGTGATTGGCAAAGAGGGGTGGAGGACACTGAATGGAAGCCAGTAGAGAGATTGGCAGAGAGGAGTGGAGGACACTGAATGGAAGCCAGTGGAATGATTGGCAGAGAGGGGTGGAGGACACTGAATGGAAGCCAGTGGAATGATTGGCAGAGAGGGGTGGAGGAAACTGAATGGAAGCCAGTGGAGGGATTGGCAGAGAGGGGTGGAAGACACTAAATGGAGGCCAGTGGAGGGATTGGCAGAGAGGGGTGGAGGACACTGAATGGAAGCCAGTGGAGGTATTTGCGGAGAGGAGCAACAGTCACGGATCGGTTAGTAAGGTGTATTAATCTAGCAGCAGCATTCATAATAGACTGAAGGGAGGAGGAGCCTATGTAAAGGTCAGCCAGTGAGGAGGGAGTTGCAGTAGTCGTGGCGGTGAATAAGTTGTTTTGTGTTGTTGTTAGTCAGGAAGCGGAGTATTCTGGAAATGTTGCAGAGGTTGAGGAGGCAAGATTTAGCCAGTGATTAGATGTGGGGAGAAGGAGAGGTCAGAGTCTAGATTACACCCAGCACCTTGGCATGTTCGGAGGGACCAATGGTTGTGCCAATGATCTCAATGGTAAAGTCATTGGGAGGGGATTGGGGAAGAGGAAATATTACAAGCTCAGTTTTAGAAAGATTGAGTTTGAGGAAGTGGTGTGACTCAGTAAGTTTGTGATACGTGAGGGGGTGAGTTGGGGGGTGGAGGGATCGATCTGGGTGTCGTCAGCATAGAGGTGGTATTGGAAGACATGGGAGGTTATCAACTGGCCCAGGGAAGAGGTTTAGAGAGAGAATTGGTAGGACCCAAGGACGGAGCCTTGAGGTACCCCCAAAAGAAGGAGGAAGAGGAGCGGAAGAGGTGGTGTTGTATGTGACACTGAGATAGGTAGGAGGAGAACCAGGAAAGAACGAGTCACGGAGGCCAAGGGAGTGGAGTTTGTTGAGAAGGAGTAGTCAACTGTGTCAAAGGCAGCAGAAAGGTCCATGAGTATGCGGTATTGGCCGTTGGTTTTAGCAGTTAGCAGGTCGTTGGTGAGTTTTAGTAGGACTGTTTCTGTGGAATGTAAAGTCGGACAGGGTAGGGGCTGACTGAACATACTGGGGCAGGGAGTTCCAGCGGAGGGGAGAGGCTCTAGAGAAGTCCTGGAGGTGAGCATAGGAGGAGGAATTAATGGAGCTAGAGATGAGGAGGTAGTATTGGAAGACATGGGAGGTTATAAACTGGCCCAGGGAAGAGGTATAGAGAGAGAATTGGTAGGGCCCAAGGATGGAGCCTTGAGGTACCCCCAAAAGATGGAGGAAGAGGAGCGGATGAGGTGGTGTTGTATGTGACACTGAGATAGGTAGGAAGAGAACCAGGAAAAAGTGAGTCATGGAGGCCAAGGGAGTAGAGTTTGTTGAGAAGGAGTGAGTGGTCAACTGTGTCGAAGGCAGCAGAAAGGTCCATGAGTATGCGGTATTGGCCGTTGGTTTTAGCAGTTAGCAGGTCGTTTTAGTAGGACTGTTTCTGTGGAATGTTGTGGGGAAAAGCCGGACTGTAGTGGATTGAGAAGGTTGTTGTCAGTGAGGTAGCAACTCATACGGTTGTGGACAAGGTGCTCAAGAAGCTTGGAGGCAAACGTGAGCAGGGAGATGGGTCTTAAGTTATTCAAACAGGTGGGGTCCAGTCAGAGTTTTTTTAAGTATGGGGGTAACCAGTGCATGTTTGAACTGGGAGAGAAAGGGACTGGAGGAGAGGGAGAGGTGAAAGATGTGGTTTAGAGAGTTTAGGATAGGTGGTTGCAGTAATTATGATGGGACAGGTGGTGAGGTGGGCTGTGAAAAGGTTGTTGGTAACTTCCTTAGTGGTGACACGGCTGAAGGAGGAAAGTAGTGTGGTGTAGGACCTGGTGTGTTGGTTTGGAGAGGTAGCCGGGCGCTGGAGATCTCTACAATGGCCTGGTCATGAAGAGGGGTAAAACATTCCGGGGCTGAAGTGGATAAAGGCGCTATAAACAAAATACTGAATATGTTGAAAAAAAAATGTTTTTTCTATTTTCTGTCATAAAACATCAATAAAATCAAATTTCTTCATAAATTTGGCCCAAAATGTATTCTTCTGCATGTCTCTGGTAACAAAAATCCCCAATTGATGTTTATTGATCGATTTGTGTGAAAGTTCTCACGTCTACAAATTATGGGATATATATTTGATCCCGATGTACTGACGGCCGATCTCATTTCGTAAGGCCAGAAAACACCAGGACAGCACAATTACCCCCCAAATCACCCCTTTTTGGAAGGTAGACAGTCTGAAGTATTTAGTAAGAGGCATGGCCAGTTTTTTGGAGTTATTTTTTGTCACAATATTTCTGAAAATAAAGAAATTGAATACATTTTTTTTTCCAACCCGTCACCAGTGCAGTACAGCGCCATCAAATGACTGGAGTGGCGCTGATCAGGTATGGAAGAGCCCTGGGGCCATCATAAAAACATTTTTTGAAAGATTTCTGAACTTAAAAATATATATATATTTTTTTTTTTTTTACAGAATTTTGAGTTTGAAAGACAGAATTCTGATATGACAAGTTTGGACCATGCTAAAATTTATTAAACACAATTCTGAAATTAAAAGTCAGAATTCTGAGTTTAAAAAGTCAGAATTCTGACTTTTTATATTCAGAATTCTGACTTTCAAACTCAGAATTCTATATAAAAAAAAAAAACTATATATATATATATATATATATATATATATATATATATATATATATATATATATATATATATATATATACAGTGGGTACGGAAAGTATTCAGACCCCCTTAAATTTTTCACTCTTTGTTATATTGCAGCCATTTGCTAAAATCATTTAGGTTCATTCTTCTTCCTCATGAATGTACACATAGCTCCCCATACTGACAGAAAAACACAGAATTGTTGACCTTGTTGCAGATTTATTAAAAAAGAAAAACTGAAATATCACATGGTCCTAAGTATTCAGACCCTTTGCTGTGACACTCATATATTTAACTTAAAGTGCTTTCCATTTTTTCTGATCATCCTTGAGATGGTTCTACACCTTCATTTGAGTCCAGCTGTGTTTGATTATACTGATTGGACTTGATTAGGAAAGCCACACACCTGTCTATATAAGACCTTCCAGATCACAATGCATGTCAGAGCAAATGAGAATCATGAGGTCAAAGGAACTGCCTGAAGAGCTCAGAGACAGAATTGTGGCAAGGCACAGATCTGGCCAAGGTTACAAAAAGATTTTGGCAACACTTAAGGTTCCTAAGAGCACAGTGGCCTCAATAATCCTCAAATGGAAGACGTTTGGGACGACCAGAACCCTTCCTAGAGCTGGCCGTCCGGCCAAACTGAGCTATCGGGGGAGAAGAGCCTTGGTGAGAGAGGTAAAGAAGAACCCAAAGATCACTGTGGCTGAGCTCCAGAGATGCAGTCAGGAGATGGGAGAAAGTTGTAGAAAGTCAACCATCACTGCAGCCCTCCACCAGTCGGGGCTTTATGGCAGAGTGGCCCGACGGAAGCCTCTCCTCAGTGTAAGACACATGAAAGCCCGCATGGGGTTTGCTAAAAAACACCCGAAGGACTCCAAGATGGTGAGAAATAAGATTCTCTGGTCTGATGAGACCAAAATAGAACTTTTTGGCCTTAATTCTAAGCGGTATGTGTGGAGAAAACCAGGCACTGCTCATCACCTGTCCAATACAGTCCCAACAGTGAAGCATGGTGGTGGCAGCATCATGCTGTGGGGGTGTTTTTCAGCTGCAGGGACAGGACGACTGGTTGCAATCGAGGGAAAGATGAATGCGGCCAAGTACAGGGATATCCTGGACAAAAACCTTCTCCAGAGTGCTCTGGACCTCAGACTGGGCCGAAGGTTTACCTTCCAACAAGACAATGACCCTAAGCACACAGCTAAAATAACGAAGGAGTGGCTTCACAACAACTCCGTGACTGTTCTTGAATGGCCCAGCCAGAGCCCTGACTTAAACCCAATTGAGCATCTCTGGAGAGACCTAAAAATGGCTGTCCACCAATGTTTATCATCCAACCTGACAGAACTGGAGAGGATCTGCAAGGAGGAATGGCAGAGGATCCCCAAATCCAGGTGTGAAAGACTTGTTGCATCTTTCCCAAAAAGACTCCTGGCTGTATTAGATCAAAAGGGGGCTTCTACTAAATACTGAGCAAAGGGTCTGAATACTTAGGACCATAAGATATTTCAGTTTTTCTTTTTTAATAAATCTGCAGCAATGTCAACAATTCTGTGTTTTTCTGTCAGTATGGGGTGCTATGTGTACATTCATGAGGAAGAAGAATGAACTTAAATGATTTTAGCAAATGGCTGAAATATAACAAAGAGTGAAAAATGTAAGGGGGTCTGAATACTTTCCGTACCCACTGTATATATATATATATATATATATATATATATATATATATATATATATATATATATATAGGTGTGTTCCCGCTATGTTCCTAAAGGTGAGTGCCACATCCCGAATATGCAGAACATTTATAGGCCACTCGAGAAAAATAGAAATTGTTTTGAGTATTCATAAATATTTATTGATGTATACAAAGAAAAAAGAGAAAAACATATACAAGATATATATGTTAAATATACAATAAAAATTGGCAAAACTGGTGTTTAAAAATGTGCATATACACTCAACCGACTATTCCAGGTATGATCCAACGTTTCGAGGTGGAAACCTCTTCTTCAGGGATTGTACTGGAAATAGTTATTTCTGTAAGTATTGGAAAGAGCATATGTGTCATAAAAGACAACAGACAAATTGCAAAATACAGAAAAGAATATACCATATTATATGTATATGCATGTATTCACTGTAACGAATGAGACAGTTGAAGGTAAACTTACATGGTTGGTTGGAATATGAACATAAATAATTGTTTTGCCGCCAGATAAAAACAAGGATTTTCATATAGCACCCACAGGAAGTAGTAGTCTTGTAGAGAAGGTTTATACAAATATAAGGTCAAGATGGTACCAAAAGAAATGGAGCAGGTGGGATGTGCAAACCAGAGACCAAGTGTCTCAACTGGAGTCCAATTATAGCCTAATCAGTCGGGCGGAGGCCAATCACATCATACTGCAAAAAGTAATAATAGAAATAATGAATGTGTGTCAACACTCAACTGTTCTGTATACACATCATATATATGCAGCAGAACAAGTGGGTGAAAAGGGGGAGCAAGGTCTACACATGTATTGTAGTTGCCTGTTTGATTGAGGCAGTGATATAAACTGTTTGACAATACAGTTTGCCAACAAAGTACAAAAAATGCAATTGTATATAAAAAAATATAGAAAAAAAAGGGGGTAAGGCCAATAAATAGGCACAAAAATGTCATGGGAATTGTCCCAATTTAGCCTGTGGTGCAATTACTTTGTTTGGCCACTAGTAAAATTGTCCACATGCACTTGAGACCTAACTGAGCACCAAAAACTATAGCAAGAAGTTGGTGGTCAGTAAATTTGCTCCCCAGAGCAAACACGGGTAGCAATTAACATTCAAAGATGGAGCAGAAAAATTGAAAAAAATGAAAAAATTTTTTTGAAAAATATTGAAAAGAAATTGTTTTATACCAACCTTGAAATGGTACTTATTAGGCGAGCCTTCTCCCAGTAGTGGATGTCTGGAATGATCCACGCTGGGAGTGGTGCCTAAATAGGGAATGTGCTGGGTGAAAGCAATCAGTGTGATTGCATCTCAGCCCCCTGACAGCTGTGGGCTCCCTGGGCGGCACTCGCCAGACCCGCCCCCCGCACACCCCCGACGTGCACAGGACGTGCGTCATCGTAAGGGGCGGGAGCGTGGCCGGCAGGGCGTCTCCCACCGGCACGGGATGTGACGCCGTCACTGCGTGATGACGCAGATGGCGGCGTACACCGGAAGTAAGGAAGACACCATGTTGGTGTCAGCAGTTATCGACCTAACCACCGGAAATAGCGGGACCATAAGCAAAGGTCCCGGACCCCGTGCCGGGTTGGACAATGGGTCTCCGGGATGCACAATGGGGAATAGAAAAACCTGCAAATAGAATGAATAAAATGGAAAAAAGGCAAAAATTTTGACAAAAAAATGAAAACACTACTCTGTCCACAATTAATGTTAATGACTGTATGGCATGTGGTATATTAAACATAAAGCCATAGCAGTATATAGAACAACGAATATAGAAAGAATATAATAATAATGGGCCAACTCGTAAGCAAGGCACTCTACTTGAAAACCCCTAGAAACCTTTTTGAGGAACCCTGGCTGAGAAAGGCTGGACTAGGCAGTAATAGATTTCTCCCCCCTTGGTGGGAGTGGAGATGACCCATCTATAAGGATATACAGTATATACACACACAGCACAAGGCCGTGTTCTCACTACAAAATGTATCTTGGGGCTGCACTTCCTCTGAGCTCCACAAGGTGGTGATCTCACTTCTACCCAGATAGGAAGTCTCTATGGAAGACAGGAAGTGATGTCAGGTATAAATAGGAAGTTCCGGGTGAAAGGTGAGTCAGGAGGAAGTAGAGAGGAGACATCGCTGGATGTGGCAGCAGAGGAGGTAATAAGATCTTATTATCTATTTACACCCAGTAAACCCCCCCCCCCCCCCCCCGTCATGTCCGTCCTCTTCCTCCATAGTCACAGCGGATGATGATACACACATATATAGTGTGGAAACCTAGATTAACCTAACCACTTTAGGGTCACAATATTTCCCCACTTACGGGACCGGAAGATTCTCTTAATTTTGGAGATGTGTCAACTTTCCCACCAATCATCTTCTCACCTCATCAGTTTATACTAATGGATTATATGATAATACGGGATGGGGGGTGTTATTTAGAGGTGGATTTATAATACGTATGTTTGATTTTATAATCTTTATGGAGGAGGAAAGAACTATTCCTGATGTCTGTTAAGATTCAACACAAGGGATGTGTCTGGATGGTGACTGTATCATTGTGTGTGTCAGGTTCCTATAAGGTGTCAGGATGTCACTGTCTATTTCTCCATGGAGGAGTGGGAGTATTTAGAAGGACACAAGGATCTCTACAAGGACGTCATGATGGAGAATCAGCCGCCTCTCACATCACCGGGTAAGAGGAGACTTTATTGTAAAGGAGAGAGCAGTACGGAGGATCCACCTAGATCCCCCATCATCTGATAAACACATAGAAACAATGTATTCAGTCAGTGTGTGTGTTTCCTACAGATGGATCCAGTAATGGGAACCCACCAGAGAGATGTCCCCGTCCTCTGTATTCCCGGGATTCCACACAGGAAGGTCACACCATCCCTCACCATCATCAGGTAGATGAGGAACAATCACTGATAGTATCATTAGGATCTGTACATTATCTGCATTGTTACCATTGATGTCATTTTTATTATATATTCAGAGTGGAAACCTGAGAGATTCTAAAGTTGAGGTTAAAGAAGAGATAAAAGAGGAAGATGATGAGGATGGGGTGATGGAAGAAATACACAAAGATCTGTACCAGGACACCATGGTGGAGTCATCCAGCTGCAGAATCCCACCAGAGAGATGTCCCCGTCCTCTGTATTCCCGGGATTCCACTCAAGAAGGTCACACCATCCCTCACCATCATCAGGTAGATTGACAATTATTGGTAGTTATGATTTATACACAGCAAGTTTGTTACAATGAATGTTTTATTATATATTCAGAGTGGAAACCTCGGGGATGATAATATTGCTGTAAAAGAAGAGTATAAAGAGGAGGATGAGGAGTATGGAGTGATGGAGAAGTTTTCAGAAGGACGCAAGGATATGATGGAGCCACCTAATACCAGGAACCCACCAGAGAGATGTCCCCGTCCTCTGTATTCCCGGGATTCCACACAGGAAGGTCACACCATCCCAACATGTTACAAGGTTGGTGGGACGGAGCCTCTAGAACTGTGGTTCTCAACTCCGGTCCTCAGGACCCACTAACAGGCCAGGTTTGCAAGATAACTGAAATACAACACAGGTGATATAATTTACTGCTCAGTGATTGCAGTACTCTAGTCTCCATCTCCCCAAGGTAATATTTAAAATCTGGCCTGTTAGTGGATCCTGAGGACTGGAGTTGAGAACCACTGATCTAGAACATGGACTGGTGGAGATGATATGTGGATTTTGTATGTAAGCTTATATTTTACAGATGATATTCTCTCTTATTTTCTTGGTTTAGAGTGGAGATCCAATCGATATAGAATTTGAGGTTAAATCAGAAGAAGAAGAGACGTATGTGAGGGATGATCGGCAGTCTATGGAGGAGGATGGAATAACGGGGACATTTATAGAGGAGGACACTCCTACAGAGATCATCACAGGTGGGTCATTAACACTAAATACATTCCTCCACCCATACTGCTCACTGATTGGTCCAGAGTAGGGGGGGGACTGGGTGATATCAGCCTGTAATCCCCTGGTCACTTTCCTGAGCTGTGTTCCCCGTCCTGTATTCCTGTATTTCTCTCGGATAATCTTCCTTCTCTGTGCTGCAGACACAATTTATGTCTCTAGACTGGATTTATGGAGATTCTGGGGTTCAGCTGGCAGAAAGATTTTCGATTTCACCATAGATGTTGCTCAGTCTAGACACCTGGGGTATGTACTCTGAGTCTTCTGCCCCATGCCCAGGTCTAGCAAGATCTCTGACAGAACAATTCTCCCAGGGTTACTTGCTCTGTTATTTGCTGGCTGTGCCTGGTGGAGGGATATGTCTGTATAGTCTCACACCCAAGTCACTGAGTGCAGTATCAGGAGATGGGAGGCAGCTGTGTGGGACCTCTGCAACTGATTACTGAACACAAGTATTATGAGTCCTGACCCCTGCACTATATACTCTATGTTGTACATTACATACTCCTGACCCCTGCACTATATACTCTATGTTGTACATTACATACTCCTGACCCCTGCACTATATACTCTATGTTGTACAATACATACTCCTGACCCCTGCACTATATACTCTGTGTTGTACATTACATACTCCTGACCCCTGCACTATATACTCTATGTTGTACAATACATACTCCTGACCCCTGCACTATATACTCTGTTATCACCCGGGGGGGGGGGGGTTTGGTGGTTGCAGCCTGTCATCTCATAGGGTGTGGTAACGTTGAGGAGGATGGGGGTTTGTGCAGCCTGGGTCTCACCAGTGCTATGAGATCCTGTCCCCGGCCCGACTCTCCTCCCTCCCCCCTTCTTCTTCGTGCAGGATGCGCTGGCTTGCCCCGCCTATTGCCAACCCCCGCTGTATGTCCTGGCTCCCAGCAGTCCACCAACCAGCCGCTGTCCTCGGCCCGGGTGTTGGGGACGCAGTTGAGACAGAGAAAGGGATTGAGGACAGAGATTCCCCAGGCCCTTTCTCTGCAGCCTCAGCTTCACTCTGTGATGAGGCTCCACGGGAGCTGTGCTCATTACGGAAAGGAAGGTCTGGTAAAATATTTACCTGCCCCTTCCCCCGCTCTCCATCCTGAAATTGATCCTCCTGTGTATCTGCAGGAGCTACCAGTGGAAGAGCAGAGGAGGGAACCCGGCAGTGCTTCGAGGGGGGGGGGGGGGGCACAGTGGGGAGGGTGAGTCAAACAGCAGTGGGGTGGGGACAAAGATGCCAATCCCACTAAAATGCAGCCAGTGGAAAAAAGGGAGAAGAAGCCGGCAGCACTGCAGGGGGAGCTACAAGAGTTGACAATAACGCAGTTCCACATCTCGGCAGGAGGGTCGGCAGTACAGCCGTATCAGCAGCCCCGGCAATAATCATGTTTTGTCAGCAGAGACGGCTCCCCACCGGCAGAACGTAATGGGGCTGTGGGAGGGATTCCTCCATCAACACTGACTGTGTTACAGGAAAGAAAATTGCATCATCTTTGGCTTGCTTAATGTGCATGGGGTGATTAGGGTGGGCCCAGGCACACCACATGCAGAAGTCTACAAAGGAGATGTAAGATCCTCACAGACAAAGCTGTCTGATGTGGGCGGAGTCCTGGTTTAGGGAACCAATCAGCTGATGTCTTGTAATAATCTTTGTATTTCTATTTTAGTACATGGACGAGAGATAAGGAAAACCTCAAAGGATTGTCTCACTTTGTCTCCAGACTGTAAAGTAGAAGATGAGGACATCACACAGTATAGTCCAGGAGAAAACCCGGCAACCTCAAATGTCCATCCGGCACCACACAGTGTAGATGGACCATCGTATTCCTCTTATCCTGAGGAACCCCAGACTGTGAGGGACAGTGCCGGACCATCGTATTCCTCTTATCCTGAGGTACCTCAGACTGTGAGGGAGGCTGCGATCCTTCCAACACATAAGAGGTTTTCCTGTACTGAGTGCGGGAAATGTTTCTGTTTTAAAGGAGATCTTAATGTGCATAAAAGATCTCACACAGGTGAGAAGCCGTATTCCTGTACTGAGTGTGGAAAATGTTTTTCAATATCCTCCAATCTTTACACACATCAGAGGTCTCACACGGGAGAGAAGCCATTTTCCTGTCCTGAGTGCGAAAAATGTTTTTCAAATAAGGCCAATCTTTACAATCATCAGCGACTGCACACGGGGGAGAAGCCGTATTCTTGCTCTGAGTGCGGGAAATGTTTTGTACACAAAAAAGACCTTGTCAAACATCAGAGGACTCACACGGGGGAAAAGCCGTTTTCTTGTTCTGAGTGTGGAAAATGTTTTTCATGGAAATCCACTCTCAGCAGCCACCAATGGTCTCACAGGGAGGCGAGGGCACGTTCCTGTCCTGAGTGCGGGAAATGTTATTTAGACATGTACAGCCTTCTCATACATCAGAGATCTCACACAGGGGAGAAGCCGTATTCCTGTTCAGAGTGCGGTAAATGTTTTTCAATGAAATCCACTCTTTCCACACATCAGAGATTGCACACAGGGGAGAAGCCGTTTTCCTGTCTTGAGTGTGGGAAATGTTTTTCTCAGAAGAACAATTTTTACAAACATCAGAGATTGCACAAGGGGGAGAAGCTGTATTCGTGTTCTGAGTGCGGGAAATGTTTTTCCCAGAAGATCAATTTTCACAAACATCAGAGATTGCACACAGGGGAGAAGCCGTATTCCTGTCCTGAGTGCGGGAAATGTTTTTTAAGGAAGTCCACACTTTCTACACATCAGAGATTGCACACGGGTCAGAAGCCGTATTCCTGTCCCGAGTGCGGTAAATGTTTTTCATTGAAGTCCACTCTTTCCACACATCAGAGATCACACAAGCGGGAGAAGCTGTATTCGTGTTCTGAGTGCGGGAAATGTTTTCAAACTAAGTCTGGTCTTAACATGCATCGAAGATCGCACACGGAGGTAGATCCACTTTCCTCTTCTGATTGGAGGAAGTGTAACTCACAGAAGTCCTCTGTTTACAGTCATCTGAGATTGGACACGGCGGAGAATGAACTTTCCTGGTCTGAGTGAGGGAATTGCTCCTCACTAAAGTCCTGTCTTCCTGTACATCAGGAGTCCCACCCAACCCTGGAGGTGTATTAGTGCCTTGAGTGTGGGAAATGCCTTCTATATGAATGTTGGTGGACATGTGGGGAAGAAGCACACCCTGATATACACCTCAGATATTATTATTATTCTTCAATTACACTTTACAATATAGAGGGGGGACAGTACGGTTCAGGAGGTGGCCTGGGGACAGTTCTTAGGTGGAGGTGGGGTAAGCTTTCATGAATAAGTGAGTTTTCAGGGATCGCCTAAAGGTGGACAGGGTAGGGGCTGACTGGACATACTGGGGCAGGGAGTTCCAGAGGAGGGGAGAGGCACTAGAGAAGTCCTGGAGGTGAGCATAAGGAGGAATTAATGCAGCTAGAGATGAGGAGGTCTTGGGAGGAGCTGAGAGTGCGATTTTGGGCGATATCTGCAGATGAGATTAGTGATGTAGCTGGGGGCAATGTTGTTGATGGCCTCGTATGTTGTGGTTCGTATTTTCAATTTTATACAGTGGGGGAGGGGAAGCCAGTGGAGTGATTGGCAGAGAGGGGTGGAGGTCAGTGAAGGGATTGGCGGAGAGGAGCAACAGTCACGGATCGGTTAGTAAGGTGTATTCGTCTAGCAGCAGCATTCATAATAGACTGAAGGAAGGAGGAGCTAATGTAAAGGTCAGCCAGTGAGGAGGGAGTTGCAGTAGTCGTGGCGGTGAATAAGTTGTTTTGTGTTGTTGTTAGTCAGGAAGCGGAGTATTCTGGAAATATTGCAGAGGTTGAGGAGGCAAGATTTAGCCAGTGATTAGATGTGGGGAGAAGGAGAGGTCTGAGTCTAGGATTACACCCAGCACCTTGGCATGTGCGGAGGGACCAATGGTTGTGCCAATGATCTCAATGGTAAAGTCATGTGGAGGGGATCGGGGAGGAGGAAATATTACAAGCTCAGTTTTAGAAAGATTGAGTTTAAGAAAGTGGTGTGACTCAGTAAGTTTGTGATACATGAGGGGGGTGAGTTGGGGGGAGGAGAGATCGATCTGGGTATAGGAGGTGGTATTGGAAGACATGGGAGGATATCAACTGGCCCAGATAAGAGGTATAGAGAGAGAATAGGAGGGGCCCAAGGAAGAAGCCTTGAGGTACCCCAAAAGAAGGAGGAAGAGGTGGTATTGTATGTGACACCTAGATAGGTAGGAGGAGAACCAGGAAAGAGCGAGTCACGGAGGCCAAGGGAGTGGAGTTTGTTGAGAAGGAGTGAGTGGTCAACTGTGTCGAAGGCAGCAGAATGGTCCATGAGTATGCGGTATTGGCCGTTGGTTTTAGCAGATCGTTGGTGAGTTTTAGTAGGACTGTTTCTGTGGCATGTTGTGGGGAAAAGCCGGACTGTAGTGGATTGAGAAGGTTGTTGTCAGTTAGGTAGCAACTCATACGGTTGTGGACAAGGTGCTCAAGAAGCTTGGAGGCAAACGTGAGCAGGGAGTTCGGTCTTAAGTTATTAAAACAGGTGAGGTCCAGTCAGGGTTTTTTTAAGTATGGGGGTAACCAGTGCATGTTTGAACTGGGAGAGAAAGGGACCGGAGGAGAGGGAGAGGTGAAAGATGTGGTTTAGGGAGTTTAGGATAGGTGGTTGCAGTAATTGTGAGGGGACAGGTGGTGAGGTGGGCTGTGAAAAGGTTGTTGGCAACTTCCTTAGTGGTGACAGGGCTGAAGGAGGAAAGTAGTGTGCTGTAGGACCTGGTGTGTTGGTTTGGAGTGGTAGCCGGGCGCTGGAGATCTCTCAAAGTAACGCATAAAATGGCCTGGTCATGAAGGGGGGGGGGGGTAAAACCTTCCGGGGCTGAAGTGCATAAAGGCGCTATAAACAAACTACTGAAAATGTTGAAAAAATTTGTTTTTTCTACTTTTTTGTTATATAAAAAAAAAATAATAAAATAAAATTTCTTCATAAATTTGGCCCACAATGTATTCTTCTGCATGTCTTTGGTAACAAAAATACCCAATCGGTGTTTATTGATCGGTTTGTGTGAAAGTTCTCACGTCTACAAATTATGGGATATATATTTGATCCCGATGTACTGACGGCCAATCTCATTTCGTAAGGCCAGAAAACACCAGGACAGCACAATTACCCCCCGAATCACCCCTTTTTGGAAGGTAGACAGTCTGAAGTATTTAGTAAGAGGCATGGCCAGTTTTTTGGAGTTGTAATTTTTTGTCACAATATTTCTGAAAATAAAGAAATTGAATAATTTTTTTTTTCCTGACAGACTCCATGGCAGCATACGTTCGGGTAGGTCCCGCCTCCTCTCCTACCCTATAGGACCCCACTCCCATAAATCTTTGCTCCCTTTCAGCATCCATGTTCCTTTTTTGTCCTCTGGTTGCACACATAACGGGGCGCTCCTACCTTCAACGGACGTCAAATGATTATGTAAGTGGTCCGACATGGTCCTTTCCTCCGATAAGCCCTTGCTATTAGCCAGGTATGGATGGGGCAACTGAAGACTCCTAGGGTGGCCAGAAAGTCCAGCTGCTGCAGGTGGCCCAGTATTGCCCGAAGCCCGGTGTCCTGCGCTGACGGTGTCTGAACTAATCACAAGTAACTTCCCTGGTTTCTAGTGGTGCTTCCCTCTCCACCCCTTCATTTTATTGTATAATGGCTTCCTAAATGCTTCCTCTTTTATTTTAGACAAGGATGATTGTATATTCTGTTCCTGCTGCGGTGGGGGCGGGCGCCTCTTACCTGTTGAATCGCTGGTGTCTTCTCGGCCTGCAGGTCCCAGACGGAAAATCTCTCTGCGACCGTTGCTATGCTCAGGCAGCAGGTGAAAGAGGAAACACGGACCAGCATCTGGAGTCAGTGGTGATACAGGTCCCAAAGGATTCCTTGTCAGATCTGGGAGTCTCCCACCAAAGAGCAACTTCTGTTCATCCGCACTCCCCCACAAATGGAATCACAGGGTCAAGATTTCTTGGACTCTTCCCAGCCAAGTCGCCCTTCTATCAGAGAGTGATTCACATACGGACGATCCCTGTGTGGGGTTTGATTTTGGGCTTGTTCCCGCTCTTGTAAAGGCGGTAAGGGAGGCCCTCGATTGGGAAGAGCCTACGGTCTCTCCCCCCAAACAAACATTTTTTCAAGCAATTGAGCAAGGAACGTCTCAACTTTCCATTCCTAGGAGAGCTAGGGGAAATTATCACTGAAGAGTGGAACAAGGTGGAGAGAAAAAATTCCATGCTCTCTAAAATGGCAAAACTTTATCCATTTAAACAGGAGGAGGTGAAGCATCTAGAGTCCCCTCCTTTGGGGGATGTGGCAGTTATGAGGCTTGTCAAGCACGTAACTCTCCCTCTGGAAGATGCGGCCTCCTTTAAGGATCCATTGGAGAGAAGAATTGACTCTGACTTAGACAGCGAGTCTATCTTACAGCAGGCATGGCCTGCAAACCAGCTTTGGCCCTGGCCACAACGTCTAAGGCAATGGAAATCTGGACCGAAGACATTGAGGAGACTCTTAAGGGTGTCCCTGAAGAGGTGGCCAGCAGCTCTCCCATTCAGGAATTGAAGATGGCATCAGCATTCCTGGGCGAGGCGTCCATTGACATCATCCATCTTCTGGCCCGAGTGATGCTATCTTCTTTGACTGCCAAGCGAGCGCTCTGGCTTCGGCCTTGGGTAGCTGGCGCCGCATCTAAGCAAGTGTGGTGTCGGATCCCATTTGAGGGTTCTTCTCTCTTTGGGAACAAATTAGAAAGTGCTATTACTAGGGCCACTGGCGGTAGGTCGGGGTTCCTCCCTCAGGATAGATGCCCTGTTGGCTCCAAACAAGCCATGTAGCTACAAGCCAGGAAAAAGCTACGGTAGAGGCTGGAAATCCAGACAGTCCTCTTTTCAGAAGACCTCCAAGGGAGGACGCAGTGGTTACCATTCCAGAAATCGAAAGAGGGCAGGGTATCTACTTACCTCTTTTTATGGTCCGGAAAAAAGAACAGTGCCTGGAGGCCCGTCATAGACTTGACACACCTAAACCGGTTTATTCGCAGAGAAGGATTAAAAATGGAGTCTTTCTTGACAATTCAACATTCAGTTCAGCCGGGACATTAGCTGATATCCATAGATTTAAAAGATGTATACTTTCACGTTCCCGTCGCAAGTAGTTTTCAACAATTTTTTCATTTTGCCACAGGAAGGAGTCACTTCCAGTTTACCTGTCTCCCCTTCGGGCTTTCCACATTGCCTCGCACGTTTTTGAAGGTCTTGTTGGCAGTGGTGGCCTTAATCAGAGTCAGGGGCATCAGACTGCACCACTATTTGGACGATCTTCTCCTTCTGTCCCAAGACAGAAGTCTCAACTCCTTGAACACAGAGACCAAGTGATCAAGGTCCTTCAAGAGTTTGGGTGGATCCTGAATATTGAAAAAAGCCACCTGGTGCCCACTCAGTCTCTCATCTTTCTGGGGGCACAGTTCAATACGGCGGGCGGTACCATCTTTCTGCCCGATGAGAAGATTCCATTGGTCAGGGACAGGGTTTCACTGGCCCTTTCCTCCTCTCATCTCACTGCTCAACAGTGTCTGAAGATAACTGGGACTCTAGTAGCAACAGCTCCCATGGTGAAGAGTGCACTATGGAAGCCACGGCCCTTCCAGATAGGCTTTCTACAGCAGTGGAAGTCAGAAGACCTGGCTCAACGCATAGCTTTAACAGCAACCATGAAGAGGTGTCTTCCCTGGTGGTTGCTATGGGAGAACCTTCTGAACTGTCACTCCATAGCTCCCATGGGTCACGGTAACATCAGATGCCAGCAGCACGGGTTCGGGAGCCCATTTTCTGTCCAAAGTGGCACAGAGCAAGTGGAGCTTCTCTTCCCGTGGAGTAGTCTACAATATTCTAGAACTAAGGGCGGCCTTCAGGGCTCTTCAGGCCGTTCGACATCTAATTTGAGGGTCATCTGTAATACTCAGGCTAGACAACACAATGGCCGTAGCCTATGTGAAGAGACAAGGTGGAACCCGCAGCTGGTCCTTGCTTTGGGAGGTGAAACCGATTATGTCCTGGGCCCAGAAGAATCTGTCCTATCTGTCGGCAGCATATGTTCCAGGAGTACAGAACCTGCAGGCGGATTTTCTCTCCCGGGTCACACTCGACAACAACGAGTGGTCCCTCAACAAAGAGGTATTCAAGTGGGTTCAGTCCCTAGGCTTTCTTCCGGAGGTCGACCTGTTTGCAGCTCCATGCAACAAGAAGCTTGCAAAATATTACACAAGATTCCGAGACCCCCCAAGCCTTCGGGGTAGATGCTCTCACGGATTGTTGGAAGTTTCACAGAGCCTATGCCTTCCCTCTTGTCCCGATCATTCTTCAATTCCTACAGAAGCTCAGGATGGAAGCAGTGGAAGTTCTAGCAATAATTCCATACTGGCCCAACAGGCCATGGTTTCCCTTACTGACACTACTCGGTTACCGGGCTCCAATCTCCCCCCCTGCCTCTCAGGCCGGATCTTTTATCTCAAAGTCCTGCTCTACACCCGTGCCTGGCACGTCTGCACCTCAAGGTTTGGTTCTTGGTTCTTGAGAGGGGGAGGCTGGAGGCCCTAGGATGTCCAGCAGAAGCTATTCCTACTCTTCTGAACGCTAGGCGGAGTAGCACAAACAGAGTTTACGAGAGGATTTGGGCAAAGTTCTCTTGCTACTTGTCTCCTAGAATCTACCCTGATACGACTCCTACAATACAGGATGTTCTAGGTTCAGGTATCAGTCATCTCAGCTTTCACAGGAGTTTCTTGGGATAAGCATGCACTGGTTCACCATTTCTTCAAAGGTGGTTTGAGACTTAGGCCTCAGAGGAAGCCGAGATTTCCCAATATGGGATCTTCCCTTTGTTTTGGATTTCTTTTCCTCACTCGGATCGATTTCGAATAGGAAAAGGGATGCGGGCCTCATCCAGAGCGGTTGCTGCATGGATCATTTAAGCAATTCAGTGGGCATACAAATCAAGGGGCTTGGCTTCTCTGTAAGTGGTGACGGCACATTCAACCCGAAGTGTCTTAACGTCTTGGGTAGGGTAACGAGTACAGTGGTCAGGAGTATATCATATTAAGCCCAGGGTACAGAGTGCAGTGGTCAGGAGTATATCATAATAAGCCCAGGGTACAGAGTGCAGTGGTCAGGAGTATATCATATACAGCCAAGGGTAGTTAAATAGTTAGTGAGGTTGAAAAAAGACATCAGTCCATCCAGTTCAACCTATGATGTGTGTGTGTGTGTTTACTGTTAACCACACATTGAATACCCCTGTATGTTGTGGTCTTTAGGGTGCCCATCTAATAGTTGTTTGAAACTATCGATGCTCCCTGCTGATACGACTGCTTGTGGAAGAGAATTACACATCCTTACTGCTCTTACAGTGAAGAACCCCTTACGTATTTTAAGGTTAAACCGTTTTTCCTCTAGTTTTAGTGAGTGGCCACGTGGTGACCAAAGGGGGAAGGACCCCTTATATCAGAGGTCTGTGTAGTGGTCCATTATATCGGTGACCAATAGAAGCAGGACCCCTTATATTAGTGGTCCCTTACTTTGGTGACCAATGGGAGAAGGAGCCCTTATATCAGACGTCAGTGTAATATTCCATTACATTGGTGAGCAATGGGAGAAGGACCCCCTTATATGAGTGGTCCCTTACATTGGTGACCATTGGGGAAAGGACCCCTTATATCAGTGGTCAGTGTAGTGGTCCCTTACATTGGTGACCAATGGGAGAAGGACCCCCTTATATCTGTAGTCAGTGTAGTCGTCCCTCACATTGACAACCAATGGGAGAAGGAACCCTTATATCAGTGGTCAGTGTAGTGGTCCCCTATATTGGAGACAAATGGGCAAAGGACTCCCATATATCATAGGTCAGTGTAGTGGTCCATACATTGGGGAGCAATGGGAGAAGGACCCCTTATATCAGTTGTCAGTGTAATGGTCCCTTACATTGGGGACCAACAGGGGAAGGACTCCCTTATGTCGTAGTCAGTGTAGTGGTTCCATTACATTAGTGACCAATGGGAGAAGAACATTCCTGCATTGTCATCAGTGGGAAGACTGCCCCCCTTACAGATCATTGATGTCAGTTGTTACTTAGAGACAGAAACTGTTCATTGCTCAAGGAACCCCTAGAAACCTTTTGGAGGAACCCTGGTGGAGAAAGGCTGGACTAGGCAGTAATATATTTCTATCCCCCTTGGTGGGAGTGGAGATGACCCATCTATAAGGATATACAGTACATACACACACAGCACAAGGCCCTGTTCACACTATGAGACGTTTCTTGGGGCTGAAGTTCCTCTGACATCCACAAGGTGGTGATCTCACTTCTACCCAGACAGGAAGTCTCTATGGAAGACAGGAAGTGATGTCCTGTATAAATAGGAAGTTCCGGGTGAGAGGTGAGTTGGGGGACGTAGAGATGAGACATTGCTGGATGTGGTTGCCGAAGAGGTAATAAGATCTTATTTTCTATTTACAGCCAGTAACCCCCCCCCCCCCCCCTCTGTCATGTCCATCCTCTTCCTCCATAGTCACTGTGACCTCTTTTATCTCCAGCAGATGATGATACACACATATATAGTGTGGAAACTTAGATTAACTCTTTCAGGGTCAGAATATTTCCCCACTTACGGGACCGCAACATTTTCACATTTTGGAGATGTGTCACCTTTCCCACCAATCACCTTCTCACCTCATCAGTTTATACTAATGGATTATATGGTCATTAGAGATGGCCTTGCGGTTCGCGGCGAATTTTGCTTGTTCGCAAATTCGCAAAAAGTCAGACTTTTGCTGATGTTCGCAAATATGTCCGCGCCGCCATTTTCTTTTTCATTCAGAAGGACTTTGACCGATAACACAGCCGTCAGGTGGAACGGGAAAGCCAATTGAAACATTCCAGCACATGGACAGTCCCCCTACCCTATAAATAGACCCGATCTGGCGGCCATTTCACATTCCGCTTTCTGCCAGTGTAGGGAGAGGTCTGCTGTGCTCGTCAGGGAGAGTTTGCTAGACACGTAGCGCTGTGAAGATTCACAAAAGTCCTTTTGAGGGCTGGTATTTCAGTATAGGTCTAGTATCTTTTGAGCTTAGGGAGAGGTATCCTGTGGTTGCTGTAGGGGCAGTTGGAGATCGGCTGCAGTCGAACAGAAATCGCTTTGTTAAAGTGGAGTTCCACCCTAAATTTATACTTGCCTCCATCTTCTCGCTCCGGGTCACCTGAAAAACAAATGGATAATCGCAATTTTTTTTTTTATTATTTACTTACTTCGTATAGAAGAAAATATACTTACCTTACTTCCTTCTTCCTCCCCTCGGCGGCCACGGCGATTCATCACTTCCTGGCTTTGCAATGATTCCTGGGAGCTGAACGTCATCGCTCCCAGGAATCAATGCGCCTGAACCGGCCCCCGACGTCAGTTCCGGTGCGCGCGTGTCATTCCCTTCTAAACAGCTTCTGGGCATGTGGAGGGATGACGCGCGTGCACCGGAAGTGACGGCGGGGCCGGTGCAGTGCATCGTGGGACCGAAGAGGACGCAGAAGAGGATCGCGCTGGCTTCAAGCTGCCCACACCTTAGATGGCAGCGCTGGACAATACTTTTTCAAGGTAAGTATTTCTCCTAAAAGGTAAGTGCGACCCGGGACAGATCAGAGGCTAAGCATTGTGGAATGTACTAACCCTGACTGTCCCGGGGGTATTTGTATTAAAAAAAGTATACCCAGGGTGGAACTCCGCTTTAATGTCCACAAAAGTCATTTAAAATGCTCCAATGTCGTTTTAGGGTCTATTACAGTCTCTTTACTATAGGGCCTACTAGGTATCCTGTGGTTGCTGTAGGGGCAGTTAGAGATCGGCTGCAGTCACACACAAATTGCTCTGTAATGTCCACAAAAGTCATGTAAAGGGCTGCAAATTTTTTGGTATTGCTGTGCAGTGCACTAAAAAGGGGGGGGGGGTAATCCACAGTATAATATACTTTGTAGAAAGCATATTATAGTGACAAAAACATTTATAATGTATTATAACTGGTGTGAAAGACCAATTCCCCCCCCCCCCCCCAATGCCACATATTAAAGTGGGGTGTTATCTGAGTAAACTTTTTCAAGTGTATCTGTGTCCTACAACAATATTGCCTCTTTTGCTGAGTGAAGTCTGGTACACACAGTGCCAAACTCACTGGCCAATTTTTTGAACAACTGGTGTCATAGACCAGTGGCCCCCCAATAGCACATATTGAAGTGGGGTGTTTTTTAACAGTATACTTTTCTAAGATTGTATTTTAGTCCTGCAAAAATTTGGCCTCTTTTGCTGTGTTAACTGTGCTACACACATTGACAACAGATACTGGCCAATTATTTGTAGAACTGGTGTGATAAACTTGTGGCCCCCCAATATCACAGATTGAAGCAGGGTGTTATCTACACATAACACCCCACCAGGGAATATACAGGCCGACACTTACGGTTCTGTGTACTGGGAACGCCTACCGTACCTCTAGCCATCAAAAACTACGTTTTTTACTGTCAGTTCAAACCATGTGAGCTAATTTTTGCAGCCTATACAGGCCGACACTTCTGTATACTGTGTGAATGCATAATGTACCTTCAGCCACAGAATACTACATTCTTAGCTGTCAGGTAAACCCATGTGGGCTATTTTTTGGTGCCTTTTATGGCAGACACTTACTTCAGTTACCTGTGAATGCCTAATGTACCTTCACCCACAGAATACTACGTTCTTAGCTGTCAGGTAAACACATGTGGGTTAATTTTTGGGGCCTGGAATGGCCGACACTTACTTCTTTATCCTGTGAATGCCTAATTTCTCTGTTGCTCATTGACAGACGCAGTCCTCTTTGATTCATATCAAATTGGGTTATACTGCCCTCTACAGGAGTAGGACACTAGGCAGAAGAAAACGTTCTGGCCACACCCTAGGGGCAGTCCCAGAGGGTATATCCTCTCACTTCCTGCTACAGGATGTCAGTTTTTTTCTGTCTAGTCAGGAGTAAGGACCTAAGTTCCTTGCTGGGATCTTTTGGTCCTGGCAAGATTTTTTAGATAAATCCTTTTTTAGTTAGCTTTTTTCTCCAGTTTCCTGTGAGATCTTCAAGCAAATTATGCCGGATCTGGGCGACGGGCTGGATGTTGAGATCCAGTGGTCACCCCAGCCGGCCTACAAGCGCGTGCAGACTCCAGCTCCGCGCTGGATCAGCCGCGACACATTCAAACAATTATGCTGGAGCTGGGCGACGGGCTGGATGTTGAGATCCAGTGGTCACCCCAGTTCAGCCTACAAGCGCGTGCAGACTCCAGCTCCGCGCTGGATCAGCCGCGACACACTCAAGCAATTATGCTGGAGTTGGGCGACGGGCTGGATGTTGAGATACAGTGGTCACCCCAGTTCAGCCTACAAGCGTGTGCAGGCCCTAGCTCCGCGCTGGGTCGGCCTACGACATAGTCCCGCTGGATGGGGACTGGCCTTGCGAGTGAAACATCTCGCTAGGACGCCTACGACCAGTCGGAATCTGAGTCATGGCGTCCGCATTGGTCGACAGCCCCCCACCTCGGTGGAGAGGGGTTCTGTTAAGAGGGGGTGCCCGTCGGTTCCGGTATGGTGAGTAGATGTTCCCCCTTTCCCCCTGTCGGGTTTTTGGGATGGATACGGGCCCCTCTGGGGATGGTCGGACCCTTTGATCCTAAGGTTCCCCCTCTGTCCTATGACATGTTCACAGATCCTCCTTTTGAGAGTGCGATTTGGTGAATAGGAGGTACACTCCAGCAGGCTTGGTTTGGGAGCTGACGCTCCAGGAGCCTTGGTTTGGGAGCTGACGCTCCAGGAGGCTTGGTTTTGGAGCTGACGCTCCATGAGGCTTAGTTTGGGAGCTGACGCTCCATGAGGCTTGGTTTGGGAGCTGACTAATTAGATAATCATAGAAAGTACTGGCATGTAGGTAAAAGGTTAAGCACCTACCCTATGCAGAGTGATGCAGCACAGGGGCTACCGCCATCCTCCCGCAGGCTGCACTTGTCAGGTCCATAGCCATCCGCAGGCCGCCGCCAATCCTCCGGTAGAAGCCACACAAGATCAGCAGGCCGCCACCATCTTGCTGCAGGCCGCACGGATCCCGCAGGCCCATAGGCCGCATAGGAACCGCCATTGTTTACACAGGCCGCAGGCCGCAGGTCAAGCAGGCCGCCATTTTGCCGTAGCCTGTTGTCTCCTGCATGGGGGTGGCCATGTTTGATGTACCCAGCTACCTCGAGGAGTAGCACTGGGAGCGCCGGAAGGCGTGTATAGGGGCGGAGCCACTTCCTTTACCCGGGAAAGCTATCACAGGACTTCCTGGTCTGCTTAGGACAGCGCTGGGAGCAGTTTGGTAGAAGCTTCTCTGCATCTGGTGGTGAGCCCTTAGGGTCTCTCTCTCTCTCTGTGGGGGTCCAAAGCAGGTACGCTGAGGGGCGCTATTGCGCTGGGAGATTACACATAAAAAAAAAAGAAGAAAATATTTTTATTTTTCGTTTTCAAATTTTTTACTGGCAAAGTGTCCGGGATTAGCAGGGACCCTGCCACACATATATCTCCACCTGATCCCCTCGAGGTGGCTGCAGGACCCTCCAGTTCCCCACTTTCAATTGATGCATTATCAGCGGTTTTGGAGACTTTTGTATCCCGGGTGGAGGTGGCCTGTCTGGAACGGGGCGCAAGGAAGCGACCCCCGCCTACCCCTATTTCATCTGAAACTTCAGATTCAGATTCTGAGCTTGTCACTGCAGCTGCAGGTCCCTCATCTGGGACTTGTGTTTCGGGTACTGTCTCCTCAGACAGTGAGGAGGACGTTTCGGCATCCGCCATAGCTCAAGAAGAAGCGTTGGTGAATGCACTAATTGTATCTGTCCGGGAAACCTTAAGACTTGAGGTTACACTGGCGGAAGTAGCTGATACTGAGATTCTTTTGGTACTAATAAACCTACCAAAATGGCGAGAGTGTTCCCCTTGCCCAAATGTTTTGGTAATATAATTAAAGAGGAATGGGGTCGTCCGAAACGAACCCCTGGTATTTCCAAACGCATTATTAGGCGTTATCCGTTTGAGGAATCCCTCCTCAAAGAAATGGACAGTACCACCATTGGTGGATTCACCGATTTCCAGATTAAATATAGCTACTGTTATCCCATTGGAGGACGCTCCGTCCTTTAGGGATCCGGTGGATCGTAAGGCGGAAGCCGTGTCTCGCTCCATCTTTTCCCTGATTGGGTCAGCTTTTAGGCCAGTGATTGCAATTGGTTTGGTTTCACAAACATTGACAGAATGGACCAAGTTGTTATGCCGGGACTTAGAGGGGAGAAGCATCCCCCCGGCAGTATCAGACCTGCTGGAGCAGATGATACAAGGGCTACAATTTGTCTGTGACGCTGCTCTGGACGCCACTCCATTGTTGGGGCGGGCATCGATTTCGGCAGTGGTCCTCAGGCGTATGCTGTGGTTAAAGTGCTGGTCGGCGGACCAAGGTTCCAAAAAAGCTTTGGCTAATCTCCCCTTTCAGGGGGATCGCCTATTTGGGGCCACCTTGGATGAGATTATCAAGGATCTCACTGGGGGCAAGAGCACCTTTTTGCCACAGAATACTAAGGGTAAAGGACCTCGTCAGAGACGGGGGCCTTCCTTGTTCGCTCATAAAAAAAAAAAAAAAAAATTTCGCTCCGCTGGGGCGGGCGATAAAGCAAAGCCCTCCAAAGCTCCTCCAGGAGGTTTCAAGGGGCACCGGTCGGGTAAACAAAAGTCCGGCTCTTCCAGACCCGAAGATAAGACTACTAAAGCCTGAAGGTGCGCCCCCACCCATAGCCGGGGTGGGGGGACGTCTTCGCCGGTTTCCGGATCCATGGCTTTCCAGAATCCCGGACAAGTGGGTTCGCAAAGTCATACGGTCAGGATGCAAGATCGAGTTTCAATCACTCCCACCGGTGCGATTCTTCCCTTCCAATATCCGACTATCCACGGATCGCTTAAAAGCTTTGCGGGGGGCAGTAACGGATATAATGCAACAAGGAGTGGTGGTCCACGTTCCTTGGACAGAGCGTTTTCAGGGGTTCTATTCGAACCTATTCACAATACCCAGAAAAGAGGGCAAGGTGCATCCAACTCTGGACTTAAGAGCACTCAATCTTTTTGTCAGGGTACAAAAATTCAAAATGGAGTCCATTCGCACAATAGCGACCTCCCTGCATCAGGGGGATTTTCTGGCGTCCATAGACATCAAGGATGCCTATCTTCACATTCCCATTTACGCAGGACATCAGCGTTTCCTGCGTTTTTCCGTAGAGGAGAACCATTATCAGTTTGCGGCGTTACCCTTTGGTCTCGCCTCGGCTCCCCGGGTCTTCACAAGGGTGTTGGCCCCAGTGTTGGCGCTGTTGCGACAGCGAGGCATATCGATTCTAGGTTACCTAGACGATCTTCGGCTCCGTGCGTAGACTCTGTTGCTAAACTTGGAGATCACCATGATCTCTTTGCAAGAGTTCGGGTGGCTGGTGAACTTGCAGAAGTCATCTCTGGTTCCCACCAGGAGGCTGGAATATCTGGGTCTAATTTTAGACACATCCAGGGCAAAAGTGTTTCTCCCTGCGGAGAAACTCCAGAAGATTCAATCAACGATTCAGTTGTTACTATCCGACAACTGGCCTTCCCTTCGGACTTGCATGAGGGTCCTGGGTTTGATGGTGGCTTCCTTCGAGGCAGTACCATTTGCCCAGTCCCATACACAAATCCTTCAGAGAGAGATTCTTCTCAAATGGAACCGGAATCCAGATTCCCTGGACAATCGGATCCGACTGAGCGAGCGGACCAGGGAGTCTCTGGTCTGGTGGCTTCGGTCTCAGATGCTCAGCCAGGGGAAGTCATTTCTGCCAATATACTGGACGATTGTCACCACGGATGCCAGTCTATCCGGGTGGGGAGGAATTCTCGGCAAATTATCTGCTCAGGGGCTTTGGTCCCTGGAAGAGTCCAGGTTACCGATAAATGTATTGGAACTAAGAGCGATCAGACTTTGTCTGATTCATTGGACCGAGCAGCTCCGGGGCAGCCCGGTGCCAATCCAGTCGGACAATGCCACAGCAGTGGCTTACGTCAATCACCAGGGGGGCACCAAGAGTGTCCTGGTGGCCATAGAAGTGGCCAGCATTCTTCGTTGGGCGGAACGGATTGTTCCAGCTCTCTCTGCGGTATTCATTCCGGGGGTGGAGAATTGACAGGCAGATTATCTCAGCCGTCAGATTCTGGATCAAGGGGAATGGTCTCTTCATCCAGAGGTATTCCACCAACTGTGCCTTCGTTGGGGCACCCCGAATGTAGATCTGTTGGCATCTCGGCTCAACAGGAAAGTGCGGAGGTTTGGGGCTCGCTCCCGCGATCCTCTAGCAGACGCCGCAGACGCGCTGATCACCCCGTGGGGGCAGTATCAGCTATTGTATGCCAGTTATCCTGGTAGCTCCGGACTGGCCTCGTCGGGTCTGGTACGCCGACCTGGTCAGGCTGGTCGCAGACGTTCCTTGGCGACTTCCTCTCAGGGAGGATCTGCTGTCGCAGGGACCGATCTTCCATCCTGCTTTACGATCGCTGGCTTAACGGCCTGGCTATGGAGACCCAGGTGCTGAAGGACAAGGTGTTGTCCACTTCAGTGATTCCTACTCTAATTAAAGCAAGGAAAGCGACTTCCAGAAAAGTCTATCATCGCACATGGAAGTCTTATATTGCGTGGTGTGAATCCCTTGGGTTCCCTCCACGTTCTTATTCGGTGGCCCGAATATTGGCTTTTTTGCAAAAGGGGATTGAGCAGAAACTGACCTTGAGCACTATCAAGTGTCAGGTTTCAGCATTAGCAATCTTCCTTCAGAAGCCTCTGGCTACTCATTCCTTGATGCGGAGTTTCATCCAGGGAGTGCGACACCTGGCTCGCACCCTTACCGCCCTGGGATCTTAATTTGGTGCTGTCGGTTCTTCAGAAACCTCCCTTTGAAGATATCAGGGAGATTCCCTTGCTTACTTTATCCCAGAAGGTGGCCTTCTTGGTGGCCATTACTTCTGCACGCAGGGTGTCAGAACTGGCTGCATTATCCTGTCGTTCCCCATATCTGGTGGTTCATAGGGATAAGGTTGTTTTGCGTCCGAATCCATCCTTTCTGCTAAGGTGGTTTCAGAGTTTCAGTTGAATGAGGACATTGTATTGCCTTCCCTGTGTCCTAAGCCCAGTCATCCTCGAGAATTCGCGTTGCATTCCTTGGATGTAGTTCGGGCGATCAGGGTATACTTGAATACTACGGATTCATTTCGTAAGACGGATTCACTGTTTGTGATCACGGATGGCCCTAAGAAGGGGTTGCCTGTTTCTGCCGCGACCATCTCTAGATGGATCAGACAGACGGTGGTATAGACTTATTCTATTTAAGGGTCGGGATCCCCCGTTCCCTGTTAAGGTGCGCTCTACTCGGGCGCTTAGTGCTTCCTGGGCCTTCCGCCATTAGGCGTCAGTGGTTCAGGTTTTCAAGGCGACTACTTGGTCGTCGGTTCATACCTTTACAAAATTGTATAAGGTTGAGGTACTATTGGTCTACCTCGAGGGTTTGTTGGGTTTTTCACTTAGGTCTCATCTTTTTGTTCAATGAGTCCCTTGATGCTTCTGGTTGGCTCCGGTTGGGCCTTCTGGATTTTGATTTCTGTTCCCACCCCTCATTTGTGGCACTGCTTTGGGACGTCCCAATTTGATATGAATCAAAGAGGACTGCGTCTGTCAATGAGCGACAGAGAAAAATGGATTTTTGTAAAATCTTACCGTAAAATCCTTTTCTCTTAGCTCATTGACAGACGCAGTACCCGCCCCTCTATCTTTGAGTTGGGTTGGGTTAAATTCTCTGACACTGCTTTGTGACATAACTGACATCCTGTAGCAGGAAGTGAGAGGATATACCCTCTGGGACTGCCCCTAGGGTGTGGCCAGAACGTTTTCTTCTGCCTAGTGTCCTACTCCTGTAGAGGGCAGTATAACCCAATTTGATATGAGGACTGCGTCTGTCAATGAGCTAAGAGAAAAGGATTTTACGGTAAGATTTTACAAAAATCCATTTTTTTTTCAGACTGGAAATGAAAAACAATGGGTCTGTAGAGGTTCTGCCAAATTGTGGAATGGATGCGGACCCATTTTACAGATGTGTGAATGGACCCTATATGGATTAGACAATGGATTTACCGGCTGCTTTCAGTTCTGGCTGATTTATGGAAAAAAAAAAATATTTTTTGCTGTAAAAGAAAAAAAAAATTTAGGGCAACTTTTTCGATTGCAATACTTCTGTTATGACATTGTCCATGTGCTGGGACTATTTGTGCACAGCTAGCACGTCTTTTGTGGCTGCAAATATGACCTAAAGGTTTTTAAAGTTTGCCTGCCATTAAAGTCAATGGGGCCCGCCGCGAACTTGCGGTTCGCGGACTTTTGAGAAAATTTGCGGCTGGCGTTCACGAACCGCCCAGCCGCTGTTCATCCATCACTAATGATAATACGGGATGGGGGTTTTATGCAGAGGTGGATTTATAATACGTAGTTTTGATTTTATAATCTTTATGGAGGAAATGACTATTTCTGATGTCTGTGAAGGTCCAACAAAAGGAATATGTCTGTATGGTGACTGTATCATTGTGTGTGTCAGGTTCCTATCAGGTGTCAGGATGTCACTGTCTATTTCTCCATGGAGGAGTGGAAGTATTTAGAAGGACACAAGGATCTCTACAAGGACGTCATGATGGAGAATCAGCCGCCCCTCACATCACCGGGTAAGAGGAGACTTTATTGTAAAGGAGAGAGCAGTACGGAGGGTCCACCTAGATCCCCCATCATCTGATAAACACATAGAAACAATGTATTCAGTCAGTGTGTGTGTTTCCTACAGATGGTTCCAGTAATGGGAACCCACCAGAGAGATGTCCCCGTCCTCTGTATTCCCGGGATTCCACACAGGAAGGTCACACTGTCCCTCACCATCATCAGGTAGATAAGGAACAATCACTGATAGTATCATTAGGATCTGTACATTATCTGCATTGTTACCATTGATGTCATTTTTATCATATATACAGAGTGGAAACCTGAGAGGTTCAAAAGTTGAGGTTAAAGAAGAGATAAAAGAGGAGGAGGATGGGGTAATGGAGGAAATACACAAAGATCTGTACCAGGACACCATGGTGGAGCCATCCAGCTACAGAATCCCACCAGAGAGATGTCCCCGTCCTCTGTATTCCCGGGATTCCACACAGGAAGGTCACACCATCCCTCACCATCATCAGGTAGATGATTGACAATTATTGGTAGTTCTGATTTATACACAAGAATGTTTGTTACAATGAATGTTTTATTATATATGCAGAGCAGAAACCTCGGGGATGATAATATTGTTGTAAAAGAAGAGTATAAAGAGGAGGATGAGGAGTATGGAGTGATGGAGAAGTTTTCAGAAGGACGCAAGGATATGATCGAGCCACCTAATACCAGGAACCCACCAGAGAGATGTCCCCGTCCTCTGTATTCCCGGGATTCCACACAGGAAGGTCACACCATCCCAACATGTTACAAGGTTGGTGGGACGGAGCATCTAGAACATGGACTGGTGGAGATGATATGTGTATTTTGTATGTAAGCTTATATTTTACAGATGATTTTCTTTCTCATTTTCTTGGTTTAGAGTGGAGATCCAATCGATATAGAATTTGAGGTTAAAGCAGAAGAAGAAGAGACGTATGTGAGGGATGATCAGCAGTCTATGGAGGAGGATGGAATAACGGGTACATTTATAGAGGAGAACACTCCTACAGAGATCAGCACAGGTGGGTCATTTACACTAAATACATTCCTCCACCCATACTGCTCACTGATTGGTCCAGAGTAGAGTGGGGACTGGGTTATATAAGCCTGTAATCCCCTGGTCACTTTCCTGAGCTGTGTTCCCCGTCCTGTATTCCTGTATTTCTCTCGGATAATCTTCCTTCTCTGTGCTGCAGACACAATTTATGTCTCTAGACTGGATTTATAAAGATTCTGGGGTTCAGCTGGCAGAAAAATAATGATATTCACCATAGATGATGCTCAATCTAGACGCCTGGGGTATCTTCCTTGGTTCTTCTGCTCCATGCCCAGGTCTAGCAAGATCTCTGACAGAACAATTCTCCCGGGGTTACTTGCTCTGCTATTTGCTGGCTGTGCCGGGTGGAGGGATATGTCTGTATAGTCTCACACCCAAGTCATTGAGTGCAGTCTCAGGAGATGGGAGGCGGCGGTGTGGGACCTCTGCAACTGATTACTGAACACAAATATTATGAGTCCTGACCCCTGCACTATATACTCTATGTTGTACATTACATACTCCTGACCCCTGCACTATATATCCTATGTTGTGTATTACATTCTCTTGACCCCTGCACTATATACTCTGTGTTGTACATTACATACTCTTGAACCCTGCACTATATACTCTGTGTTGTACATTACATACTCCTGACCCCTGCACTATATACTCTATGTTGTACATTATATACTCCTGACCCCTGCACTATATACTCTGTTGTACAATACATACTCCTGACCCCTGCACTATATACTCTATGTTGTACATTACATACTTCTGACCCCTGCACTATATACTCTATGTTATCACATGGGGGGGTGGTGGTTACACCCAGTAATCTCAGGGGGAGGGGGTTTTGCAGCCTATCGCCTCAGGGAGGGATGCAGCTTATCAGCTAGTAGGGGGGGGTGCGGTGGTTGCAGCCTGTCACCTCAGGGGGAGGGGGGTACAGCTTATCACCAGGGGGGTGTGTGTGCGGTGGTTGCAGGCTGTCATCTTATAGGGTGTAGTCACCTTGGGTGGGATGGGTGTTGGTGCAGCTTGGGTCTCACCAGTGCTATGAGATCCTCTCCCCTGCCCAGCTCTCTCCTCTTCTCCTCTCCTCCCCTCCTCCTTCTTCCTGACCAGAGAGAGAAAGGGGTAGTGGTGCTAGGAGAGGGGGAGCGGGCACCCTCTGGTGTGTCGGAGGGTGACAGTGCAGGATGTGCTGGCTTGCTCCGCCCATTGCCAACCCCTGCTGTATGTCTTGGCTCCCAGCAGTCCACCAGCCAGCACCTGTCCTTGGCATGGGTGTTGGGGACGCAGTTGAGACAGTGAAAGGGATTGAGGACAGAGATTCCCCACGCCCTTTCTCTGCAGCCTCAGTTGCACTCTGTGCTGAGGCTTCCTGTTCATTCACAAACTGAAGCATAGGAAAACCCGTTTACTATGCTTCAGCGATGAATGGACACAGGAGCGATCGGTACCGATCACTTGCTGTGCTCATTACGGAAAGGAAGGGCTGGTAAAATATTTACCGGCCCCTTCCCCCTCTCTCCATCCTGAAATCGATTCTCCTGTTTATCTGGAGCAGCTGCCAGTGGGAGAGCAGAGGAGGTAACCCGGCAGTGCTGCGTGGGGAGCTGCAAGAGTTGACAATAACGCAGTTCCACATCTCAGCAGGAGGGTCGGCAGTACAGCCGTATCAGCAGCCCTGGCAATAATCATGTTTTGTCAGCAGGGCTCCCCACCGGCAGAAAGTAATGGCGCTGTGGGAGGGATTCCTCCATCAAACACTGACTGTGTTACAGGAAAGAAAATTGCATCATCTTTGGCTTGCTTAATGTGCATGGGGTGATTAGGGTGGGCCCAGGCACTCCGGCACACCACATGCACAAGTCTACAGAGGAAATGTGAGATCCTCAGAGACAAAGCTGTCTGATGTGGGCGGAGTCCTGGTTTAGGGGAACCAATCTGCTGATGTCTAGTAATAATCTTTGTATTTCTATTTTAGTAGATGGACGGGAGATGAGGAAAACCTCAGAGGATTGTCTCACTTTGTCTCCAGACTGTAAAGTAGAAGATGAGGACATCACACAGTATAGTCCAGGAGAAAACCCGGCAACCTCAAATGTCCATCCGGCACCACACAGTGTAGATGATCCATCGTATTCCTCTTATCCTGAGGAACCTCAGACTGTGAGGCACAGTGCCAGACCATCGTATTCCTCTTATCCTGAGGAACCTCAGACTGTGAGGGACGGTGCCGGACCATCGTATTCCTCTTATCCTGAGGAACCTCAGACTGTGAGGGACAGTGCCGGACCATCGTATTCCTCTTATCCTGAGGAACCTCAGACTGTGAGGGACGGTGCCGGACCATCGTATTCCTCTTATCCTGAGGAACCTCAGACTGTGAGGGACAGTGCCGGACCATCGTATTCCTCTTATCCTGAGGAACCTCAGACTGTGAGGGACAGTGCGGGACCATCGTATTCCTCTTATCCTGAGGAACCTCAGACTGTGAGGGATGCTGCAATCCTTCCAACACATAAGAACTTTTCCTGTCCTGAGTGCGGGAAATGTTTTTCAAACTCCTCCAATCTTAACACACATCAGAGGTGTCATAAGGGGGAGAAGCCGTATTTCTGTGCCGTGTGCGGGAAATGTTTCAGAGTTAAATACAGACTTAATGAGCATAAAAGATCTCACACAGGTGAGAAGCCGTATTCTTGTTCTGAGTGCGGGAAATGTTTTTCAATGAAGTCCACTCTTTCCACACATCAGAGATCGCACACGGGGGAGAAGCCGTATTCCTGTCTTGAGTGCGGGAAATGTTTTTCAGATAAGTCCACTCTTTCCACACATCAGAGATTGCACACAGGGGAGAAACCGTATTCCTGTCCCGAGTGTGGGAAATGTTTTTCAAAGAAGTCCACTCTTTCCATACATCAGAGATTGCACACAGGGGAGAAGCCGTATCCCTGTCTTGAGTGTGGGAAATGTTTTGCAATGAAGTCCACTCTTTACACACATCAGATATTGCACACGGGGGAGCAGCCCTATTCCTGTCTTGAGTGTGGGAAATGTTTTTCACAGAAGTCCAGTCTTTACACACATCAGAGATTGCACACGGGGGTAAAGCCGTATTCCTGTTCTGAATGTGGGAAATGTTTTTCATGGAAGTCCAGTTTTTACAAACATCAGAGATTGCACACGGGTGAGAAGCCGTATTCCTGTCTTGAGTGCGGTAAATGTTTTTCACAGAAGTCCAGTCTTTACACACATCAGAGATTGCACACGAGGGATAAGCCGTATTCCTGTCTTGAGTGTGGGAAATGTTTTTCCCAGAAGATCATTCTTTACATACATCAGAGATTGCACACGGGGGAGAAGCCGTATTCCTGTCCCGAGTGCGGGAAATGTTTTTCAAGGAAGTCCACTCTTTCCAAACATCAGAGATTGCACACGGGGGAGAAACCGTATTCCTGTCCTGAGTGCGGGAAATGTTTTTCAAGGAAGTTCACTCTTTCCAGACATCAGAGATTGCACACGGGAGTGAAGCCTTATTCCTGTCCTGAGTGCGGGAAATGTTTTTCAAGGAAGTCCACTCTTTCCAAACATCAGAGATTGCACACGGGGGAGAAACCGTATTCCTGTCCCGAGTGCAGTAAATGTTTTTCACAGAAGTCCAGTCTTTACACACATCAGAGATTGCACACGAGGGAGAAGCCGTATTCCTGTCTTGAGTGTGGGAAATGTTTTTCCCAGAAGATCAATCTTTACATACATCAGAGATTGCACACGGGGGAGAAGCCGTATTCCTGTCCCGAGTGCGGGAAATGTTTTTCAAGGAAGTCCACTCTTTACAAACATCAGAGATTGCACACGGGGGAGAAACCGTATTCCTGTCCCGAGTGCGGGAAATGTTTTTCAAGGAAGTTCACTCTTTCCAGACATCAGAGATTGCACACGGTGGAGAAGCGGTATTCCTGTTCCGAGTGCAGTAAATGTTTTTCACAGAAGTCCAGTCTTTACACACATCAGAGATTGCACAGAAGGGAGAAGCCATATTCCTGTCTTGAGTGCGGTAAATGTTTTTCCCAGAAGATTGATCTTTACACACATCAGAGATTGCACACGGGGGAGAAGCCGTATTCCTGTCCCGAATGCAGTAAATGTTTTTCAAGGAAGTCCAGTCTTTACACACATCAGAGATTGCACAAAAGAGAGAAGCCATATTCCTGTCTTGAGTGCGGTAAATGTTTTTCCCAGAAGATCAATCTTTACAAACATCAGAGATCACACAAGGCGAAGAAGCTGTATTCCTGTTCTGAGTGCAGGAAATGTTTTCAAACGAAGTCTAGTCTTAACATACATCGGAGATCGCACATGGAGGTAGAGCCACTTTCCTCTTATGATTGGAGGAAGTGTAACTCACAGAAGTCCTCTGTTTACAGTCATCTGAGATTGGACACGGAGGAGAATGAACTTTCTTGGTCTGAGTGAGGCAAATGTTCCTCACTGAAGTCCTGTCTTCCTGTACATCAGGGATCCCACACAACCCCTGAGGTGTATTAGTGCCCTGAGTGTGGGAAATGTCTTCTATATGAATGTTGGTGGACATTTGGGGAAGAAGCACACCCTGATATACACCTCAGATATTATTATTATTATTATTCTTCAATTACACTTTACTATGTAGAGGGGGGACAGTACTGTTGAGGAGGTGGCCTGGGTGCAGTTCATTCATGAATAAGTGAGTTTTCAGGGATCGCGTAAAGGTGGACAGGGTGGGGGCTGACTGGACATACTGGGGCAGGGAGTTCCAGAGGAGGGGAGAGGCTCGAGAGAAGTCCTGGAGGTGAGCATAGGAGGAGGAATCAATGCAGCTAGAGATGAGGAGGTCTTGGGAGGAGCTGAGAGTACGATTTGGGCAATATCTGCAGATGAGATTAGTGATGTAGCTGGGGGCGATGTTGTCTATGGCCTCATATGTTGTGGTTAGTATTTTCAATTTTAGACAGTGGGGCAGGGGAGAGGGGTGGAGGACACTGAATGGAAGCCAGTGGAGTGATTGGCAGAGAGGGGTGGAGGACACTGAATGGAGGCCAGTGGAGGGATTGGCAGAGAGGGGTGGAGGACACTGAATGGAAGTCAGTGGAGGGATTGGCGGAGAGGGGTGGAGGACACTGAATGGAGGCCAGCGGAGGGATTGGCATAGAGGGGTGGAGGACACTGAATGGAGGCCAGTGGAGGGATTGACAAAGAGGAGCAGCAGTCGCGGATCTGTTAGTAAGGTGTATTAGTCTGGCAGCAGCATTCATAATAGACTAAAGGGAGGAGGAGCCTATGTAAAGGTCAGCCAGTGAGGAGGGAGTTGCAGTAGTCGTGGCTGTAAATCACCAGGCAGTGAATAAGTTGTTTTGTGGTGTCGTTAGTCTGGAAGCGGAGTATTCTGGAAATGTTGCAAAGGTTGAGGAGGCAAGATTTGGCCAGTGATTAGATGTGGGGAGAAGGAGAGGTCAGAGTCTAGGATTACACCCAGCACCTTGGCATGTGCGGAGGGACCAATGGTTGTGCCAATGATCTCAATGGTAAAGTCATGGGGAGGGGATCGGGGAGGAGGAAATATTACAAGCTCAGTTTTAGAAAGATTGAGTTTAAGAAAGTGGTGTGACTCAGTAAGTTTGTGATACGTGAGGAGATTGAGGGGGTGAGTTGGGGGGATGGAGAAATCGATCTGGGTATCGTCAGCATAGAGGTGGTATTGGAAGACATGGGAGGATTTCAACTGGCCCAGGGAAGAGGTATAGAGAGAGAATAGGAGGGGCCCAAGGAAGGAGCCTTGATGTACCCCAAAAGAAGGAGGAAGAGGTGGTATTGTATGTGACACCTAGATAGGTAGGAGGAGAACCAGGAAAGAGTGAGTCACAAAGGCCAAGGAAGTGGAGTTTGTTGAGAAGGAGTGAGTGGTAAACTGTGTCGAAGGCAGCAGAAAGGTCCATGAGTATGCGGTATTGGCCGTTGGTTTTAGCAGTTAGCAGGTCGTTGGTGAGTTTTATTAGGACTGTTTCTGTGGACTGTAAAGGCAGACAGGGTAGGGGCATGACTGAACATACTGGGACAGGGAGTTCCAGAGGAGGGGAGAGGCTCTAGAGACAGGGAGTTCCAGGGGAGGGGAGAGGCTCTAGAGAAGTCTTGGAGGTGAGCATAGGAGGAGGAATTAATATAGCTAGAGATGAGGAGGTGGTATTGGAATACATGGGAGGTTATCAACTGGCCCAGGGAAGAGGTATAGAGAGAGAATTGGTAGGGCCCAAGGATGGAGCCTTGAGGTACCCCCAAAAGAAGGAGGAAGAGGAGCGGAAGAGGTGGTGTTGTATGTGACACTGAGATAGGTAGGAAGAGAACCAGGAAAGAGTGAGTCATGGAGGCCAAGGGAGTGGAGTTTGTTGAGAAGGAGTGAGTGGTCAACTGTGTCGAAGGCAGCAGAAAGGTCCATGAGTATGCGGTATTGGCCGTTGGTTTTAGCAGTTAGCAGGTCATTGGTGAGTTTTAGTAGGACTGTTTCTGTGGAATGTTGTGGGGAAAAGCCGGACTGTAGTGGATTGAGAAGGTTGTTGTCAGTGAGGTAGCAACTCATACGGTTGTGGACAAGGTGCTCAAGAAGCTTGGAGGCAAACGTGAGCAGGGAGATGGGTCTTAAGTTATTCAAACAGGTGGGGTCCAGTCAGGGTTTTTTTTAAGTATGGGGGTAATCAGTGCATGTTTGAACTAAGAGAGAAAGGGACTGGAGGAGAGGAAGAGGTGAAAGACGTGGTTTAGAGAGTTTAGGATAGGTGGAGAGGGGACAGGTGGTGAGGTGGGCTGTGAAAAGGTTGTTGGTTACTTCCTTAGTGGTGACACGGCTGAAGGAGGAAAGTAGTGTGGTGTAGGACCTGGTGTGTTGGTTTGGAGAGGTAGCCGGGCGCTGGAGATCTCTAAAATGGCCTGGTCATGAAGAGGGGTAAAACATTCCGGGGCTGAAGTGGATAAAGGCGCTATAAACAAAATACTGAATATGTTGAAAAAAAAATGTTTTTTCTATTTTCTGTCATAAAACATCAATAAAATCAAATTTCTTCATAAATTTGGCCCAAAATGTATTCTTCTGCATGTCTCTGGTAACAAAAATCCCCAATCGATGTTTATTGATCGCTTTGTGTGAAAGTTCTCACGTCTACAAATTATGGGATATATATTTGATCCCGATGTACTGACGGCCGATCTCATTTCGTAAGGCCAGAAAACACCAGGACAGCACAATTACCCCCCAAATCACCCCTTTTTGGAAGGTAGACAGTCTGAGGTATTTAGTAAGAGGCATGGCCAGTTTCTTGGAGTTATTTTTTGTCACAATATTTCTGAAAATAAAGAAATTGAATACATTTTTTTTTCCAACCCGTCACCAGTGCAGTACAGCGCCATCAAATGACTGGAGTTGGCGGTGATCAGGTATGGAAGAGCCCTGGGGCCATCATAAAAACATTTTTTGAAAGATTTCTGAACTTAAAAATATATATATTTTTTTTTTTTACAGAATTTTGAGTTTGAAAGACAGAATTCTGATATTACAAGTTTGGACCATGCTAAAATTTATTAAACACAATTCTGAAATTAAAAGTCAGAATTCTGAGTTTAAAAAGTCAGAATTCTGACTTTTTATATTCAGAATTCTGACTTTCAATCTCAGAATTCTATATAAAAAAAAAAAATATATATATATATATATATATATATATACAGTAAGCTCAGAAATCTTTCAAATTTTTTTATTATGATGGCCCCAGGGCTCTTCCATAATCAGGGACACTGACGGGTGACAGGATGTTAAAAAAAAAGTAATATTTATTCAACTTTTTAAACATTTAAAAAAAAAATATATATATATTTTTTTTTACATCCTGTCATCAGAGTAGTTCAGTGTCTCCATAGTAACCCTGTACTACTCTGGGGGGAGGAGGGGTGATCAGGGATTTTTATTTTATTTTTTACATTTTCCTTGTTGTTACAATAAAGATCATTGTAACAGCAAAGTTTTCAACTGGGATCACTAGTAATCTGTGATTGGCTACAGCTAATCACATGGTACAGGGCACTGTGATTGGCCCAGGTACCATGTGATAGCTGTGGGCCAATCTTGGCATACTCCACACAGCTGTAATGAAGGAATGAATTCATAACAGCTTTGTTGACCTTGTCATCATGTGATCACATAGCAATCACCGCCCCGAGTACTGGGAACCGCGTAGGCGCGCCCCCTCTTAACCTGAGCAGGCAAATTGACGTACATTCATATGATTTGTGGTCAGAAGTATATCATATACAGCCCAGGGTACAGAGTGCAGTGGTCAGGAGTATATCATATACAGCCCAGGGTACAGGGTGCAGTGGTCAGGAGTATATCATATACAGCCCAGGGTACAGAGTGCAGTGGTCAGGAATATATCATATACAGCCCAGGGTACAGAGTGCAGTGGTCAGGAGTATATCATATACAACCCATGGTACATAGTGCAGTGGTCAGGAGTATATCATATACAACCCATGGTACATAGTGCAGGGGTCAGGAGTATATCATATACAACCCATGGTACGTAGTGCAGTGGTCAGGAGTATATCATTTATAGCCCAGGGTACAGGACCCCTACAGGAGAAAGACGCCTTCTATCAGTGGTCAGTGTAGTGGTCCATACATTGGTGATCAATGGAAGAAGGACCCCTTATATCAGTGGTCAATGTAGTGGTCCCCTACATTGGTGACCAATAGGGGAAAGACCACCTTATATCAGTGGTCAATGTAGTGGTCCCTTACATTGGTGACCAAAAGGGGAAGGACCCCTTCAATCAGTGATCAGTGTAGTGGTCCTTTACACTGGTGGGCAATGGGAGACGGACCCCTTATATCAGTGGTTAGTGTAGTGGTCCATTACATTGATGACAAATAGGAGAAGGACATCCTTATATCAGTAGTCAGTGTAGCAGTGGCGGCCCGTGCATAGGGGGCGCCAGGGCGCCACCCCCCCTACCCCTAAAGAAAAGAAAAAAGAAGAAAAAAAAAACGAACAAATAAAGTTTTGAAAAAAAAAATTACAAAACGGACAAAAAGTTTTGAAAAAAAAAAAATTGTGTTCGCCGCTACCCCGGCCTGTGTGGTGGCTATGGGGGGGGGTGGGGTTTACGACACAGAAGGGTGCCGATTGGCTGCCTTCTGGGGGCGTAACCTGAGTGCAAGTCTTTGCGCTTGGGCACCCCCACTTTCCTGATATCCTGGCTGTGATTGGTCCAGTCTACAGCCTGGACCAGTCATCATCCAGGACATCCCATGGCCCCATGCTGACGTCGCGTGGACCGGCATTGCAGAGAGCGGAGCGGAGAGGAGACTGGAGAAGAGGAGAGGGAGAAGCCGAGCCTCCAGGTAAGTGCACTGCTCTGTCGGGCACGCACGCATAGCTCTGCATTGGGGGACATATACTTGTGGTCACTGCATTGGAGGCACGCACGCATAGCTCTGCATTGGGGGATGTATACTTGTGGTCACTGCACTGGAGGCACGCACGCAAAGCTCTGCATTGGGGGACATGTATACTGGTGGTCACTGGCTGCACTGGAGGCACGCACGCATAGCTCTGCTTTGGGGGACATGTATACTTGTGGTCACTGCACTGGAGGCACGCACGCATAGCTCTGCATTGGGGGACGTATACTGGTGGTCACTGGCTGCACTGGAGGCACGCACGCATAGCTCTGCTTTGGGGGACGTATACTGGTGGTCACTGGCTGCACTGGAGCCACGCACACATAGCTCTGCATTGGGGGACGTATACTGGTGGTCACTGGCTGCACTGGAGCCACGCACGCATAGCTCTGCATTGGGGACATGTATACTGGTCACTGCATTGGGGACATGTATGCTGGTCACTACATTGAAAGGGGGCATTTATACTGGTCACTATATTGAAGGGGGCCTGTACTGTGGGGTTTGTGCTAGGGGCCTGTACTGTGGGGTTTGTGCGGGGTTTGTGCCTGAGGGGTTTGTGCCGTGGGGGGTCTGTACTGTGAGGTTTGTGCTGGGGGGTCTTTACTGTGGGGTTTGTGCTAGGGGGTCTGTACTGTGGGGTTTGTGCTAGGGGGTCTGTACTGTGGGGTTTATGCTGGGGGGAGGGGTCTGTACTCTGGGGTTTGTGCCACTCTCAGTCAGTGTATCCCATAATAGGATGTCTCTCACAGTATATCCCATAATAGGGCCCCTGTTCCCTATTATGGGATATACTAGTACTGATGGACCCCTTAATATGTGATATATTGGGAGAATTGGTTCATGCAAGCAAAATACAGGGGACAAAATGAGTGGAGTCTATAAGGGGTGTGGCTTCTGAGAAATGGGAGGGGTCAAAATGGAAGGGTGGGGTCTTGCGCCCCCCCATCTTAAAACTTCACCAGCTGCCACTGCAGTGTAGTGGTCTCTTATACTGGTGACCAATGGGAGAAGGACATTCCTGCATTGTCATCAGTGGGAAGACTGCCCCCCTTACAGATCACTGATGCCAGTTGTTACTGAGAGACAGAAATTGTTAATTGCTCAATGAACCCCTAGAAACCTTTTGGAGGAACCCTGGCTGAGAAAGGTTGGACTAGGCAGTAGTAATAGATTTCTCCCCCCTTGGTGGGAGTGGAGATGACACATCTATAAGTATATACAGTATATACACACACAGCGCAAGGCCGTATTCTCACTATGAGACGTATCTTGGGGCTGCAGTTCCTCTGAGCTCCACAAGGTGGTGATCTCACTTCTACCCAGATAGGAAGTCTCTATGGAAGACAGGAAGTGATGTCAGGTATAAATAGGAAGTTCCGGGTGAAAGGTGAGTCGGGAGGAAGTAGAGAGGAGACGTCGCTGGACGTGGCAGCAGAGGAGGTAATAAGATCTTATTTTCTATTTACACCCAGAAACCCCACCCCACCCCCCCGACATATCCGTCCTCTTCCTCCATAGTCACAGCGGATGATGATACACACATATATAGTGTGGAAACCTAGATTAACCCCTTCAGGGTCAGAACATTTCCCCACTTACGGGACCGAAACATTCTCTTAATTTTGGAGATGTGTCAACTTTCCCACCAATCACCTTCTCACCTCATCAGTTTATACTAATGGATTATATGATAATACGGGATGGGGGTTTTATGCAGAGGTGGATTTATAATACGTATGTTTGATATTATAATCTTTATGGAGGAGGAAATAACTATTCCTGATGTCTGTGAAGGTTCAACACAAGGGATGTGTCTGGATGGTGACTGTATCATTGTGTGTGTCAGGTTCCTATAAGGTGTCAGGATGTCACTGTCTATTTCTCCATGGAGGAGTGGGAGTATTTAGAAGGACACAAGGATCTCTACAAGGACGTCATGATGGAGGATCACCACACCCTCACATCACCGGGTAAGAGGAGACTTTATTGTAAAGGAGAGAGCAGTACGGAGGGTCCACCTAGATCCCCCCATCATCTGATAAACACATAGAAACAATGTATTCAGTCAGTGTGTGTGTTTCCTACAGATGGATCCAGTAATGGGAATCCACCAGAGAGATGTCCCCGTCCTCTGTATTCCCGGGATTCCACACAGGAAGGTCACACCATCCCTCACCATCATCAGGTAGATGAGGAACAATCACTGATAGTATCATTAGGATCTGTACATTATCTGCATTGTTACCATTGATGTCATTTTTATTATATATTCAGAGTGGAAACCTGAGAGATTCTAAGGTAGAGGTTAAAGAAGAGATAAAAGAGGAGGATGATGAGGATGGGGTGATAGATGAAATACACAAAGATCTGTACCAGGACACCATGGTGGAGTCATCCAGCTACAGAAACCAACCAGAGAGATGTCCCCGTCCTCTGTATTCCCGGGATTCCACACAGGAAGATCACACCATCCCTCACCATCATCAGGTAGATGATTGACAATTATTGGTAGTTATGATTTATACACAGCATGTTTGTTACAATGAATATTTTATTATATATTCAGAGCGGAAACCTCGGGGATGATAATATTGCTGTAAAAGAAGAGTATAAAGAGGAGGATGAGGAGTACGGAGTGATGGAGGAGTTTTCAGAAGGACGCAAGGATATGATGGAGCCACCTAATACCAGGAACCCACCAGAGAGATGTCCCTGTCCTCTGTATTCCCGGGATTCCACACATGAAGGTCACACCATCCCAACATGTTACAAGGTTGGTGGGACGGAGCATCTAGAACTGTGGTTCTCAACTCCGGTCCTCAGGACCCACTAACAGGCCAGGTTTGCAAGATAACTGAAATACAACACAGGTGATATAATTTGCTGCTCAGTGATTGCAGTACTCTAGTCTCCATCTCCCCAAGGTAATATTTAAAATTAGGCCTGTTAGTGGGTAGTGAGGAATGGAGTTGAGAACCACTGATCTAGAACATGGACTGGTGGAGATGATATGTGGATTTTTTTATGTAAGCTTATATTTTACAGATGATCTCTTATTTTCTTGGTTTAGAGTGGAGATCCAATCGATATAGAATTTGAGGTTAAATCAGAAGAAGAAGAGACGTATGTGAGGGATGATCAGCAGTCTATTGAGGAGGATGGAATAACGGGGACATTTATAGAGGAGGACACTCCTACAGAGATCAGCACAGGTGGGTCATTACCACTAAATAAATTCCTCCACCCATACTGCTCACTGATTGGTCCAGAGTAGGGCAGGGACTGGGTGATATCAGCCTGTAATCCCCTGGTCACTTTCCTGAGCTGTGTTCCCCGTCCTGTATTCCTGTATTTCTCTCGGATAATCTTCCTTCTCTGTGCTGCAGACACAATTTATGTCTCTAGACTGGATTTATGGAGATTCTGGGGTTCAGCTGGCAGAAAGATTTTGGATTTCACCATAGATGTTGCTCAGTCTAGACACCTGGGGTATGTACTCTGAGTCTTCTGCCCCATGCCCGGGTCTAGCAAGATCTCTGACAGAAGAATTCTCCCGGGGTTACTTGCTCTGTTATTTGCTGGCTGTGCCGGGTGGAGGGATATGTCTGTATAGTCTCACACCCAAGTCACTGAGTGCAGTCTCAGGAGATGGGAGGCAGCGGTGTGGGACCTCTGCAACTGATTACTGAACAAAAATATTATGAGTCCTGACCCCCTGCACTATATACTCTATATTGTACATTACATACTCCTGACCCCTGCACTATATACTCTATGTTGTACATTACATACTCCTGACCCCTACACTATATACTCTATGTTGTACATTACATACTCCTGACCCCTGCATTCTATACTCTGTTATCACCCGGGGGGGGGGGTTTGGTGGTTGCAGCCTGTCATCTCATAGGGTGTGGTAACATTGAGGAGGATGGGGGTTTGTGCAGCCTGGGTCTCACCAGTGCTATGAGATCCTGTCCCCGGCCCGACTCTCCTCCCTCCCCCCTTCTTCTTCTTCATGACCACAGAGAGAAAGGGGTAGTGGTACTAGGTACATGCGCATCGGCGTCACGCATGTCCATGTCGGGTCCTGACGTCATGACTGGCGTCGGCACCCTGACACGTGCTGTCCATCGGCGTTCCCACATATGGACTTCCGCTTCCGGCTAACACAGCCGTTTGCGGATTCCTCGTTGTGGTCACAGCAGCGTGACGTTGGGAGCCATTCCTGCTCATGTCTTCACGGAGGTATTGCTTCTCCTCTTTCTCCCACTATCACTGCTCCTTCTATCCACTTTTCAGATGGTCAGATATTCCCACTGTTATGTACACTCTCATCACTCCAATCGGGTTATCCACCCCACATCCCCCTTTAGGGAGTTACTGGTATTGTATACCAGCCTTATCTTTTCTATAGTACACAATCTCACTGGCTTATCACCATCTATTTCGGCTATTTATCTACCCTCGCACTTTCTCTCCTTCCTTCTTGACTTTTCCACTTTTTACACTTTCCAACACTTTGCCACATGTACTAACTATGGTATATTGCCTTGGCGGCTTGGTTCTCGGGTATGGACATTCCACCTATCTCCCTACTTGTATACGAGTTATTAGCTTCATTCAGCTTTCAAAACCCTATCATGATATTATTTCCTTAGAAACCCATTGTGGTCAACTGTTGGAGTTTATGGTGGCCCTCACCCGTGGATCCACAGCATCCATAGATCTATCATCACATCTACTCATGTGCGCAGGCGTTGCTCCCTCAGCTCCCGGGTCAGACGTACCCTCTAATGGCGCATTCTACACATCCTGCAACCCATCCTGGAACATAATTGTGAGTTCCAAATCTACAAGGGCTAGGGATAACAGGCTGTTATACAGCGACATACATGACTATTTTGCTATATATGTGTTTTATTTTTTCTAGATACTTGGATTTTACCCGCTCCTGATGAGTGTTTTTTACACGAAACGCGTCGAGCTTTCCATGAAAGAAATCCAATGTTAATATTTGCATCATTATGTATTTTAAGTTATTGGTATACTACCTGTACATATGGGTGACATTCATGTTGCCAGACAACATGCATGTACTCATGGTACTATTTTATTCATATGTCATTGTTGTCATCTATACTGTCATATTCATGTATGATCCATGCTCCTTATGTTGTTCTTCATGTACACCATTATTATCCAATATTTTTTACCTCATCTTTGAGTAGAATAAAAACATGACTTATCATACTTGTTTTGTTATTTGATGGTTGCACAATTATTAGTCACATAGGGTCACACATCTCATATAAAGTCCCAAACTATGATTATTATGTCTAGGAGAGGGGGAGCGGGCACCCTCTGGTGTGTCGGAGGGTGACAGTGCAGGATGTGCTGGCTTGCCCCGCCCATTGCCAACCCCCGCTGTATGTCCTGGCTCCCAGCAGTCCACCAACCAGCACCTGTCCTCGGCCCGGGTGTTGGGGACGCAGTTGAGACAGAGAAAGGGATTGAGGACAGAGATTCCCCAGGCCCTTTTTCTGCAGCCCCAGCTTCACTCTGTGCTGAGGCTCCACGGGAGCTGTGCTCATTACGGAAAGGAAGGTTTGGTAAAATATTTACCTGCCCCTTCCCCCGCTCTACATCCTGAAATCGATCCTCCTGTGTATCTGGAGGAGCTACCAGTGGAAGAGCAGAGGAACGAATCCGGCAGTGCTTCGAGGGGGGGGGGGGGCACAGTGGGGGGGGGGGGGGAGTCAAACAGCAGTGGGGTGGGGACAAAGATGCCAATCCCACTAAAATGCAGCCAGTGGAAAAAAGGGAGAAGAAGCCGGCAGCAGTCCTGGTTTAGGGGAACCAATCTGCTGATGTCTAGTAATAATCTTTGTATTTCTATTTTAGTAGATGGACGGGAGATGAGGAAAACCTCAGAGGATTGTCTCACTTTGTCTCCAGACTGTAAAGTAGAAGATGAGGACATCACACAGTATAGTCCAGGAGAAAACCCGGCTACCTCAAATGTCCATCCGGCACCACACAGTGTAGATGGACCATCGTATTCCTCTTATCCTAAGGAACCTCAGACTGTGAGGGACGGTGCCGGACCATCGTATTCCTCTTATCCTGAGGAACCTCAGACTGTGAGGGACAGTGCCGGACCATCGTATTCCTCTTATCCTGAGGAACCTCAGACTGTGAGGGACAGTGCCGGACCATCGTATTCCTCTTATCCTGAGGAACCTCAGACTGTGAGGGACGGTGCCGGACCATCTTATTCCTCTTATCCTGAGGAACCTCAGACTGTGAGGGACGGTGCCGGACCATCGTATTCCTCTTATCCTGAGGAACCTCAGACTGTGAGGGACGGTGCCGGACCATCGTATTCCTCTTATCCTGAGGAACCTCAGACTGTGAGGGACGGTGCCGGACCATCGTATTCCTCTTATCCTGAGGAACCTCAGACTGTGAGGGAGGCTGCGATCCTTCCAACACATAAGAGGTTTTCCTGTCCTGAGTGCGGAAAATGTTTTTCAAATAAGGCCAATCTATGCAATCATCAGCGACTGCACACGGGGGAGAAGCCGTATTCTTGCTCTGAGTGCGGGAAATGTTTTGTACACAAAAAAGACCTTGTCAAACATCAGAGGACTCACACGCGGGAAAAGCCGTTTTCTTGTTCTGAGTGTGGGAAATGTTTTTCATGGAAATCCACTCTCAGCAGCCACCAATGGTCTCACAGAAAGGCGAGGGCACGTTCCTGTCCTGAGTGCGGGAAATGTTATCTAGACATGTACAGCCTTATCATACATCAGAGATCTCACACAGGGGAGAAGCCGTATTCCTGTCCTGAGTGCGGGAAATGTTTCTTAAGGAAGTCCACACTTTCCAGACATCAGAGATTGCACACAGGGGAGAAGCCATATTCCTGTCTTGAGTGCGGGAAATGTTTTTCTCAGAAGAGCAATCTTTACAAACATCAGAGATCACACAAGAGGGAGAAGCTGTATTCGTGTTCTGAGTGCGGGAAATGTTTTTCCCAGAAGATCAATTTTCACAAACATCAGAGATTGCACACGGGGGAGAAGCCATATTCCTGTCTTGAGTGCGGTAAATGTTTTTCAATGAAGTCCACTCTTTCCACACATCAGAGATCACATAAGCGGGAGAAGCTGTATTCGTGTTCTGAGTGCGGGAAATGTTTGCAAACTAAGTCTGGTCTTAACATACATCGAAGATCGCACACGGAGGTAGATCCACTTTCCTCTTCTGATTGGAGGAAGTGTAACTCACAGAAGTCCTCTGTTTACAGTCATCTGAGATTGGACACGGAGGAGAATGAACTTTCCTGGTCTGAGTGAGGGAATTGTTCCTCACGGAAGTCCTGTCTTCCTGTACATCAGGAGTCCCACCCAACCCTGGAGGTGTATTAGTGCCTTGAGTGTGGGAAATGCCTTCTATATGAATGTTGGTGGACATGTGGAGAAGAAGCACACCCTGATATACACCTCAGATATTATTATTATTCTTCAATTACACTTTACAATGTAGAAGGGGGACAGTACGGTTCAGGAGGTGGCCTGGGTGCAGTTCTTAGGTGGAGGTGGGGTAAGCTTTCATGAATAAGTGAGTTTTCAGGGATCGCCTAAAGGTGGACATGGTAGGGGCTGAATGGACATACTGGGGCAGGGAGTTCCATAGGAGGGGAGAGGCACTAGAGAAGTCCTGGAGGTGAGCATAGGAGGAGGAATTAATGCAGCTAGAGATGAGGAGGTCTTGGGAGGAGCTGAGAGTGCGATTTTGGGCGATATCTGCAGATGAGATTAGTGATGTAGCTGGGGACAATGTTGTGGATGGCCTCGTATGTTGTGGTTAGTATTTTCAATTTTTTACAGTGGGGAAGGGGAAGCCAGTGGAGTGATTGGCAACGAGGGGTGGAGTACACTGAATGGAGACCAGTGGAGAGATTGGCAGAGAGGGGTGGAGGACACTGAATGGAGGCCAGTGAAGGGCTTGGCGGAGAGGGGTGGAGGACACTGAATGGAAGCCAGTGGAGGGATTGGCAGAGAGGGAAGGAGGCCCAGTGGAGGGATTGGCAGAGAGGGGTGGAGGACATTGAATGGAGGCCAGTGGAGGGATTGGTAGAGAGGGGTGGAGGACACTGAATGGAAGCCAGTGGAGGGATTGGCAGAGAGGGAAGGAGGCCCAGTGGAGGGATTGGCAGAGAGGGGTGGAGGACATTGAATGGAGGCCAGTGGAGGGATTGGTAGAGAGGGGTGGAGGACACTGAATGGAGGCCAGTGAAGGGATTGGCGGAGAGGGGTGGAGGACACTGAATGGAAGCCAGTGGAGGGATTGGCAGAGAGGGAAGGAGGCCCAGTGGAGGGATTGGCAGAGAGGGGTGGAGGACATTGAATGGAGGCCAGTGGAGGGATTGGTAGAGAGGGGTGGAGGACACTGAATGGAAGCCAGTGGAGGGATTGGCAGAGAGGGGTGGAGGACACTGAATGGAGGCCAGTGGAGGGATGGGCAGAGAGGGGTGGAGGACATTGAATGGAGGCCAGTTGAGGGATTGGTAGAGAGGGGTGGAGGACACTGAATGGAGGCCAGTGGAGGGATTGGTAGAGAGGGGTGGAGGACACTGAATGGAGGCCAGTGGAGGGATTGGTAGAGAGGGGTGGAGGACACTAAATGGAAGCCAGTGAAGGGATTGGCGGAGAGGAGCAGCAGTCACGGATCGGTTAGTAAGGTGTATTCATCTAGCAGCAGCATTCATAATAGACTGAAGGAAGGAGGAGCCTATGTAAAGGTCAGCCAGTGAGGAGGGAGTTGCAGTAGTCGTGGCGGTAAATCACCAGGGGGTGAATAAGTTGTTTTGTGGTGTCGTTAGTCTGGAAGCGGAGTATTCTGGAAATATTGCAGAGGTTGAGGAGGCAAGATTTAGCCAGTGATTAGATGTGGGGAGAAGGAGAGGTCAGAGTCTAGGATTACACCCAGCACCTTGGCATGTGCGGAGGGACCAATGGTTGTCCCAATGATCTTAATGGTAAAGTCATGTGGAGGGGATCGGGGAGGAGGAAATATTACAAGGTCAGTTTTAGAAAGATTGAGTTTAAGAAAGTGGTGTGATTCAGTAAGTTTGTTATACGTGAGGGGGGTGAGTTGGGGGGAGGAGAGATCGATCTGGGTATAGGAGGTGGTATTGGAAGACATGGGAGGATATCAACTGGCCCAGATGAGAGGTATAGAGAGAGAATAGGAGGGGCCCAAGGAAGAAGCCTTGAGGTACCCCAAAAGAAGGAGGAAGAGGTGGTATTGTATGTGACACCTAGATAGGTAGGAGGAGAACCAGGAAAGAGTGAGTCATGGAGGCCAAGGGAGTGGAGTTTGTTGAGAAGGAGTGAGTGGTCAACTGTGTTGAAGGCAGCAGAAAGCTCCATGAGTATGCGGTATTGGCCGTTGGTTTTAGCAGTTAGCAGGTCATTGGTGAGTTTCAGTAGGACTGTTTCTGTGGAATGTTGTGGGGAAAAGCCAAACTGTAGTGGATTGAGAAGGTTGTTGTCAGTGAAGAAGCAACTCATACGGTTGTGGACAAGGTGCTCAAGAAGCTTGGAGGCAAACGTGAGCAGGGAGATGGGTCTTAAGTTATTCTAACAGGTGGGGTCCAGTCAGGATTTTTTAAGTACGGAGATAACCAGTGCATGTTTGAACTGGGAGAGAAAGGGACCGGAGGAGAGGTGAAAGATGTGGTTTAGAGAGTTTAGGATAGGTGGTTGCAGTAATTATGAGGGGACAGGTGGTGAGGTGGGCTGTGAAAAGGTTGTTGGTAACTTCCTTAGTGGTGACACGGCTGAAGGAGGAAAGTAGTGTGGTGTAGGACCTGGTGTGTTGGCTTGGAGAGGTAGACGGGCGCTGGAGATCTCAAAGTAACGCATAAAATGGTCATGAAGAGGGGTAAAACATTCCGGGGCTGAAGTGGATAAAGGCGCTATAAACAAAATACTGAATATGTTGAAAAAAAAATGTTTTTTCTATTTTCTGTCATAAAACATCAATAAACTCAAATTTCTTCATAAATTTGGCCCAAAATGTATTCTTCTGCATGTCTCTGGTAACAAAAATCCCCAATCGATGTTTATTGATCGATTTGTGTGAAAGTTCTCACGTCTACAAATTATGGGATATATATTTGATCCCGATGTACTGACGGCCGATCTCATTTCGTAAGGCCAGAAAACACCAGGACAGCACAATTACCCCCGAAATCACCCCTTTTTGGAACGTAGACAGTCTGAGGTATTTAGTAAGAGGCATGGCCAGTTTCTTGGAGTTGTAATTTTTTGTCACAATATTTCTGAAAATAAAGAAATTGAATACATTTTTTTTTTCACAATTTTGTTTTTTTTTTTCACAATTTAGTTTTTTGTTTTTTTTAACCTCGTCACCAGTGCAGTACAGCGCCATCATATGACTGGAGTGGCACTGACGGGTGACAGGATGTTAAAAAAAAAATAGTAGTAATTTTTATTCATTTTTGGAAACATTTTTAAAAAATATTTTATTTTTATATCCTGTAGTTCAGTGTATCCATAGTAACCCTGTACTACTCTGGGGGAGGGGGGGGGGAGTGGCGACCAGGGATTTTTATTTTTTACATTTTCTTTGTTGTTACAATAAAGATCATTGTAACAGGAAAGTTATCTACTGGGATCACTAGTAATCTGTGATTGGCTACTGCTAATCACATGGTACAGGGCGCTGTGATTGGCCCAGGTACCATGTGATATCTGTGGGCCAATCTGAGCATAGTCCACACAGCTGTTATGAATTCATTCTTAAAGCTTTGTTGACCTTGTCATCATGTGATCACATAGCAATCATCGGCCCCCGAGTATTGGGAACCGCGTAGGCACGCCCTCTCTTATCCTGAGCAGCCAAAATGATGTACATACATGTGATTTGTGTCAGGAGTATATCATATACAGCCCAGGGTACAAAGTGCCAGGGTTCGTACGGTCCTTGAAAACCTGGAAAAGTTTTGGAATTTGTAGATGACACTTTCCAGGCCTGGAAAGGTCATGGAAACTTAGGAAACACACTAAGGTTTTGGAAAAGTCATGGAATTTACTGTGGAGGAGCGGGGAGCAGCGGGGGTTTCGGTTACCGCACCCCCGTGTCATCACGTTCACGCGGCCGGCCCGCCCTCCAGTGACGCTTCCGCTGCCTGTGATTGGTTTGTTATCTCCCGGCTGTTATTGCTGCTGCTGGCCAGTCACAGTGTCTCCAGGCAAACCGCGGCCGGCCCTCCCCGCTGCCTGATTGGTTCACGATCATCTCCTCGGCTGCTGCTGGCCAGTGACTGACAGTAAGGGCAAACTGCGGACCCGGAAGGACACCTACCTGTACCAATGCTATACGCTGAATGTAAAAATGCCCCCCCCCAGTGCTCTTTAGCCCCCCCCAGTGTTCTTTAGCCCCCCCCAGTGTTCTTTAGCCCCCCCGTGTTCTTTAGCCCCCCCAGTGTTCTTTAGCCCCCCCAGTGTTGTTTAGCCCCCCAGTGTTGTTTAGCCCCCCCCCCCAGTGTTGTTTAGAGCCCCCCCAGTGTTCTTTAGCCCCCCCCAGTGTTGTTTAGCCCCCCCCCAGTGTTGTTTAGCCCCCCCCCCAGTGTTGTTTAGCCCCCCCCCAGTGTTGTTTAGCGCCCCCCCAGTGTTCTTTAGCCCCCCCCCCGGTGCTCTTCATCTCTCCCCCCCCCATGCTTTCTGGCACCCCAGTGCTCTCCAGCTCCCTGGCTCCCCCCTCAGTGATTTCCAGTTCCCCCCAGACAGTGCTCTCCAGTCCCCCCCCCCTCTCCCCCTGTGCTCTCCATCCCCATAGTTTTCCATGCTCCCCCCCGCCCCTTCCAACCCCCCTGCAATGCTTTCCAAACCCCCCCTTAATTCTCTCCAGTCTCCCCCCCCCCGTGCCCTTCAGCTCCTCCAGTTCTCTCTGCTTCCCCTGTGCTCTTCTATCATTTCCGCAGCCTCTGACCACCTCCTGTATCATGTCCGTAGCCTCTGGCCACCTCCTGTATCATGTCTGCAGCCTCTGGCACCTCCTGTATCATGTCCACAGCCTCTGATCACCTCCTGTATCATGTCCGCAGCCTCTGACCACCTCCTGTATCATGTCCGCAGCCTCTGACCACCTCCTGTATCATGTCCGCAGCTTCTGACCACCTCCTGTATCATGTCCGCAGCCTCTGACCTTGTCCTGTATCATGTCCGCTAAATGTACAGTGTGTGTCGTAAAACGTTTGACATTTTGAACATGGGAGAGGCAGCGCTGTCTAGCTACGCTAAAGGTGCAAAGCACCAGTCTGCTGCTGCATGCTTGACAGCTTCCAATCCGATCGCTGGCTTTTTCACCCTTGCGCCTGAAGTGACCCCGGCTCCCAGCTGCGGCAGAGGTGCTTCCATCTCATCCACTGTAAAACAAGGGACCATTTTGAGTCACGCTGTATCCAGAAACTAAACCCTAACGGCAGAGGTACTGTACACTACAAAGATTGTCATTTATTTTAGTAAAAATATGCTGGGTGTAACATGGATTTTCTTCTTATATAATATGCAGCCCAGGGTACAGAGTGCAGTATTAAGGAGTATATCATATACAGCCCAGGGTACAGGATCCCAACAGGAGGAGGACACCTTCTATCAGTGGTCAGTGTAGTGGTCCCTACATTGGTGACCAATAGGAGAAGGACCCCTTATATCAGTGGTCAGTGTAATGGTCCATTAGATTGGTGACGAATAGGAGAAGGACCTCTTATATTAGTGGTCCCTTACATTGGTGATCAATGGGAGAAGGAACCCTTATATCAGAGGTCAGTGTAATCGTCCATTACATTGGTGACCAATGGGAGAAGGACCCCCTTATGTCAGTGGTCAGTGTAGTCGTCCCTCACATTGGCAACCAATGGGTGAAGGAACCCTTATATCACTGGTCAGTGTAGTGGTCCCCTATATTGGTGACCAATGGACGAAGGACCCCTTATATCAGAGGTCAGTGTAGTGGTCCATACATTGTTGAGCAATGGGAGAAGGACCCCTTATATCAGTGGTCAGTGTAGTGGTCCCTTACATAGGTGACCACTGACCAATAGGAGAAGGACATTCTTGCATTGTCATTAGTGGGAGAACTGCCCCCCCCCCCCTTACAGATCATTGATGTCAGTTGTTACTGAGAGAAAGAAATTGATCATTGCTCATGGAACCCCTAGAAACCTTTTGGAGGAACCCTGGCTGAGAAAGGCTGGACTAGGCAGTAATATATTTCTCTCCCCCCCCCCCCCCCCTTGGTGGGAGTGGAGATGACCCCATCTATAAGGATATACAGTACATACACACACAGCACAAGGCTGTGTTCAAACTACGAGACGTTTCTTGGGGCTGCAGTTCCTTTGACATCCACAAGGTAGTGACCTCACTTCTATCCAGACAGGAAGTCTCTATGGAAGACATGAAGTGATGTCAGGTATAAATAGGAAGTTCCGGGTGAGAGGTGAGTCGGGAGGAAGTAGAGAGGAGATGTTGCTGGAAGTGGAAGCAGAGGAGGTAATAAGATCTTATTTTCTATTTACACCCAGTAACCCCCCCCCCCCCCCTCATGTCCGTCCTCTTCCTCCAGGGGAGGACTGGCAAGGGGGGCAGGGGGGCAATTGCCCCCCGGGCCACTCTGAAAAGTGGTAAAAACTGGTAAAAAGGCAGCACTCAGGGCTGGATTAATATAGGGGCCAGAAACTGTATACAGCTGTCAGTCCAAAACCAGGCCGGCATGGATGGTGAACTGATTGCATGGTTCAATGGGCCACTTGACTGGACTTGCCCCCCAGGCCTAAGGCTGCCAGCCCTCCCCTGTCTTCCTCCATAGTCAATGTGATGTCTTTTATCTCCAGCAGATGATGATACACACATATATAGTGTGGAAACCTAGATTAACCCCTTCAGGGTCAGAATATTTCCCCACTTATGGAACCTTAATTTTGGAGATGTCACCTTTCCCACCAATCACCTTCTCACCTCATCATTTTATACTAATGGTTTATATGATAATACGGGATGGGGGTTTTATGCAGAGGTGGATTTATAATACGTATGTTTGATTTTATAATCTTTATGGAGGAGGAAATAACTATTCCCGATGTCTATGAAGGTCCAACACAAGGGATGTGTCTGGAAGGTGACTGTATCATTGTGTGTGTCAGGTTCCTATCAGGTGTCAGGATGTCACTGTCTATTTCTCCATGGAGGAGTGGGAGTATTTAGAAGGACACAAGGATCTCTACAAGGACGTCATGATGGAGAATCAGCCGCCCCTCACATCACCGGGTAAGAGGAGACTTTATTGTAAAGGAGAGAGCAGTACGGAGGATCCACCTAGATCCCCCATCATCTGATAAACACATAGAAACAATGTATTCAGTCAGTGTGTGTGTTTCCTACAGATGGATCCAGTAATGGGAACCCACCAGAGAGATGTCCCTGTCCTCTGTATTCCCGGGATTCCACACAGGAAGGTCACACCATCCCCCACCATCATCAGGTAGATGAGGAACAATCACTGATAGTATCATTAGGATCTGTACATTATCTGCATTGTTACCATTGATGTCATTTTTATTATATATTCAGAGTGGAAACCTGAGAGGTTCTAAAGTTGAGGTTAAAGAAGAGATAAAAGAGGAGGATGATGAGGATGGGGTGATGGAGAAAATACACAAAGATCTGTACCAGGACACCATGGTGGAGTCATCCAGCTACAGAATCAAACCAGAGAGATGTCCCCGTCCTCTGTATTCCCGGGATTCCACACAGGAAGGTCACACCATCCCTCACCATCATCAGGTAGATGATTGACAATTATTGGTAGTTATGATTTATACACAAGAATATTTGTAGCAATTAATGTTTTATTATATATTCAGAGTCGAAAACTCGAGGATGATAATATTGCTGTAAAAGAAGAGTATAAAGAGGAGGATGAGGAGTATGGAGTGATGAAGGAGTTTTCAGAAGGACGCAAGGACATAACGAAGCCACCTAATACCAGGAACCCACCAGAGAGATGTCCCTGTCCTCTGTATTCCCGGAATTCCACACATGAAGGTCACACCATCCCAACATGTTACAAGGTTGGTGGGACGGAGCATCTAGAACATGGACTGGTGGAGATGATATGTGGATTTTGTATGTAAGCTTATATTTTACAGATGATTTTCTTTCTCATTTTCTTGGTTTAGAGTGGAGATCCAATCGATATAGAATTTGAGGTTAAAGAAGAAGAAGAGACGTATGTGAGGGATGATCAGCAGTCTATGGAGGAGGATGGAATAACGGGGACATTTATAGAGGAGGACACTCCTACAGAGATCAGCACAGGTGGGTCATTAACACTAAATACATTCCTCCACCCATACTGCTCACTGATTGGTCCAGAGTAGGGGGGGACTGGGTGATATCAGCCTGTAATCCCCTGGTCACTTTCCTGAGCTGTGTTCCCCGTCCTGTATTTCTCTCGGATAATCTTCCTTCTCTGTGCTGCAGACACAATTTATGTCTCTAGACTGGATTTATGGAGATTCTGGGGTTCAGCTGGCAGTAAAATGTTGGTTTTCACCATAGACGTTGCTTGACCCAGACCCCTGGACTAGGAACCTTGGCTCTTCTGCCCCATGCCTGGGCCTAGCAAGATCTCTGACAGAACAATTCTCCCGGGGTTACTTGCTCTGTTATTTGCTGGCTGTGCCGGGTGGAGGGATATGTCTGTATAGTCTCACACCCAAGTCACTGAGTGCAGTCTCAGGAGATGGGAGGCAGCGGTGTGGGACCTCTGCAACTGATTACTGAACACAAATATTATGACTCCTGACCCCTGCACTATATACTCTATGTTGTGCATTACATACTCCTGACCCCTGCACTATATATTCTATGTTGTGCATTACATACTCCTGACCTCTGCACTATATACTCTATGTTATCACCCGGGGAGGGGGGGTGTGCGGTGGAAAATTGCATCTTCTTTGGCTTGCATAATGTGCATGGGGTGATTCGGGTGGGTCCAGGAGTAAGGTGATTGGGTGTCAGTTCCAATGACAACCTACCTCAGCCATATCCCAAATAGCATAGGACAAAAAAAGAGAGAAGTACAGGGCGAGAAATAGTGGAGATTCATCAGCTCCGGTGTCCCCCAGCCGAGCAAACTCCTTTTCACCTCCTGTAGGCAGGACTTTAACCACTTCAGCCCGGAGGATTTGGCTGCTCAATGACCAGGGCCTATTTTGCGATTCGGCACTGCGTGATTTTAACGGACAATTGCGTGGTCCTGCAACGCTGTACCCAAATGAAATTGACGTCCTTTTTTTTCCCCACAAACAGAGCTTTCTTTTGGTGGTATTTGATCACCTGTGCAATTTTTTTTTTTGATTTTTTTTTTTTTTTTTTTTTTTTGGCGCTATAAACCAAAAAAGGGGGACAATTTTGAAAAAACTAACAATTTTTCACATTTTTTTGTATGAAATTCTCAAAAAAAAAATGTCAAAATCTTTTAACATTTTAACATAACTACGGAAAAGATTTGTAATTTTTTGTTTTTTTTTTTAAATTAGTAATGGCGGCAATCTGCGTTTTTTTTTTTTTTTGTGGGACTGCGACATTGCGGCGTACAGATCGGACCCCTGACTGACATTTGACACTTTTGGGGGTACCAGTGACATTACTACAGTAATCAGTGCTAAACATATGCACTGTTACTGTAAAAATTACACTGGCAGGGAAGGGGTTAACTTTGTTGGTGATCAAGGGGTTAAGTGTGTCCCTAGGGGCGGGATTCTGTTAGGGGGCGTGGCTAGTGAAGTAATCACAGAGACATACGATTCAAAATAGCAGGATCGCATAGTCTCTGCAGTTACTTCAGGGAGAATGACAGACGGTTGTGTTTACATCAGCCGTCTGTCTTTCTCTCTCTCCTGAGGGAGATCGCGAGTGGCCGGCGGACATCGGAGTCATCGGTCACACACGCTGGCTAGGCAGGGAACGAGCGGGGGTGGGAGCCAGCGGCGCACTTACCCCCTACAGGCTCGTGGGCGAGTGACGTAGGTCTTCGTCGCTTTGCCCAGGAGAGGCTGCTTGCCGCAGTAAATAGTCGTGCGGCGGTCGGCAAGTGGCTAATATAGGTAGAAATGCCTCGGCCTCCGTGGTAAGAACAGAGGGGGAGATTGGCTGTTAGTAGTCCCAATTTCAGCATCCTGTGACATGAGGGAGCCATGTCCGGCTTCCTCTGCCCTTAGAGCCCTTGATGTATGGTCTCACCAGAAGTGACAGAACCATGACCGGCCCCCTAAACGTCACTTACGTTGCGGGCAAATTGACGTCGGATCCCGGGAAGAGCCAGCGTATGTCCCGGAGACCATAGAAACAGCTACACGCTGGCCAGCAGTACTCCCCGTCACCACCTGGATATACTGGGCAGATAGGGATGGCCAAAGGGAAGTCTAAGACTCCCTCCCCAATCCCTGTTTGTGCCCGAATGACCGCCAAAAAGGTTAGCCACCAGAGCCGTGCGCCAACACAGCACTGGATTCACGGAGATCACGGTCCTCCCCGCAACAGAAACACTGCAATTCCACCAGAGACCAATACACAATGAACACAATTCTTCCATCATAATAAGCCTATACACTAACATGCATAGGCATAGAAAACATCATCTAAATGTAGATAAAACAAAGCATCATAAAAAATAAATAAATAATTATTAAATATATATATATATATATAAAAAAAATTCCCTTGTTACACATTGTAGTTCTAGAAGATGCCAGCTGACAATTGGCATATTACCACATCTAGCCCTAGCAAAATCACCTCCAATGGGCAACAATTTTTCCCCCTTATATTGAGAGAGCGACCGCTTACAGGCCCCTATTTTATAGAAATGGTTTGAAAGACAGGGTTGTGTTTATTCCAGGTCCTTGGGTAGCATTAAGATTATAAATCCATTTCACCTCCTGCCGTAAAATCATATTGTCAAAATCTCTTCCCCTGAAACTCCTGTGAATGAATTCAAGGACAGAAAAGGAGATTACATTTGGGTCGTAGCTATGATGTTAACCCTACGTGTTTACCAATGTGGGTATATAGTAACCCCGCATCAATGTAATACAAGTGGTCCTGTATCCTGCGTGCAAAAGTGTGTTTCGTCTTACCGACGTAAAACGCACCACATTTGCACTGCATTAAATAGACTACTCCCTCTGTTTGACAGTCGGCACGAAATTGCGGTTTGAGTGTTCCACCCCTTGGGAGGGGTAGCAAGTACCCTTCTCTGACCCAGGGGCATTGATCACACCCTTGACATCTGAAAGTACCTAGATCATCAGTGACCCTACTTCCCCTCTTCCTTGCTGTGGCACCCATCTCCCCAGCAGAAGGATAATGACTGTGGACTAACGAGTCCTTGATTGAACGTGCCCGACTGTACACTACCTCTGGATGTTATCTTACAAATTTGGACACAGTAGAATCGTCCGTAAGAAAGTGCCAATTGCGGCTCAAGAACATTCTAACTTGTTGATAATTAGCATTATACTTGGTAATGACCTTGGTGGTTGAATTGGACTGCCTATTTTTGGGCTCAAAAATCAATTTTTCTCTTGTATGTTCCTTTTGTTTTATTGTATGCTCTCTAAATCTAAAGATTTCCTACTGTATCCACAAGCTAAGAGGTGGGTCTGTAAGGCTTGTGCTTCAGCTTCAAAGTCACTATCCTTTGCGCAATTTCTACGCAACCTCAAGTATTGACCATACGGGATGCTTTGTATAAGTGAGTGGGGATGACTACTTGTGGAATGTAGAATCGTATTCCCTGCTGTCTCCTTCCTATAGAGGGAAGTATATAGTGTGCCATCGGGGTTCAAAAAGATCTTGGTATCCAAAATATACTTTCCCTGTCCGATTGCATTGTAAACTTTAGATTGTATTCATTGATAGACAAAAAGTCCATGAATGAGTGAAGTTCACTCTCTGTACCCGTCCAGACGATGAGCACATCATCGATGTACCTGCGCCACAACAAGATATGGCGCAGGTACAGCGAGGCGCCATCATCTACAAACAAGGCACGCTACCAACCCCCCCAGGTACAGGTTAGTATACGATGGGGCACACAAAGTCATCATCGCACCCCCTGTACCTGGGAGGTAGGTTACACTGTTATACACTAAAATATTACAGCGGAGTACGTGGTCCAAGAGCAGGACCACAAAATCCATCAATGGCCAAGTAGAGCGTACTTGTTCATGTAGGAAAAAGGAAACTTTCCACACCTTTCCCATGTGGGATACTGGAAAAAAGTGCTTCAATATCCAAGGCTACCAGTAATGATCCGCTAGAAAATATAAGGCCCTCAATGGCCTTTAACAGTTCCAATGTATCCTTCAAATATGACGGCAATCTTACAACATGGGGTCTGAGTTGTTCCATCTATGAACCTACTGGCCATTTCGGTCTGGCACCCAATACTGGAGACTATTGGCCGACCGGGTGGTTTTCTAGCAGATTTGTGCACCTTTGGGAGCGAATAAAATGTGGGTGTGACTGGCCACTGAACATTAAGGAATTCATAAAGATCCTGATCAATGATCGATTCTTGTTGAGCATTTGTGATAAGTGATTTGTATCGCATGCTCATTCTGTCTATCAAATCCTGGGAGACAGGTCTATACCAATCCTCATTGGATAGGATTGCCATACACATGTCCTCGTATTGTTTTTGGTCCATCGCAACCACATTCCCTCCTTTATCTGAGGGCTTGATTATAATATTTTCATTTTGGGCTAGCACCTCCAAAGCTTTCCTTTGTGGGATTGTTAAATTAGGGGCATGCATTGTGTGTGTAGTAAGACCTTCAATATCCTTAACCTTCTGTTTCAGAAATGTCCAGATTGCTGGGCAGGACTAAAGTTTGGGAAACTTCTTGGATTTTGCTTTCCATTTTTGTGACATGGTTTGGACCTGTGTTGATTCCTCATCCGACGATGATGAATCTGAAGCAGAATCAATCTGATCTGATTCATTTTCATCAAGTAACTGTATGGGAATTTTCATAGTTCTGAAATCTTGAGTTTTAAAGTCTTTATAGAGGTCTTCTTCTTGGCTGGCTCCTGATCCTCGATTTTTATCAAATATATGTCTAAATCTATCTATATATCTAAATGTCAAGTTTCTAGCAAACAGGCGAAGCCCTTGCTTAATGTGCATGGGGTGATTTGGGTGGGCCCAGGCACTTCTGGCACACCACATGCACAAGTCTACAGAGGAGATGTAAGATCCTCAGAGACAAAGCTGTCTGATGTGGGCGGAGTTCTGGTTTAGGGGAACCAATCTGCTGATGTCTACTAATGATTTTTGTATTTCTATTTTAGTAGATGGACGGAAGATGAGGAAAACCTCAGAGGATTGTCTCACTTTGTCTCCAGACTGTAACGTAGAAGATGAGGAGGACATCGCACAGTGTAGTCCAGGAGAAAACCCGGCTACCTCAAATGTCCATTCGGGACCACACAGTGTAGATGGACCATCGTATTCCTCTTATCCTGAGGAACCTCAGACTGTGAGGGACAGTGCCGGACCATCGTATTCCTCTTATCCTGAGGAACCTCAGACTGTGAGGGACAGTGCCGGACCATCGTATTCCTCTTATCCTGAGGAACCTCAGACTGTGAGGGACGGTGCCGGACCATCGTATTCCTCTTATCCTGAGGAACCTCAGACTGTGAGGGACGGTGCCGGACCATCGTATTCCTCTTATCCTGAGGAACCTCAGACTGTGAGGGACGGTGCCGGACCATCGTATTCGTCTTATCCTGAGGAACCTCAGACTGTGAGGGACAGTGCTGGACCATTGTATTCCTCTTATCCTGAGGAACCTCAGACTGTGAAAGACGGTGCCGGACCATCGTATTCCTCTTATCCTGAGGAACCTCAGACTGTGAGGGACAGTGCTGGACCATCGTATTCCTCTTATCCTGAGGAACCTCAGACTGTGAGGGACAGTGCCGGACCATCGTATTTATCTTATCCTGAGGAACCACAGACTGTGAGGGACAGTGCAATCCTTCCAACACATAAGAAGTTTTCCTGTACTGAGTGCGGGAAATGTTCTTCAAAAACCTCCAATCTTTACACACATCAGAGGTGTCCTACGGGGGAGAAGCCATATTTCTGTGCCGAGTGCGGGAAATGTTTCAGATTGAAATACAGACCTAATGAGCATAAAAGATCTCACACAGGTGAGACGCCGTATTCCTGTCCTGTGTGTGGGAGATTTTGTTTTAGTAAGCATCATCTTTCCAGACATCAGAGGTCTCACACGGGGGAGAAGCCCTTTTCCTGTCCTAAGTGTGGAAAATGTTTTTCAGTTAAGACCAATCTTTACACTCATCAGCGACTGCACACGGGGGAGAAGCCGTATTCTTGTTCTGAGTGTGGGAAATGTTTTATACAAAAATCAAACCTTGTCAAACATCAGAGGACTCACACAGGGGAAAAGCCATTTTCTTGTTCTGAGTGCGGGAAATGTTTTCAAACTAAGTCTGGTCTTAACATACATCAGAGATCGCACACGGAGGTAGAGCCACTTTCCTCTTCTGATTGGAGGAAGTGTAACTCACAGAAGTCCTCTGTTTACAGTCATCTGAGATTGGACATGGAGGAGAATAAACTTTCCTGGTCTGAGTGAGGGAATTGCTCCTCACTAAAGTCCTGTCTTCCTGTACATCAGGGGTCCCACACAACCCCCGAGGTGTATTTGTACCTTGAGTGCGGGAAATATCTTCTATATGAATGTTGGTGGACATGTGGGGAAGAAGCACACCCTGATTTACACCTCAGATATTATTATTATTATTCTTCAAATACACTTTACAATGTAGAAGGGGGACAGTACGGTTCAGGAGGTGGCCTGGGTGCAGTTCTTAGGTGGAGGTGGGGTAAGCTTTCATGAATAAGTAAGTTTTCAGGGATTGCCTAAAGGGTAGGGGCTGACTGGACATGTTGGGGCAGGGAGTTCCAGAGGAGGGGAGAGGCTCTAGAGAAGTCCTGGAGGTGAGCATAGGAGGAGGAATTAATATAGCTAGAGATGAGGAGGTGGTATTAGAAGACATGGGAGATTATCAACTGGCCCAGGGAAGAGGTCTAGAGAGAGAATTGGCAGGGCCCAAGGATGGAGCCTTGAGGTACCCCTAAAAGAAGGAGGAAGAGGAGCGGAAGAGGTGGTGTTGTATGTGGCACTGAGATAGGTAGGAGGAGAACCAGGAAAGAGTGAGTCACGGAGGCCAAGGGAGTGGAGTTTGTTGAGAAGGAGTGAGTGGGCAACTGTGTCGAAGGCAGCAGAAAGCTCCATGAGTATGCGGTATTGGCCGTTGGTTTTAGCAGTTAGCAGGTCGTTGGTGAGTTTTAGTAGGACTGTTTCTGTGGAATGTTGTGGGGAAAAGCCGGACTGTAGTGGATTGAGAAGGTTGTTGTCAGTGAGGAAGCATCTCATACGGTTGTGGACAAAGTGCTCAGGAAGCTTGGAGGCAAACGTGAGCAGGGAGATGGGTCTTAAGTTGTTCAAACAGGTGGGGTCCAGTCAGAGTTTTTTAAGTATGGGGGTAACCAGTGCATGTTTGAACTGGGAGAGAAAGGGACCGGAGGAGAGGGAGAGGTGAAAGATGTGGTTTAGAGAGTTTAGGATAGGTGGTGATGGGACAGGTGGTGAGGTGGGCTGTGAAAAGGTTGTTGGTAACTTCCTTAGTGGTGACAGGGCTGAAGGAGGAAAGCAGTGTGGTGTAGGACCTGGTGTGTTGGTTTGGAGAGGTAGCCGGGCGCTGGAGATCTCAAAGAAACGCATAAAATGGCCTGGTCATGAAGGGGGGTAAAACATTTCGGGGCTGAAGTGGATAAAGGCGCTATAAACAAAATACTGAAAATGTTGAAAAACATTTATTTTTCTATTTTCTGTCATAAAACATCAATAAAATCAAATTTCTTCATAAATTTGGCCCAAAATGTATTCTTCTGCATGTCTCTGGTAACAAAAATCCCCAATCGGTGTTTATTGATCGGTTTGTGTGAAAGTTCTCACGTCTACAAATTATGGGATATATATTTGATCCCGATGTACTGACGGCCGATCTCATTTCGTAAGGCCAGAAAACACCAGGACAGCACAATTACCCCCAAATCACCCCTTTTTGGAAGGTAGACAGTCTGTGGTATTTAGTAAGAGGCATGGCCAGTTTTTTGGAGTTGTAATTTTTTGTCACAATATTTTTGAAAATAAAGAAATTGAATAATATATATATATATATATATATATTTTTTACCCCGTCACCAGTGCAGTACAGCGCCATCATATGACTGGAGTGGCACTGACGAGTGACAGGATGTTTAAAAAAAAATAAAATAATTTTTATTCAATTTTGGAAATATTTTTTTTGAATTAGAAAGCAAGTTTATTTGTGGTTTGAAGAAAGAACAAGGTACAAAAACGCATAAACATATGATTCGCTCAATAAAGTACATAGCAAGATATAACACGTGAAATATGGAAATACATGCACCATACAATATGAGAGGAAACGTGACACAACAACACATCTGTTCTAAAAGTTGGTGTGGCGCCCAGGTATGAGAGCAGTATACATCCATCCACCAAAAGACAATAGGCAAAAGCCCACAGCCAAGCTCGGGCTACACCATGACTCCCCGCCCCCCAAAAACAAAACATAGCAACAAGAGACTAAGAGCCCATTCAGACTAGCGCGACCCGACTCTGCACGACTTGGGGAGGCGACTTGTCAGTCCCGTGCAGCACGACTTCGGAGTGACTTGCAGGGACTTCACATAATGGAAGTCTATGCAAGTCGCTCCGAGGTCGCCCCAAAGTAGTACAGGACCCTTTTTCTAAGTCGGAGCGACTTGTGTCGCTCCTATTAGAACGGGTCCTGTACTACTCAATGGACCGCGACCGAGCGCGACTTGTCAGGCTGACAAGTCGCGCTAGTCTGAATGGGCTATTATGCATTACATGTTCGTGTACTCTCCAGCCACCGACTCCAGATTTTGTCAAATTTGTTAGGGCACCCTCTATGTTTATAGATCAACCTTTTGTACTGAAGGGTAGAATTAACCTCAGCGATCCAATCCTGAAGGGTGGGAACATGCACGCTCATCCACATTCTAGCTATGATTTTACGGGCACTAAAAAGGGATTAATGAAGGAAGGTGGTGAAGAATTTATCAATGTTATCGTAGGCCCAACACACAGGGTAGGACATCCAATTGCAGGGGAGAGCCCATGTGGTCGTGCAAAAATTTGATGACTTGTGCCCTGTATGATTGGATGGCCGGGCATGACCAAATGAGATGTATAAAAGTACCCGGTTGTAGTGGGCAGCGAGGGCAGGAAGAGTTGTAAGCCTGTATTTCGAGATTCTGAGCGGAGTGAGATCAGCTCTATGCAAGATGTACAGCTGAGTCGCACATTCCGAGAGCTTGGGTGAGGCCAGCCTAGGGCCTAATTTTGGAAATATTTTTTAAAAATATTTTATTTTTTACATCCTGTCATCAGAGTAGTTCCGTGTCACCATAGTAACCCTGTACTACTCTGGGGGAGGAGGGATGATCATGGATTTTTATTCAATTTTTTACATTTTCCTTACAGTAAAGTTATCTACTGGGATCACTAGTAATCTGTGATTGGCTACAGCTAATCACATGGTACAGGGCTCTGTGATTGGCCCAGGTACCATGCGATAGCTGTGGGCCAATCTTAGCATAGTCCACACAGCTGTTATGAATGAATTCATTCAATACAGGAACCCTACAGGAGAAGGATGCCTTATATCAATGGTCAGTGTAGTGATCCCTACATTGGTGACCAATGAGAGAAGGACCCCCTTATATCAGTGGTCAGTGTAGTGATCCCTTACATTGGTGACCAATAGGAGAAGGACCCCTTATATCAGTGGTCAGTGTAGTGGTCCCTTACATTTGTGACCAATGGGAGAAGGACCCCCTATATCAGTGGAGTAGTTCCCTACATTAGTGACCAATGGGAGAAGGACCCCCTTATATGAGTGGTCCCTTATATTGGTGACCAATAGTAGAAGGACCCCTTATATCAGTGGTCAGTGTAGTGGTCCGTTACATTTGTGACCAATGGGAGAAGGACCCCCTATATCAGTGGAGTGGTTCCCTACATTAGTGACCAATGGGAGAAGGACCCCCTTATAGGAGTGGTCCCTTATATTGGTTACCAATAGGGGAAGGACCCCTTATATCAGAGGTCAGTGTAGTGGTCCCTTACATTTGTGACCAATGGGAGAAGGACCCCCTATATCAGTGGAGTAGTTCCCTACATTAGTGACCAATGGGAGAAGGACCCCCTTATATGAGTGGTCCCTTATATTGGTGACCAATAGGAGAAGGACCCCTTATATCAATGGTCAGTGTAGTGGTCCCTTACATTTGTGACCAATGGGAGAAGGACCCCCTATATCAGTGGAGTGGTTCCCTACATTAGTGACCAATGGGAGAAGGACCCCCTTATAGGAGTGGTCCCTTATATTGGTTACCAATAGGGGAAGGACCCCTACAGGAGAAGGATGCCTTATATCAATGGTCAGTGTAGTGGTTCACTATATTGGAAACCAATGGGCAAAGGACCCCCTTATATCAGAGGTCAGTGTAGTGGTCCATACATTGGTGAGCAATGGGAGAAGGACCCCCTTATATCAGTGGTCAATGTAGCGGTCCCTTACATTAGTGACCAATGGGAGAAGGACCCACTTATATCAGTTGTCAGTGTAGAGGTCCCTTACATCGGGGACTAATAGGGGAAGGACCCCCTTCTATCAGTGGTCAGTGTAGTGGTCCTTTACATTGGTGAGCAATGAGAGAAGGACCCCCTTATATCAGTAGTCAGCCTAGTGGTCCCTTACATTGGTAACCAATGGGAGAAGGACATTCCTGCATTGTCATCAGTGGGAGAACTGCCCCCCCTTACAGATCACTGATGTCAGTTGTTACTGAGAGAGAGAAATTGTTCATTTCTCAAGGAACCCCTAGAAACCTTTGGAGGAACCCTGGCTGAGTGTTCAGCTTCGCGTTATTGAACTGTTGTATAACACTAGTCAGACAGCTTAACAATAATTCAGAAGTCAAGAAACGTGAGACATCAGATCTGTATGTATTCTTATTTCTGAATAACTTTGTAAAACAACAACATAAGCATAAACAAAACATATGTGTCAGTACATTAAACATTATACAGCAGCCTCACTCCATCAGTGAATGTACTTACAGACAATTCCATCATTAGCCCAAGAATAGATGAGAGCTCTTCTGCATGCTTACAGGAGTGGTTATGAAATGGAGGAAATACAGTTCCAGGTTAAAGGTTACTGCCTCTTCCTCTGAGGGAAAACATTACTTCCTGTAAGCTCTGGCAAATAATAACTAACTCTGACCACTAGATGGCAGCAACATCCAAAACATTGCAGTATAATCTGTAACAGCACTTTACTATGACTAATATGGGCAGAACACTGAGAATGACTGGACTGAGCAGTAATATATTTCTCTCCCCCTTGGTGGGAGTGGAGATGACCCATCTATAAGTATATACAGTACATACACACACAGCACAAGGCCGTGTTCTCACTACGAGACGTTTCTCTAGGCTGCATTTCCTCTGACATCCACAAGGTAGTGATCTCCCTTCTATCCAGACAGGAAGTCTCTATGGAAGACAGGAAGTGATGTCAGGTATAAATAGGAAGTTCCGGGTGAAAGGTGAGTGGGGAGGAAATAGAGATGAGACGTTGCTGGAAGGGGCTGCAGAGGAGGTAATAAGATCTTATTTTCTATTTACACCCAGTAACCCCCCCGTCATGTCCGTCCTCTTCCTCCATAGTCACTGTGACCTCTTTTATCTCCAGCAGATGATGATACACACATATATAGTGTGGAAACCTAGATTAACCCCTTCAGGCTCAGAATATTTCCCCACTTACGGGTCCGGAACATTCTCTTCATTTTGGAGATGTGTCAACTTTCCCACCAATCACCTTCTCACCTCATCAGTTTATACTAATGGATTATATGATAATACGGGATGGAGGTTTTATTAACCAAGGAAGATTTTACCCCCTTCCTGACCAGGGGGTATTTTGCGATTTGTCACTGCGTGACTTTAATGGACAATTGCGCGGTCGTGCGACGCTGTATCTAAACGAATTTGGCGTCCTTTTTTTCCCACAAACAGAGCTTTCTTTTGGTGGTATTTGATCACCTATGCGATTTTTTGATCATGCGCTATAAACAAAAAAAGAGCATACATTTTGCAAAAATAGCAATATTTTTCACATTTTTTTATATGAAATTCCCCCCCAAAAAAATGTAAAAATCAAAATTTTTTAACATTTTCGGCCAATTTGTTTTATGCTACCTATGTTTGGTAAAAAAAATCACAAAAAGCGTATTTTGATTGGTTTGCGCAAAAATTATCGCGTTTACTAACAAAGGGAAAGATTTTTGTCATTTCTGTTGTTTTTTTATTTAACGCGTAATGGCGGCAATCTGCGATTTTTTTTTTTTTTTTTTTTTTGCGGTACTGCGACATTGCGGTGGACAGATCGGACCCTTGACTGACATTTTTGACACTTTTGGGGTTACCAGTGACATTTCTACAGTAATCAGTGCTATACATATGCACTGTTACTGTAAAAATACACTGGCAGTGAAGGGGTTAACTTTTTTTGAAAGGGAGGGGCTATGTGTGTCCCTAGGGGCGTGCTTTCTACTGTGATTGGCTGTGGCTTCAGATGTATGAAGATTGATCAACGGTTCTACCCCTCCGGGGGCGCGCGCTCGCTCCCTAGACCCTCACAAGCTAGTGACGTAGCCCTACGTCACTTTGCCTGTGAGGGGCTGACTGCCGACGTAGATCGGCGTTAGGCAGTCGGCAAGTGGTTAAGAGGTGGATTTATAATACATATGTTTGATTTTATAATCTTTATGGAGGAGGAAATAACTATTTCTGATGTCTGTGAAGGTTCAACACAAGGGATGTGTCTGGATGGTGACTGTATCATTGTGTGTGTCAGGTTCCTATAAGGTGTCAGGGTGTCACTGTCTATTTCTCCATGGAGGAGTGGGAGTATTTAGAAGGACACAAGGATCTCTACAAGGACGTCATGATGGAGAATCAGCCGCCCCTCACATCACCGGGTAAGAGAAGACTTTATTGTAAAGGAGAGAGCAGTACGGAGGCTCCACCTAGATCCCCCATCATCTGATAAACACATAGAAACAATGTATTCAGTCAGTGTGTGTGTTTCCTACAGATGGATCCAGTAATGGGAACCCACCAGAGAGATGTCCCCGTCCTCTGTATTCCCGGGATTCCACACAGGAAGGTCACACCATCCCCCACCATCATCAGGTAGATGAGGAACAATCACTGATAGTATCATTAGGATCTGTACATTATCTGCATTGTTACCATTGATGTCATTTTTATTATATATTCAGAGTGGAAACCTGAAAGATTCTAAAGTTGAGGTTAAAGAAGAGATAAAAGAGGAGGATGATGAGGATGGGGTCATAGAGGAAATACACAAAGATCTGTACCAGGACACCATGGTGGAGTCATCCAGATGCAGAATCCCACCAGAGAGATGTCCCCATCCTCTGTATTCCCGGGATTCCACACAGGAAGGTCACACCATCCCTCACCATCATCAGGTAGATGAGTGACAATTATTGGTAGTTATGATTTATACACAAGCATGTTTGTTACAATGAATGTTTTATTATATATTCAGAGTGGAAACCTCGGGGATGATAATATTGCTGTAAAAGAAGAGTATAAAGAGGAGGATGAGGAGTATGGAGTGATGGAGAAGTTTTCAGAAGGACACAAGGATATGATGGAGCCACCTAATGGGAACCCACCAGAGAGACGTCCCCGTCCTCTGTATTCCCGGGATTCCACACAGGAAGGTCACACCATCCCAACATGTTACAAGGTTGGCAGGACGGAGCATCTAGAACTGTGGTTCTCAACTCCGGTCCTCAGGACTCATTAACAGGCCAGGTTTGCAAGATAACTGAAATACATCACAGGTGATATAATTTGCTGCTCAGTGATTGCAGTACTCTAGTCTCCATCTCCCCAAGGTAATATTTAAAATCTGGCCTGTTAGTGGGTCCTGAGGAATGGAGTTGAGAACCACTGATCTAGAACATGGACTGGTGGAGATGATATGTGGATTTTGTATGTAAGCTTATATTTTACAGATGATATTCTCTCTTATTTTCTTGGTTTAGAGTGGAGATCCAATCGATATAGAATTTGAGGTTAAATCAGAAGAAGAAGAGACGTATGTGAGGGATGATCAGCAGTCTATGGAGGAGGATGGAATAACGGGGACATTTATAGAGGAGGACACTCCTACAGAGATCAGCACAGGTGGGTCATTAACACAAAATACATTCCTCCACCCATACTGCTCACTGATTGGTCCAGAGTAGGGCGGGGACTGGGTGATATCAGCCTGTAATCCCCTGGTCACTTTCCTGAGCTGTGTTCCCCGTCCTGTATTCCTGTATTTCTCTCGGATAATCTTCCTTCTCTGTGCTGCAGACACAATTTATGTCTCTAGACTGGATTTATGGAGATTCTGGGGTTCAGCTGGCAGAAAAATTTTCGATTTCACCATAGATGTTGCTCAGTCTAGACACCTGGGGTATGTACTTTGAGTCTTCTGCCCCATGCCCGGGTCTAGCAAGATCTCTGACAGAACAATTCTCCCGGGGTTACTTGCTCTGTTATTTGCTGGCTGTGCCGGGTGGAGGGATATGTCTGTATAGTCTCACACCCAAGTCACTGAGTGCAGTCTCAGGAGATGGGAGGCAGCGGTGTGGGACCTCTGCAACTGATTACTGAACACAAATATTATGAGTCCTGATCCCTGCACTATATACTCTATGTTGTACATTACATACTCCTGACCCCTGCACTATATACTCTATGTTGTACATTACATACTCCTGACCCCTGTACTATATACTCTGTGTTGTACATTACATAATCCTGACCCCTGCACTATATACTCTGTGTTGTACATTACATACTCTTAAAGTGGAGTTCCACCCTAATTTTATACTTACCTCCATCTTCTCGCTCCGGGTCACCTGAAAAACAAATGGCTAATCGCATTTTTTTTTTTTTTACTTACCTTGTAGCGAAGAAAAAATATTTACCTTACTTCCTTCTTCCTCCTTCAACGGCCACGGCGATTCGTCACTTCCTGGCTCTGCAATGATTCCTGGGAGCTGAACGTCATCGCTCCCAGGAATCATTGCGCCTGCACCGGCCCCGTCGTCAGTTCCGGGGCGTGCGCGTCATCCCCTTCTAAACAGCTTCTGGGCATGCCCAGAAGCTGTGGAGGGATGACGCGCGCGCCCGGAAGTGACGGCGGGGCCGGCGCAGAGCATCGTGGGACCGAAGAAGGCGGAAGAGGACGCCGAAGAGGATCGCGCTGGCTTCAAGCTGCCCACATCTGAGATGGCAGCGCTGGACAAGACTTTTTCAAGGTAACTATTTGTCCTAACAGGTAAGTGCAACCCGGGACAGATAAGAGGCTAGCCATTGTGGAATGCACTAGCCCTGACTGTCCCGGGGGGATTTAAAAAAAAAAAAAAATTCCAGGGTGTAACTCCGCTTTAACCCCTGCACTATATACTCTGTGTTGTACATTATTTACTCTTGGCCTCTGCACTATATACTCTATGTTGTACATTACATAATCCTGACCCCTGCATTATATACTCTGTTATACATTACATACTCCTGACCCCTGCACTATATACTCTATGTTGTACATTACATACTCCTGACCCCTGTACTATATACTCTATGTTATCACATGGGGCAGGGGGTTGGTGGTTGCACCCTGTAATCTCGGGGGGAGGGGGTTTTGCAGCCTGTCACCTCAGGGAGGGATGCAGCTTATCAGCTAGTGGGGGATGCGGTGGTTGCAGCCTGTCACCTCAGGGGGAGGGGGGGTACAGCTTATCACCAGGGGGTGTGTGTGCGGTGGTTGCAGGCTGTCATCTCATAGGGTGTAGTCACCTTGAGTGGGAAGGGGGTTGGTGCAGCTTGGGTCTCACCAGTGCTATGAGATCCTCTCCCCTGCCCAGCTCTCTCCTCTCCTCCCCTCCTTCTTCTTCTTCCTGACCAAAGAGAGAAAGGCATAGTGGTGCTAGGAGAAGGGGAGCGGGCACCCTCTGGTGTGTCGGAGGGTGACAGTGCAGGATGTGCTGGCTTGCTCCGCCCATTGCCAACCCCTGCTGTATGTCCTGGTTCCCAGCAGTTCACCAACCAGCACCTGTCCTTGGCCCGGGTGTTGGGGACACAGTTGAGAAAGGGATTAAGGACAGAGATTCCCCACGCCCTTTCTCTGCAGCCTCAGCTGCACTCTGTGCTGAGGCTTCCTGTTCATTCACAAACTGAAGCATAGGAAAACCCGTTTACTATGCTTCAGTGATGAATGGAAACAGGAGCGATCGGTACCGATCACTTGATGTGCTCATTATGGAAAGGAAGGGCTGGTAAAATATTTACCGGCCCCTTCCCCCTCTCTCCATCCTGAAATCGATTCTCCTGTTTATCTGGAGGAGCTACCAATGGAAGAGCAGAGGAGGGAACCCGGCAGTGCTGTGTGGGGAGCTGCAAGAGTTGGCAATAAAGCAGTTCCACATCTCAGCAGCAGGGCCGGCAGTACAGCTGTATCAGCAGCCCTGGCAATAATCATGTTTTGTCAGCAGGGACGGCTCCCCACGGGCAGAACGTAATGGCGCTGTGGGAGGGATTCCTCCATCAACACTGACTGTGTTACAGGAAAGAAAACTGCATTATCTATGGCTTGCTTAATGTGCATGGGGTGATTAGGGTGGGCCCAGGCACTCCCGGCACACCACATGCACAAGTCTACAGAGGAGATGTAAGATTCTCATAGACAAAGCTGTCTGATGTGGGCGGAGTCCTGTTTTAGGGGAACCAATCTGCTGATGTCTAGTAATAATCTTTGTATTTCTATTTTAGTAGATGGACGGGAGATGAGGAAAACCTCAGAGGATTGTCTCACTTTGTCTCCAGACTGTAAAGTAGAAGATGAGGACATCACACAGTATAGTCCAGGAGAAAACCCGGCGACCTCAAATGTCCATCCGGCACCACACAGTGTAGATGGACCATCGTATTCCTCTTATCCTGAGGAACCTCAGACTGTGAGGGACGGTGCCGGACCATCGTATTCCTCTTATCCTGAGGAACCTCAGACTGTGAGGGACGGTGCCAGACCATCGTATTCCTCTTATCCTGAGGAACCTCAGACTGTGAGGGACAGTGCCGGACCATCGTATTCCTCTTATCCTGAGGAACCTCAGACTGTGAGGGACGGTGCCAGACCATCGTATTCCTCTTATCCTGAGGAACCTCAGACTGTGAGGGACAGTGCCGGACCATCGTATTCCTCTTATCCTGAGGAGCCTCAGACTGTGAGGGACAGTGCCGGACCATCGTATTCCTCTTATCCTGAGGAACCTCAGACTGTGAGGGACGGTGCCAGACCATCGTATTCCTCTTATCCTGAGGAACCTCAGACTGTGAGGGGCGGTGCGGGACCATCGTATTCCTCTTATCCTGAGGAACCTCAGATTGTGAGGGACAGTGCCGGACCATCGTATTCCTCTTATCCTGAGGAACCTCAGACTGTGAGGGACAGTGCCGGACCATCGTATTCCTCTTATCCTGAGGAACCTCAGACTGTGAGGGACAGTGCCGGACCATCGTATTCCTCTTATCCTGAGGAACCTCAGACTGTGAGGGATGCTGCAATCCTTCCAACACATAAGAGCTTTTCCTGTCCTGAGTGCGGGAAATGTTTTTCAAACTCCTCCAATCTTAACACACATCAGAGGTGTCATACAGGGGAAAAGCCGTATTTCTGTGCCGAGTGCGGGAAATGTTTCAGAGTTAAATACAGACTTAATGAGCATAAAAGATCTCACACAGGTGAGAAGCCGTATTCTTGTTCTGAGTGCGGGAAATGTTTTTCAATGAAGTCCACTCTTTCCACACATCAGAGATCGCACACAGGGGAGAAGCCGTATTCCTGTCTTGAGTGCGGGAAATGTTTTTCAATGAAGTCCACTTTTTCCATACATCAGAGATTGCACACAGGGGAGAAGCCATATTCCTGTCTTGAGTGCGGGAAATGTTTTTCAAAGAAGTCCACTCTTTCCATGCATCAGAGATCGCACACAGGGGAGAAGCCGTATCCCTGTCTTGAGTGCGGGAAATGTTTTTCAATGAAGTCCACTCTTAACACACATCAGATATTGCACACGGGGGAGAAGCCCTATTCCTGTCTTGAGTGTGGGAAATGTTTTTCAATGAAGTACACTCTTTCCACACATCAGAGATTGCACACGGGGGAGAAGCCGTATTCCTGTTCTGAATGCGGGAAATGTTTTTCAATGAAAACCACTCTTTCCAGACATCAGAGATTGCACACGGGGGTGAAGCCGTATTCCTGTTCTGAATGCGGGAAATGTTTTTCATGGAAGTTCAGTTTTTACAAACATCAGAGATTGCACACGGGGGAGAAGCCGTATTCCTGTCCCGAATGCAGTAAATGTTTTTCAACGAAGTCCACTCTTACCAAACATCAGAGATTGCACAAAAGAGAGAAGCCATATTCCTGTCTTGAGTGCGGGAAATGTTTTTCTCAGAAGATCAATCTTTACAAACATCAGAGATCACACAAGGCGAAGAAGCTGTATTCCTGTTCTGAGTGTGGGAAATGTTTTCAAACGAAGTCTGGTCTTAACATACATCGGAGATCGCACATGGAGGTAGAGCCACTTTCCTCTTCTGATTGGAGGAAGTGTAACTCACAGAAGTCCTCTGTTTACAGTCATTTGAGATTGGACACGGAGGAGAATGAACTTTCTTGGTCTGAGTGAGGCAAATGTTCCTCACTGAAGTCCTGTCTTCCTGTACATCAGGGATCCCACACAACCCCTGAGGTGTATTAGTGCCTTGAGTGCGGGAAATGTCTTCTATATGAATGTTGGTGGACATTTGGGGAAGAAGCACACCCTGATATACACCTCAGATATTATTATTATTCAATTACACTTTACAATGTAGAGGGGGGACAGTACGGTTCAGGAGGTGGCCTGGGTGCAGTTCTTTCATGACTAAGTGAGTTTTCAGGGATCGCGTAAAGGTGGACAGGGTGGGGGCTGACTGAACATACTTGGGCAGGGAGTTCCAGAGGAGGGAAGAGGCTCTAGATAAGTCCTGGAGGTGAGCATAGGAGGAGGAATTAATGGAGCAAGAGATGAGGAGGTCTTGGGAGGAGCTGAGAGTACGATTTGGGCGATATCTGCAGATGAGATTAGTGATGTAGCTGGGGGCGATGTTGTGTATGGCCTCATATGTTGTGGTTAGTATTTTCAATTTTAGACAGTGGGGGAGGGGAGAGGGGTGGAGGACACTGAATGGAAGCTAGTGGAGTGATTGGCAGAGAGGGGTGGAGGACACCGAATGAAAGCCAGGGGAGGGATTGGCAGAGAGGGGTGGAGGACACTGAATGGAAGCTAGTGGAGTGATTGGCAGAGAGGGGTGGAGGACACCGAATGGAAGCCAGTGGAGGGATTGGCAGGGAGGGGTGGAGGACACTGAATGGAGGCCAGTGGAGGGATTGGCAGAGAGGGGTGGAGGACACTGAATGGAGGCCAGTGGAGGGATTGGCAGAGAGGGGTGGAGGACACTGAATGGAAGCCGGTGGAGGGATTGGCAGAGAGGGGTGGAGGACAATGAATGGAAGCCAGTGGAGGGATTGGCAGAGAGGGGTGGAGGAAACTGAATGGAGGCCAGTGTAGGGATTGGCAGAGAGGGGTGGAGGAAACTGAATGGAGGCCAGTGGAGGGATTGACAAAGAGGAGCAGCAGTCGTGGATCGGTTAGTAAGGTGTATTAGTCTAGCAGCAGCATTCATAATAGAATAAAGGGAGGAGGAGCCTATGTAAAGGTCAGCCAGTGAGGAGGGAGTTGCAGTAGTCGTGGCGGTAAATCTCCAGGCAGTGAATAAGTTGTTTTGTGTTGTTTTTAGTCAGGAAGCAGAGAATTCTGGAAATGTTGCAGAGGTTGAGGAGGCAAGATTTAGCCAGTGAGTAGATGTGGGGAGAAGGAGAGGTCAGAGTCTAGGATTACACCCAGCACCTTGGCATGTGTGGAGGGACCAATGGTTGTGCCATTGATCATAATGGTAAAGTCATGGGGAGGGGATCGGGGAGGAAGAAATATTACAAGCTCAGTTTTAGAAAGATTGAGTTTGAGGAAGTGATGTGGTAGAGATGGTATTGGAAGACATTGGAGATTATCAACTGGCCCAGGGAAGAGGTATAGCGAGAGAATAGGAGGGGCCCAAGGACGGAGCCTTGAGGTACCCCAAAAGAAGGAGGAAGAGGTGGTATTGTATGTGACACTGAGATAGGTAGGAGGAGAACCAGGAAAGAGCGAATCACGAAGTCCAAGTGAGTGGAGTTTGTTGAGAAGGAGTGAGTGGGCAACTGTGTCGAAGGCAGCAGAAAGCTCCATGAGTATGCGGTATTGGCCGTTGGTTTTAGCAGTTAGCAGGTCATTGGTGAGTTTCAGTAGGACTGTTTCTGTGGAATGTTGTGGGGAAAAGCCGGACTGTAGTGGATTGAGAAGGTTGTTGTCAGTGAGGTAGTAACTCATACGGTTGTGGACAAGGTGCTCAGGAAGCTTGGAGGCAAACGTGAGCAGGGAGTTCGGTCTTAAGTTATTCTAACAGGTGGGGTCCAGTCAGGGTTTTTTAAGTACGGAGATAACCAGTGCATGTTTGAACTGGGAGAGAAAGGGACTGGAGGAGAGGGAGAGGTGAAAGATGTGGTTTAGAGAGTTTAGGATAGGTGGTTGCAGTAATTGTGAGGGGACAGGTGGTGAGGTGGGCTGTGAAAAGGTTGTTGGTAACTTCCTTAGTGGTGACAGGGCTGAAGGAGGAAAGTAGTGTGGTGTAGGACCTGGTGTGTTGGTTTGGAGAGGTAGCCGGGCTCTGGAGATCTCAAAGTAACGCATAAAATGGCCTGGTCATGAAGGGGGGTAAAACCTTCCGGGGCTGAAGTGGATAAAGGCGCTATAAACAAAATACTGAATATGTTGAAAAAAATATTTTTTTATTTCTATTTTCTGTCATAAAACATCAATAAAATCAAATTTCTTCATAAATTTGGCCCAAAATGTATTCTTCTGCATGTCTCTGGTAATAAAAATCCCCAATCAGTGTTTATTGATCGCTTTGTGTGAAAGTTCTCACGTCTACAAATTATGGGATATATATTTGATCCCGATGTACTGACGGCCAATCTCATTTCGTAAGGCTAGAAAACACCAGGACAGCACAATTACCCCCCAAATCACCCCTTTTTGGAAAGTAGACAATCTGAGGTATTTAGTAAGAGGCATGGCCAGTTTTTTGGAGTTGTAATTTTTTTGTCACAATATTTCTGAAAATAAAGAAATTGAATACATTTTTTTTTTTTCCACCCCGTCACCAGTGCAGTACAGCGCCATCATATGACTGGAGTGGTGGTGATCAGGGACACTGACGGGTGACAGGATGTTAAAAAAAAAAAAAGTAATTTTCTCTTACGTCCTCTGACAGTCGTCGCCCGTTCATACAGCCTTCACTTGTGGGTAATGGCGCCCTCTGCAGGAGTAAGCTAGGCAGTTAGAAATGGTAATAAAAAACCTTTCTATACTTAGACACACCTCTAGGAGGCCGACCCTCAGCCATTATCCTGATCCAGTTATCACTGGTCCTCAGTTTTATGCTGCCTAGCATCAGAAGTAGGCTAACTCTTCCCAGCTGGGATCTAGCGTCTCAGTTTCTTTGTTTTTTTTCCCAAAATATGTTTTATTCTTTTGAAAATAGCTTTTTATTTCTCTCACTATCGCTAGTAAGTCAGGGTTTTTTCCTGGAGGACTACAAGCAACAGCAGAGCTGGGCCTCGCACTGGATAATATGGATCCTTATGGAGTCCCATCCTGCCAAGGAGCGTCGCAGGTTACTGGTGCGCCCAGGCCTCGCAACGACAATGCCCCTCGGGATGGGCACGAGCCCGTGGAGGTCCATCTTCGCCGCGGGTGTCTCAAATCCGGAACGCCCGCGTGTTGCTAGCATCCCTCCCTGGCTGACGGCACCCCCACTCAGGGTGGGAGGTCTCCTGTATCAGAGCGGTGCCCGCTTCTTCTGGACTGGTGAGTACTACTACCCCTTTGTCCCTGGAACTGGGTTCTGTGGGGGGGTTCTCTGGGCCTACTCTTAGGGGATGGCAGTGCTGGTGGTCTCTGTGGTATCCCCCTTCTGGCTAGTGTGGTAAATTCCCCTCCCTCCATGAAGGCGTTGTGCGGTGCAATCTGCTGTACCTGGGGGGGGCTCTATAACATCCAGGGGTTCTCTTTGGGGTTCCCTGTGGTGGCCAGATAGTCCATGAAATAAAATGCAAATAGGTTGAAAAAGGCGCTACTTATAAATATATGTAAAGTGCTAGATAAGATGGTGTACCACGCAAATGGTGAAACCAGAAATCATAAAATGCACAAGTGCCAAGGTTACCCCAATGGTCTGGGAGAAATACCCAATTACTGTCCTGAATCAGACAGTGTGCCGTGAACAAAATAAAGCTGCAAGTACACCATTCAAGTACACCATTTTAAGTACATTGAAGAGATATTGCAGGAAACTGAAGAGATTGAATAGATCCTGCAAGAGATTGGCTTGGAGTTTGCAACTGACTCATCTGTATTTTTTGCTGGCTATTGCTTGAGAAGGGGAAAGGAATTTGGTCAGGTGTTTGCTATTTGCATTTGCTAATGAGACTAGCCCATTAAGGTGTTAGAATTGTTGCTGGGGGAGGAGCTGTGAAGGAGTGTGTATATATAGAGAAATACTAATTAGCTGGTCTAATTCAATTAGCTGCAAGTACACCATTCAAGTACACCATTTTAAGTACATTGAAGAGATATTGCAGGAAACTGAAGAGATTGAATAGATCCTGCAAGAGATTGGCTTGGAGTTTGCAACTGACTCATCTGTATTTTTTGCTGGCTATTGCTTGAGAAGGGGAAAGGAATTTGGTCAGGTGTTTGCTATTTGCATTTGCTAATGAGACTAGCCCATTAAGGTGTTAGAATTGTTGCTGGGGGAGGAGCTGTGAAGGAGTGTGTATATATAGAGAAATACTAATTAGCTGGTCTAATTCAATTAGCTGCAAGTACACCATTCAAGTACACCATTTTAAGTACAGTGAAGAGATATTGCAGGAGATAGTCAGGAGGAAGGCTGGAAGGTGGAAAACTAAAAAAAAAAAAAAGGTAAGATTTGTTTGACTTAAATTTACATTTTTTTTTTCTCCTCTTTAAAATGGCAGACTTGGTTCAGTGCAGGAATTGTTGTGCATTTATTTCATGTTCCACTCTTTGGAGATTCGGATGCTGTCAGATCTGTAGGCAATTCTCCTTACTGCAGCAGGAAATTGCATTTTTGAAATCAGAGATATTTAAATTATCTGTTAAACAAACTCCAGCTGGGACTGCTGCAATGCCACTGCCACAGAGGACCCCCAGAAATGGCAGATGGGTTACTGTAGGTTCTGGAAGACTTAGAGTGGTGGATAGAAGACAAGTCCCACAGTCGGTGGTTCTCCAAAATTCATTTGCAGCACTCTCAGAATGTAAGGACAACATGGATATGGACTCAAGCACAGAGGGTGAGAAACCATCGACTCCTATGTCTAATGTATGCAAGACTGCAGCCAAGGACAAAAAAGATAAAGTGAAGTCTCAAAGGAAGCAGCTGTTGCTGGGTGATTCAATCATAAGAAGTGTGGAGCTTAAAGAAAATGGTTCTGTGAGATGTCTCCCTGGTGCTACTGCTAGGCGAGATAGAAGACGTATTATTAATATTGTTAAGCAAGCAAAGCAGGAAGGGGACGTGGATGTTCTTGTCCATCTAGGGACAAATGACCTGGCTTGCAATGAAATGTCAGAGGTGAAAAAATCTTTTATCACACTTGGAAATGACATACAGCATTTTGCATCCACCATTTCATTTTCTGAAGTTCTGCCTGTGCATAATGTTCAGAATGATAGGCAGAGGCGCATAAAGGAGTTCAACATATGGCTTAGTAAATGGTGTCAAGAGCAAGGATTTGGCTTTGTTTCTCATGATAGCTCTACTTGGAATAGAAAGGAACTGTACAAAAAAGATGGTTTGCACCTTTCTCTCAAAGGAACAAATGTACTTAGTGAACAACTCCAAGAATTTGCGAAAGAGTATTTAAACTAGGAAGGGGGGGCAAAAGAGTGAAAATACAAGAGTCCAATTGCCCCCCGAAACAATGCCAGAACAGGTCAGAAGCACAGAGGTTAAGAAATGATAAGCTCAGAGTCCTGTCTACAAATGCTCGCAGTTTAGGTAAAAAAATCAATGAACTTGGGTCAATAATGGAATCTGAGAATGTAGATTTAGTGGCTGTTACGGAGACATGGTTTAATAAAAGAAATGACTGGGACATAACCATACCAGGGTACTCTTTATACAGAAGAGACAGAGAAGGCAAGAAAGGAGGAGGAGTGGCCCTGTATGTGAAAGATAGCATTAAATCTAACCTAATACAAGTTGGTGAGGCCAACATAGAGTCAGTTTGGGTTACGTTGCAGTTTGCTAATCATGCAGTAACTCGTGTAGGTGTGATATATAGACCACCTGGTCAAGTTAAAGAACTAGATGATCTACTAGTTGAAGAAATAGCTAAAATGACAATGAAAGGAGAAGTTATCATTATGGGAGATTTCAATCTTCCAGATATAAACTGGAAAACCAAAATAGCAAGTTCTACCAGGAGTACAGATATTCTAAATTCCCTACTGGGGTTGTCTCTGCAACAAGTGGTTGAGGAGCCAACCCGGAGGGAGGCCATTTTGGATCTGGTATTCACAAATGGGGATTCGGTATATGATGTCATTGTAGGCGAAACCTTGGGATCTAGTGATCACCAGTCAGTGTGGTTTAATATAAGAACTGTGAAAGAGTCACACCACACAAAAACAAAAGTTTTAGATTTTAGAAAAACAGACTTTTCAAAAATGAAATTAGTCATAAATGAGTCCTTATCAGACTGGAACGGATTACATGGAGTCCAGGAGAAATGGGACTACTTAAAAGGTGCATTATTGAAGGCAACAGAAAATTGCATTAGACTTGTCAGTAAAAGCAAAAAAAGGAAGAGACCACTGTGGTACTCAGCAGAAGTGGCCCAAATCATTAAAAATAAAAAGCTAGCATTTTGTAATTATAAAAAAACCCAGAGCAATGAAGATAAGGAAATCTACAAGATTAGGCAGAAAGAGGCCAAGCAAGTTATAAGAACTTCTAAAGCGCAGGCAGAAGAAAAACTAGCTCAGTCTATGAAAAAGGGGGATAAGACATTCTTCAGATATATAAATGAAAAAAGGAAATTAAAACAAGGAATAACTAAATTAAAAACAAAGGACGGAAGGTATGTAGAAGAAAATAAAGGGCTAGCTGACTGCCTTAATGAATACTTCTGTTCAGTTTTTACAGAAGAAAAAGAAGGAGAAGGACCTCCACTTGAAAGGATGACTAATGAATCATTTGATGCATGTGTCTTTACAGAGGAAGACATTCTAAGATTGCTGTCTAAAGTGAAGACAAATAAGTCACAGGGTCCTGATGGGATACACCCAAGATTATTAAAAGAGCTTAGTGGTGAGCTGGCAAAACCATTAACAGATTTATTTAACCAATCATTAGTAACAGGAGTCGTCCCGGAAGACTGGAAATTGGCAAATGTCGTGCCCATTCACAAGAAAGGTAGTAGGGAGGAGTCGAGCAACTATAGACCAGTGAGTCTGACATCAATAGTAGGCAAATTAATGGAAACCCTATTAAAGGATAGGATTGTGGAACATCTTAAATCCCATGGATTGCAAGATGAAAAACAACATGGGTTTACTTCAGGGAGATCATGTCAAACAAATCTTATAGATTTTTTTGACTGGGTGACTAAAATAATAGACGGTGGAGGTGCAGTAGACATTGCATATCTAGATTTTAGTAAGGCTTTTGACACTGTCCCACATAGAAGACTTATCAATAAACTGCAGTCATTGAGCATGGACTCCCATATTGTTGAGTGGATTAGGCAGTGGCTGAGTGACAGACAACAGAGGGTTGTAGTCAATGGAGAACATTCAGAACAAGGTCATGTTACCAGTGGGGTACCTCAGGGATCTGTACTGGGACCAATTTTGTTTAATATCTTCATAAGTGATATTGCAAAAGGCCTCGATGGTAAGGTTTGTCTTTTTGCTGATGACACAAAGATATGTAACAGGGTTGATGTTCCTGGAGGGAAACGCCAAATGGAAAAGGATTTAGGAAAACTAGAAGAATGGTCAGAACTCTGGCAACTGAAATTTAATGTGGATAAGTGCAAGATAATGCACCTGGGGCGTAAAAACCCAAGGGCAGAATATAGAATATTTGACACAGTCCTGACCTCAGTATCTGAGGAAAGGGATTTAGGAGTAATTATTTCAGAAGACTTAAAGGTGGGAAGACAATGTAATAGAGCAGCACGAAATGCCAGCAGAATGCTTGGATGTATAGGGAGAGGTATAAGCAGTAGAAAGAGAGAAGTGCTTATGCCGCTGTACAGAACACTGGTGAGACCTCACTTGGAGTATTGTGCGCAGTACTGGAGGCCATATCTCCAGAAGGATATAGATACTCTAGAGAGAGTTCAGAGAAGAGCTACTAAACTAGTACATGGATTGCAGGAAAAAACTTACCAGGAAAGGATAAAGGACCTTAACATGTATAGCTTGGAAGAAAGAAGAGAGAGGGGATATGATAGAAACATTTAAATACATAAAGGGAATCAACTCGGTAAAGGAGGAGAGCATATTTAAAAGAAGAAAAACTACCACAAGAGGACACAGTTTTAAATTAGAGGGGCAAAGGTTTAAAAGTAATATGAGGAAGTATTACTTTACTGAGAGAGTAGTGGATGCATGGAATAACCTTCCTGCAGAAGTGGTAGCTGCAAATACAGTGAAGGAGTTTAAGCATGCATGGGATAGGCATAAGGCTATCCTTCATATAAGATAGGGCCAGGGACTATTCATAGGATTCAGATATATTGCGCAGACTAGATGGGCCAAATGGTTCTTATCTGCCGACACATTCTATGTTTCTATGTTTCTATGTTTCTAAGTGCTATGTGCAATAAATAAACAGAAAGTGGAGAAGCAGTGATCAGTCTATTGCAAAAACACTGTACAGTGCATGTGTTCAAATTCCAGTGGGGGTATGGTGCACACAAGAGCTCAAATAAATACGTAACAAATGTATAAAAAAGTGACAAAATAAGTAATGTTTGGAGGAAAGTTCTTCCTGAAAGTGCTGTGTGCAATGATAATAAAGGAAATATTAGTGAAATATAGATAAAAAGAGAATTCCAATGAAAACGAAAGAAGGTGCATTGACCTGTGTGACCACTAGGTGTCGCACTTCTCATACAACCTGTTGTTGCGAGTTGCAATGATAAAACAGGCTAATTTTCCGGGGTTACCTCCAGTCTAGGTGAGCAGATTTCAGACTATCTGTGTGCTCAAAAAGAGAGGAAGCCCCATGATGCAATATACAAGTGCAATCCAATGACAGAAGAAAGTAGTGACTCACGGTGTAGGCTGGTCGAAATCAGTGTACTAGACAGGAAGCTTCCGCGTTCCACGGCTCAGGCTCCAAAGACCGGAAGTGACGTATGACATTTTAGACTCCACCCTACGCGTTTCGTCAGCTTTCATATGCTTTATTTGGCGCCGTTTAGCGTGGCCACCATCTTGGGTGAGGGCAGGCTGGCTGGGCTCATTGTAAGGGCAGAAGCCATTTTAGATCCCTGTTCTGGCGCCGATCGGGCGCCATCTTGGATGTGGGCAAACGCCTAGTAAGGGTGGCAGCCATTTTGCCTGTGATTCCTCCCATTGCCTTACATTAGGCATAATTTTCCTGTGGATCAGGGTGGGCATAGGCCTCTAGGGGTTGAGGGGCTCCACAGATAGTGCAAGTTGCGGTGGGGGTCCGCGGGAAACGCCATTTTAAAGAGTCCTATTAATTTTAAATTACAATAATGGACTCCCTGGTTACCGATTTCCCAACAGACCTGGTTGGGGCTTCAGGTACTCCTGAATTCTCTTCCATGGCCTCTTTTTTTTTTTTTTTTTTTTGTTATGCTGCTCTTGCGATTTTTGGCGTCAAAAGAAGTTCTGCTGCTGTCTGAACGCACTGGCCATACATGGCCTATGCTCTTCTGACTCAGAGCCCCGAGGGGTCCCAGTCCTCCCATTCGGATGGTGAGGGGAAGGTGTCTTCCTCCATGGCGGCGCGGGAACGTGCCGCGGTTGATGCACTCCTTAGCTCTGTTAAGGTTTCCTTCGGGTCCCACACGGGCCAGACGTCGGGTCAGGTTTCCCCTGTCCCGGGAAGTTTCACAAAACCGTGGACGACCAGTGGCGTCCCATTAAGCATATGCTGACGGTACCTAAGCAGTTTTCATGCCGTTATCCTTTTGCGGATCCTGTTGTTATCCGTTGGACGGTGTCTCCTGCTGGGGACCACACTGTTTTTTCTAGACTATGTAGATCCTTTTTAATGCCGTGGAGGACTCCCCGGTGTTTTCAGGATCTGGCAGATAAGGCGTGGGAGATGCCTTTACCGCCATATCTACTTGATGGCGGGCTCCCTGCTCACACCTGTGTTTGCTTCTGGGATGGTTTCCCAAGCGGTCGCGGAATTGACCGGGGCACTAAGACGCACGTTAGTGGCGGAGTCGGTATCTCCGGCTACCCTGGACCTGGTGGATCAAGTGCCCCAGGCCTCTTTGATCACTTGGCTGTCTGCGGTCAGGGTTGTGATCTGCCGCATTGTGTGGCTAAGAAGCGGGTGGGCTGACCATGCTCCCAAATGACTGTGTCTGATGTCCCTTATGTGGGTTATCGACTTGCTGGGGACACTCTAGATGTGTTGATCTAAGGGCTTGCGGGGCGCAAAAGTGTTCTTTTGCACCAGGGCTCTAAGGGTGAATCTCCCTGCGCTAGGTGGGGCCTTCCCTTAACAGCTCATCGGGGGTCCTTTTGTGCCTTCGGGGCACGGGATAAAGGGAAGTCCTTCAAGTCCTCAAGTTGTAACGAGAAGCCATGGTCAGGTAACCAAGGGTGGTCGGGCCGGTTCGGCGGCACAGTCCACCTCTGCCTACGGCCCTTTTCAGGGGTGGGGGGGAATGTCTGCCTTATTTTCAGGAACCCTGGTTGACCTGAATCCGGGACAAATGGGTTCAAGCACTGTTCGTTCAGGGTACGTGACCGGGTTTCGATCTCGCCCCACAGACAGGTTCTTTTCCATCACATCTCCCTCTGACTCCTTGCCTTCCGGAAGTCGGCTCTGCCTCTTTTGGTTCGCCTCTCATACCTGGGGATGGTTCTGGACTCCGCTCCAGCAGAAGTCTTTCTCCCGAAGGACTAGCTCCGGACCTTACAGAGCGGGATCTGGTCCCTCAGGGATACCGATACCTCCTCTCTGCGGGCCTGCATGCGGTCCCTGGGTCTGATGGTTTTCAGCTTTTGAGGCTGTCCCTTTTGCTCAGTATTCACACGTGAACTCTGTAAGCTGAGATTCTTGCCAGGTGGGACAGAACGCCTTTAGTCATTGGACAGGAGGATTTCTCTGAGCCCCGTCGCAAGATCTTTTGTGGTGGCTCCTTCCTGTCATCAACTCTGACACGAGGCAAGTCCTTCTGACCTCTGTTGTGGACGGTGATCACCACGGATGCCAGTCTGACGAACTAGGGTGGAATTCTGGGCATGCTTTGTGCCCAGGAGACGTGGTCGGCGGAGGAGGCTTTCTTGCCGATAAACGTTTTGGAGCTTCATGCAATCAAGCTGTGCTTGTTTCGTTGGTTAACTCGGCTACGGGGTTGCCCGGTTTGGGTACTGACGGACAACGCCACGGCTGTGACGTACTTCAATCACCAAGGGGGCACCGAGAGTGCCAAAGCGGCCAGGGAAGTGGCCGAGATCCTATCTTGGGCTGAGACACACGTTCCTGTGATTTCGGCAGTTCATTTTCCGGGGGTTGACAACTGGTAGGCGGACTATCTGAGTCGTCAGACCTGGGCAAGGGGAAATGGTTCCTGCATCCAGAGGTGTTTCGCCTCCTGTGTGCCCAGTGGAAATCTCTGGACGTAGATTTGTTTGCGTCCCGTCTCAACCACAAGGTGGGAAGGATCATGGCCAGAACCCACGATCCTCTGGCGGACACCACGGATGCGTTGGTGGTGCCTAGGCACCAGTATTGGCCGATTTATGCCTTCCCTCCGATTCAGCTGTTATCCAAGTTCCTCCGCAGGATGGAGTCGGAACGGATTCAAGTCACTCTGGTGGCCCCAGACTGGCCGCGCCGGTCTTGGTATGCAGACATCGTGCAGATGGTCGTCGAGCCTCCATGGCGGCTTCCGCTGAGAGACGATCTACTGTCTCAAGGGCCAGTCTTCCATCCTGCTTTACAGTCTCTGGCTTTGACGGCGTGGCTGTTAAAAGCCTAGTCTTGTGGGTCAGAGGTCTCCCAAATGCTGTCATTCCTACCTTATAGGCCTTTTAGGCTCGAAAAGCTACCTCTAGTAGGATTTATCATTGCACCTGGAAGGCGTTTATGGCCTGGTGCGAGTCGCATGGTTTCCATGCCCGCTCCTTCTCGGTGGCGAGGGTTTTGGCCTTCCTACTGGAAGGTGTGGATCAGCGCCTGGCGCTAACCACGATCAAAGGTCAGTTGTCAGCCTCTGCCGTTATTTTCCAACGTCCTTTTCGACTAATTCCTTGATTCGTACCTTTATTTCAGGGGTGCGGCATTTGGCTCTTCCGTGGAAGGCTCCCTTGCCTCCCTGGGACCTGAATTTGGTTTTGTCCGTTTTGCAACTGCCTCCCTTTGCAAACATCAGAGACATTCCTCTGCCTGTGTTGTCCCAGAAGTTTGCCTTTCTGGTGGCTATCCCCTCTGCTCGCAGAGTTTTCTGAATTGGCGGCTCTGTCTTGCCGTTCACCTTATCTGGTTGTTCATAGGGATGAAGTGGTCTTGCAACCCAGTCAATCTTTTCTCCCCAAGGTGGTGTCTGCTTTCCACCTCAATGAGAATATTGTTCTGCCTTCGCTTTGTGCAAAGCCCAAGCATCCCAAGGAATTCTCCTTGCATTCCTTGGATGTTGTTCGGGCAGTCAGGGTTACCTGCCTGCCACGGAGTCTTTTTGGACGTCCGATCCCTGTTTAGCCTTCCTGAAGGGCCTCGGAAGGTTTTTTCGGCTGCGTTCGCGGCAACTATTTTTTGAATGGATCAGACAGACGGTTGTTCAAGCCTATTCGATCAAGGGTCAGGTTCCTCCTTTCCCTGTGATGGCACCTTCTACTAGAGCTGTGAGTGCCTCTTGGGCATTTTTGCCATTAGGTTTCTGTGGCTCAGGTGTGAAAAGCGGCGACCTGGTCGTCTGTGCACACTTTCACAACATTCTGCGGAATTGCTGTACTGGCATCCTCAGATGCTTCCTTTGGCCACAAGGTTTTTAGTGCGGCGGGTTGTTTTGAGGAGATGTATTTTATTTTGTCTCTTCCTGGGCTGCTTTTTGGTTGTTTCATTACCTTTTCGGTAGGTTGCGTCTTGCCACCCCTCACACCTACACTGCTTTGGGACGTCCCACTAGTGAAGGCTGTATGAACGGGCTGCGACTGTCAGAGGACGTAAGAGAAAATAGAATTTTTGTAAGAACTTAACATAAAATTATTTTCTCTGAGTCCTCTGACAGTGGCCGCCCCCGCCCCTCTGGTTCTTGGATTTGGGGGTTATTGCCTTCCGGTACTGCTTGCTCCAAACTTAGGATAATGGCTGGGGTCGGCCCCCTAGAGGTGTGTCTAAATATAGATAAGTTTTTTATTAACCTTTCTAACTGCCTAGCTTACTCCTGCAGAGGGTGCCATTACCCACTAGTGAAGGCTGTATGACCGGGCGGCGACTGTCAGAGGACTCAGAGAAAATAATTTTATGGTAAAATCTTACAAAAATTAAGTTTTTATTCAATTTTTGAAACATTTGTAAAAAATGTTTTATTTTTTTTTTTACATCCTGTTATCAGAGAAGTTCAGTGTCTCCATAGTAACCCTGTACTACTCTTGGGAGGATGGGGGGGGGGGGGGGTGATCATGGATTTTAATTTAATTTTTTACATTTTCCTTGTTGATCCAATAAAGATCATTGTAACAGCAAATTTTCAACTGGGATCACTAGTAATCTGTGATTGGCTACAGCTAATCACATGGTACAGTGCACTGTGATTGTCCCAGGTACTATTTGATAGCTGTAGGCCAATCATAGCATAGTCCACACAGCTGTTATGAATGAATTAATTCTTAACAGCTTTGTTGATCTTGTCATCATGTGATCACATAGCAATCACCAGCCCCCGAGTACTGGGAACCGCGTAGGCACGCCCCCTCTTAACCCGAGCAGCCAAAATGATGTACATACATGTGAATTGTGGTCAGGAGTATATCATATACAGTCCAGGGTACAGAGTGTAGTGGTCAGGAGTATATCCTATACAGCCCAGGGTACAGAGTGCAGAGGTCAGGAGTATATTATATACAGCCCAGGGTACAGAATGCAGGGGTCAGGAGTATATCCTATACAGCCCAGGGTATAGAGTGCAGTGGTCAGGAGTATATCATATACAGCCCAGGGTACAGAGTCCAGTGGTCAGGAGTATATCATATACAGCCCAGGGTACAGAATGTAGTGGTCAGGAGTATTTCATATACAGCTCATGGTACAGAATGCAGGGGTAAGGAATTTATCATATACAGCCCAGGGTATAGAGTGCAGTGGTCAGGAGTATATCATATACAGCCCAGGGTACAGAGTGTAGTGGTCAGGAGTATATCATATAAAGCCCAGGGTACAGAGTGCAGTGGTCAGGAGTATATCATATACAGCCCAGGGTACAGAGTGCAGTGGTCAGGAGTATTTCATATACAGCCCAGGGTACAGAGTGCAGTGGCCAGGAGTGTATCATATACAGCCCAGGGTACAGAGTGCAGGGGTCAGGAGTATTTCATATACAGCCCAGGGTACAGAGTGCAGTGGTCAGGAGTATATCATATACAGCCCTGTGTATAGAGTGCAGTGGTCAGGAGTATATCATATACAGCCCAGGGTACAGAGTGCAGTGGTCAGAAGTATATCAATTACAGGACCACTACAGGAGAAGGATGCCTTCTATCAGTGGTCAGTGTAGTGGTCCCTACACTGGTGACCAATGGGAGAAGGATCCCCTTATATTAGTGGTCCCTTACATTTGTGACTAATTAGAGAAGGGCCACCTTATATCAGAAGTCAGGGTAGTGGTCTCTTACATTGGTAACCAATGGGAGAAGGACCCCTTATATCAGTGGTCAGTGGGAGTGAAAAGACTGCACCTCTAACAGATCAATGTCGATTTTTATTGAGAGACAGAAATTGTTCATTGCTCATGTAACCCCTAGAAACCTTTAGAGGAACTCGGGCCGAGAAAGGCTGGACTAGGCAGTAATATATTTCTCTCCCTCTTTGTGGGAGTGGAGATGACCCATCTATAAGGATTTACAGTACATACACACACAGCACAAGGCCGTGTTCTCACTACGAAACGTTTCTCGGGGCTGCAGTTCCTCTGAGCTCCACAAGATAGTGATTTCACGTCTACCCAGACAGGAAGTCTCTATGGAAGACAGGAAGTGATATCAGTGATAAATAGGAAGTTCCAGGTAAAAGGTGAGTTGGGAGGAAGTAGCGAGGAGACATTGCTGGAAGTGGCAGTAAAGGAGGTAATAAGATCTTATTTTCTATTTACACCCAGTAAACCCCCCCCCCCGTCATGTCCGTCCTCTTCCTTCATAGTCATTGTGACGTCTTTTATCTCCAGCAGATGATGATACACATATATATAGTGTTGAAACCTGGATGAACCCCTTCAAGGGCAGAACATTCCCCGACTTACGGGTCGGACTAGTTCCTTATTTTGGAGATGTGTCACTTTTCACACCAATCAACTTCTCACCTCATCAGTCTATACTAACAGATTATGTAACTTTTATTTGGAAGCGGGGGATGGTTTTTTTTTTAGAAAGTAATAGAATCTTCATCAGCATTCTTTGCAGGTGGATCAAGAATAACGGAAAATGGACTTCACAGAAAACAAATATTGTGATCCATTGAATCAAAGGATTAGAGACTCCCAAATTACAAAAAACACAGCAAACCCTAAACTGAATGTTCCTCTGCTTGTAATCCCACTAGGGGCGTTCTTCTCTGATAGAAACCCTCATATTATTCCTCGTACCTCCCCATCCTAATATTGTACAACCAGTACAGTCCACATCATTCTCTCTTATCAATTATTGGTCTATAGGAAATCTGTATAGATCACATGACCAATGAGGATGAAGGAGGACCCGAGTCACATGACTGAGAAGATACTAAACCTCACCCTGGAGATCATCTACCTGCTGACCGGAGAGGTGAGGAGGATTCTGGGAGGTCACATGACATCACTCTTATCTCTATTAATAAAACACAGACCTGACCGGAGAGGTGAGGGGGATTCTGGGAGGTCACATGACGTCACTACTATCTCTATTAATAAAACACAGACCTGACTGGAGAGGTGAGGAGGATTATGGGATTCTAACATGATATTCCTATTGGTTCTCCAATACAGAGATTTCCTCTTCTGAAGTCAGGTGATCATATGACCATCACAGTGCCTCCATGTGACTCCCTAAAACCTGAGAGACACAACATGCAGAAGGTTCTAGAAGTCACCAAGAAGATGATGGAGCTGCTGACAGGAGAGGTGAGCGGTGCTGGGAATTCTGGGACATTATCCAGTAACAGACAAGGGATGTGTCTGGATGGTGACTGTATCATTGTGTGTGTCAGGTTCCTATAAGGTGTCAGGATGTCACTGTCTATTTCTCCATGGAGGAGTGGGAGTATTTAGAAGGACACAAGGATCTCTACAAGGACGTCATGATGGAGAATCAGCCGCCCCTCACATCACCGGGTAAGAGGAGACTTTATTGTAAAGGAGAGAGCAGTACGGAGGGTCCACCCAGATCCCCCATCATCTGATAAACACATAGAAACAATGTATTCAGTCAGTGTGTGTGTTTCCTACAGATGGATCCAGTAATGGGAACCCACCAGAGAGATGTCCCCGTCCTCTGTATTCCCGGGATTCCACACAGGAAGGTCACACCATTCCTCACAATTACAAGGTCAGTGTGATGGAACATTTAGGATCATGGACTCGTAGAGATGATGTGTGGATTTTGTATGTGAGTTTATATTTTACAGATGATATTGTTGATCCTTCTCTTGGTTTAGGGTGAAGATCTGATAGATCATAAAGTTGAGGGTATAGCAGAAGAAGAAGAGACGTATGTGAGGGATGATCAGCAGTCTATGGAGGAGGATGGAATAACTGGAACATTTATAGAGGAGGACACTCCTACAGAGATCAGCACAGGTGAGTCATTAACACTAAATACATTCCTCCACCCCTCTAATGCTCACTGATTGGTCCAGAGTAGGGCGGGGGCTGGGTGATATCAGCCTGTAATACCCTGGTCAATTTCCTGAGCTGTGTTCCCCATCCTGTATTCCTGTATTTATAAACTGAATTTATGGAGATTCTGGGGTTCAGCTGGCAGCAAAATGTTGATTTTCACCATAGGTGATGCCCGGCCTAGGCACCTGGGGTATGTATCTTGGATCTTCTGCCCCATACCCGGGTCTAACAAGATCTCTGACAGAACAATTCTCCTGGGGTTATTTGCTCTGTTATTTGCTGGCTGTGCCGGGTGGAGGGATATGTCTGTATAGTCTCACACCCAAGTCACCGAGTGCAGTCTCAGGAGATGGGAGGCAGCGGTGTGGGACCTCTGCAACTTGTCTCATGTAAACATTTAAGGCTGCCACTGATTACTGAACACCAATATTATGAGTACTGACCATTACACTGTATAATTTATGTTGTACATTACATACAGTATTCCTGACCCCTGCACTATATACTCTATGTTGTACATTACATACTCCTGATCCCTGCACTATATACTCTATGTTGTACATTACATACTCCTGACTTCTGCTCTCTCCCCTCTACCAACTGCTATATATACACATAATATGGATTCTCTTTTGTTACACCCATTTCCTACCAGCTGGACATTTTATATCTAAAGATTTGATTGGAGGACAGACTTTTACATGGTGATAATAATGTGATAACATCCTCCAACTTTGGAACCTTGAACAGAAAGTGATAATGAGGGAGGAGTCCATCTTGGTTGGTTAGGGGAACCAATCTGTTGATGTCTAGTAATAATCTTTGTATTTCTATTTTAGTAGATGGACGGGAGATGAGGAAAACCTCAGAGGATTGTCTCACTTTGTCTCCAGACTGTAAAGTAGAAGATGAGGACATCACACAGTATAGTCCAGGAGAAAACCCGGCTACCTCAAATGTCCATCCGGCACCACACAGTGTAGATGGACCATCGTATTCCTCTTATCCTGAGGAACCTCAGACTGTGAGGGACAGTGCCGGACCATCGTATTCCTCTTATCCTGAGGAACCTCAGACTGTGAGGGACGGTGCCGGACCATCGTATTCCTCTTATCCTGAGGAACCTCAGACTGTAAGGGACGGTGCCGGACCATCGTATTCCTCTTATGCTGAGGAACCTCAGACTGTGAGGGACAGTGCCGGACCATTGTATTCTTCTTATCCTGAGGAACCTCAGACTGTGAAGGACAGTGCCAAACCATCGTATTCCTCTTATCCTGAGAAACCTCAGACTGTGAGGGACGGTGCAGGACCATCGTATTCCTCTTATCCCGAGGAACCTCAGACTGGGAGGGGTGGTGCCGTCCTTCCAACAGATAAGAGGTTTCCCTGTACTGAGTGCGGGAAATGTTTTTCAAAGAAGTCCAATCTTGCCATTCATCAGAGGTCACACACAGGAGAGAAGCCATATTCCTGTCTTGAGTGTGGGAAATATTTTTCAAATAAGTGGTATCTTTCCACACATCAGAGGTGTCATACGGGGGAGAAGCCGTTTTCCTGTTCTGAGTGTGGGAAATGTTTTTCAGATAAGTCCAATCTTTACACTCATCAGAGATCTCACACGGGGCAGAAGCTGTATTCCTGTTCTGATTGCGGGAAATGTTTTGTACAAAAATCAGACCTTGTCAAACATCAAAGGACTCACACGGGGGAAAAGCCGTTTTCTTGTTCTGAGTGTGGGAAATATTTTGCAAACAAATCCAGCCTCAGCAGACACCAATGGTCTCACACGGGAGAGAAGCCGCATTCCTGCCCTGAGTGCGGGAAATGTTATTTAGACAAGTCCAGCCTTTACAGACATCAGAGACTGCACTCAGGTGAGAAGCCGTATTCCTGTCTTGAGTGTGGGAAATGTTTTTCACAGAAGATCATTCTTTACAAACATCAGAGATCTCACACGGGGGAGAAGCCGTATTCCTGTTCCGAGTGTGGAAAATGTTTTTCAATGAAGTCCAATCTTTACACACATCAGAGATTGCACACGGGGGAGAAGCCATATTCCTGTCTTGAGTGCGGTAAATGTTTTTCACAGAAGTGCATTCTTTACAAACATCAGAGATCTCACATGGGGGAAAAGCCGTATTCCTGTCCTGAGTGTGGGAAATGTTTTTCAGTGAAATCCGATCTTTACAGCCATCAGAGATCACACAAGGAGGTAGAGCCACTTTCCTGTCCTGAGTGGCAGAACTGTGACCCACAGAAGTCCTCTGTTTACAGTCATCTGAGATTGGACACGGAGGAGAATAAACTTTAATGGTCTGAGTGAGGGAATTGTTCCTCACTGAAATCCTGTCTTCCTGTACATCAGGGGTTTCACACAACCCTGGAGGTGTATTAGTGTCTTGAGTGCGGGAAATGTCTTCTATATGAATGTTGGTGGACATGTGGGGAAGGAGCACACCCTGATATACACCTCAGATATACTCCATGGCTGATCTCCATCATGTAAGAAACACTTCATAAGGAGATCAGAGATCACCAAAGACATGGATGAAGTGTTGTCCCGTGTCGGCCATTGATAGCAGGAGAAAATAAAAATGGAGCCCTTACCTTTTATTGGCGGAGTGCATTTTGTGCGGGAAGATTTCACAAACACTTAAATAATGTAACACGTTGTGTATTGTATTTTACTTAAATTATTAAAGACTCCACCTCCACACTCCAGAAAAGTAATTTTCCTGACCTGTCGGATTTTTACCTTTTACTATTTCCCGATTTTATGACTGCAATCTTATAAAAGTGAAATGATAATAAAAAAATTTTAACCAAAAAAATATGTAACATAATGGAGATTTTCATATGTAGGCGGCCATCACACATGCATGTATGTAAGAGCTCTTGGGGGGAAAAGGGTTTAGGTGATTGGGTATAACTTTAACTTTTACACTTTTTTCACTTAACTTGTTATTGCTTTCTCAAAAGGGTTCAATATTCTCCTATGTGATTGGATATTGTGACAGGTTCTCTTTAATGAGACATCAGATGTTCGCTTGTCTCCCTCTCCTCTACATGGCAATATCTGCCAAGCCGGTTCAAGGCCCACAGGTGGGATAACAGAGCCTGGGAAACATGGGGGGGTTTTGAGCAAAAGTAGAAGGACCCTTATATAAGTGATCGGTGTAGTGGTCCCTTATATTGGTGACCAATGGGAGAAGGGCCCCCTTAAATGAGTGGACAGTGTAGTATTCACTTACTTTGATGACCAATGGGAGAAGGACCCCCCTTATATAAATGGTCTGTGTAGTGGCCCCTTACATTGGTGACCAAAAGGAGAAGTACACCCTTATATCAGTGGTCAGTGTAGTGGTCCCTTACATTGTTGACCAATGGGAGAAGGATCCCCTTATATCAGTGGTCAGTGTAGAATGTACCAAGTATGCAATTGGGCTGCCCTGCATCCAGCCTGCTTTGGGAACTGGCATTTAGAGCTGCCAAAGGTTTTGTGACAGATAATAGAGCACATCTGGTTACATACTCCGTGGACTGGCTGACATTTATCAAAATGAATCAGTCCTGGATTAGCAGCAGCTATGATGCCCCTGATGGAGATGTTGCTGTTTAAGTGTATTCTGGATCTAAGCTGCTTAGCTTTGTGGGTGTTGATTTAATCTGGAAGAAATATTTTGGTGTAGGTTTTATGGGCACAATTAACACCTTTGTTTAACGGGTACATATCATTTAAATTTTTGACAGCAAGGCAATTCTTGCTTTGATCAAGAGAACCTCTATAGGCTTACGGTGTGAAGGCACCTCAGACAAACAAAGACCATTTTGGACTGGGGGGGGGGGGCGCAAAAACTGCAGGACTGAGGGGGCCCAATGACTGTAAGACTGGGGGGATGCAGAGAATGAGGGACTGGGGGGGTGCAAAGATTGCAGGACTGGGGGGGTGCAACGACTGCAGGACTGGGGGGGCACAAAGACTGCAGGACTGGGGGGCGCAAAGACTGTAGAACTGGGGGAGATACAGAGAATGCAGGACTGGGGAGGGCGCAAAGTCTGCAGGACTGGGGGGGGGCGCAAAGACTGCAGGATTGGGGAGTGCAAAGACTGCAGGTCTGGGGGGGTAAATGAGAGACTGGTGTAGGAAACCACAGGGCTGGGAAGGGAGATACAGGGAGCCCATTGTTTGGGGGAGGGGGTAAAGCCCCGGATCCAAACAAAACAGGACATTCAGCCCCCTTCTCAATACATTCACTAAAACATTTCTCAGGGCTGCTGTTTCTCTGACCTCCACAAGGTGGTGATCTAATTTTTACTTAAATCAGGAGTCTCCATGGAATACAAACAGGAAGTGAGGTAATATAAGGACAGAAAGTTCCCGGGTCAGAGGTGAGTCGGGAGAAAGTAGAGAGGAGACATTGCTGGAAGTGGCAGTAGAGGAGGTAATAAGATCTTATTTTCTACTTCCGTGCTCTTCCTCCATATTCACTGTGACGTCTTTTATCTCCAGCAGATGATGATACACACATATATATAGTGTGGAAACCTAGATTAACCCCTTCAGGGGCAGAACATTTCCCCACTTACGGGGCTGAAACATTCTCCTTATTTCGTAGATGTGTCACCTTTTTCCTCCAGTTTCGACTCATCGGTCTATCCCTTCAGAGAGGACCTACTTCCTTCCTCTGGAGGTTCTAAAGATGCCCATACAGGGTTAGATTCTCTTTTGAGTGTTCGTAGAGCAATCGTTCATCAGAAAATTCTTTCTTGCCATCACCAAGTCGGCCAATTTTATTTGAAAGCAAATTTTGCCCAGACTGGCTATCCCAGTCGTTTCAATTACTATGTGTTTGATTTTTCGTAAGGAAATCCACAGTTAGAATTTTCCTAATTTGAGAAAAACTTTCCATCCTGCTCCTTTTGGATTTTATCGTTCGTACAGTTGAAAACAAGTGTCAATTCGACCCCACTAGAAAATTAAACAAACCTTCCAAAAATTAACATTTTCAGGGGCTAAAAAAAAATGGATTTTTTAATACAGACTTACCTGTAAAATCCATTTCTTGAAGTACATCACGGGACACAGAGTCATAAATCATAACATATGGGTTATATAGCCACCTACAGGTGAAGGACACTGGCAACCAATCAGAATTGATGCCCCCCTATTTAACCCCTCCGACACAGGAAGTACCTCAGTTTTGTAGCAAGCAATAAGGACCCCATAGAAGAGGGGAGGGACCTCTGTGATGTACTTCAAGAAATAGATTTTACAGGTAAGTCTGTATTAAAAAATCAATTTTTAATTTTGTACATCATGGGACACAGAGCCATAAATCATAACATATGGTATGTTCCAAAGCAATGCATCTGTGGGGAAGGGGCCCACCAAAAAATACCGCCATTTTAACCCCAAAAAAGGATTACACCACCACCTGCATAACACTACGGCCAATCACAGATTCCTCCTGAGTCCCAACATCCACTCGTTAGAAACGAGTGAACATATGCACCGACGACCAGGTCAGGGCCTTGCAAATCTGAGCCATAGAGACATGATGGCGATGTGCCCAAGAGGCACCTACTCCTCTGGTAGAATGTGCCTTTACAGGAAAAGGTGGAACCTTTCCTACTAAACCATACGCCTGGGTAATAACCTGGCAAATCCAAAAAGAAATCATAGATTTAGATGCTGCCAACACCTTTCTGGGGCCTTCTGGCAGTACAAACAAGATCTCGGTCTTACAAAATCTGAGGTGTTTCCTATAAGTAAAAAAGTGCACGCATTACATCAAGAGAATGCAATAACTTTTCCTCCTCTGAGTGAGGGGCTGGAAAAAAGGAAGGTAGTATAATGTCCTGTTTCAAATGAAAGGTGGACACCACCTTGGACAAAAAACCTGGGTGTGGATGTAAAATCACCCTCTCTTGATGAAATATCAAGAATGGCTCTTTACAAGAAAGAGCTGCTAGTTCCGATACCCTTCTAGCTGAAGTTATCAAAATCAAAAAGACTAGTTTCCTGGTCAAAAGAACCAGGGGAACCTCCCTCAAAGGCTGTTTTTGCAAAACTGCCAACACCAAATTTTAGTCATAAGGACATAATGATGGCTTCACTGGTGGAAGCAAATGTAACATTCTCCGGACGAAGGTCTGAACCAACGAATAGGAAGTGATTGGTTCCTGGAAGATGGCTAAAGCTGAAATCTGCCCTTTGATAGTGCTCAAGGCTAACTTCATATCTACACCTATTTGAAGGAAAGCTAGAATTCTCCCGATGATATATATGCGGGGATGCCATTTCCTGGTCTCACACCAGGAAATGTAGGATTTCCAAACCCTGTAATAAATGTATCTAGAGACTGGTTTCCTAGCGTTTATCAGTGTAGGAACTGCAGGGCCAGGTACACCCCGTTCCTTCAAGATTACAGCATCAATAGCCAAGCCATCAATTTTAGAGACTGTACAGCAGGGTGGAATTGAGAGAGTAGGTCCGGACGCAGTAGAAGAATCCAAGGCCTCATCACTGCCAATCTCTGGATTTTTGCAAAACAAACCCTCCTCGGCCATGCTGGGGCTACCAAAATTTCTGGTTTCCTCTCTAGCTGGATCCTGCGCAACAGACGCGGTATCAGCTGCACCCGAAGAAAGACATAAATCCAGGAATACTCCTCCCAAGGATTTACCAAAGCATCCACTCCAACCACGAGTGGATCCCTGGTCCTGGACACAAATTTCTTCAACTTGTTGTTGAACCTGGATGCCAACTGATCTACGTCTGGAACTCCCCAGCATAGGCAGATTGATTGAAAAATCTTGGGGTGTAAGGACCATTCCCCGGAAACATCTGTCGACAACACAAAAGTCTGCCTACCAGTTCTCTATTCCTGGAATGAAAACTGCTGTCAGGCATGGCAGAAACTTCTCTGGCCACGACAGGATGAAGTCCACCTCTTTCTGGGCTGACCGACTCTTTGTGCCTCCTTAATGGTTGATATAAGCCACAGCCGTGGCATTGTCAGATTGTACCCTGACAGGGTAACCCTGTAAACCCTGGACATCCAGAATTTCAAAGCTCGACTGACTGCTCGGATTTCCGAAATGTTGATGGGGAGACTTTTATCTACCCAAGACCATTTCCCCTGGACAGTGGCTTCCTCGAGAACCGCTCCCCAGCCGGAGAGACTGGCATCTGTAGTGACTAATTTCCAAGTCACTGGAAGAAAGAATTTCCCTTTCTCCATATTTCTGGTCAACAACCACCAATTTAGACTCTGACGTACTCTTGGTACCAGAGACATGGACCGGTCTAGAGACTGAACCTTTCTAGTCCAGGCAGACAGAATGTTGTTCTGTAAGGGTCTGGCATGGAACTGGGCATAGGGAATATCCTTGAATGCGAACACCATTTTCCCCAATAACTTCATGCAAAGACGTATAGAAGAATATCTCAGCCTTACTATGGACCGAACCTGATCCTTTAGGTCTGCGACCTTTCTTGCTGGCAAAAATATCTTTGCCTGTGCTTTGTCCACAAGAAGACCCAGATATTCCAGATGCTGGACCAACTGTAATGCTGACTTTACCAAGTTCAGTATCCAACCCAGATGTTCTAAGAAATGTACTGTCTGATGGACATTTTGGCTTAGAGCCAAAGCCGATCGATCTATCAGTAATAGATCATCCAGATATCCTATTATAGATATACCTCGGGACCTTAGAACAGCCAAAACTGGAGCTAGGATCTTTGTGAACACTCTTGGAGCTGTGGCTAACCCGAAGGGCAGGGCCACAAACTGAAAATAACGGTTCTCTATTGCAAAGCGTAGAAACCTTGATGAGCCTGGAATATAGGCGTGTGAAGATATGCATCCTTAATGTCTATGGATGCTAGAAATTCCTCTCCCTGCCGGGAGGCTATGTCTAAACGTACTGACTCCATACGGAAAGTACGAAGGTTCAGAAACTATTATAGAGCTTTGAGATCCAGAATAGGTCTCACATCCCCGCTTGGTTTGGGGATTATGAACAGGTTTAAGTAAAAACCCCTGAACCTTTAGTTCTCTGGAACCTCCATTATCACTCTTTGAGCCCTCAGCTGGTCCAATGCCAGAAAGAGAGACCTTTTTAGGGGATCTGTCGGTATACTTGACCTTATAAACTAAGGATATGGGAACACCTGAAATTCCAGTTTGTACCCCTGAGAAATGGTGGAGATAACCCAGTTGTCTTGGATTGATTCCACCCAAACCTTTGAGAACTGCAGCAGCCTCCCCCCCCCCCCCCCCACCCAAGTGAGTGGGGGCGCCCCTTCACAGAGTAGGCTTAGAGCAAGACTTGGCTGATCTCTGGGCCCAGGGCTTTTACTGACCCTGTCCTGAAGGCTTGGTTCCAGACCCAGATGGTTGAGGCCGTCGCCCCCGTCTGGAATTAGAAGCACTGGCAGTATGAGTGCTGGGGATCTTAAAGGAAAGACGCTTGCTCTTCCTTTTCACAAGTAGCAACGTACTCTTCACCCACCCCGAGATCTTTTGGATATACTTATCCAGATCGTGACCAAAAAGGCGTCCTCCCTGAAAAGGGAAGCCAGCCAGTAACTTTTTCATGGTAATTAACATACAGTGCGAGGTAGAGCTGACAGATCTTCCACAGACTCTCCTTGAGAAGGAACTGTCTTGGACACCCGCTTCATATGGTCTTTTTAAAAACCGACAAACTCCTAAGGCCGCTACTGCTGGCTGTATCGCAGATCCTGCAACCACAAAGGAGGCTTTCAATAACGAGTCCAACTTCTTATCTGCTGGAACTTTAAAAACCTGTACAGAGTATAGTGGTCAGGAGTATATTATATACAGCCCAGGGTACAGAGTGCAGTGGTCAGTAGTATATCATATACAGCCCAGGGTACAGAGTGCAGTGGTCAGGAGTATATCATATACAGCCCAGGGTACAGAGTGTATTGGTCAGGAGTATATCATATACAGCTCAGGGTACAGAGTGTAGTGGTCAGGAGTATATCATATACAGCCCAGAGTACAGAGTGCAGTTGTCAGGAGTATATTATATACAGCCCAAGGTACAGAGTGTAGTGGTCAGGAGTATATCATATACAGCCCAGAGTACAGAGTGCAGAGTGCAGTGGTTAGATGTATATCATATACAGCCAGGGTACAGAGTGCAGTGGTCAGGAGTATATCATATACAGCTCAGGGTACAGAGTGTAGTGGTCAGGAGTATATCATATACAGTCCAGGGTACAGAGTGCAGTGGTCAGGAATATATCATATACAGTCAAGGGAACAGAGTGCAGGGGTCAGGAGTATATCATATACAGCCAGGGTACAGAGTGCAGTGGTCAGGAGTATATCATATACAGCTCAGGGTACAGAGTGCAGTGGTCAGGAATATATCATATACAGTCAAGGGAACAGAGTGCAGGGGTCAGGAGTATATCATATACAGCCCAGGGTACAGAGTGTAGTGGTCAGGAATATATCATATACAGTCAAGGGAACAGAGTGTAGTGATCAGGAGTATATCATATACAGCCCAGGGTACAGAGTGCAGTGGTTAGAAGTATATCATATACAGCCAGGGTACAGAGCGCAGTGGTCAGGAGCATATCATATACAGCTTAGGGTACAGAGTTTAGTGGTCAGGAGTATATCATATACAGCCCAGGGTACAGAGTGCAGTGATTAGAAGTATATCATATACAGAAAAATCAAAAAACGTGCTGCGCCAGAAGTGCACAAAAATAATTAGTGATTACATGAATCACTATATCATATACAGCCCTGGTTACAGAGTGCGGTGGTCACGAGTATATCATATACAGCCCAGGGTACATAGTGCATTAGTCAGGAGTATTTCATATACAGCCAAGGGTACAGAGCATAGTGGACAGGAGTATATCATATACAACCCCTATACAGAGTGCAGTGGTCACTATCCCTGCTGTGAATGGTTGCTAAGGAAGCAGTGGCAGCTTGCACCCGCTGCATCCTTAGCAACTACTGTTGTCTCCTCAAAATCCTTATGACAAGTCTGGGTTCACACAGGAGCAGTGGTGGAAACCACATGTGATGCGGACAAGAATCACCTCATTTGCATTGCGATTTGCACCTTTTCATTTTTGTATGGATGAAAATGGCACTGGAAAGTATCGGTACTCGGCATGAGTGAGTCCTTGACAGAAAGTATCGGTACTCATAGTCACTGATAGAAAAAAGGATATTGGTGCAACCCTAGTTCTTACTATACGGTCTACACTCATCTGAGATCTTGGAATCCATCCACCGGATGGAAACTTTGATATCTAAAAATTGAGTCTTTATGCAATGTTCTCACATAAATCCCTCTTCTTCAAGCTTTCCTCATCTTGTTATGCTTGAGTAAGATGCAAGCCTTGGGAACGTTGCTGCTTATTTATATATGCCGATTGCCATCGTATGGATTAGGATGGATTTAGTTCCCCACAAAGGATATTTAAAGGGTAACTATAACAAGAAAACCTTTAAAATGCTAAACAAGTAGCCTAAGGCCGTGTTCACACTACGAGACGTTTCTCAGGGCTGCAATTCCTCTCAGCTCCACAAGATGGGGATATTCTCACTCCTACCCACACAGGAAGTCTCCATGGAAGAGAGGAAGTGATGTCAGGTATAAATAGAAAATTCCATGAAAGTACAAAGTAGAGAGGAGACATTGCTGGGAGTGGCAGCAGAGAAGGTAATAAGATCTTATTTTCTATTTACACCTAGTACCCCCCGTCATGTCCGTCCTCTAACTCCATAGTAACTGTGACCTCTTTTATCCCCATCAGATGATGATACACACATATATAGTGTGGAAACCTAGATTAACCCCTTCAGGGGTAGACCATTCCCCCACTTACGGGGCCGGAAAAATTCTCTTCCTTTTGGAGATGTGTCGCTGTTCCATCAATTTCACCTTTTCAGTTTATACGATGATACGGGATGGGGTTTTTTTTAAGAGGTTGGATTTATAATACGTATGTTTGATTTTATAATCTATATGGAGGAGGAAATAACTATTTCTGATGTCTGTGAAGGTTCAACAGAAGGGATGTGTCTGGATGGTGACTGTATCATTGTGTGTGTCAGGTTCCTATAAGGTGTCAGGATGTCACTGTCTATTTCTCCATGGAGGAGTGGGAGTATTTAGAAGGACACAAGGATCTCTACAAGGACGTCATGATGGAGAATCAGCCGCCCCTCACATCACCGGGTAAGAGGAGACTTTATTGTAAAGGAGAGAGCAGTACGGAGGGTCCACCTAGATCCCCCATCATCTGATAAACACATAGAAACAATGTATTCAGTCAGTGTGTGTGTTTCCTACAGATGGATCCAGTAATGGGAACCCACCAGAGACATGTCCCCGTCCTCTGTATTCCCGGGATTCCACACAGGAAGGTCACACCATCCCTCACCATCATCGGGTAGATGAGGAACAATCACTGATAGTATCATTAGGATCTGTACATTATCTGCATTGTTACATTGATGTCATTTTTATTATATATTCAGAGTGGAAACCTGAGAGGGTCTAAAGTTGATGTTAAAGCAGAGATAAAAGAAGATGAAAAGTATAGGGTGATGAAGGAGTTTTTTGAAGGGAACGCAGAGCTCTATAAGGCTTTCATGATGGAGCCACCTAATACCAGGAACCCACCAGAGAGATGTCCCCGTCCTCTGTATTCCCGGGATTCCACACAGGAAGGTCACTTCATCCCTCACCATCATCAGGTAGATGAGGAACAATCACTGATAGTATCATTAGGATCTGTACATTATCTGCATTGTTACCATTGATGTCATTTTTATTATATATTCAGAGTGGAAACCTGAGAGATTCGAAAGTTGTTGTTCAAGACGAGAGAAAAGAGGAGGATGAAAAGTATAGGGTGATGAAGGAGTTTTTTGAAGGGAACGTGGAGCTCTATAAGGCTTTAATGATGGGGCCACTTAATACCAGGAACCCACCAGAGAGATGTCCTCTGTATTCCCGGGATTCCACACAGGAAGGTCACACCATCCCTCACCATCATCAGGTAGATGAGGAACAATCACTGATAGTATCATTAGGATCTGTACATTGTCTGCATTGTTACCATTGATGTCATTTTTATTATATATTCAGAGTGGAAACCTGAGAAATTCTAAAGTTGTTGTTCAAGACGAGAGAAAAGAGGAGGATGATGAGGATAGGGTGATGGAGGAGTCAGAGATTCCAAAAAGACACAACGATCTGTACCAGGACACCATGGTGGAGTCATCCAGTTACAGAAACCAACCAGAGAGATGTCCCCGTCCTCTGTATTCCCGGGATTCCACACAGGAAGGTCACACCATCCCTCACCATCATCAGGTTGGTTTGATGGAACATCTAGAACAGGAAAGTAGCTCAGCAATGCAGGACAATATGTTGGCTCTACAGGCTGGAGTTTTCTGTGTGGTTTTGCATTATTGAAGTGTTTGTAAAGCCAAATTCCCAAACACAATTTCTTTGCATAGTTATGACCTAAATCAAATTGTGAGTATCTCTCAAAAATGCATCCTCATTTATTTGTAGCCCTCAATCTGTGGGCGTTGCAGAGCATCAAAACTTAGGTGGGGGGGGGGCCAAAGACCCAACATAACACTATTCCCTTCTCACCCACTGTATACACCGAGTCTCTCTATCTCTGTGTATTCCTTCTCTGTCTTTCGTTCTCTCTCTTTCTATGTCTTTTCTCTCTTTCCCTCCATCTTTCTCTTTTTCATTCTCTCTCTCTCTGTTTCTGTGTCAAGGGGCGGGGTTAATGGGTAATATAATGAGGAGTGAGTCCATGTAAAGGATTGTTAAGTCCTCAGTTTTTCATGTCCCTCTCAGGCTGTGACACGCTGTCACATATTATGCAGATATTTTCATCATTGGCTCCTCTTCTCCCAGTAGGATTTGGAGTTTCCTCTTCTCTTCCATAGAATTAAAGTCCGGCATGACAGCGGAGAGTCTCTGGAAGTGTCCCTCACTGCTGAGTATTTAGGGCACTGTAGCAGGAAGTAATCCTCATCCTCCAGGATCCCCTGGTTACATTGTAGCAGGAAGTAATCCTCATCCTCCAGGATCCCCTGGTCACATTGTAGCAGGAAGTAATCCTCATCCTCCAGGATCCCCTGGTTACATTGTAGCAGGAAGTAATCCTCATCCTCCAGGATCCCCTGGTCACATTGTAGCAGGAAGTGGTCCTCATCCTCCAGGAACCCCTGGTCACATTGTAGCAGGAAGTGGTTCTCATCCTCCAGGATCCCCTGGTCACATTGTAGCAGGAAGTGGTCCTCATCCTCCAGGAACCCCTGGTCATATTGTAGCAGGAAGTGGTCCTCATCCTCCAGGATCCCCTGGTCATATTGTAGCAGGAAGTGGTCCTCATCCTCCAGGATCCCCTGGTTACATTGTAGCAGGAAGTGGTTCTCATCCTCCAGGATCCCCTGGTCACATTGTAGCAGGAAGTGGTCCTTGTCCTCCAGGATCCCCTGGTCACATTGTAGCAGGAAGTGGTCCACATCCTCCAGGATCCCCTGGTCACATTGTAGCAGGAAGTGGTCCTTGTCCTCCAGGATCCCCTGGTCACATTGTAGCAGGAAGTGGTCCTCATCCTCCAGGATCCCCTGGTCACATTGTAGCAGGAAGTGGTCCTCATCCTCCAGGATCCCCTGGTCACATTGTAGCAGGAAGTGGTTCTCATCCTCCAGGATCCCCTGGTCACATTGTAGCAGGAAGTGGTCCTTATCCTCCAGGATCCCCTGGTCACATTGTAGCAGGAAGTGGTTCTCATCCTCCAGGATCCCCTGGTCACATTGTAGCAGGAAGTGGTCCTTATCCTCCAGGATCCCCTGGTCACATTGTAGCAGGAAGTAGTCCTCATCCTCCAGGATCCCCTGGTCACATTGTAGCAGGAAGTGGTCCTCATCCTTCATGATCCCCTGGTTACATTGTAGCAGGAAATGGTCCTCGTCCTCCAGGATCCCCTGGTCACATTGTAGCAGGAAGTGGTCCTTATCCTCCAGGATCCCCTGGTCACATTGTAGCAGGAAGTAGTCCTCATCCTCCAGGATCCCCTGGTCACATTGTAGCAGGAAGTGGTCCTCATCCTTCATGATCCCCTGGTTACATTGTAGCAGGAAATGGTCCTCGTCCTCCAGGATCCCCTGGTCACATTGTAGCAGGAAGTGGTCCTTATCCTCCAGGATCCCCTGGTCACATTGTAGCAGGAAGTGGCCCTCATCCTCCAGGATCCCCTGGTCACATTGTAGCAGGAAGTGGTCCTCATCCTCCAGGATCCCCTGGTCACATAGTAACAGGAAGTGGTCCTCATCCTTCATGATCCCCTGGTCACATTGTAGCAGGAAGTGGTCCTCATACTCCAGGATCCCCTGGTCACATTGTAGCAGGAAGTGTGCCTCATCCTCCAGGATCCCCTGGTTACATTATAGCAGGAAGTGGTCCTTATCCTCTAGGATCCCCTGGTCACGTTGCTGGCTCATTCTACTCTCCTTGGGCTTGTAGGTCTGTCTGTGCCGTCCTAATTGTATATCCAGGCTGTGGGTGCTCAGTCTGTACAGGCTCAGAGTCTGTCTGTCTGTGGGCGCTCAGTCTGTACAGGCTCAGAGTCTGTCTGTCTGTGGGCGCTCAGTCTGTACAGGCTCAGGGTCTGTCTGTCTGTGGGCGCTCGTTCTGTCTGTCTGTGGGCGCTCAGTCTGTACAGGCTCAGGGTCTGTCTGTCTGTGGGCGCTCAGTCTGTACAGGCTCAGGGTCTGTCTGTCTGTGGGCGCTCAGTCTGTACAGGCTCAGGGTCTGTCTGTCTGTGGGTGCTCAGTCTGTACAGGCTCAGGGTCTGTCTGTCTGTGGGCGCTCAGTCTGTACAGGCTCGGGGTCTGTCTGTCTGTGGGCGCTCAGTCTGTACAGGCTCAGGGTCTGTCTGTCTGTGGGCGCTCAGTCTGTACAGACTCAGGGTCTGTCTGTCTGTGGGCTCTCAGTCTGTACAGGCTCAGAGTCTGTCTGTCTGTGGGCGCTCAGTCTGTACAGGCTCGGGGTCTGTCTGTCTGTGGGCGCTCAGTCTGTACAGGCTCAGGGTCTGTCTGTCTGTGGGCGCTCAGTCTGTACAGGCTCAGGGTCTGTCTGTATGTGGGCGCTCAGTCTGTACAGGCTCAGGGTCTGTCTGTATGTGGGCGCTCAGTCTGTACAGGCTCAGGGTCTGTCTGTCTGTGGGTGTTCAGTCTGTACAGGCTCAGAGTCTGTCTGTCTGTGGGCGCTCAGTCTGTACAGGCTCAGGGTCTGTCTGTCTGTGAGTGCTCAGTCTGTACAGGCTCAGGGTCTGTCTGTATGTGGGCGCTCAGTCTGTACAGGCTCAGGGTCTGTCTGTCTGTGGGCGCTCAGTCTGTACAGGCTCAGGGTCTGTCTGTCTGTGGGCGCTCAGTCTGTACAGGCTCAGGGTCTGTCTGTCTGTGGGCGCTCAGTCTGTACAGGCTCAGGGTCTGTCTGTCTGTGGGTGCTCAGTCTGTACAGGCTCAGAGTCTGTCTGTCTGTGGGCGCTCAGTCTGTACAGGCTCAGGGTCTGTCTGTCTGTGAGTGCTCAGTCTGTACAGGCTCAGGGTCTGTCTGTCTGTGGGTGCTCAGTCTGTACAGGCTCAGGGTCTGTCTGTCTGTGGGCGCTCAGTCTGTACAGGCTCAGGGTCTGTCTGTCTGTGAGTGCTCAGTCTGTACAGGCTCAGGGTCTGTCTGTCTGTGGGTGCTCAGTCTGTACAGGCTCAGAGTCTGTCTGTCTGTGGGCGCTCAGTCTGTACAGGCTCAGGGTCTGTCTGTCTGTGAGTGCTCAGTCTGTACAGGCTCAGGGTCTGTCTGTCTGTGGGTGCTCAGTCTGTACAGGCTCAGGGTCTGTCTGTATGTGGGCGCTCAGTCTGTACAGGCTCAGGGTCTGTCTGTCTGTGGGCGCTCAGTCTGTACAGGCTCAGAGTCTGTCTGTCTGTGGGTGCTCAGTCTGTACAGGCTCAGAGTCTGTCTGTCTGTGGGTGCTCAGCCTGTACAGGCTCAGGGTCTGTCTGTCTGTGGGCGCTCAGTCTGTACAGGCTCAGAGTCTGTCTGTCTGTGGGCGCTCAGTCTGTACAGGCTCAGAGTCTGTCTGTCTGTGGGCGCTCAGTCTGTACAGGCTCAGGGTCTGTCTGTCTGTGAGTGCTCAGTCTGTACAGGCTCAGGGTCTGTCTGTCTGTGGGTGCTCAGTCTGTACAGGCTCAGAGTCTGTCTGTCTGTGGGCGCTCAGTCTGTACAGGCTCAGAGTCTGTCTGTCTGTGGGCACTCAGTCTGTACAGGCTCAGAGTCTGTCTGTCTGTGGGCGCTCAGTCTGTACAGGCTCAGGGTCTGTCTGTATGTGGGCGCTCAGTCTGTACAGGCTCAGGGTCTGTCTGTCTGTGGGCGCTCAGTCTGTACAGGCTCAGAGTCTGTCTGTCTGTGGGTGCTCAGTCTGTACAGGCTCAGAGTCTGTCTGTCTGTGGGTGTTCAGTCTGTACAGGCTCAGAGTCTGTCTGTCTGTGGGCGCTCAGTCTGTACAGGCTCAGGGTCTGTCTGTCTGTGAGTGCTCAGTCTGTACAGGCTCAGGGTCTGTCTGTCTGTGGGTGCTCAGTCTGTACAGGCTCAGGGTCTGTCTGTCTGTGGGTGCTCAGTCTGTACAGGCTCAGAGTCTGTCTGTCTGTGGGCGCTCAGTCTGTACAGGCTCAGAGTCTGTCTGTCTGTGGGTGCTCAGTCTGTACAGGCTCAGAGTCTGTCTGTCTGTGGGTGTTCAGCCTGTACAGGCTCAGGGTCTGTCTGTCTGTGGGCGCTCGTTCTGTCTGTCTGTGGGCGCTCAGTCTGTACAGGCTCAGAGTCTGTCTGTCTGTGGGCGCTCAGTCTGTACAGGCTCGGGGTCTGTCTGTCTGTGGGCGCTCAGTCTGTACAGGCTCAGGGTCTGTCTGTCTGTGGGCGCTCAGTCTGTACAGGCTCAGGGTCTGTCTGTCTGTGAGTGCTCAGTCTGTACAGGCTCAGGGTCTGTCTGTCTGTGGGCGCTCAGTCTGTACAGGCTCAGAGTCTGTCTGTCTGTGGGCGCTCAGTCTGTACAGGCTCAGGGTCTGTCTGTCTGTGGGTGCTCAGTCTGTACAGGCTCAGAGTCTGTCTGTCTGTGGGCGCTCAGTCTGTACAGGCTCAGGGTCTGTCTGTCTGTGAGTGCTCAGTCTGTACAGGCTCAGGGTCTGTCTGTCTGTGGGTGCTCAGTCTGTACAGGCTCAGGGTCTGTCTGTCTGTGGGCGCTCAGTCTGTACAGGCTCAGGGTCTGTCTGTCTGTGAGTGCTCAGTCTGTACAGGCTCAGGGTCTGTCTGTCTGTGGGTGCTCAGTCTGTACAGGCTCAGGGTCTGTCTGTATGTGGGCGCTCAGTCTGTACAGGCTCAGGGTCTGTCTGTCTGTGGGCGCTCAGTCTGTACAGGCTCAGAGTCTGTCTGTCTGTGGGCGCTCAGTCTGTACAGGCTCAGAGTCTGTCTGTCTGTGGGTGCTCAGCCTGTACAGGCTCAGGGTCTGTCTGTCTGTGGGCGCTCAGTCTGTACAGGCTCAGAGTCTGTCTGTCTGTGGGCGCTCAGTCTGTACAGGCTCAGAGTCTGTCTGTCTGTGGGCGCTCAGTCTGTACAGGCTCAGGGTCTGTCTGTCTGTGAGTGCTCAGTCTGTACAGGCTCAGGGTCTGTCTGTCTGTGGGTGCTCAGTCTGTACAGGCTCAGGGTCTGTCTGTCTGTGGGCGCTCAGTCTGTACAGGCTCAGGGTCTGTCTGTCTGTGAGTGCTCAGTCTGTACAGGCTCAGGGTCTGTCTGTCTGTGGGCGCTCAGTCTGTACAGGCTCAGAGTCTGTCTGTCTGTGGGCGCTCAGTCTGTACAGGCTCAGGGTCTGTCTGTCTGTGGGTGCTCAGTCTGTACAGGCTCAGAGTCTGTCTGTCTGTGGGCGCTCAGTCTGTACAGGCTCAGGGTCTGTCTGTCTGTGAGTGCTCAGTCTGTACAGGCTCAGGGTCTGTCTGTCTGTGGGTGCTCAGTCTGTACTGGCTCAGGGTCTGTCTGTCTGTGGGCGCTCAGTCTGTACAGGCTCAGGGTCTGTCTGTCTGTGAGTGCTCAGTCTGTACAGGCTCAGGGTCTGTCTGTCTGTGGGTGCTCAGTCTGTACAGGCTCAGGGTCTGTCTGTATGTGGGCGCTCAGTCTGTACAGGCTCAGGGTCTGTCTGTCTGTGGGCGCTCAGTCTGTACAGGCTCAGAGTCTGTCTGTCTGTGGGTGCTCAGTCTGTACAGGCTCAGAGTCTGTCTGTCTGTGGGTGCTCAGTCTGTACAGGCTCAGAGTCTGTCTGTCTGTGGGTGCTCAGCCTGTACAGGCTCAGGGTCTGTCTGTCTGTGGGCGCTCAGTCTGTACAGGCTCAGAGTCTGTCTGTCTGTGGGCGCTCAGTCTGTACAGGCTCAGAGTCTGTCTGTCTGTGGGCGCTCAGTCTGTACAGGCTCAGGGTCTGTCTGTCTGTGAGTGCTCAGTCTGTACAGGCTCAGGGTCTGTCTGTCTGTGGGTGCTCAGTCTGTACAGGCTCAGGGTCTGTCTGTATGTGGGCGCTCAGTCTGTACAGGCTCAGGGTCTGTCTGTCTGTGGGCGCTCAGTCTGTACAGGCTCAGAGTCTGTCTGTCTGTGGGTGCTCAGTCTGTACAGGCTCAGAGTCTGTCTGTCTGTGGGTGTTCAGTCTGTACAGGCTCAGAGTCTGTCTGTCTGTGGGCGCTCAGTCTGTACAGGCTCAGGGTCTGTCTGTCTGTGAGTGCTCAGTCTGTACAGGCTCAGGGTCTGTCTGTCTGTGGGTGCTCAGTCTGTACAGGCTCAGGGTCTGTCTGTATGTGGGCGCTCAGTCTGTACAGGCTCAGGGTCTGTCTGTCTGTGGGCGCTCAGTCTGTACAGGCTCAGAGTCTGTCTGTCTGTGGGTGCTCAGTCTGTACAGGCTCAGAGTCTGTCTGTCTGTGGGTGTTCAGCCTGTACAGGCTCAGGGTCTGTCTGTCTGTGGGCGCTCGTTCTGTCTGTCTGTGGGCGCTCAGTCTGTACAGGCTCAGGGTCTGTCTGTCTGTGGGCGCTCAGTCTGTACAGGCTCAGAGTCTGTCTGTCTGTGGGCGCTCAGTCTGTACAGGCTCAGGGTCTGTCTGTCTGTGGGCGCTCAGTCTGTACAGGCTCAGGGTCTGTCTGTCTGTGAGTGCTCAGTCTGTACAGGCTCAGGGTCTGTCTGTCTGTGGGTGCTCAGTCTGTACAGGCTCAGAGTCTGTCTGTCTGTGGGCGCTCAGTCTGTACAGGCTCAGGGTCTGTCTGTCTGTGAGTGCTCAGTCTGTACAGGCTCAGGGTCTGTCTGTCTGTGGGTGCTCAGTCTGTACAGGCTCAGGGTCTGTCTGTATGTGGGCGCTCAGTCTGTACAGGCTCAGAGTCTGTCTGTCTGTGGGTGCTCAGTCTGTACAGGCTCAGAGTCTGTCTGTCTGTGGGCACTCAGTCTTTACAGGCTCAGGGTCTGTCTGTCTGTGAGTGCTCAGTCTGTACAGGCTCAGGGTCTGTCTGTCTGTGGGCGCTCAGTCTGTACAGGCTCAGAGTCTGTCTGTCTGTGGGTGCTCAGTCTGTACAGGCTCAGAGTCTGTCTGTCTGTGGGTGCTCAGTCTGTACAGGCTCAGAGTCTGTCTGTCTGTGGGTGCTCAGTCTGTACAGGCTCAGGGTCTGTCTGTCTGTGGGCTCTTGTAGCATCTCCAGGTCAGTTTGTAGCTTCTCTCTCTCTCTCATTCTCTCTCTGTGAATCTTCCCCCCCCCCCCCGCCTCAAAGAGCTTTGGGGGGAGGGGAGAGGAGAGAAGGGGACGGAGGGGAGGGGGAGGGAGGGGAGGAGAGGAGAAGAGGGGGGAGGAGGGAGGGAAGAGGAGAGAGGGGAGGGGGAGGTGGGAGAGGAAGAGAGAGGGAAGGGAAAAGGAGAGGAGAGGGAAAAGGAGCGGAGAGGGGGAGGGAGGAGGAGAGTGGGGAGCGGAGAGGGAGGAGGAGAGGAGAGGGGGAGGGAGGAGGAGAGTGGGGAGCGGAGAGGGAGGAGGAGAGGAGAGGGGGAGGGAGGAGGAGAGTGGGGAGCGGAGAGGGAGGAGGAGAGGAGAGGGGGGGAGAGGAGGAATGAGGAGAGGAGTAGGAGGGGAGATGGGGAGAAGAGTAGTGGAGGGGAGGGAAGAGAGAGGGGAGGGAAGAGGAGAGGCGGAGGGGAGGGAAGAGGAGGAGGAGAGGGGAAGAGGGAGGGGGGGAGAGGTGGAGGGGAGAGAAGAGAGGAGAGAAGAGAGGGGGAGGGAGGAGGAGGGGGGAGAGGAGAGAGAGGGGGGTGGGGAGTGGGAGAGGAGGGGAGGGAAAGTAAACTCTGCCAGCTCTGATTTCAGTCACAGTGAGGTGCAGAGCAGGATAGACACGCCCCCTTCCCCCTGGCTCCTGCATATATCTTATTACACAGGCTGTCAATCACAGGAGAAGGGGAGTGGTATCACCAATTTTTTTTCATGGTGTCGGGTTTTTTTTAATCAATAGTGCGGAGAGGATTACTGATGACAATCTGTTCTTCTACCAGCCATACTATTCACAAATGATTTGTGCTCTTGTTCTCTATTAGATTTTATGTTGTGTTTGTATTTGCTTTTTCCTGGTTTACAACCACTATAACTCCTCAATGTTCTCTCCTTCTCTTGGTTTAGAGTGGAGATCCAATCGATATAGAATTTGAGGTTAAAGCAGAAGAAGAAGAGACGTATGTGAGGGATGATCAGCAGTCTATGGAGGAAGATGGAATAACGGGGACATTTATAGAGGAGGACACTCCTACAGAGATCAGCACAGGTGGGTCATTAACACTAAATACATTCCTCCACCCATACTGCTCACTGATTGGTCCAGAGTAGGGCGGGGACTGGGTGATATCAGCCTGTAATCCCCTGGTCACTTTCCTGAGCTGTGTTCCCCGTCCTGTATTCCTGTATTTCTCTCGGATAATCTTCCCTCTCTGTGCTACAGACACAATTTATGTCTCTAGACTGGATTTATGGAGATTCTGGGGTTCAGCTGGAAGCAAAATGTGGACTTTCAACTTGGGCGCCTGTGGCCGGTGCCATGGGTCATCTGTCAGAGATCCGGCTAGAACTGGACATGTGGTAGAACAATTCCCTCGTGATTACTCAGGAGTCCTCAGTCAATCTCCAGTCCCGGCTCCCGTGCCTCGGGACTCCCGCTTCTGAGCCTTGGGTCCCCCGCGTCGGCCCTGCTGAAAATTTGTAAAAGGCGTCAAGCAGGGCCATTATGTCATCATGCCCGCCAAAGCCCCGAACCCCCCCTGACCGAGTCCAGCCAGCTTCAGAGCTGCGCATGCACAGTTCTGAAGCCGGCCCGCTGCCATATTTTTATGGGCAGCCACTGTCCGTAACTGATGTTTTCAGACAGTTTGTAAATCGACCAAAATAAATTTACAGACAGTTGGCAACCTTACCCTGTGTGCCCGCAGCAACTGCCAGTGAGAGAGGAAGCCGGCAGTGCTGCAGGGGAGGAAGGGTACACAGGGGGCCCAGACAGGGGGGGGGCACAGATATCAATCCCCCTGCAGTGTAACCAGAGGGAGAAAGAGGAGGAGAAGCCGGTAATGCTGCAGGGGGAGCAACAAGAGTTGGCAATGAGGCAGCACCATATGTCCTCCTGCTCAGCAGATACCCAGGCCTAGTACAGGAGGGCCAGCAGTAAAGACTTATCAGCAGCCCTGGCAATAATTGTGTTTTTTCAGCGGGGACGGCTCCCCACTGGCAGAACACAATAGAGCAATAGGAGAGATTCCCCCTATCAACCCTGACTGTTGCTGGAAACCCTGCTGAAAATGGCATGATCTATGGCTTGTGAATGGGCATGGGGTGATTAGGGTGTGCACACCGCGTAAGCATGCCTACCGTGACATTGTAATATCTTCAGAGACAAAGCTGTCTGATGTGGGCGGAGTCCTGGTTTAGGGGAACCAATCTGCTGATGTCTAGTAATAATCTTTGTATTTCTATTTTAGTAGATGGACGGGAGATGAGGAAAACCTCAGAGGATTGTCTCACTTTGTCTCCAGACTGTAAAGTAGAAGATGAGGACATCACACAGTATAGTCCAGGAGAAAACCCGGCTACCTCAAATGTCCATCCGGCACCACACAGTGTAGATGGACCATCGTATTCCTCTTATCCTGAGGAACCTCAGACTGTGAGGGACAGTGCTGGACCATCGTATTCCTCTTATCCTGAGGAACCTCAGACTGTGAGGGACAGTGCCAGACCATCGTATTCCTCTTATCCTGAGGAACCTCAGACTGTGAGGGACAGTGCCGGACCATCGTATTCCTCTTATCCTGAGGAACCTCAGACTGTGAGGGACAGTGCTGGACCATCGTATTCCTCTTATCCTGAGGAACCTCAGACTGTGAGGGACAGTGCCGGACCATCGCATTTCTCTTCTCCTGAGGAACCTCAGACTGTGAGGGACAGTGCCAGACCATCGTATTCCTCCTTTGCTGAGGAAACTCAGACTTTGAGGGACAGTGCCAAACCATCGTATTCCTCTCCTCCTGAGGAACCTCAGACTGTGAGAAACGGTGCCGGACCATCGTATTCAGAAAACCCCACTATCTTGTATATCTATGTGGTGCCTCACATTGTTGTTGGATCATCGTATACCTCTTATCCCGAGGAACCTCAGACTGTGAGGGACGGTGCCAGACCATCGTATTCCTCTTATCCTGAGGAACCTCAGACTGTGAGGAACAGTGCCGGACCATCGTATTCCTCTTATCCTGAGGAACCTCCTGAGGAACCTCAGACTGTGAGGGACGGTGCCAGACCATCGTATTCCTCTTATCCTGAGGAACCTCAGACTGTGAGGGACGGTGCCGGACCATCGTATTCCTCTTATCCTGAGGAACCTCAGACTGTGAGGGACAGTGTCGGACCATCGTATTCCTCTTATCCTGAGGAACCTCAGACTGTGAGGGACGGTGCCGGACCATCGTATTCCTCTTATCCTGAGGAACCTCAGACTGTGAGGGACAGTGCCGGACCATCGTATTCCTCTTATCCTGAGGAACCTCAGACTGTGAGGAACAGTGCCGGCCCATCGTATTCCTCTTATCCTGAGGAACCTCAGTCTGTGAGGGACAGTTCCGGACCATCGTATTCCTCTTATCCTGAGGAACCTCAGACTGTGAGGAACAGTGCCGGCCCATCGTATTCCTCTTATCCTGAGGAACCTCAGACTGTGAGGGACAGTGCTGGACCATCGTATTCCTCTTATCCTGAGGAACCTCAGACTGTGAGGGACAGTGCTGGACCATCGTATTCCTCTTATCCTGAGGAACCTCAGACTGTGAGGGACAGTGCGGGACCATCGTATTCCTCTTATCCTGAGGAACCTCAGACTGTGAGGGACGGTGCCGTACCATCCCATTCCTCTTATCTCGAGGAACCTCAAACTGTAAGGGACGGTCCCGTCTGTCCAACAGATAAGAAGTTTCCATGTACTGAGTGCGGAAGGTGTTTCAGTTTGAAATGCAGTTTTAATGTACATAAAATATCTCACACAGGTGAGAAGCCATATTCCTGTCCTATGTGTGACAAATGCTTTTCAAACAAGTCCACTCTTTCCCGACATCAGAGGTCTCACACAGTGGAGAAGCCGTATTCCTGTCCTGAGTGTGGGAAATGTTTTTCAATGAAGTCCAGTCTTAACACACATCAGAGATCGCATTTGAAGGCAGATCCATTTCCCGGATCTGATTGGAGGAAGTGTAACTCACAGAAGTCCTCTGTTTACAGTCATCTGAGATTGGGCACGGAGGAGAATGAACTTTCCTGGTCTGAGTGAGGGAATTGTTCCTCACGGAAGTCCTGTCTTCCTGTACATCAGGGGTCCCACACAACCCTGGAGGTGTATTAGTGCCTTGAGTGCGGGAAATGTCTTGTATATGAATGTTGGTGGACATGTGGGGAAGAAGCACACCCTGATATACACCTCAGATATACTCCATGGCTGATCTTCATCATGTAAGAAACACTTCATAAGGAGATCAGAGATCACCAAAGACATGGATGAAATGTTGTCCCGTGTTGACCGTTGATAGCAGGAGAAAAATAAAAATGGAGTCATTACCTTTCATTGGCTGAGTACATTTTGGGCAGGAAGATTTCACAAACACTTACAGATCTGTTTTGTAAAAAAATATTGGACATATGTGACACACATTCCCCACAATAGTTCTGAATTTTGGCAGTATTTTTTTTACCAGGGTCATTTCCTACAATTGTCAGCTCCATCTAGCGGGCATATTGTGGTATTTTGTGATTTTTCCTGATTGAGGTATTTAAGGAAAAATATCTCATTATGGCCACTAGATGGAGATGATGATCATAGGAAATCACTGTGTTAAATTATGGCCAAAGTTTATCACCGCTGGTCACACTCGGCCCAGAAATCTTCTATGCATCGACCGCTTAGTTTCCTCTGTCAGGCACGGCTTCATACTAATACCTGAGATCAGACTCATCTACTTATGAATACAGCACACATTAAAAGACATAAGTTAATGAAACCAACAATATTAAACCAAGCATTGATTTCAAACAGAAGACACTGAATTTGGCCATTAGAAGGATCATAGGTGTTAGCATCATCTAGTGGCCAAATGTGGTATATTCCTTTCTAAATCAATGGGAAACATTCTACCAGCACCAAATCCCATTCACTCCCCCCCCCCCCCCCATACAGAGAAGGAATGTAGATGGACTTTCACTGGGGGAATTGCTGTGCACATTTGTTTTATGAAGACCCCTAAATGTCAGGAGACGTTTATATAAAGATGGGAAGTATGTAGCAGATAAATGAATAGACCTCCTAGCAATGCTATTACCAGGCTGCAGCTAGGGGGCGCTCTAATGTGACCACAGCAGACCGATCCCATCTGTCAGAGCTGTTTTTGCACACATGGTAAAATACACATTTTGGGCCTGATGACCAATAGGAGAAGGAACCCCATATATCAGTGGTCAGAGTAGTGGCCTCTTATATTGGTGACCAATGGGAGAAGGACCCCCTTATATCAGTGGTCAGTGTAGTGGTCTCTTACATTGGTGACCAATGGGGGAAGGACCCCCTTATAGCAGTGGTCATTGTAGTGGTCTTACATTGGTGACCAATGGGGGAAGGACCCCATTATAGCAGTGGTCATTGTAGTGGTCTTAAATTGGTAACCAATGGGGGAAGGACTCCCTTATATCAGTGGTCAGTGTAGTGGTCTCTTACATTGATGACCAATGGAAGAAGGACCCCCTTATATCAGTGGTCATTTTAGTGGTCTTACATTGGTAACTATAGGGAGGACACCTTTATATCAGTGGTCAGTGTAGTGGTCCCTTACATTGGTGACCAATGGGGGAAGGACAACCATATATTAGTGGTCAGTGTAGTGGTACCTACATTAGTGACCAATGGGTCCAGTGGTCAGTGTAGTGGTCTCTTACATTGGTGACCAATGGGAGAAGGATCCCCATATATCAGTGGTCCGTGGGATTGGAATGACTGTCCCTCTAACACATCAATGTTGGATTTTAATGAGAGACAGAAATTTTCCATTTCTCAGGGAACCCCTAGAAACCTTTGGAGGAACCCTGGCTGAGAAAGGCTGGACTAGGCAGTAATATATTTCTCCCCCCCCCCCCCCCTGCTGGGAGTGGAGATGACCCAGGATATACGGTACATACACACACAGCACAAGGCTGTGTTCTCACTACGGGACGTTTCCTGGGGGCTGCAATTCCTCTGACATCCACAAGGTGGTGATCTCACTTCTACCCAGACAGGAAGTCTCTATGGAAGACAGGAAGTGATGTCAGCTATAAATAGGAAGTTCCGGGTGAGAGGTGAGTCACGAGGAAGTAGAGAGGAGACGTTGCTGGAAGTGGCAGCAGGGGAGGTAATAAGATATTATTTTCTATTTACACCCAGCAACCCCCCCCCCCCCCCGTCATGTCTGTCCTCTTCCTCCATAGTCATTGTGACCTCTTTTATCTCCAGCAGATGATGATACACACATATATAGTGTGGAAACCTAGAATATTATTATTATATAGTATTTATATAGCGCCGACAGTTTACGCAGCGCTTTACAACTTGAGGGTAGACAATACAAATACAATACACTTTAATAAAGTAGGAATCAGAGGGCCCTGCTCGTTAGAGCTTACAATCTAAGAGGAACGGTCAAGAGATACAAGAGGTAGTAACTGTGGGGGATGGGCTGATGGAGAAAATAAGAGTACAGTTGTTAGGTGGTTGCCAGATAGGTTTCTCTGAAGAGATGAGTTTTCAGGGATCGTCTGAAAGTAGGCAAAGTAGGAGATAGTCGGACAGATGGGGGTAGAGCATTCCAGAGGATGGGAGAAGCTCGGGAGAAGCCCTGGAGGCGAGCAAGTGGCTACAAGGGAGCTAGAGAGCAGGATGTCCTGGGAGGAACGAAGAGAACGAGTTGGTCGGTATTTTGAGACCAGATTAGTGATGTAGCTGGGCGCAAAGTTATGGATGGCTTTGTAGGTTATGGTTAGTAACTTGAATTTAATTTGTTGGTTGAGTGGCAGCTAATGGATGGAGGGATTGGCAAAGAGGGGAAGCAGACACAGAGCGGTTTGCAAGGTGGATGAGCCTGGCAGCAGCGTTCATGATGGACAGAAGGGGGGATAGTCTTTTTAAAGGTAAGCCAATGAGAATGGAGTTGCAGTAATCAAGAAGAGAGATGACCAGGGAGTGGATTAGAAGCTTTGTGGCATCATTGGTTAGGAAGGGACATATCTTGGAGATGTTGCGGAGGTTGAGGCGGCAAGCTTTGGACAGTGACTGGATGTGTGGCTGAAAGGATAGTTCAGAGTCCAGGATTATACCTAGGACCTTGGCATGGGTGGACGGGTTGATAGTTGTGCCGTTGATGTTGACCGAGAAATCAGGGGAAGAGGAAAGTGGGGGAAGAAATATCATGAGCTCGGTTTTGGATAGGTTGAGTTTGAGGAAGTGATGTGACATCCAGGCTTATATGTATGTTAGTAAGCTGGTGATGCGTAAGGAGACTGATGGAGTGAGCTGAGGGGTGGAGAGATAGATTTGGGTGTCATCAGCGTAGAGATGATATTGAAAGCCATGGGAGGCATTCAGCTGACCCAGGGAGGAGGTGTAGATTGAGAAAAGGAAAGGCCCAAGAACAGAACATTGGGGGACCTCGACAGAGAAAGGAAGAGGAGAGGAGGTAGTAGAGTTGTAAGTAGCACTGAAGGTGCATTGGGATAGGTAGGATGAGAACCAGTGAAGAGTACGGTCACGGAGGCCAAAGGAGTGGAGTTTTTGAGAAGGAGGGGGTGGTCTACGGTGTCAAAGGCAGCAGAGAGATCCAGGAGGAGTAGTACAGAATAGTGTCCATTGGTGTTAGCTGTTAGTAGGTCGTTTGTGAGTTTAAGGAGAGCAGTTTCAGTGGAAAGTTGAGGGCAAAATCCAGACTGAAGGAAATCAAGAAGATTGTTCTTAGTCAGATGGTCACTCGTTCAAAGAGTTTGGAGGAGAAGGGGAGTAAGGAGATGGGGCGTAGATTGTGAAGGTTGGTGGGGTCCAGTGAGGGCTTTTTAAGGATGGGAGTGACTAGCACGTGTTTTAGAGAATTAGTGAAGATGCCAGAAGAGAGGGAGAGGTTGAAGATGTGAGTTAGAGAGTGTAGAATAGAGTGAGAGGGTGAGCGCAGCTTGTGCGAGGGAACAGGATCCAGAGGGCAGGTGGTTAGATGGGTGTTAGATAAAAGTACAGCAACCTCGTTAATACTAGTAGGGTGGAACGCGGGAAGTAATGATTGTACCTGTGGATATGGGTTGGTAAGTGGGGGAGATTTCTGCACATTGGAGATCTCCTCACGAATTGTATATATCTTATTTTTGAAGTGATTGTCGATCTCCTGGGCAGTGAGCGAGTTAGAGGGTGGAGTTGGTGGAGGACAGAGTAGAGAGTTAAATGTAGAGAAGAGATGACGGGGACTAAAAGAGAATGTCTGGATGAGCGTGGTAAAATAGGTTTGCTTGGCAGTGAGGAGGCAGGAATAATATTTTAGAAGGGCAGATTTATATTTGTTGAAGTCATCCAGGGACTTAGTCTTACGCCACAGGCGCTCAAGAGCGCGGCTACATTTTCTGAGACTTCTGGTGTCGTCTGTTTGCCAGGGTTGTAGGGGTCAGGGCCGAATTCTGCAGGTAGTGAGGGGAGTGAGCTTGTCTAGGGAGGATGACAGTGAGCTGTTATAGATGGAAGTGGCTAGGTTGGGGCATGACAGGGGTGATATTTTGTCATATAGATGGTCAGTGGCAGAGTAGAGCATAGAAGGGTTGAGGTGGCATATGTTTCTACGAGTAACTGTTATTTAGGTGGTTAGAGGGAGAGGAGGTGGAAGACAGGGAGAGTGCGAAACGAATAAGGTGGTGATCAGAGAGTGGGAGAGGTTGCAGGGAGTGCATAGATAGGAGAAGACAAGGTCAAGGGTGTTGCCAGTGGAGTGTGTAGGAGACTGTATCCATTGCTTCAGGTCAAGAGATGAGGTTAGGCTGAGAAGTTTAGAAGCAGAATTAGTATTGGCATTAACCGGGATGTTAAAGTCACCAAGAATGATTGTGGGGATATCAGAACAGAGAAAGTAGGGTAGCCAGGCAGATAAGTCATCAAGGAATGTGGATACTGGTCCAGGGGGCCGGTAAATGACAGCGATTTTTAAAGAAACAGGAGAAAATAAACGAATGCAATGCACCTCGAAAGAGGAGAATGTCAGAGAGGGAGGTAGGTGAAGTACCTGATAGGTGCTGTATGGGGCTAGAAGGATTCCCACTCCACCTCCCTTCCGTCCACCTGGTCTAAGAGAGTGAGTCCAGAGGAGGCCGCCATGGGAGAGGGAAGCAGGAGAAGTAGTATCGGAATTATGAAGTCAGGTTTCAGTGATGGCGAGTAAGTTAAAGGAATTTGTGATGAAGAGGTCGTGGAGGGAGGTGAGTTTGTTACAGATGGAGCAGGCGTTCCAAAGGGTGCAGGAGAAGGGGAGGCTGAAGAAGAGGAATGGAGACTAGGTTCTGTGGGTTGCGGCTGCTGGCAGAGGGTGTAGGGTGGTGGGAGAGTGGGGAAAAGCCAAATTGAGACCCTGGGTTTGCGGATATGTCACCAGAGGCAAGGAGAAGGGTGAGGGAGATAAAGTGGGAGTGCAGTTTATATGAAGGGACATGCCCCAGAGTCCTTGACCTTTTCTCGGTGTGTGGATGTAAGATTAGCAAGAGTTGGCAGGAGCAGTAATAGGGAGAGGACAGAAAATGGGGTGATATATATAAGCTGTGGGGTGGAGAAGAAGGGTGAAGGTGAGTGAGTTTGAGAAGAGAGGACACAACTGTCAGCAAGAGTGGTAGGGAGTGCATGTTACAGAGTGTGCAAAGAGCTGAATAGAGAGACGGGGTCATCTGCAGCCAGTTCGGTGCTTGTTGGTGTTTGTTCGCCTTGTGCAATCGCTGAAGTGCAGAGTTTGAAGTGCATATCACTTGTAGAAAAAATCACTTAGAGAAAGAAGCCTTAGGAAAGATGCCCCAGCAATGTGAATAACATTTAAGATTAACCCCTTCAGGGTCAGAATATTTCCCCACTTAGGGTTCGGACTAGTTCCTTAATTTTGGAGATGTGTCACCTTTCTCACCAATCACCTTCTCACCTCATCAGTTTATACTAACGGATTATGTAACTTTTATTTGGAAGCGGGGGATCGGGGTTTTATTTGGAAAGAAATAGAATCCTAATCAGCATTCCTTGCACGTGGATCAAGAACGACGCAAAATGGACTTTACACAAAACAAACTTTGTGATCCACTGAGTCAAAGGATTAGAGACTCGTAGCTTGCAAAAACACAGCAAACCCTAAACTGAATGTTCCTCTGCGTGTTATCCCACTGGGGGGCGTTCTTCTCTGATAGAAACCCTCATATTATTCCTCGTGCATCCCCATCCTAATATTGTACAACCAGTACAGTCCACATCATTCTCTCTTATCAATTATTGGTCTACAGGAAACCCGTATAGATCACACGACCAATGAGGATGGAGGAGGACCAGAGTCACATGACTGAGAAGATACTAAACCTCACCCTGGAGATCATCTACCTGCTGACCGGAGAGGTGAGGAGGATTCTGGGAGGTCACATGACATCACTCTTATCTCTATTAATAAAACACAGACCTGACCGGAGAGGTGAGGAGGATTCTGGAAGGTCACATGACGTCACTCTTATCTCTATTTATAAAACACAGACCTGACCGGAGAGGTGAGGAGGATTCTGGGAGGTCACATGACGTCACTCTTATCTCTATTTATAAAACACAGACCTGACCGGAGAGGTGAGGAGGTTTCTGGGATTCTAACATGATATTCCTATTGGTTCTCCAATACAGAGATTTCCTCTTCTGAAGTCAGGTGATCATATGACCATCACAGTGCCTCCATGTGACTCCCTAAAACCTGAGAGACACAACATGGAGAAGATTCTAGAAGTCACCAAGAAGATGATGGAGCTGCTGACAGGAGAGGTGAGCGGTGCTGGGTATTCTGGGACATTATCCAGTAACAGACAAGGGATGTGTCTGGATGGTGACTGTATCATTGTGTGTGTCAGGTTCCTATAAGGTGTCAGGATGTCACTGTCTATTTCTCCATGGAGGAGTGGGAGTATTTAGAAGGACACAAGGATCTCTACAAGGACGTCATGATGGAGAATCAGCCGCCCCTCACATCACCGGGTAAGAGGAGACTTTATTGTAAAGGAGAGAGCAGTACGGAGGGTCCACCTAGATCCCCCATCATCTGATAAACACATAGAAACAATGTATTCAGTCAGTGTGTGTGTTTCCTACAGATGGATCCAGTAATGGGAACCCACCAGAGAGATGTCCCCGTCCTCTGTATTCCCGGGATTCCACACAGGAAGATCACACCATCCCTCACAATTACAAGGTCAGTGTGATGGAACATTTAGGATCATGGACTCGTAGAGATGATGTGTGGATTTTGTATGTGAGTTTATGTTTTACAGATGTTATTTTCTATCCTTCTCTTGGTTTAGGGTGAAAATCTGATAGATATAAAAGTTGAGGTTAAATCAGAAGAAGAAGAGACGTATGTGAGGGATGATCAGCAGTCTATGGAGGAGGATGGAATAACGGGGACATTTATAGAGGAGGACACTCCTACAGAGATCAGCACAGGTGAGTCATTAACACTAAATACATTCCTCCACCCATACTGCTCACTGATTGGTCCAGAGTAGGGCGGGGACTGGGTGATATCAGCCTGTAATCTCCTGGTCACTTTCCTAAACTCTGTTCCTCGTCCTGTATTCCTGTATTTCTCTCGGATAATCTTCCTTCTCTGTGCTGCAGACACAATTTATTTCTCTAGACTGGATTTATGGAGATTCTGGGGTTTAGCTGGAAGCTAAGACGTTGCTAGCCTAAACACCTGGGGTATGTACCTTGGGTCTTCTGCCCCATGCCCGGGTCTAGCAAGATCTCTGACAGAAGAATTCTCCCGGGGTTACTTGCTCTGTTATTTGCTGGCTGTGCCGGGTGGAGGGATATGTCTGTATAGTCTCACACCCAAGTCACTGAGTGCAGTCTCAGGAGATGGGAGGCAGCGATGTGGGACCTCTGCAACTGATTACTGAACACAAATATTAGGAGTCCTGACCCCTGCACTATATACTCTATGATGTACATTACATACTCCTGACCCCTGCACTATATACTCTACGTTGTATATTACATAGTCCTGACTTCTGCTCTCTTCCCTCTACCCACTGCTATATATACACATAATATGGATTCTCTTTTGTTACACCCATTTCCTACCAGCTGGACATTTTATATCTGATGTTCTGATTGGAGGACAGACTTTTACATGGTGATAATAATGTGATAACATCCTCCAACTTTGAAACCTTAAACAGAAAGTGATAATGAGGGAGGAGTCAGTAACTCAATGATGGCGGTCTTCAGGATCAGTCCAGTCTTCATCTTGGTTGATTAGGGGAACCAATCTGCTGCTGTCTAGTAATAATCTTTGTATTTCTATTTTAGTACATGGACGGGAGATGAGGAAAACCTCAGAGGATTGTCTCACTTTGTCTCCAGACTGTAAAGTAGAAGATGAGGACATCACACAGTATAGTCCAGGAGAAAACCCGTCAACCTCAAATGTCCATCCGGCACCACACAGTGTAGATGAACCATTGTATTCCTCTTATCCTGAGGAACCTCAGACTGTGAGGGATGGTGCCGTCCTTCCAACAGATAAGAGGTTTCCCTGTATTGAGTGTGGGAAGTGTTTTTCAGTGAAGTCCAATCTTTACAGACATCAGAGATCGCACACAGGGGAGAAGCCGTATTCTTGTCTTGAGTGCGGGAAATGTTTTTCAGATAAGTCAAATTTTTCTGCACATCAGAGATTGCACTTGGGTGAGAAGCCGTATTGCGGGAAAGATTTTGTACAAAAATCAGACCTTGTCAAACATCAAGGGACTCACACGGGAGAAAAGCAATTTTCTTGTTTTGAGTGCGGGAAATATTTTGCAAAGGATTGCAGCCTCAGCAGACACCAATGCCCTGAGTGCGGGAAATGTTATTTAGACAAGTCCAGTCTTTACAGACATCAGAGGCTGCACTTAGGGGAGAAGCCGTATTCCTGTCTTGAGTGCGGGAAATGTTTTTCAGAAAAATCCTACCTATCCCAACATCAGAGATCTCACACAGGGGAGAAGCCGTATTCCTGCCCTGAGTGTGGGAAATGTTTTTCAGTGAAGTCCAATCTTTACAGACATCAGAGATTGCACACGGGGGAGAAGCCGTATTCTTGTCTTGAGTGCGGGAAATGTTTTTCAGATAAGTCCAATTTTTCCGCACATCAGAGATTGCACTTGGGTGATAAGCCGTATTGCGATAAAGGTTTTGTATAAAAATCAGACCTTGTCAAACATCAAGGGACTCACACGGTGGAAAAGCAATTTTCTTGTTCTGAGGGTGGGAAATATTTTGCAAAGGATTGCAGCCTCAGCAGACACCAATGCCCTGAGTGCGGGAAATGTTATTTAGACAAGTCCAGTCTTTACAGACATCAGAGCCTGCACTTAGGGGAGAAGCCGTATTCCTGTCTTGAGTGTGGGAAATGTTTTTCAGATAAATCCTATCTATCCCAACATCAGAGATCTCACACGGGGGAGAAGCCGTATTCCTGTCTTGAGTGTTCCTCACTCAAATCCTGTCTTCCTGTACATCAGGGGTCCCACACAACCCTGGAGGTGTATTAGTGCCATGAGTGCGGAAAATGTCTTCTATATGAATGTTGGTGGACATGTGTGAAAGAAGCACACCCTGATATACACCTCAGATATACTCCATGGCTGATCTTCATCATGTAAGAAACACTTCATAAGGAGATCAGAGATCACCAAAGACATGGATGAAGTGTCGGCCATTGATAGCCGGAGAAAAATAAAAATGGAGTCCTTACCGTTTATTGGCTGAGTACATTTTGTGTGGGAAGATTTCACAAACACTTAAATAATGTAACACGTTGTGTATTGTGTTTTCCTCCAATTAATAAAGACTCCGCCTCCACACTCCTGAAAAGTCATTTTCCTGAGCAATCGGATTTCTACCTTTTACTATTTCCCGATTTTATGACTGCAATCTTATAAAAGTGAAATTATAATAAAAAAATTTGAACAAAAAAAAAAAATAATATGTAAGATTTTCATATGTAAGCGGCTATGACACATGCATTTATGTAAGAGCTCTTGGGGGAAAGGGGTTTAGGTGATTGGGTATAACTTTAACTTTTACACTTTTTTCACTTAACTTTTTATTGCTTTCTCATAAGGGTTCAATATTCTCCTATGTGATTGGATATTGTGACAGGTTCTCTTTAATGAGACATTAGATGTTCCCTTATCTCCCTCTCCTCTACATGGCAATATCTGCCATGCCGGTTCCAGGCCCACAGGTGGGATAACAGAGTCTGTAAAACATGGGGGGGGGTTGTGACCAAAAGTAGAAGGACCCCCTCATATCAGTGGTCAGTGTAGTGGTTCCTTACATTGATGACCAAAAGGAGAAGGACCCCTTATATCAGTGGTCAGTGTAGTGGTCCCTTACATTGGTGACCAATGAGAGAAGGACCTTATATCAGTGGTCAGTGTAGTAATTCCTTACATTGGTGACCAAAAGTAGAAGGACCACCTTATATAAATGGTCAGTGTAGTGGTCCCTTACATTGATGACCAATAGGAAAAGTCTAGGTGACCAATATCAGGGGTCAGTATATACGAAAGATTGAACCCCAGTGGAACAATAATGCAGAATAGGAGAAACCCTTGTTTACCACCGTTACAAAGGTAAAGTCTCGGAACTCATCCCATCCTCACAGAGGGAGCAGAAGATGAAATCTCTTGAAGACACCTTAAAGAGGAATTTATGTAACGCCTTTCCCGACTCTGCTAGGTTACATTCTGGTGGAAAATGTGGTTTTGAGGCTACTGTTGGTCAAAAGAGGAGCGGTGAAGAAGGGGGCCGCCTCAATGATGCATTTCAAAAATGTTTTAGTCCTCGGCGTCCAGGGCTGTCAGCTTCCACATCTCATTGGTAGATTATCCATGGGCAATAACAGACATGGAGAGCTTTCCGCTGGGTTACTGGGTCGTGAGATTAGACCCCTGGCCAGAATGTGCCAAGTATTCAATTGGGCTGCCCTGCATCCAGCCTGCTTTGGGAACGGGCATTTGGTGCTGCCAAAGGATTTGTGACAGATAAAAGAGTACGTCTGGCCACATACTCCGTGGACTGGCTGACATTTATCAAAATGAATCAATCCTGGATTAGCTGCAGCTATGATGCCCCTGATGCCGATGTCGTTGTTTAAGTGTTTTCTGGATCTCGAATCTCTGAAAGACTGTCTAGGCTGCTTAGCTTTGTGGGTGTTGATTTAATGTGGAAGAAATTTTTTGGTGTAGGTTTTATGGGCACAATTAACACCTTTGTTTGACGGGTGCATATCATACTAATTTTTGACAGCAAGGCAATTCTTGCTTTCATCAAGAGAACCTCTATAGGGTTAGGGTGCGAAGGCACCTCTGCCCCCAATTTATCTGCACCTGTTACCTTTTGCTGCAGCAGGTTCTATACACGATACAGATGTGCCACTTTACAGGCAGACTAAGGGGACCCCCCGAGCACGATACTGGAATTTTTAATGTTTTTTCTCATTTTTATGCTTTCACTTTAACCACTTTACTACCGCTTACGGGAATACTACTGCGGCAGAGTGGCTCGTTCCCGTCCAGTCACGTAGTATTAACGTGACTGGACTCCTCCCCTTCTGGGCGGCGCTTGCGCGCCGCCGGAGGCTCGCTCCCGCTGTTTTCATTCACAGCGGGAGTCGGGCCAGGGGAGGAGCAGCGGCGATCGCCGCTGCTCTTACCCGATCGTCGGGGATCGAGTCTGGAGATCCGCCCGCTGTGTGTAAACACAGCGGGCGGATCTCCATAGTGACAGGGAGTGACAGATCGGACTGTTCAGCATAGCTGGACATCCGATCTGTCCATGAATCACATAGTCACCTCCCCCCCTACACGTCAGTAAGCACCAGGCATACATTAACCCCTCCCTCTCCAATAAAATTAACCCCTTCCCTGCCAGTGTCATTTTTACAGTAACAGTGCATATATATAGCACTGATTACTGCAGTAATGTCACTGGTACCCCCAAAAGTGTCAAAAATGTCAGTCAGGGGTCCGGTCTGTCCGCCGCAATGTCGCAGTCCCGCAAAAAAAATCGCAGATCGCCGCCATTACGCGTTAAAAAAAAAACACCAAAAATGACAGAAATCTTTCCCTTTGTTAGTAAACGCAATAACTTTTGCGCAAACCAATCAAAATACGCTTATTGCGATTTTTTTTACCAAACATATGTAGCATAAAACAAATTGGCAAAAAACTTTTAAAAAAATTGGTTTTTACATCTTTTTTGGGGGGAATTTCATATAAAAAAATGTGAAAAATATTGTTATTTTTTCAAAATAAACGCTCTTTTTTTGTTTATAGCGCAAAAAGTAAAAATCGCACAGGTGATCAAATACCACCAAAAGAAAGCTCTGTTTGTGGGAGAAAAAGGACGTAAATTTCGTTTGGGTACGGCGTCGCACGACCGCGCAATTGTCAGTTGAAGTCGCACAGCGCCGAATCGCAAAAAGTGGCCTGGACGGAAGACAGCAAAATCCTCCGGTTGTAAAGTGGTTAAGCATTAGTAAATCACTGCTCATTTTAAAATTATGTTTTTTACAAACTTTGTTTTCATTGATACATGTGCCCCATTGTATGCTCAATTACTTACATATAAGCCCTCAAAATGGACATTTTAGATTTTTCCAATTAGGGTCCCATAGACTTTAATGGGGTTCGTTATTTGGTTTCCGAACATGTTTGAAAGCATTGCTGCAAACTGAACAGAGGGTCGTTCGGTCCATCTCTACCTAGAAATATTTGGAGGAACCCTAGCTGAGAAAGGCTGTATTAGGCAATAATATATATCTATCCCCCTTGGTGGGAGTGGAGATGACCCCATCTATAAGGATATACAGTACATACACGCACAGCACAAGGCCTTGTTCACACTGCGAGATGGTTCTTGGGGCTGCAGTTCCTCTGACCTCCACAAGGTAGTGATCTCACTTCTACCAAGAAAATGAGTCTTTATGGAAGACAGGAAGTGATGTCAGGTATAAATAGGAAGTTCCGGGTGAAAGGTGAGTCGGGAGGAAATAGTGAGGAGACGTTGCTGGAAGTGGCAGCAGAGGAGGTAATAAGTATTTTCTATTTACACCCAGTAACCCCCCCCCCCCCCATCATGTCCATCCTCTTCCTCCATAGTCACTGTGACCTCTTTTATCTCCAGCAGATGATGATACACACATATATAGTGTGGAAACCTAGATCAACACCTTCAGGGTCAGAATATTTCCCCACTTACAGGGCCGGAACATTCTCTTCATTTTGGAGATGTGTCAACTTTCCCACCAATCACCTTCTTATCTCATCAGTCTATACTAAAGGATTACACCACTTTTATTAGTGGGGGGGGGGGGTTATGAGGACATAAAGAGCATCTAAATCAGCTTTCTTTGCCAGCGGATTAAGAATGAAGCAAAACAAATTTTACATAAAAAGAGCTTTGTGATCCATCGCGCCAAAGGTTTAGACGCTCCCGGATCACAAAAACAGAAAACCCTAAACTGAATGTTCCTCTGTATGTAATCCCACTGGGGGGCGTTCTTCTCTGATAGAAACCCTTATATTATCCCCCATACACCCCATTCTAATATTGTACAACCAGTACAGTCCACATCATTCTCCTTTATCAATTATTGGTCTACAGGAATCCTTTATAGATCACATGACCAATGAGGATGGAGGAGGACCCGAGTCACATGACTGAGAAGATACTAAACCTCACGCTGGAGATCATCTACCTGCTGACCGGAGAGGTGAGGAGGATTCTGGGAGGTCACATGACATCACTCTTATCTCTATTAATAAAACACAGACCTGACCGGAGAGGTGAGGAGGATTCTGGGAGGTCACATGACATCACTCCTATCTCTATTAATAAAACACAGACCTGACCGGAGAGGTGAGGAGGATTCTGGGAGGTCACATGACATCACTCTTATCTCTATTAATAAAACACAGACCTGACTGGAGAGGTGAGGAGGATTCTGGGAATGCCGTATAATATTATGTAGAAAATGTAAATTTTGCACTTGGGGTCTAAGAATATGAATGCAAGTTACTGACTAGGAAGATAACCTCTGGGGGGATCTAGGATGGAGAAAGATCTGGAGGTCCTCGTAGATGAGACACTCAGCAGTAGTATGCAATGCCAAGCTGCAGCAAACAGGGCCAGCAGAATATTAGCATGCATTAAAAAGGGGAGATACTCCAGAGAAAAAAGGATAATTCTACCACTTTACAAAACACTGGTCAGGCCACATCTTGAATGTGACATCCAGTTCTGGTCACCAGTATTCAGGAAGGATGTGCTGGAACTGGGGAGAGTCCAAAGAAGGGCAACAATGCTAATAAGGGAGCTGGAGGACCTCAGGTATGGGGGGTGGAAGGGCTTAATTATGGAGGATGCAGCAGCCAAGTTATTGGGGATGGAGGATTTCAGACATGGAGGATGGAAGACCTCAGTTTTGGAGGATAGAGAGCTCGGTCTTGGAGGATAGAGGATCTTTGTTAAAGAGGACTTCAGTTATTAGGATTGAGGACCTCAGTTATGGGGGATGGAGGACCTCAGTTATGGGGGATGGAGGAGCTTGGTTATGGGGAGATAGGATATCAGCCAAGGAGGTTTGAGGACATCAGTTATGGGGGATGGAGGAGCTCAGTTATGGGGGATGGAGAATCTCAGTTATGGGGGATGGAGGAGCTCAGTTATGGGGGATGGAGAATCTCAGTTATGGGGGATGGAGGAGCTTGGTTAAGAGGATGGAGGACCTCAGACATGGAGGTTGGAGGACCTCAGTTCTGGAGGATGGAGGAGCTCAGTTATGGAGGGTTGAGGAGCTCAGTTATGGTGGATGGAGGAGCTCAGTTATGGGGAATGGAGGAGCTCAGTTGTGGGGGGTTGAGGAGCTCAGGTATGGGGGATGGAGGAGCTCAGTTACAGGGGGTGGAGGAGCTCAGTTATGGGGAATGGAGGAGTTTAGTTATGGGGGGTTGAGGAGCTCAGTTTCAGGGGATGGAGGACCTCAGTTACGGGGGATGGAGGAGCTCCGTTATGGAGGATGAAGGAGCTCAGGTATGGGAGACTAAGTAGCTTTGTTATGGGGAATGGAAAAGCTCAGTTATGGGGGATGGAGGAGCTTAGTTATGGGGGATGGAGGAGCTCAGTTATGGGGGATGGAGGAGCTCAGTTACGGGGGATGGAGGAGCTCCGTTATGGAGGATGAAGGAGCTCAGGTATGGGAGATTAAGTAGCTTTGTTATGGGGAATGGAAAAGCTCAGTTATGTGGGATGGAGGAGCTCAGTTATGGGGGATGGAGGAGCTCAGTTATGGGGGGATGGAGGAGCTCAGTTATGTGGGATGGAGGAGCTCAGTTATGGGGGATGGAGGAGCTCAGTTATGGGGGATGGAGGAGCTCAGTTATGTGGGATGGAGGAGCTCAGTTATGTGGGATGGAGGAGCTCAGCTATGTGGGATGGAGGAGCTCAGTTATGGGGGATGGAGGAGCTCATTTATGGGGGATGGAGGAGCTCATTTATGGGGGATGGAGGAGCTCAGTTATAGGGAATGGAGGAGCTCAGTTATAGGGAATGGAGGAGCTCAATTATGGGGGATGGAGGAGATCAGTTATGGAGGATGGAGGAGCTCAGTTATGGGGCATGGAGGAGCTCAGTTATAGGGGGATGGAGGAGCTCAGTTATGGGGCATGGAGGAGCTCAGTTATGGTGAATGGAGGACCTCAGTTATGGGGAATGGAGGAGCTAAGTTACATGGGACGGAGGAGCTCAGTTTCAGGGGATGGAGGACCTCAGTTACGGGGGATGAAGGACCTCAGTTATGGGAGACTAAGTAGCTTTGTTATAGGAAATGGAAAAGCTCAGTTATGGTGAATGGAGGAGCTCAGTTATGAGGAATATGGGAGCTCAGTTATGGGGGGTGGAGGAGCTTTGTTATGGGGAATGGAGGAGCTCAGTTATGGTTGATGGAGGAGCTCAGTTATAGGGGATGGAGGAGCTCAGTTATGGGGGATGGAGGAACTCAGTTATGAGGGATGGGGGAGCTCAGTTATGGGGGATGGAGGAACTCAGTTATGAGGGATGGGGGAGCTCAGTTATGGGGAATGGAGGAACTCAGTTTTGGGCGATAGAGGAGCTTTGTTATGGGGTATGGGAGAGCTTAGTTAAGAGGGATGGAGGAGCACAGTTATGGAGGATGGAGGAGCTTTGTTATTGGGGAATGGAAGCGCTCAGTTGCGGGAGATTGTGGAGCTCAATTATGGAGGATTAAGGGGCTAATTTACAGGGATGGAGGAGTTCAGTTATGGGGAGATGGAGGAGCTCAGTTATGGGGGGATGGAGGAGCTTGTTTACGGGGATGGAGGAGCTCAGTTATGGGGGATGGGGGAGTTTGGTTATCAGCAATAGATACAAACATTAAAGCTATTTCCCTGAAGAAGGGCCTCCATAGGAAGCGCTTTCCTATGAGGTACCACCGAGAAGAGGAGGAGCCAAGAGTGCGGGCGGAGAACCCCAGAAGAGGAGGATGGGGGGTGCTCTGTGCAAAACCATCAGCGAGCAGCCAAGTATAACGTTTCCTATATAAAAAGAATAAAAGATACGGGTTTACAATGACTTTAGGCGGGGATTTGATAGTGATATAGGAATCCTTGAATGGGGATTCCAGCATTGGGAGAAAACTAAAGTCTCTAAAGAAGACACCCCACCACACTATGAAGTTGGAGGGGAAGTGGTTTCCTCTTAATCTGTGCAGGGCATTCTTTACTGTTAGAGCGGTAAGGATGTGGAACCCCTTTCCACAGTTGGTGGTGTCAGTGGAGAGTGTAGAAATGTTCAAACATTTATTGGATGTGTCTCTTAGCAAACACAATGTAGAGGGCTATGGGAAATGGTAGTCACTTATACACACTTACTGTAGCCTGAACTGGATGGACCGGTGTCTATATTCAGCCTTACCATCTTTGTTACTTTTATTGGCTTTTATTGTAGAGTTTCCCTTCTGTGAAGTCAGGTGATCATATGACCATCACAGTGCCTCCATGTGACTCTCTAAAACCTGAGAGACACAACATGCAGAAGATTCTAGAAGTCACCAAGAAGATGATGGAGCTGCTGACAGGAGAGGTGAGCGGTGCTGGGAATTCTGGGACATTATCCAGTAACAGACAAGGGATGTGTCTGGATGGTGACTGTATCATTGTGTGTGTCAGGTTCCTATAAGGTGTCAGGATGTCACTGTCTATTTCTCCATGGAGGAGTGGGAGTATTTAGAAGGACACAAGGATCTCTACAAGGACGTCATGATGGAGAATCAGCCGCCCCTCACATCACCGGGTAAGAGGAGACTTTATTGTAAAGGAGAGAGCAGTACGGAGGATCCACCTAGATCCCCCATCATCTGATAAACACATAGAAACAATGTATTCAGTCAGTGTGTGTGTTTCCTACAGATGGATCCAGTAATGGGAACCCACCAGAGAGATGTCCCCGTCCTCTGTATTCCCGGGATTCCACACAGGAAGGTCACACCATCCCCCACCATCATCAGGTAGATGATTGACAATTATTGGTAGTTATGATTTATACACAAGCATGTTTGTTACAATGAATGTTTTATTATATATTCAGATTGGAAATCTCGGGGATGATAATATTGTTGGTAAAGAAGAGTATAAAGAGGAGGATGAGGAGTATGGAGTAATGGAGGAGTTTTCAGAAGAACACAAGGATATGATGGAGCCACCTAATACCAGGAACCCACCAGAGAAATGTCCCCGTCCTTTGTATTCCCGGGATTCCACACAGGAAGGTCACACCATCCCTCACCATCATCAGGTAGATGAGGAACAATCACTGATAGTATCATTAGGATCTGTACATTATCTGCATTGTTACCATTGATGTCATTTTTATTATATATTCAGAGTGGAAACCTGAGAGATTCTAAAGTTAAGGTTAAAGAAGAGATAAAAGAGGAGGATGATGAGGATGGGGTGATGGAGGAGACAGAGATTCCTCAAGGACACAAAGATCTGTACCAGGACACCATGGTGGAGTCATCCAACTATCGGAACCCACCAGAGAGATGTCCCCGGCCTCTGTATTCCCGGGATTCCACACAGGAAGGTCACACCGTCCCTCACCATCATCAGGTAGGTGGGATGGAGCATCTAGAACTTGAAGGTGACTCATGGAGAAGATCTATAGATCCTTCAAGATTATATTTTCTATTCTTGGTTTAGGGTGACGATCTGATAGATATAAAAGTTGAAGGTAAAGCAGATGACGAAGAGACGTATGTGAGGGATGATCAGCAGTCTATGGAGGAGGATGGAATAACGGGGACATTTATAGAGGAGGACACTCCTACAGAGATCAGCACAGGTGGGTCATTAACACTAAATCCATTCCTCTGCTCATACTGCCGGCACAAAATTGTTTCATCATTTTGTTACAGAAGCTAAAATAGTATTTTCATACTCACCGTATAATGATGTTCTTGTAACCCATTGAGAGACACAGGAACTCATAAACGTTTGGGTTATATTGCCCCCTATAGGAAGATTCAACATTAGCAAATAAAAAAAAAAACCTGCAGCCCAGCCCAGGATGACCGCTACCAGCACACCTCAGTTTTGTAGGAAAGCAATATCAAAAGTATAATCCAAAATATAAAAGGGTGAGACCTGTGTCCCTCAATGGACATCAAGAAAAGGATTTTATGGGCAGTACAGAAATCCTATTTTCTCACTCGCCTCTTGAGGGACACAGGAAGTTTTGACCTTCAGGAATTCCATTAGCAGTCCAACCGAGGGATGAGAAACAGCAAACAAATGCTAACCAGGCCAAGAGAAAACCAAGTCAGAACTGAGGACTGTCTACAGCTCAAAGAGTGGCCTGAATGAACTTCTACATGTTCATTCAGACGAGGCTGCAACATCCACATGGTAGAACGTAAAGAACCTAGGAGCAGGAACCCAGATGGCAACCTTGCAAATCTTGGAAACAGTTGCTTGATGCCAAAAAGTCCAAGAAGCACTCATAGATCCATGACAGTTAAAGATGGAACCCATGTACAACTATGAACAGAATATGTAGTCATGGACTTTGTGTAGACATATAGAAGAGGAACTGAGTACCATAAAAACAATACAACTTTATTATGTACCTTTAAAAATCTATTACACCACATTAAAAATTACTCTCCACATAGGGGTTCAAAAAATGCAAAGATTCCGATTACCGTTCACGTGTGGACTTGACGCGTTTCGGGAATCCTTCTTCAGGAGAACATGTGACAGAATAAGTACACTGGAAGCCACTCCTAATCTTTAATAGAGTAATATCAGCCAGTAGGGGGGTAGACTGGAATTCATAGCATGTGTATGTTGTCCATAGAGGTGCAAAGGAGTAGGCCAAGGTGAAGCCACTGCCTCTCAGATGGAAAAATAGGTACAATTAGGTAGTAATTAGTCTTGTACACACAATCTTCAAATAAAAGGACCAACTTCCCAATGGGGAACTATCCAGACTCAATGTGCGTAAGTCACCACAGGCCGGATTCATGTGAACTGAGTTTGTTTCTAAGATACTTCCGTTCTCAAGGACCCCCGCTTTGGAATACGAGGTGTGTCTAAAAAGTAGGGTGAATGGTATCAGAAGATCCAAACAAATGACCTTTATTGGCCTTCAAAATAATCTCCATCCTTCACAACACACTTTTGGCAACATTCATAAACCTTCTGGAAACTGTCGGCCAAGGGATCTTTAGGAATTGATTGCAGAACCGCTGTCACACAGTCATGAATTGCTGCCAAGTCCGCAAAACGTGCGCCTTTCATGACGCTCTTCAGGTGGGGAAACAGAAAGAAGTCCGCAGGCCCCAGATCAGAGGAGTACAGTGGATGATCGAGAACAGGTACGCCATGCTGAGCCAAGAATTGGCACACACGGATTGCCCAGTCCTCAGGTGCATTATGGTGCAGCAACATCGACTGTACAGTCCTGTGCAATGGCGGATGCGTCGTAGCAACTATTGCAAAACTTCCTTGTAGAACCCGGCATTCACGATTTGACCCGCAGGAGTGAATTCCAAATGGATGATGCCATCATTGTCGAAGAAGGTGATCAACATTGTCTTGACCTTTGACTTTTGTAGGCGACTCTTATGGGGTCGCAGAGAAGACTGTAAATGCCATACCATCAATTGCCGATTGGAATCCGGATGGAACTGGTAGCACCGGGTCTCATCCCCTGTGACCATGGTTGGCCAAAAGGACGGATCCTGGTCACACATGGTAATGAAATCTTAAGAGGTTTCCATTCGTTCCGCTTTCTGGTCGTCTGTCAGCTTATGCGGCAAAAACCGGGAACAGATCTTCCGCTTACCCAAATCTTCGCGAACAGTGGTGCGCACCGTGTCCTTGCTAATGCCCAATTCCTCAGATATCAATCGTAGAGTCAGTCGCAGTTTCTCGTGCCAGCATTTGTCGCACTCGCTCGATCATGTCTGTGGTTCTGCTTGTCAATGGTTGATCTGAACGTGTCCCATTCCTTCCCGTTGCGAAAGCGTTTGAATACATGTTCTGCTCAAGGCTTCCATCCCGTACACTCGCATCAACATTTCATACGTCTCTGTCGCCGTTTTCCCCAATTTAGTCGGTGCTCCTACCTCTCACACTGACTACGTTCCACTGCCTGCAGCTGGTTTACCCATATGGTCACGTGTACTGCACGCTAGGTGGCATCTCGCGACGTGTCTCTAGATAGCAATGTGCATGCATGCGCACCTGGCTCATGTTGCCGTTTGAGATTTTGGACCATTTACCAAACGTTTTAGGCACACCTCGTATATGTGCCTTGAAAACCATGCTATCTTTATGGTGACTTACTCACGTTTGGGTCTGGATGGTTCCCTATTTGGAAGTTGGCTGTGTCCTGACCCCTGCAATCCTAATGGTATATGTTACATACTTCTGACCCCTGCACTCTAAACCTCCTCTGGAGGTTCTAAAGATGCCCATACAGGGTTAGATTCTCTTTTGAGTGTTCGTAGAGCAATCGTTCATCAGAAAGTTCTTTCTTGCCATCACCAAGTCTGCCAATTTCATTTGAAAGCAAATTTTGCCCAGACCGGCTATCCCAGTCGTATTAAACGGATTTCCATTACTATGTGATTGGTTTTTCTTAAGGAAATCCACTGTTAGAATTTTCCTAATTTGAGAAAAACTTTCCACCCTGCTCCTTTTGGATTTTATCGTTCATACAGTCGAAAAATAGTGTTGATTCGATCCCCACTAGAAAATTAAACAAATCTTCCAAAAATTAAAATTTTCAGGGGCTAAAAAAAAAAGAGTTTTAGGAAATTGCATCCAACCTGATTCGTGCTCTCCAATGTGCCTCTCTCGCTGCACAGACGGGCAAATCTTCTTGTTGCTGTTCAGCAGCTCTTCTCGCAGGAGGTCATGACAACGTTTTTGAATGAGGAGCACTTTCAGGGTTTCTACTTGAACCTATTAACAGTTCCCGAGCCATATGGAGGCATTTGGCCAGTTCTGGATCTGAAGACTCAGTTTGTTCCTGCGGGTTCAAGAGTTACACATGGAATCGGCTAGGTCAGTCATTGCCTCCCTCCATCCAGTTTAATTTTTCAACTTCAATAGCTGTTTTACACCATAAGTGCTCAACCTGTGGCCTTCAAGCTGTTGTGGAACTCTTCCTTTGGAAGTCGTGCTTGTAATTGTCAGCCTTGCAATCCCTCATGGGATTTTTAGTTCCACAACAGCTGGTTGAGCGCCCATGCCACATCTTGAGCACCCATTCTCTTTTATCCTCTTCACAAACATTATGTGCATATTGCAGTGGGTGGCCAGCATTACTGATTTGCCACCCTTCCCTTAGGCCTGCCCATGGTCACCCAAGTTTTCACCAAGGTGCTTGCACTGGTCCAAGCTCTGCTCCATTCCCAAGGAATGCTAATTGCGGGTTATCCGGGCAGTCTTTTGCTAAAGGACCAGTCCTTTCTATCCCTGTCAGCCAATGTCCAGTGGACGGTGCACTCTCTCTAGAGATTCTGTTGTATCTCCACAGGACAAACTTCTGTCACTGCTCCAGTGCTAGCGACTTTTGGTGCACGCTCAATTTGTGCCTGTGTGAGGCTCTTGGGCCTGATTGTACCCTCCTTCGAGGCAGGGCTGTATGCCCAATTTCTCTACAGATTACTGGGCTCCATTCACAAAGCAGTATCTACCACTTTAAGAAATGCAGTAAAATACAGCTCACTACCATGCTGCCTTTATGGTGACTTACTAAAGTTGGGTCTGAATGGTTCCCTATTGGGAAGTTGGTTGTGTCCTGACCCCTGCAATCCTAATGCTATTGTATGTTACATACTTCTGCCCCCTGCACTCTGAACACTATGGTTTATGTTGCATAGTCCTAACTCATGTCTAACCACAACCTTTTTATTTCTGTTTTAGTAGATGGACGGGAGATGAGGAAAACCTCAGAGGATTGTCTCACTTTGTCTCCAGACTGTAAAGTAGAAGATGAGGACATCACACAGTATAGTCCAGGAGAAAACCCGGCTACCTCAAATGTCCATCCGGCACCACACAGTGTAGATGGACCATCGTATTCCTCTTATCCTAAGGAACCTCAGACTTTGAGGGACTGTGCCGGACCATCGTATTCCTCTTATCCTGAGGAACCTCAGACTGTGAGGGACGGTGCCGGACCATCGTATTCCTCTTATCCTGAGGAACCTCAGACTGTGAGGGACAGTGCCGGACCATCGTATTCCTCTTATCCTGAGGAACCTCAGACTGTGAGGAACAGTGCCGGACCATCGTATTCCTCTTATCCTGCAGAACCCCAGACTCTAGGTCCTGTTGTCGCCCTTCCCAAGATGTTTCTCTGTGCCGAGTGTGGGAAATGTTTTTTCAATAAGACAACTTTAGGTAGACACCAATTATCTCACAGAGAGGAGAAGCCATTTTCCTGTCCTGTGTGCGGGAAATGTTGTCCACGCAAAGCTGCACTTGTCAGACATCTAACTGCTCACACAGAAGAGAAGCCGTATGCCTGTCCTGAGTGCGGGAAAAGTTATCCGTATAAATGGGCACTGCTCAGACATCTAACGTCCCACACGGGAGAGAAGCCGTTTTCCTGTAATGAGTGTGAGAAATGTTTCCCAGTGAAATCAGCACTTGTCAGACATCTAAGATCCCACACGGGAGAGAAGCCATATTCCTGCACAGAGTGTGGGAAATGTTTTGCGTGGCACACCCAACTGATGAGGCATCAAATGAATCATACAAACAAGATTTCATTTTCCTGTCCAGAGTGTGGGAAATGTTTTCCAATTAAATCAGACCTTGCCAGACATCAGAGGTCTCACACGGAAGAGAAGCCATCGTATTCCTGTCCTGAGTGTGGGAAATGTTTTTCACGGAAGTCCTATCTTTCTGTACATCAGACGTGTCACACGGGGGAGAAGCGATATTCCTGTTCTGAGTGCGGGAAATGTTTTTTTGGTAAATCAAATCTTGATGCACACCGAAGGTCTCACACAGGTGAGAAGCCTTACTCCTGCCCTGAGTGCGGGAAATGTTATTCGCTAAAATCAACGCTTGTCACACATTTAAAATGTCACACGGGGGACAAGCCGTTTTCCTGCCCTGAGTGCGGGAAATGTTATCCACGGAAATCAGAACTTGACACACATCAAAGATATCACACGGGGGAGAAGCCGTATTCCTGTCCTACGTGTGGGCAGTGTTATCTGGTGAAATCAGCGCTTGTCAGACATCAGAGATCTCACACGGGGGAGAAGCCGTATTCCTGCCCCGAGTGCGGGAAATGTTTTTATGAGAAGTCCTACCTTGCCAGGCATCTGAAGTTTCACTCGGGGGAAAAACCGTACCCCTGCAGTGAGTGCGGGAAAGGTTTTGTAGATAAATCAGATCTCACTAAACATCAGAGATGCCACACAGGGGAGAAGCCATATTGCTGCCCAACATGTGGGAAAAGTTTTACAGAACAGTCCAGTCTTGCTAAGCATCAGAGAAACCACACTACTCTTGAGATTTGTTAATGTCCGGAGTGCGGGAAGTGTTTCAAAAATTCAACTGTATTTTGGGGCATATCAGAGATCTCACACTGGGAAGAAGCATATACACCTCATATGGCTGGGAACTCTGATACTCATAGGAGAAGGACCAAAGACTTCAAAGTTCTGTCTGGCCTACTCTGCTAGGAGAGAGGGGGCATATCACTGCTGTTTAAGTTCCTCCAGCTATGTATTCTGATCTTCCCTGCTGTTCAAAGCTTTAAAGAGAGAAATCCCAACAAAAGAGGCGCAAGAGAACTTCTAGGGGAATCAAAGAGAAAAAAGGATCTGGAAGTCCTAGCAGATGACAGGATCAGCAATGGCATGCAATGCCAAGCTACAGTAAGCAAGGCCAGCAGATTATTAGCATGAGAGATACAAACTATATTTCTACCACTTTATATAACTCTGGTTTGGTCACATCTGGAGTATGCTGTCATGTTTTGGTCACCGGTTCTCAGGAAGGATGTGTTGGAACTGGAGAGAGTCCAGAGAAGGGCAACAAAGCTTATAAGGGGGCTAAAGGAGCTCAGTTATGGGAGATGGAGGTCCTCAGTAATGGAGGAGCTCAGTTATAGAGGATGGAAGATCTCAGTTATTGGGGATGGAGGAGCTCAGTTATGGGGGATGGATGTCTTCAATTATGGAGGAGCTCAGTTATAGAGGATGGAAGACCTCAGTTATTGGGGATGGAGGAGTTCAGTTATGGGGGATGAAGAATCTCAGTTATGGGGGAGGGAGGACCTCAGTTATGGGGGATGGAGGACCTCAGTTATGGGGGAATGGAAGACCTCAGTTATGGGGGAGGGAGGACCTCAGTTATGGGGGATGGAGGACCTTGGTTATGGGAGAATGGAAGACCTCGGTTATGGGGGATGGAGGAGCTCGGTTATTGCGAATGGAAGACCTCAGTTATGGGGCATGGAGGACCTCAATTATGAGGGTTGAAGGACCTCAGTTCTGGGGGATGGAGGAGCTTAGTTATGTGAGATGGAGGGCCTCAGTGATAAGGGATGGATGACCTCAGTGATGTAGGATGGAGGACCTCGTTTATGGGGGATGGGGGAGCTCAGTTATTGAGGATGGAAGACCTCAATTATGGGGATGAAGAAACTCAGTTATGGGGGATGGAGGACTTCAGGTATGACGAATGGAGGAAAAATAAATAAAAACTGTGCTGTGAGTGGGATCCAGTGATCCTTGTGGGTCAAAGTGGCCCAACAGTAAGTGGAGAACCCATGCGGAAATATATGACCGGGAACCCTAAGCAACCACGCACAGATTCCAAAAAAGAGGGGGGGTTTTTGGGAGGGGAAAGGCCCTACTGGGAAGGTTGCAAAAGACCGGGCTCACTGGGTATGACGAATGGAGGACCTCAGTAATGTACGATGGAGGACCTCGGTTATGGGGGATGGAGAACCTCAGTTATGAGGGATGAATGACCTCAGTGATGTAGGATGGAGGACCTCAATTATGGGGGATGGAAGGCCTCAGTGATATAGGATGGAGGACCTCAGTTATGGGGGGGATGGAGAGCCTCAATTATGAGGGATGGATGATCTCAGTGATATAGGATGGAGGACCTCAGTTATGGGGGGGATGGAGAGCCTCAATTATGAGGGATGGATGATCTCAGTGATGTAGAATGGGGGACCTCAGTTATGGGGGATGGAGGGGCTCAGTTATGAGGGATGGAGGACCTCAGTTATGGGGGATAGAGGGGCTCAGTGTTGGTGGATGGATGATCTCAGTTATGTATAATGAAGGACCTCAGTGATGTAGGATGGGGGACCTCAGTTATGGGGGATGGAGGAGCTCCATTATGAGGAAAGGCTGCACACACTAAGCTTATTTTCCCTGGAGAAGAGAAATATCTAAATGGTGATTCTAGCATTAGAAGGAATCTATTCAGTTTCAGGTCGCTCAAGAGACCACGCGGACACTCAATGAACTTGGATGAGAAGTGGTTCACCTTAAACTGCAGGATGTTCTCTACTGCTAGAGTGGTAATGATGTGAGACTCCATTCTACAGTTGGTGGTGTCAGCGGGAAGTGTTGATAATTTCAAAAGACTTTGGATGTGCATCTTAGTGAACACAATATACAGGGATATGGGAATTGGTAGTGACATAATCGCATACACACACCCACACATTGACACAGGTTAAACTGGATGGACTGGTGTCTTTACTCAACCTCACCAACTATGTAAAATATTGTTAGTGGATGAATATTAAAATAAATTATACTTAAAATCACGAAATTCTTTGTAAGTTGATGAATAAAAGTCCACCTTAAGATCTGTATATGTAGAAATGTCTTTTCTGGTCAGTCCATAAATCCTTTCAAAACCCAAACTTAAAACTGAACCCCGTTGAAGTTTCTGGGGAACCAAACTTGAAACTAGATTTTTGTCCACATTCAAGGTGAAGAGGAGCACGGGGATCTGGGCCTTCATGGATTCCATGGGACCGTTCTGAGATTTTAACACAATTGTCACATTTGGCCCCCCTGGTTGTCACTATGGTCCCCCCCCCCCCACCCCTTGCTGGACATTTTTGTTTTTCAACAAACCCCCAGTGAGCACTATTGTTTACCCTGCTAAGCCCTATCATTCCCCACCACCTCTCTCTGGGTACAATTCTTCCCTCTGAACATCAATGTTGCCATTGCACCCCCACCACATCTTGTTGACCCAAATGCGTCTCTTTCCCTCCACCAACATCATGGCATCCTTCCTCCCACACGCTAACACTGGCCATTTATTTCTTCTTACAACCAACTCCCCCCACTAATCAGAGGACTTTTTTCTTTGCAGGGACCCCCCATTCTGGGGAATCCCTGCTCCCCCACCCCCTTCCCCTACTGACTATAGGACTTTATTCCCACAACTAAGAGTGGGGCATTTTTTCCTTCCATTGAAGGGGGGGAGGGAAGGGGTGGGCGCAAAGACTGCAGGACTGAGGGGGGGGGGGGGGTGCAGAGACTGCAGGACTGGAGGGATGCAGGGAATTCAGGACTAAGTGGGGCACAAAGACTGCAGGACTAGGGGAGATGCAGATAATGCAGAACTGGGGGGTGCAAAGACTGCAAGACTGGGTGCAGAGACTGCAGGGCTGGGGGAGATGCAGAGAATACAGAACTGGGGGGCGCAAAGACTGCAGGACTGGGGATATGCAGAGAATGTGGGACTGGGGGGGCGCAAAGACTGCAGGACTGAGGGGGTTGCAGAGACTGCAGGCCTGGGGGTTGCAGAGACTGCAGGACTGGGGGGGGTGCAGAGACTGCAGGACGGGAGGGTGCAGAGACTGCAGGACTGGGAGGGGGGTGCAAAGACTGCAGGACGGGGGGGGGGGGGAGATGCAGACATCCCAACCTGCAAAAACTCATTTCAGGGAGGTGGCAAAGTCATTTCAGGGAGGTGAGCCCCCCCCCACACGCCGACGCCCCGCCCCCCACGCACGCCTGCGCCGCACCCCCCCCCCCTTTCCAATTTAACACTACCAGAGAATAATGAAATGAAATGTAATCAGTATACCTGGTCACTGGTGCTGGTCACTGATGCTGGTACTGTACTGGTCTGGTAACTGGTGCGGGTACTGGTCACTGGTACTGGACATTGATGCTGGTACTGGACACTGATGCTGGTACTGGACACTGATGCTGGTACTGGTCACTGGTGCTGGTACTGGTCACTGGTGATGGTACCGGTCACTAGTGCTGGTGCCGGTCACTGGAGCTCGTACTGGCCTTGTCACTGGTGCTGGTACTGGTCACTGGTGCTGGTATTGGCCTGGTCACTGGTGCTGGTGCTGGCCTGGTCACTGGTGCTTGTCACTGGTGCTGGCCTGGACACTGGTGCTGGCCTGGTCACTGGTGCTGGCCTGGTCACCGGTGCTGGCCTGGTCACTGGTGCTGGTACTGGCCTGGTCACTGGTGCTGGCCTGGTCACTGGTGCTGGTACTGGCCTGGTCACTGGTGCTGGTACTGGCCTGGTCACTGGTGCTGGTACTGGCCTGGTCACTGGTGCTGGCCTGGTCACTGGTGCTGGCCTGGTCACTGGTGCTGGTACTGGCCTGGTGCTGGCCTGGTCACTGGTGCTGGTACTGGCCTGGTCACTGGTGCTTGTCACTGGTGCTGGTTAATGGCCTGGTCATTACTGCTGGTACTGGCCTGGTCACTGGTGCTGGTACCGGTGCTGTTACTGGCCTGGTCACTGGTGCTGTTACTGGCCTGGTCACTGGTGCTTGTCACTGGTGCTGGTACTGGCCTGGTAACTGGTGCTGGTACCGGCCTGGTCACTTGCTGGTACTGGCCTGGTCACTGGTGCTGGTACTGGCCTGGTCACTGGTGCTGGTCACTGGTGCTGGTACTGGCCTGGTCACTGGTGCTGGTACTGGCCTGGCCACTGGTGCTTGTCACTGGTGCTGGTACTGGCCTGGTCACTGGTGCTGGTACTGGCCTGGTCACTGGTGCTGGTACTGGCCTGGTCACTGGTGCTGGTCACTGGTGCTGGTACTGGCCTGGTCACTGGTGCTGGTACTGGCCTGGTCACTGGTGCTGGTACTGGCCTGGTGACTTGCTGGTACTGGCCTGGTCACTGGTGCTGGTACTGGCCTGGTCACTTGCTGGTACTGGCCTGGTCACTTGCTGGTACTGGCCTGGTCACTGGTGCTGGTACTGGCCTGGTCACTGGTGCTGGTACTGGCCTGGTCACTGGTGCTGGTACTGGCCTGGTCACTTGCTGGTGCTGGTACTGGCCTGGTCACTTGCTGGTACTGGCCTGGTCACTTGCTGGTACTTGCCTGGTCACTGGTGCTGGTACTGGCCTGGTCACTTGCTGGTACTGGCCTGGTCACTTGCTGGTACTGGCCTGGTCACTTGCTGGTACTTGCCTGGTCACTGGTGCTGGTACTGGCCTGGTCACTTGCTGGTACTGGCCTGGTCACTTGCTGGTACTACTACTGGCACAGAGTGGGGTGTCACAGTGTCACGGTCCCGCGGGCGCCAAAATGCCTCCTGGAGTAGAATGTGGCTGTAGTAGAGAGCAAATCCGCTGCTTGCTCTCTGCAGCTCCTCCCACAGGCGGAGTGCATGACTCATATCACTCCGCCTGTGAGCCGGATCTACTTCGGCTCCGACGTGATTTCTCTGAGTGTGCAGGCTCAGCTTGCTGACAGCTGACACACTCCTGCCTGCATCGATGAGTCATTTCATCTGAGTGACTCACTCTGTGACTGACTCACAGCCGGGATATTGCCCTGAGCTCGTGGGTGTCCGTGAGCTCAGGGCGGATAGCGGGAGTCTCCCGCGACTTGCGGGAGACTTGAGATGTCTGGAGATGCAGAGACTGCAGGACTGGGAGGGGGGGCATAAAGACTGCAGGACTGGGGGAATGCAGAGACTGCAGGACTGGGAGGAGGGCGCAAACACTGCAGGAGGGGGGGGGGGGGTTGAAGAGACTGCAGGACTGGGAATGGGTTTGCAAAGACTGCAGAACTGTGGGGGATGCAGAGACTGCAGGACTGGGGGGGGGGGGATGCAAATACTGCAGGACTGTGGGGGGGGGGGGGTGCAGAGAATGCAGGTCTGGGGGGAAATGAGAGACTGGTGTAGGAACACAGAAACCACAGGGCTGGGAAGGGAGACACAGGGAGCCCATTGTTTGGGGGAGGGGTAAAGCCCGTATCCAAACAAAACAGGACATTCAGCCCCCTTCTCAATACATTCATTGAGACATTTCTCAGGGCTGCAGTTCCTCTGACCTCCACAAAGAGAATACAAAGAGGAAGTGAGGTCAAATAAGGACAGGAAGTTCCGGGTGAGAGGTGAGTTGGGAGGAAGTAGAGAGGAGATATTGCTGGAAGTGGCCGCAGAGGAGGTAATAAGATCTTATTGTATATTTACACACAGTAACCCCCCCCCCCCCCCCGTCATGTCCGTCCTCTTCCTCCATAGTCACTGTGACCTCTTTTATCTCCAGCAGATGATGATACACACATATATAGTGTGGAAACCTAGATTTCCCCTTCAGGGTCAGAACATTCCTCCACTTACGGGGCCGAAACATTCTCCTTAATTCGTAGATGTGTCACCTTTTTCCTCCAGTTTCGACTCATCAGTCTATCCCTTCTGAGAGGACCTTCTTCCTCTGGAGTTTCTAAAGATGTCCATTGTCACGTACCTGATCCAAAGCCGGAGTGTAGAGAGGGCTCCCCTTGCGGCTAGGTGCAGAACACCCCTGGAGGTGAGACAGGGAGTGCTGTGCCCGAAGTAGCACGGGTTGCTGGCTGGGATGGCCAGATGGTGGCTGAGGCCAATGGGTGATAGGTCCAAGGCGGATCTGGAACACTTGACAAGCCAGGCAGGTGTGCTGCAGGAACAAGGTGAGTTGGATAGCCCACATGAGACTGGTACAGCGGAGTCAATAGCCAAGCCGGGTCAGACACTGGAGAAAACAGGGAAAGTCCAGGGACAAGCCAAAGGGTCAAAAGCCAGAGGTATCAGGAAGAGTCGGTGGTCAAGCAATCCGGGTCGGCAACAGGAAATCCAAGATAAAGGCAAAACAAGGGACACAGGGAGCTGAAGATCATCCAGCAACTAGTGCCTGTCATTGCTGAGTTTAAATAGGCCGTTTGGCGCCAAGCGCCGTCACGTCCCGCGTGCGTGTGTGCGCATTGGCGCACGCACGTTCTTAGTTGATCTTGCCCGGAGTTGGCCGCGCATGCGTATTCGTCAGTTTACCTGACACCCATACAGGGTTAGATTCTCTTTTGAGTGTTTGTAGAGCAATCGTTCATCAGAAATTTCTTTCTTGCCATCACCAAGTCGAACAATTTCATTTGAAAGCACATTTTGCCCAGACCGGCTATCCCAGTTGTATAAAACGGGTTTCCATTACTTTGTGATTTGGTTTTTCTTAAGAAAATCCACAGTTAGAATTTTCTTAATTTGAGAAAAACTTTCCACCCTGCTCCTTTGGATTTTATCGTTCATACCGTCAAAAACAAGTGTCGATTCGATCCCTACTAGAAAATTGAACAAACCTTCCAAAAATTTAAATTTTCAGGGGCTAAAAAAAAAAAAGTCTCAGGAATTTGCCTCCAACCTGCTTCGTGCTCTCCAATGTGCCTCTCTCCCTGCAAAGACGGGCAGATCTTCTTGTTGCTGTTCAGCAGCTCTTCTCGCAGGAGGTCAACACAACGGTTCTGAATGAGGAGCACTTTCAGGGTTTCTACTTGAACCTATTAACAATTCCCAAGCAGTGTTGCCAACCCCCCGGACTAAAATTTACTGGCAGAATGCCAAAATTTACGGACGGCACCAATTTTTTACTGGCACTGCAAAAATGTACATAAAATAGCCGTTTTCAGTGCTAAACCGTGCAAATATGAATAATTAAGCTATAAACATGTAGATAGTGCTATTAGCAATGTGTTTAAGTTAAACAAAAGTCATAAACCATATTTCTCTATTTACATGTCCTTCTCTGCCCCCTGCCTTTAGCCCCCATAGCACAATGTCCTTCTCTGCCCCCTGCCTTTAGCCCCCCACAGCACTGTCGTCCTTCTCTGCCCCCTGCTTTTAGCCCCCCACAGCACTGTCGTCCTCCGCCCCCTGCCTTTAGCCCCCATAGCACAGTGTCCTTCTCTGCCCCCAAAATAATAACTCCCCCAAGATGATTAGACCCCACGATGATGGGACCCCCACGATGATGGGACCCCCAGAATTATGAGACCCCCCTCATGATATAATCCCCATATTAATGGGACCTCCAGGATGATATGACCCCCATAACAATTAGACCCCCAAAATAATAAGAACCCCAGGATGATTTGATCCCCAAACTGTTGACTCCCCCATTACAATGACACCCCCGGATGATATGACCCCCCATAATGATAACTCCACCCTAATAATTACTCCCCCATAATGATCACTCCCCCATAATGACGAAACCTCCAGGATTTTAGGATCCCCCATAATGCTTAAACCCCCATTAACATAGCAGTGTGCGTCTCCACCCCCCCCCCCCCGCTATGTAGTAGATGGGAGGGGGTTGCTCCTACCTTGCATATTCTGCACTCTCATGTCGGTGATTTGCCCGATGAGCTCCTCTCTCTGGAACCGATCCCACTCGCGCCCCGCCATTGGAGGAGGGGGGACCGACCGGGTGGGGCGGCGGAGGGTTCTCCCAGAGGACGGCGGAGAGCCCCGTCCTCTTCTTCTTCTCTAGCCGCAGTCAGCAAGACAGTGTCACTCACTGTCTTTTAAAAATGGCGCCAACCGTCACCAGTTCTTTACTGCGCATGCGCCCGTCCAGCCGGAAATAGGCGAGCTTTTCCGAGCCAGACAGGCTTCGGAACGGCGCATGCGCAGTTGCGTGTCGGCCCGTTCTGCCATCTTTATTACGGGCGCCGCTGCCCGTAACGGGCATTTACGGGCAGCCCGAAAATGGGCTAAAATTCACGGGCTGCCCGTAAATCTACGGGCGGTTGGCAACACTGTTCCCAAGCCAGAGGGAGGCACTTGGCAAGTTCTGGATCTGAACACTCTCAGTTTGTTCCTGCGGGTTCAAGAGTAAAGCCCCGTACAGATATCGACCGATCTGTTGTCCGTTTTTTGTGGCATGCTAGTCTCATGTGGAAAGTGAGGTTATTTTCATAAGAAATTTTCAGGCACGACAGAATAGAATTCTACTTCAGAAGTGATGTCATGTGTTGGATTGCTTTGAATGTGTTCTTTCGCCTCTGAGCATGCCTAGTCTTACTTGTAAGATTTTTTTTCAGACGAAAACTGTACTAATGAGATGAAAATCTGACGTTTTATTAAGGACGACAAAAATTTTATAGCCTGCACATCAGGATTTTGTCAGCCAAAAAGTCGGAGTTGGCTGTCGAAAGCACCATACTAACAATCTGAAAATCGGTCCTCGGACGAATTTTCCCTTCAGATTTTCTTATCGTGTGTAGGGGCCTTTACACATGGAATTGGCTAGGTCAGTCATTGCCTCCCTCCATCCAGTTGAATTTTTCTACATCAATAGCTGTCTTACACCATAAGTGCTCAACCTGTGGCCCTTGAGCTGTTGTGGAACTCTTCCTTTGGAAGTCAGGCTTGTAATTGTCAGCCTTGCAATCCTTCATGGGACTTTTAGTTTCATAACAGCTGGTTGAGCACCCATGCCACATCTTGAGCACCCATTCTCTTTTATCCTCTACACAAACATTATGTGAATATTGCAGTGGGTGGCCAGCATTACCGATTTGCCACCCTTCCCTTAGGCCTGCCCATGGTCACCCAAGTTTTCACCAAGTTACTTGCACTAGTCCAAGTTCTGCTCCATTCCCAGGGAATGCAAGTTGCGGGTTACCCGGGCAGTCTCTTGCTAAAGGATCAGTCCTTCCTATCCCTGTCAGCCACTGTCCAGTGGATGGTGCACTCTCGCCAGAGATTCAGTTGTATCTCCACAGGACAAACTTCTGTCTCTGCTCCAGTGCTAGTGACCTTTGGTCACCGCTCAATTTGTGCCTGTGTGAGGCTCTTGGGCCTGATTGTACCCTCCTTCGAGGCAGGGCTGTATGTCCAGTTTCTCTCCAGATTACTGGGCTCCATTCACAAAGCAGTATCTACCCCTTTAAGAAATGCAATAAAATACAGCTCAGCGTTTTTCAAAAAACATTTTTAGCATGCACAAAGAAACGCTGCTAAAATACTGCATGTGCTATTTTATGAAGTAATGTCATATTTTAGTAGTGAGACCTTGGTGGTAATCCTTAACAACCAGTAGCTGGTTGTTAAATAGCGGCTGGCTGCTGCGTCTTTAACAACCAAAGAGTCATAGGCTTCCCCGCTGACGGCTGAATGTAAAGAAAAGAGTTGCCGCCATTAAAAAAAAAAAAATCACAGAAAAAAACGGTGTGGGGTCCCCCCCCCCCCGATTCTTCATGAGCCCTGTCCTTTATCAGGGTTGGTCATCCCTACTCTTTTGAAGGCTACGAAGTCATATTTTTGCAAAGTCTACCATTGCGTCCTTAATCCTTCATCGTAGGGTTTACTCCATGAGATGCAACCTGTCCTTCCTCCAGTCTGGTCTAGATCAGCATCTGTCTTGGGGTACCATCAAATCCTTGCCTTGGCAGTTTTATTTCTGAGACCACTGGCACTCTCATTCTGTATTTGAGGCTTTTGTTGGGGGTGTCACACACATCTCTCCCCCTGTTGTTTCCCCTGTGACTCTGCAAGGCCTTCATCTGGTTCTTTAGGTTCTTCAAAGGATGCAATCTGAACCTGTTAGGAATGTTTCTTTTACCATATTCACAAGGTGACCTTTCTCATTGCTGTGACCTCCATGAAGAGGATCTCTAACAGCCTTATCCTGTAAAGAGCCTTTTCTAGTGTTACACAAGGACAAGGTTGTCCTCAAACCTAAAGACACTTTTCTCCTTGAGGTGGTTTCCTATTTCCATCTCAACCAGCACATCATTTTTCCTTCCTTATGTTCTACTCTGAAACAGCCAAAGAAAACTTCAGTCCACGGTCTTGACATAGTAAGTGTTGCGAGACTTGGCTACAGCCTTTTTTAGACAATCAGATTCCAGCCCTGGGCTCCCTGAGGGTTCCTGCAGAGGGCTCCTTACTTCTCACTCCATCATTGCTGGGTGGATTAGACAAGTGTTCATTTAAGCTTGTGGTCTCCCCCTTCCCTGTTAGGGTGCAATCTACTATATCTGTTAGAGATCTTTACCAGCATCCTTATATCATGATAACCTTGTGTCTGGATGGTGACTGTATCATTGTGTGTGTCAGGTTCCTATAAGGTGTCAGGATGTCACTGTCTATTTCTCCATGGAGGAGTGGGAGTATTTAGAAGGACACAAGGATATCTACAAGGACATCATTATGGACAATCCGCATCACCGGGTAAGAGGAGACTTTATTGTAAAGGAGAGAGCAGTACGGAGGCTCCACCTAGATCCCCCATCATCTGATAAACACATAGAAACAATGTATTCAGTCAGTGTGTGTGTTTCCTACAGATGGATCCAGTAATGGGAACCCACCAGAGAGATGTCCCCGTCCCCGTCCTCTGTATTCCCGGGATTCCACACAGGAAGGTCACACCATGCCTCACCATCATCAGGTAGATAATTGACAGTTATTAGTAGTTGTAATTTATAAACAGCATGTTTGTTACAATGAATGTTTTATTATATATTCAGAGTGGAAACCTCAAGGATTATATTGTTGTTATTAAAGAAGAGTATAAAGAGGAGGATGGAGTGATGAAGGAGTTTTCTGAAGCACACAAGGATATGATGGAGCCACCTAAAACCAGGAACCCACCAGAGAGATGTCCCCGTCCTCTGTATTCCCGGGATTCCTCACAGGAAGGTCACACCATCCCTCACCATCATCAGGTAGATGAGGAACAATCACTGATAGTATCATTAGGATCTGTACATTATCTGCATTGTTACCATTGATGTCATTTTTATTATATATTCAGAGTGGAAACCTGAGAGATTCTAAAGTTGAGGTTAAAGAAGAGATAAAAAAGGAGGATGATAAGGATGGGGTGATGGAGGAGTCAGAGATTCCAAAAAGACACAAAGATCTGTACCAGGACACCATGGTAGAGTCATCCAGCTACAGAAACCCACCAGAGAGATGTCCCCATCCTCTGTATTCCAGGGATTCCACACAGGAAGGTCACACCATCCCTCACCGTTATCAGGTAGGTGGGACGGAGCTTCTATGAAAGTGACTCATAGAGATGGTGTATAGATCCCATGAGATGATATGTTCTCTCATGTTCTTGGTTTAGGATGAAAATCTGATAGATATAAAAGTTGAGGTTAAAGCAGAAGAAGAAGAGACGTATGTGAGGGATGATCAGCAGTCTATGGAGGAGGATGGAATAACGGGGACATTTATAGAGGAGGACACTCCTACAGAGATCAGCACAGGTGGGTCATTAACACTAAATACATTCCTCCACCCATACTGCTCACTGATTGGTCCAGAGTAGGGTGGGGACTGACTAATAATAATCTGGTAATGATTCTTGTAATCTGTATGCTATGTTTTACATTATGTAATCTCTCATCTCGTCTTAAAAAAAAGTATATATCCAATGTGCAGGAAATTATTAGAAGAACTATTATAAGAGTGTGAGACTTTCATGTGGCACAGTAGTTAAGAAGTATTTTGAAGGTATTTGGACTCCCATATATGTGCAATATATGCAGCGAGGGTACTCAAACTCTGTTTAACCATGCCCCTTTAAGCCACACCCTCTATTCAGCACAGGGTGCAAAAATTAAAGGAGCCACAGGATGAGATACACATCCACCCCCCCCCCCACTAAAAGTCTTTGGTCCCCAAAGAAACTGAATTTTGTAGTCACGAATAAACTATAATTATCTTAGCATCTACATGGAACCAAGTAACTGTTTTTAGCATAACTTGCAAGCAATGTTGTGGCCCACCGTGGTATGTCAGGTATAGGGTGGGGGTTATTACCTACTGGTGCAGTGGCTTGAGAAACAGCAGTGATGGCCTTTTCAGAAATGTTCCTCATCCACTGGAATCCAAGCTTCTCTCTCGAACATTAGCATGTAAAGTGAATACCCTGCCACATCATGGTTTTTACATGGAATGCTGCTGATATGTCTACTGCAGTGTTATTTCTTTTCCGATGAGAGTATTCTCAACTTCTTCACAATGGTACGATTGTACCACTCAGACTATGGGTCTCTATCACATATTTGGCTTTTGAGACCGAGATAACAAGAGGGCTTCCTCTACACCATGTGTGTTCAACCTTTGGCCCTCCAGCTGTTGCGAAACTACAAGTCCTATCATGCTTGTAGTTGTCAGCCTTGCAAGGCCTCTTGGGAATTGTAATCCTGCAAAAGCTGAAGGCCCACAGGTTGAGCACCCATGCTCTACATCTTTGGTCTATACATCTTTGGTGTGTAGCACAGGGAGTGAGAGGACACAGAGTCGAATAGGTGCCAGGAGTCTGGAGGCAGGCTTAGCTGGGACATGCATGTGCAGACTAACAGGAAAGTAACTGTCAGGCTGGAAGCTTGGCCTGGACAGGCTATAGTCAGTAGCCAAGGCAGGGTAGGAGGCAGAGTTGAAAACAAGGTGTAGTCACGGTCTAGCTGATGTCAACCTGAGAATAAGCAGAGACAAGCCATGGTCAGAAAGCCTAGCTGTGCTTGATCCAGGAATCAGAGACAAGCCGTGACCAAGTACTAGCTGAGGTCAACCCAACAGAAAAGTCATGGTCAGGAACTAGCTGAGGTCAACACAGGAATCAGAGACAAGCCATGGTCAGGATTCAGGAACTAGCTAAGGTCAGTAGCAGAAAGGCAAAGGAGAGACAAGTCTCCAAGGGCAGACTGGGTCAGCAGTGAGATTCTCAGGAATACGTTCAGGGTTCAAGCCATAGGTAACAGCTGAGGACTATCCGGCAACTTCTTAGTACATCTCTCTTCTTTAAATAGGCTGCCTGGTGCCAAGATTGGAAATTATTGTGTGCTGTAAGAACTTAGTTTACATAGCACATCTGCACAAAATTTGTATGCACTAGAACCGAATATCCTGAGGATTGTTGTTTTGGGGGCACCAGAGATGGTGGGGACGTCTCTTGGAATAGCCTTTCTAGCTGGGATGCCCTGAGCTGGTTGGGTCAGCTGGAATTTGGTGTCCCCTCTTAGCTGTACATGCATACCCTCAAAGCAAGTCAGAGGGTCTGTCGGTGTGTCTAGGATGAACACTCAACAATCAATTACTAGAGCTGCAGCTGCCAAAGAATTTGGTCCACTCCATTTGTCAATCGGTATGTCCATCATCCCACTTATCTCCAGGTGACCATTTGGTTCTTCACACCACTGAGCAGCGGCCACTGGGTTCATCTTGCTGACTTGGCCCACACTTCCTGCAGCAGTCATTGCTCTTAGAAGGGGGCTAGGAGAATACTAGACGAGGTCTGCACATGTATCAATACCCCTGCAGGAGCTACTACAAATTTGAGGTGCTGCTACCTTTTCAAGTGATACCGTTCTGTAATTCGACCCAAAAGTACGCCGAAACACCAATAGCACGAACTAGATGAACAGGATTTATTAAAGGTAGCAATAAGCTCCAGAGAAAAGAGATGATTAAACACGCTTGACAATAGTAACTGCAGACGTTTGATAACAGCGGTATATTTCAGTAACACAACAAGGTAAGTTGGGTTGGTGTTTGTTCTCTTTGCCCCATGTGGGAGACCGGAACACAAGGAGAGTAGGGCCGCAGTCCTAAAGCAATACTTATTGCAATAAAATGTCCTCAAGGAATCAGGATAACTATTCAGGCCTTAATATTCTCTTTAGACCATGACTAAATACTGCCCAGTGGTTTAAACTACCACAGAGTCTGCTAGTGGTGGGGCCTTATTTGATGGTGGAGCGCGTAACCCTCAAGTGAAGGAATTTGTCATCATGAATGTGGGGCTTAGATCCAAGACACCAATGCAACCAATTGCATCCCTCATCCCCTCTTTCCGTGATGCTGTGACCTATCAGCTGTGAGGAGATGCAGGCTGAGCAGCTCCCCCATTAAAAGTGCCACCAACTGGGCTAAAATCCCAACCCTGTCACCTCTCTAAAACAGAGTTCTCGTTATTTTCTGTAGTCTCTGGTGTGGGTCTTTGAATAGAGAACTGGTGTTGACTTGAGGGTGGAATTATTCCTTAGAGACAAAGCTGCCATATGTGGGTGGAGTCCTGGTTTTGGTGGAACCAATCTGCTGATGTCTAGTAATAATCTTTGTATTTCTATTTTAGTAGATGGACGGGAGATGAGGAAAACCTCAGAGGATTGTCTCACTTTGTCTCCAGACTGTAAAGTAGAAGATGAGGACATCACACAGTATAGTCCAGGAGAAAACCCGGCTACCTCAAATGTCCATCCGGCACCACACAGTGTAGATGGACCATCGTATTCCTCTTATCCTGAGGAACCTCAGACTGTGAGGGACGGTGCTGGACCATCATATTCCTCTTATCCTGAGGAACCTCAGACTGTGTGGGACAGTGTCGGACCATCGTATTCCTCTTATCCTGAGGAACTTCAGACTGTGAGGGACAGTGCCAGACCATCGTATTCCTCGTATCCTGCAGAACCCCAGACTCTAGGTGATGGTACCGCCCTTCCCAAGATGTTTCCCTGTGCGGAGTGTGGGAAATGTTTTGTCAATAAATCAACTTTAAGTAGACACCAATTATCTCACAGAGAAGAGAAGCCGTATGCCTGTCCTGAGTGTGGGAAAAGTTATCCGTATAAATCGGCACTGGTCAGACATCTAACGTCCCACACAGGAGAGAAGCCATTTTCCTGTAATGAGTGTGAGAAATGTTTCCCGGTGAAATCAGCACTTGTCAGACATCTAAGATCCCACACGGGAGAGAAGCCATATTCCTGCACAGAGTGTGGGAAATGTTTTGCGTGGCACACCCAACTGATGAGGCATCAAATGAATCATACAAACAAGATTTCATTTTCCTGTTCAGAGTGCGGGAAATGTTTCCCAATGAAATCAGACCTTGTCAGACATCAGAGGTCTCACACGGAAGAGAAGCCGTATTCCTGCCCTGAATGTGGGAAATGTTTTTCACGGAAGTCCTATCTTTCTGCACATCAGACGTGTCACACGGGGGAGAAGCGATATTCCTGTCATGAGTGCGGGAAATGTTTTTTTGGTAAATCAAATCTTGATGCACACCGAAGGTCTCACACGGGTGAGAAGCCGTATTCCTGCCCTGAGTGTGGGAAATGTTATTCGCTAAAATCAACGCTTGTCACACATTTAAAATGTCACACGGGGGACAAGCCGTTTTCCTGCCCTGAGTGCGGGAAATGTTATTCACGGAAATCAGAACTTGACACACATCAAAGATATCACACGGGGGAGAAGCCGTATTCCTGTCCTACATGTGGGCAGTGTTATCTGGTGAAATCAGCGCTTGTCAGACATCAGAGATCTCACACTGGGGAGAAGCCGTATTCCTGCCGCGAGTGCGGGAAATGTTTCTATGAGAAGTCCTACCTTGCCAGGCATCAGAAATTTCACTCGGGGGAAAAACCGTACCCCTGCAGTGAGTGCGGGAAAGGTTTTGTAAATAAATCAGATCTCACTAAACATCAGAGATGCCACACAGGGGAGAAGCCGTATTGCTGCCCAACATGTGGGAAAAGTTTTACAGAACAGTCCAGTCTTGCCAAGCATCAGAGAAACCACACTACTCTTGAGATTTGTTAGTGTCCTGAGTGCGGTAAGTGTTTCAAAAATTAAACTGTATTTTGGGGCATATAAGAGATCTCACACTGGGAAGAAGCATATACACCTCATATGGCTGGGAACTCTGATACTCATAGGAGAAGGACCAAAGACTTCAAAGTTCTGTCTGGCCTACTCTGCTAGGAGAGAGGGGGCATATCACTGCTGTTTAAGTTCCTCCAGCTATGTAGTCTGATCTTCCCTGCTGTTCAAAGCTTTAAAGAGAGAAATCCCGACAAAAGAGGCGCAAGAGAACTTCTAGGGGAATCAAAGAGAAAAAAGGATCTGGAGGTCCTAGCAGATGACAGGATCAGCAATGGCATGCAATGCCAAGCTGCAGTAAGCAAGGCCAGCAGATTATTAGCATGAGAGATACAAACTATATTTCTACCACTTTATACAACTCTGGTTTGGTCACATCTGGAGTATGCCCTCCAGCTCTGGTCACCGGTCCTCAGGAAGGATGTGTTGGAACTGGAGAGAGTCCAGAGAAGGGCAAAGCTTATTTATAAAAGCTTATAAGGGGGCTAAAGGAGCTCCGTTATGGGAGATGGAGGTCCTCAGTTATGGAGGAGCTCAGTTATAGAGGATGGAAGATCTCAGTTATTGGGGATGGAGGAGCTCAGTTATGGGGTATGGATGTCTTCAATTATGGAAGACCTCAGTTATTGAGGATAGAAGACCTCAGTTATTGGGGAATGGAATACCTCAGTTATGGGGTGATGGAGGAGCACAGTTATTGAGAATGGAAGACCTCAGTTATGGGACCTGGAGGACCTTAATTACGGGGGATGAAGGACCTCAGTTCTGGGGGATGGAGAAGCTTAGTTATGTGAGATGGAGGGCCTCAGTGATTAGGGATGGATGAACTCAGTGATGTAGGATGGAGGACCTTGGTTATGGGGGAACGGAGAACTCAGTTATTGAGGATGGAAGATCTCAGTTATGGGGCCTTTAGGACCTCAATTATGGGGATGAAGGAACTCCGTTATGGGGGATGGAGGAGTTCAATTATGTGGGATGGAGGACCTCAGTTATGATGGATGGAGGACCTCAGTGATGTACGATGGAGGACTTTAATTATGGGGGGATGGAAGACCTCAGTTATTGGGGATGGAAGACCTCAGTTATTGGGGAATGGAATACCTCAGTTATGGGGGATGGAGGAGCACAGTTATTGAGAATGGAAGACCTCAGTTATGGGACCTGGAGGACCTTAATTATGGGGGATGAAGGACCTCAGTTCTGGGGGATGGAGAAGCTTAGTTATGTGAGATGGAGGGCCTCAGTGATTAGGGATGGATGACCTCAGTGATGTAGGATGGAGGACCTTGGTTATGGGGGAACGGAGAGCTCAGTTATTGAGGATGGAAGACCTCAGTTATGGGACCTGGAGGACCTTAATTATGGGGGATGAAGGACCTCAGTTCTGGGGGATGGAGAAGCTTAGTTATGTGAGATGGAGGGCCTCAGTGATTAGGGATGGATGACCTCAGTGATGTAGGATGGAGGACCTTGGTTATGGGGGAACGGAGAACTCAGTTATTGAAGATGGAAGACCTCAGTTATGGGGCCTTTAGGACCTCAATTATGGGGATGAAGGAACTCAGTTATGGGGGATGGAGGAGTTCAATTATGTGGGATGGAGGACCTCAGTTATGATGGATGGAGGACCTCAGTGATGTACGATGGAGGACCTCAGTGATGTAGGATTGAGGACCTTAGTGATGTGGGATGGAGGACCTCGGTTATGGGGGATAGAGGGCTTCAATTATGAGGGATGGATGACCTCAGTGATGTATAATGAAGGACCTCAGTGATGTAGGATGGGGGGCCTCGGTTATGGGGGATGGAGGACCTCCGTTATGAGGGATGGATGACCTCAGTGATGTAGGATGGAGAACCTCGGTTATGGGGGAATGGAGGGCCTCAGTTATGAGGGATGGATGACCTCAGTGATGTATAATGAAGGACCTCAGATATATAGGATGGGAAACCTCAGTTATGGGGGATGGAGGGCCTCAGTTATGAGGAATGGATGACCTCAGTAATGTTGGATGGAGGACCTCGGTTATGGGAGAATGGAGAGCCTCCGTTATGAGGGATGGATGATCTCAGTTATGTATAATGAAGGACCTCAGTGATGTAGGATGGGGGACCTCATTATGAGGAAAGGCTGCACACACTAAGCTTATTTTCCCTGGAGAAGAGAAATATCTAAATGGTGATTCTAGTATTAGAAGGAATCTATTCAGTTTCAGGTCGCTCAAGAGAACACGCAGACACTCAATGAACTTGGATGAGAAGTGGTTCACCTTAAACTGCAGGATGTTCTCTACTGCTAGACTGGTAAGGATGTGAGACTCCATTCTACAGTTGGTGGTGTCAGCAGGAAGTGTTGATAATTTCAAAAGACTTTGGATGTGCATCTTAGTGAACACAATATACAGGGATATGGGAATTGGTAGTGACATAATCGCATACACACACCCACACATTGACATAGGTTAAACTGGATGGACTGGTGTCTTTACTCAACCTCACCAACTATGTAAAATATTGCTAGTGGATGAATATTAAAATAAATTATACTTAAAATCACGAAATTCTTTGTAAGTTGATGAATAAAAGTCCACCTTAAGATCTGTATATGTAGAAATGTCTTTTCTGGTCAGTCCATAAATCCTTTCAAAACCCAAACTTAAAACTGAACCCCGTTGAAGTTTCTGGAGGACCAATCTTGAAACTAGATTTAGGCCACTTTCGAGGCGAAGAGGTAAGGTATTGTCAATAAAGGAGCACGGGGAACTGGGCCTTCATGGATTCCATGGAACCATTCTGAGATTTTAACACAATTGGCCCCTCTGGTTGTCACTATGGTGCACCCCCACCCCTTGCTGGACATTTTTGTTCTTCCACAACCCCCCAGTGGGCATTATTGTTTCCCCTGCTAAGCCCTATCATTCCCCACCACCTCTCTCTGGGTACCATTCTTCCCTCTGAACATCAATGTTGCCATTGCACCCCCACCACATCTTGTTGACTCAAATGTGTCTTTTGCCCTCCAGGGACCACCAACGTCATGGCATTCTTCCTCCCACACGGTTATTTCTTCTTACAACCAACTCCCCCCACTAATCAGAGGACTTTTTTTTTTTTTTTTGCAGGGACCCCCCATTCTGGGGAATCCCTGCTCTCCCGCCCCCTTCCCCTACTGACTACAGGACTTTTTTCCTACAACTGAGAGTGGGGCATTTCTTTCCCTCCATTGAAAGGGGGGGGTGCAAAGACTGCAGGACTGGGGGGGGTGCAGAGACTGCAGGACTGGGGGAACGCAGAGAATGCAGGACTGGGGGGGGTGCAGAGACTGCAGGACTGGGGAATGCAGAGAATGCAGGACTGGGGGTCGGGTGCAAAGTCTGCAGGACTGGAGGAGGGATGCAGAGACTGCAGGACTGGGGGGGATGCAGAGAATACAGGACTGGGGGGGCAAAGACTGCGGGACTGGGGGGGGCACAAAGACTGCAGGTCTGGGGGGGGGAGGGATGCAAAGACTGCAGGACTGGGGGGGGCACAAAGACTGCAGGATTGGGGGATGCAGAGAATGCAGGACTGGGGGTGCAAAGACTGCAGAACTGGTGGGATGCAGAGACTGCAGAACTGGGGGATACAGAGACTTCAGGACTGGGGGAGGTGCAAAGACTGCAGGACTGGGGGGGGGGGAGCAGAGAATGCAGGACTGGGTGGGCGCAAAGACTGCAGGACTTGGGGGGATGCAGAAAATGCAGGACAGGGGGGCAAAGACTGCAGGACTGGGGGAGGCTCAAAGACTGCAGGACTTGGGGGGGGATGCAGAAAATGCAGGACTTGGGGGGCACAAAGACTGCAGGACTGTGGGGGATGCAGAGAATGCCGGACTAGGGGGGCCAAAGACTGCCAGACTGAGGGGGCACAAAGACTGCAGGACTGGGGGGGATGCAGAGAATGCAGGACTGGGGGGGTGCAAAGACTGCCGGACTGGGGGGGTGCAGAGACTGCCGGACTGGGGGGGTGCAAAGACTGCAGGACTGGAGGGTGCAAAGACTGCAGGACTGGGGGGGGGTGCAGAGACTGCAGGACTGGGGGGGCGCAAAGACTGCAAGACTGGGGGGATGCAGAGAATTCCAGGTAAGGGGGGCGCAAGGACTGCAGGTTGGGGGGGATGCAGAGACTGCAGGACTGTGGGTGATGCAAAGACTGCATGACAGGGGGGGATGCAGAGATTGCAGGACTGGGAAAGGGGCACAAAGACTGCAGGACGGGGGGATGCAGAAACTGCAGGACTAGGAAAGGGGCACAAAGACTACAGGACGGGGGGATGCAGAAACTGCAGGACTAGGAAAGGGGCGCAAAGACTGCAGGACTGGGGGGGGGATGCAGAGACTGCAGGACTGGGAGGGGGGCGAAAAGACTGCATGATGGGGGGGATGCAGAGACTGCAGGACTGGGAAGATGGGGCAAAGACTACAGAACGGGGCGATGCAGAGACGGCAGGACTGGGAGGGGGGCGCAAAGACTGCAGGACTGGGGGATGCAGAGACTGCAGGACTGGGAGGAGGGCGCAAAGACTGCAGGACGGGGGGGATGCAGAGACTGCAGGACTGGGAGGAGGGCGCAAAGACTGCAGGACGGGGGGATGCAGCGACTGCAGGACTAGGAAAGGGGTGCAAAGACTGCAGGACTGGGGGGATGCAGAGACTGCAGGACTGGGAGGGGGGGGCGCAAAGACTTCATGACGGGGGGATGCAGAGACTGTAGGACTGAGAGGGGGGGTGCAAAGACTGCAGGACTGGGTGTGCAAAGACTGCAGGACTGGGGGGGGGTGCAGAGACTGCAGGACTGGGGGGAGCAAAGACTGCAGGACTGGGGGGATGCAGAGAATTCTGGGTAAGGGGGTGTGCAAGGACTGCAGGACTGGGAAGGGGGCGCAAAGACTGCAGGACAGGGGCGATGCAGAGACGGCAGGACTGGGAGGGGGGCGCAAAGACTGCAGGACTGGGGAGATGCCGAGACTGTAGGACTGGGAGGAGGGCGCAAAGACTGCAGGACGGGGGGGTGCAGAGACTGCAGGACTGGGGGGGGGCTGAGACTGCAGCACTGGGGGCGCAAAGACTGCAGGACTGGGGGGATGCAGAGACTGCAGGACTGGGGGTGACGCAAATACTGCAGGACAGGGGGGGCACAAAGACAGCAGGACCAGGGGGGAAGCACAGACTGCAGGACTGGGAGGGCGCAAAGACTGCAGGACTGGGGGATGCAGAGACTGCAGGGCAAGGGGGAGCACAAAGACTGCATGACTGGGGGGCAGGATGCAGAGACTGCAGGACTGGGGGATGCAGAGAAGTCAGGACTGGGAGGGAGGCACAAAGAGTGCAGGACTGGGGGAGATGCCGAGACTGCAGGACTGGGAGGGGGGTGCAAAGACTGCAGGATGGGGGGATGCAGAGACTGAAGGACAGGGGGTTGAAAAGACTGCAGACTCGGGGGGGGGGGGATGCAGAGACTGCAGGACTGGAAGCTGGTGCAAAGACTGCATGACGGGGGGGATGCAGAGACTGCAGGACTGGGAAAGGGGGAAAAAAAGACTGCAGTACAGGGGGATGAAGAGACTGCAGGACTAAGTAAGGGGTGCAAAGACTGCAGGACTGGGGGGGGTGCAGAGACTGCAGGACTGGGAGGGGGGGGGCGCAAAAAGACTGAATGACGGGGGGGATGCAGAGACTGCAGAACTGGGAAGGGGGGGCACAAAGACTGCAGGACGGGGGCGATGCAGAGACTGCAGGACTGGGAGGGGGGCGCAAATACTGCAGGACTGGGGGATGCAGAAACTGCAGGACTGGAAGGAGGGTGCAAAGACTGCAGGACTGTGGGGGAGGCAGAGACTGCAGGACTGGGGGGGGGATGCAAAGACTGCAGGACTGGGGGGGGGATGCAGAGACTGGAGGACTGGGGGGGGGGATGCAGAGACTGCAGGACTGGGGGGGGATGCAGAGACTGCAGGACTGGGGGGATGCAGAGACTGCAGGACTAGGAACGGAGACACAGAGAGCTCATTGTTTGGGGGGTAAAGCCTGGATACAAACAAAACAGAACATTTAACCCCCTTCTCAATACACTCACTGAGACATTTCTCAGGGCTGCAGTTCCCCTGACATCCACAAGGTGGCGATCTCATTTCTACTCAAATCAGGAGTATTGATGGGACTACAAACAGGAAGTGAGGTCATATATTGAAAGGAAGTTCCGGGTGAGAGGTGAGTTGGGAGGAAGTAGAGAGAAGACATTGCTGGAAGTGGCCGCAGAGGAGGTAATAAGATCTTATTTTCTATTTACACCCAGTAACCCCCCCCCCCCCCATCATGTCCGTCCTCTTCCTCCATAGTCACTGTGACCTCTTTTATCTCCAGCAGATGATGATACACACATATATAGTGTGGAAACCTAGATTTCCCCTTCAGGGGCAGAACATTTCCCCACTTACGGGGCCGAAACATTCTCCTTATTTCGTAGATGTGTCACCTTTTTCCTCCACTTTCAAATCACCAGTCGATCTATTCTGAGAGGACCTTCCTCCGGAGGTTCTAAAGATGCCCCTTCAGGGTTAGATTCTCTTTTCAGTATTAGTAGAGCAATCGTTCATCAGAAAATTCTTTCTTGCCATCACCAAGTTGGCCAATTTCATTTGAAAGCAAATTTTTCCCGGACCGGCTATCCCAGTTGTATTAAACGGGTTTCCATTACTATGTGTTTGGTTTTTCTTAAGGAAATCCACAGTTAGAATTTTCTTAATTTGAGAAAAACTTTCCACCCTGTTCCTTTGGATTTTATCGTTCATACAGTCGAAAACAAGTGTAGATTCTATCCCCACTAGAAAATTTAACAAACCTTCCAAAAATTTTAATTTTCAGGGGCTACAAATAAAAAAAAAAGAGTTTCAGGAATTTGCCTCCAACCTGCTTCGTGCCTCTCTTCCTGTAAAGACGGGCAGATCTTCTTGTTGCTGTTCAGCAGCTCTTCTCGCAGGAGGTCATCACAACGGTTCTAAATGAGGAGCACTTTCAGGGTTTCTACTTGAACCTATTAACAGTTCCCAAGCCATATGGTGGCATTTGGCCAGTTCTGGATCTGAAGACTCTCAGTTTGTTCCTGCCGGTTCAAGAGTTACACATGGAATTGGCTAGGCCCTTCATTGCCTCCCTCCATCCAGTTAAATTTTTCGACTTTAATAGCTGTCTTACACTATAAGTGCTCAACCTGTGGCCCTCAAGCTTTTGCGGAACTCTTCCTTTGGAAGTCATGCTTGTAATTGTCAACCTTGCAATCCCTCATGGGACTTTTAGTTCCAAAACAGCTGGTTGAGCGCCCATGCCACAGGTTGAGCACCCATTCTCTTTTATCCTCTTCACAAACATTATGTGAATATTGCAGTGGGTGGCCAGCATTACTGATTTTTCAACCTTCCCTTAGGCCTGCCCATGGTCCCCAAGTTTTCACCAAGGTGCTTGCACTGGTCCAAGCTCTGCTCCGTTCCCAGGGAATGCAAGTTGCGGGTTACCTGGGCAGTCTCTTGCTAAAGGACCAGTCCTTCCTATCCCTGTCAGCCAATGTCCAGTGGACGATGCACACTCTCCAGAGATTCAGTTATGTCTCCACAGGACAAACTTCTGTCTTTGCTCCAGTGCTAGCAATCTTTGGTGACTTTGGTGCAAAGTCTACCATTGCGTCTTTAAAGCCTATTTTGTGTGGTGAAAAAATGGGAAATTACATCGTAGGGTTTACTCCATGAGATGCATCCTGTCCTTCCTCCAGTCTGGTCTAGATCAGCATCTGTCTTGGAGTACCATCAAATCCTTGCCAGTTTTATTTCTGAGACCACTGGCAGACATCTCCCCCCCCCCCCCCCCATGTTTCCCCCGTGACTCTGCAAGACCTTAATCTGGTTCTTTAGGTTCTTTAAAGGATGCAATCTGTACCCGTTAGGAATGATTCTTTGACCATATTCACAAGGTGACCTCTCTAACAGCCTTATCCTGTAAAGAGCCTTTTCTAGTGTTACACAAGGACAAGGTTGTCCTCAGACCTAAAGACACTTTTCTCCTTGTGGTGGTTTCCTATTTCCATCTCAACCAGCACATCATTTTTCCATCCTTATGTTCTACTCTGAAACATCTAAAGGAAACTTCAGTCCACGGTCTTGACATAGTAAGTGTTGCGAGACTCGGCTACAGCCTTTTTTAGACAATCAGATTCCAGCCCTGGGCTCCCTGAGGGTTCCTGCAGAGGGCTGCTTGCTTCTCACTCCATCATTGCTGGGTGGATTAAACAAGTGTTCATTTAAGCTTGTGGTCTCCCCCTTCCCTGTTAGAGTGCCCTCTACTATATCTGTTAGGGATCTTTACCAGCATCCTTATATCATGATAACCTTGTGTCTGGATGATGACTGTATCATTGTGTGTGTCAGGTTCCTATAAGGTGTCAGGATGTCACTGTCTATTTCTCCATGGAGGAGTGGGAGTATTTAGAAGGACACAAGGATCTCTACAAGGACGTCATGATGGAGAATCAGCCGCCCCTCACATCACCGGGTAAGAGGAGACTTTATTGTAAAGGAGAGAGCAGTACGGAGAGTCCACCTAGATCCCCCATCATCTGATAAACACATAGAAACAATGTATTCAGTCAGTGTGTGTGTTTCCTACAGATGGATCCAGTAATGGGAACCCACCAGAAAGATGCCCCCGTCCTCTGTATTCCCGGGATTCCACACAGGAAGATCACACCATCCCTCACCATCATCAGGTAGATAATTGACAGTTATTAGTAGTAATTTATAAACAGCATGTTTGTTACAATGAATGTTTTATTATATATTCAGAGTGGAAACCTCGAGGATTATATTATTGTTGTGAAAGAAGAGTATAAAGAGGAGGATGAGGAGTATGGAGTGATGAAGGAGTTTTCTGAAGGACACAAGGATATGATGGAGCCACCTAATACCAGGAACCCACCAGAGAAATGTCCCCGTCCTTTGTATTCCCGGGATTCCACACAGGAAGGTCACACCATCCCTCACCATCATCAGGTAGATGAGGAACAATCACTGATAGTATCATTAGGATCTGTACATTATCTGCATTGTTACTATTGGTTCCTTTTTTTTCTATATTCAGAGTGGAAACCTGAAAGATTCTAAAGTTGAGGTTAAAGAAGAGATAAAAGAGGAGGATGATAAGGATGGGGTGATGGAGGAGACAGAGATTCCAAAAAGACACAATGATCTGTACCAGGACACCATGGTGGAGTCATCCAGCTACAGAAACCCACCAGAGAGATGTCCCCGTCCCCTGTATTCCACACAGGAAGGTCACACCGTCCCTCACCATTATCAGGTAGGTGGGATGGAGCATCTATGAAAGTGACTCATAGAGATGGTGTATAGATCGCATGAGATGATATGTTCTCTCATGTCCTTGGTTGTAGGATGAAGATCTGATAGATATAAAAGTTGAGGTTAAATCAGAAGAAGAAGAGATGTATGTGAGGGATGATCAGCAGTCTATGGAGGAGGATGGAATACCGGGGACATTTATAGAGGACACTCCTACAGAGATCAACACAGGTGGGTCATTCATAGTAATACTGACTAATAATACTGATACATACATTCACAGTGGGGAATGACTAATAATAATCTGGTAATGATTCTTGTAATCTGTATGCTATGTTGTACATTATGTAATCTCTCATCTCGTCTTAAAAAAAAAGTATATATCCAATGTGCAGGAAATTATTAGAAGAACTATTATAAGAGTGTGAGACTTTCATTTTGCACAGTAGTTGAGAAGTATTTTGAAGGTATTTGGACTCCCATATATGTGCAATATATGCAGCGAGGGTACTCAGACTCTGTTTAACCATGCCCCTTTAAGCCACACCCTCTATTCAGCACAGGGTGCAAAAATTAAAGGAGCCACAAGATGAGATACACATCCACCCCCCACTAAAAGTCTTTGGTCCCCAAAGAAACAGAATTTTGTAGTTACAAATTTACTATAATTATCTTAGCATCTACATGGAACCAAGTAACTGTTTTTAGCATAACTTGCAAGCAATGTTGTGGCCCATCGTGGTATGTCAGGTATAGGGTAGGGGTTATCACCTACTGGTGCAGTGGCATAACAAACAGCAATGATGGCCTTTTCAGAAATGTTCCTCATCCACTGGTATCCAAGCTTCTCTCTCGAACATTAGCATATAAAGTGAATACCCTGCTACGTCATGTTTTTTACATGGAACGCTGCTGATATGTCTACTCCAGTGTTATGTCTTTTCCGATGTGAGTATTTTCAACATCTTCACAATGGTACGATTGTACCACTCAGACTATGGGTCTCTATCACATATCTGGCTTTTCAGACCGAGATAACACGAGGGCTTCATCCACACCATGTGTGCTCAACCTTTGGCCCTCCAGCTGTTGCGAAACTACAAGTCCCATCATGCTTGTAAGTTGGAACTGTCAGCCTTGCAAAGCCTCTTGAGCCTTGTAATTCTGCAAAAGCTGAAGGGCCACAGGTTGAGCACCCATGCTCTACATCTTGGGTTAAACTGCCACAGAGTCTGCTGGTGGTGGGGCCCTATTTGATGGTGGAGCGGGTAACCCTCAAGTGAAGGAATTTGTCATCATGAATGTGGGGCTTAGATCCAAGACACCAATGCAACCAATTGCATCCCTCATCCCCTGTTTCCGTGACGCTGTGACCTATCAGTTGCAAGGAGGAGATTCAGGCTGAGCAGCTCCCCCATTAAAAGTGCCACCACCTGGGCTAAAATTCCAACACTGTCACCTCTAAAACAGAGTTCTTGTTATTTTCTGTAGTCTCTGGTGTGGGTCTTTGAATAGAGAACTGGTGTTGACTTGAGGGTGGAATTATTCCTTAGAGACAAAGCTGCCTGTCCTGGTTTTGGTGGAACCAATCTGCTGATGTCTACTAATAATCTTTTTATTCCTATTTTAGTAGATGGACGGGAGATGAGGAAAACCTCAGAGGATTCTCTCACTTTGTCTCCAGACTGTAAAGTAGAAGATGAGGACATCACACAGTATAGTCCAGGAGAAAACCCGGCTACCTCAAATGTCCATCCGGCACCACACAGTGTAGATGGACCATCGTATTCCTCTTATCCTGAGGAACCTCAGACTGTGAGGGACGGTGCCGGACCATCGTATTCCTCTTATCCTGAGGAACCTCAGACTGTGAGGGATGGTGTCCTTTTTGCTTGTATTGAGTGTCGAATGTGTTTTGGCAGAAAATCAGATTTAGATGACCACCAACTATCTCACGGGCAGGAAAAGTCACATTCCTGTCCCGAGTGCGGGAAAAGGTATCCACGGAAATTGGCACTGGTCAGACATCTAAGATCTCACACGGGTGAGAAACCATATTCTTGTACCGTGTGTGGGAAATGTTATCCGTGGAAATGGGCACTTGTCAGACATCAAAGATCTCACACAGGGGAGAAGCCGTATTCTTGTTCTGAGTGCGGGAAAAGCTTTTTGTGGCAGTCTCAACTTCTCAAACATCAAATCACTCATACAGGTAATGTGCCCTTTTCATGTTCTGAATGCGGGAAATGTTTCTCAGTGAAATCAGCACTTGTCAGACATGAGAGATCTCACACAGGGGAGAAGGTGTATTCCTGCTCTGAGTGCGGGAAATGTTTTCTGTGGCAATCCCAACTTATTAGACATCAGGTAATTCATACAGGCAGCATGCCATTTTCCTGTGCTGAGTGCGGGAAATGTTTCCCATTGAAATCATCGCTTGTCAGACACGAGAGGTCTCACGCAGGGGAAAAGCCATATTCCTGCAATGAGTGCGGGAAATGTTTTTCACGGATGTCTTATCTGTCTGAACATCAGAGATGTCACACGGGCGAGAAACCGCATTCCTGTCCTGAATGCGGGAAGCGTTTTCTACGTAAACCAGATCTAGCCGCACATCAGAGGTCTCACACTGGTGAGAAGCCGTTTCCTTGTCCTGAGTGTGGAAAATGTTTTTCACAGAAGTCAAACCTTTACGTCCATCTGAGGTCCCACTCAGGCATGAAGCCATATTCCTGCCCTGAGTGCGGGAAGTGTTATACAAGGAAATCAGAACTTCTCACACATCAAAGATCCCACACGGGGGAAAAGCCGTACTCCTGTCCTGACTGCGGGCAGTGTTACACGATGAAATCATCGCTTGTCAAACATCAGAGATCTCACATGGGGGAGAAGCCGTATTCCTGCCCTGAGTGCGGGAAATGTTTTTCAGGGAAGTCCAACCTTTCCGTACATCAGCTATGTCACACGGTGGAGAAGCCGTTTTCCTGCTCTGAGTGCGGGAAATGTTTTGTACGTAAAGCAGATCTTCTTCGGCACCAGAGGTGCCACACGGGGGAGAAGCCCCTTAAGGGAGTTCCTGCCCCAAGTGCGGGAGAAGTTTTTCAAAACAGTGCAGTCTTGCCAAGCCCACACGACCCTTAGGACATGTCAGTGTCTGGGGTGCGGGAAATGTCTCCTACTTGAAATGTATTTTACCATATGTCAGAGATCTCACACTGAGAAGAAGCACGCCTTGAGACACACCTCAGAAAACGCGGGCTGAACACTTTGCTGATCTTCTAATATAAAACTTAAGAAAATCAAAGGTTACCAGAAAGTTAGAATAGGAGCGTAGGGCGGGGGGGGGGGGGGCATATTGAGTGACTCCTGCAGTGTAGCCTGATCTCAACTGCTCTTCAATAGAAGCTATAAAGGAAATCATGGTGGTGAAAGAGATGCTGGATGACAAGCAGGAGAGATCAGACTAAATGATAAGGCTCCTTCAGTGCTGTGGTAGTGCTATGAGCCTTCACAGACGACTGCATTTTCTTGGGGAGAGCCACCTGCTGGTTGGGCTTTGCTAGCAAATGAAAATGTGAATCTTAGAATGATATGGCTCACGGGGGTACTCTGCGTCTCATAACGGTTACTGGATGCCCAGGAGGAGCAGAATCTTACGGGGTGTATATTTCACCAGGAGCCATGGAGCCGCAACATTGACCTGAGCAAAGTGTAGCCTAACGAAGATCAAAATCTATATTTCTACTTAAAGTTATGATATTCTTTGTAAGTTGATGAATAAAAGTTTGATTTTGGATTTGGTTTATTTAATGTTTATTTCCTTTTCTACCAGAAGTCAACCACATTGGTTTTTGACCCCATAAATCTCAAGACGTCTGTAGTATACTCCCAAGTCCATCAGTTTATAGATCCATCTATCATTCCACCAAGTTATTCCTCCTCCTCACCATCACAACCTCCAACCAAAAGATCATCTTTCTTCCTCACTTTCACATCAAATCTAACATTGAGGAACCCCCCTCCATCTTTTCTATGTCTCGCATCCCTCTAAATAAGAGGATCAGTATGAAAACAAAAAGCCCAGTCTTGTGAGGAGTAAAGCCGTGTTTCTGGAACACCAACTACATTCTTATTTCCATCTATCATTCCTCCTTCGCACCATCACCACCTCCAACCAAAGATCATCGTTTTCCTCACTTTCACATCACATTCAACATAGAGGAACGCTCCTACATCTTTTCTATGTCTCATGTTCCTCTAAACAAGAGGATCAGCATGAATACAAACAGCCCAGTCTTGTGAGGAGTCAAGCCGTGTTTCTGGAACTCCAACCACAAGAGATCTTTCTTCCTCACTTTCACATCACATCTAACATAGAGAAAACCACCTCTATCTTTTCTATGTCCCGTGTCCCTCTAAACAAGAGGATCGGCATGAATATAAACAGCCCAGTCTTGTGAGGAGACAAGCCGTGTTTCTGTAACACCAACTACGTTATCATTCCTCCTCCGCACTATCACAACCTCCAACCACAAGATCATCTTTTTTCCTCACTTTCACATCACATCTAACATAGAGGAATGCTCCTACATCTTTTCTATGTCTCGTGTTCCTCTAAACAAGAGGATCAGCATGAATACAAACAGCCCAGTCTTGTGAGGAGTCAAGCCGTGTTTCTGGAACTCCAACCACAAGAGATCATCTTTCTTCCTCACTTTCACATCACATCTAACATAGAGGAACCCTCCTCCATCTTTTCTATGCCCCGTGTCACTTTAAACAAGAGGACCAGCATGAATACAAACAGCCCAGTCTTGTAAGGAGTCAAGCTCTGTTTCTGGAACACCAACTACATTCTCATTCCCATCTATCGTTCCTCCCGTTATTTCTCCTCCGCACCATCATCAACTCCGACCACAAGATCATCTTTTTTCCTCACTTTCACATCACATCTAACATAGAGGAACGCTCCTACATCTTTTTTATGTCTCATGTTCCTCTAAACAAGAGGATCAGCATGAATACAAACAGCCCAGTCTTGTGAGGAGTCAAGCCGTGTTTCTGGAACTCCAACCACAAGAGATCATCTTTCTTCCTCACTTTCACATCACATCTAACATAGAGGAACCCCCCAACCCCCCTCCATCTTTTCTATGTCCCGTGTCCCTTTAAACAAGAGAATTAGCATGAATACAAACAGCCCAGTCTTGTGAGGAGTCAAGCTGTGTTTCTGGAACACCAACCACATTCTCATTCCCATCTATCATTCCTCCCGTACTTCCTCCTCCGTACCATCATTACCTCCATCCACAAGATCATCTAAACTTTCACATTACAGCTAACATAGAAAAAAAACCTCCTCCATCATTTTTGTCTTGTCTTAATGAACCTTGCTTTGTGCATTGGTCCAAATTATTTGGTGGAGGGGGATTATGGTGTGGGGTTGTTTTTCAGGGGTTGGGCTTGGCCCCTTAGTTCCAGTGAAGAGAACTCTTAAGGCGTCAGCATACCAAGACATTTTAGACAGTTTCATGCTCCCAACCTTGTGGGAAAAGTTTGGGGATGGCCCCTTCCTGTTCCAACATGACTACGCACCAGTGCACAATAAAAACAAGGGTGAGCGAGTTTGGGGTGTAGGAACTTGACTGGCCTGCACATAGTCCTGATCTCAACCCGATAGAACACCTTTGGGATGAATTGGAGCAGAAACTGCGTCCCTATGACAATTGGATTTTGAAAATTTTGGGTTGTTTTGTAAACAAGGATTGGTGATAATGCTTTATTGGAGACACCTTTTCCCATGATAACTCTTACAGGCGTAAATTTCCCTTCCTAGGAGTAGATTTTCTCTCACTTCCTGTTGTCTCTCTCCGTTTGCAAGTAGGGGTCATTTGTAAGTCAGATGTTTGTAACCCGGAGACTGCCTGTAATCAGGTAGCAGTAGTGTCTAAACGGGGTCAGAGGCAAGCCAGGGTCAGAGTCCAGAATCCACAAAGCAAGGTCAGGAGCAGGCTGGGACAGCAACGGGAGATTAGACAAAAACAGGAATACAGATTAATGGGAAGCTGAAGAACATTCACCAAATAGCACACAGCAGGGTCTCCATTAAAGAGGCAGCTTTGCGCCATTCCCGGGATTGGATGTGTACCAATGTGCACTGGTGCACACGGATGCACCAACGTGTCAGTGCATGCCGGTAACTGGCTAAAGTCTGCCTGTGTGCTGAGCATTAGCTGTACAAGTATTAATCTCCTGACACACTCTGTGAATGGAGGATGAATGAATGAATACTCCATTCAATTTGGCAGCTGAAAAACAGCCAACCATCATGGATTCCATTGGACTGGCCAGGGATTTTAACACAATCCCAGCACCCTGCGAATCCCAGGACTGGTTGCAGGGACCATTGGGAGCATCATGGGACTCAGACTTTAATGCAAGGTATGTGCTTTCCATTGACACCAATGTTTATCCCTACCCACTACTGGTCACTATCGTTCCCCTTGGCCACTATTGTCCTTCTCCACCCCATCTGGGCACTGTTGTCCTCCCTCATCCCTCACTGGGCACTATTGTTCTTCCCCACTCCACGTTATTATTTTTCCATCCAATCCCCTGTGGGCATTTTTGTTCTCCCCCCACTAGGCCCTATTGTTTCTTCTGATATGCCCTATCACTCCCCACCACCTCCCACTGGCTCTATTCCCCCCCTCCCTTTTCTTCTGAGCATCAATGTTGCCCCCCGCCACCCCCTCTAAGCACCAATGTTTTACCCCGATCCTTCATTGGGCACTACTATCCTCCTACACCCCCATCTGTGCACTATTTTCCTCCCTCACTGAACACTAATGTTTTCCTCCACCCCTACTGGGAAATATTGTCCCTCCCCATCACCCACTGGGCATTATCGTTCTCCCCCACCCCCCTTTTTGGCACTGTTGTTCTTCTGGTGCACCGTGGTTTCTGCCCACCCCACCAGGCATCATTGTTCCTCCTACCCCTGCTGGGCACTACTGTTCTTCCTAACCTTGGTGGGCACTATTGTTTCCCCCCACCTCCTGATTGGCATTATTGTTCTTCCCTACCCCACTATTGTTTCTTCTGCTACTCCCTATCAATTCCCCACCACCACCTGCTGGGTACTATTATCCCTACTCCCCGCCTTCAGGGCACTCTTGCCCCCCCCCCCCCCATTTGGCACTTTTGTTCTCCTGGGGCACAGAGACTGCAGGACTGGGAGACACAGAGAACACATTGCTTGGAGGGAGTGGGGGGGTAGAGCCCAACTCCAAACACACACCTCCCAGCTTTTTGAGATGGGAATGAGGGACACCTATTAGCAAAAGGGTGTAGGCATAGGACCCCATGCCATGCCCCCTTAAAGGGGGCAGCAATGCAGCAATTTAGTAATTGGATGAAAGGTTTAGCCGTAGGAAACTTTTTGAATGATAAATAGTGCATTTTATATACAACTATATCGATCAGACCAAAAGGAGGGACAAATGAGGAGGAATGAGGGACAGAGGGACATTGCTCCAAATCAGGGACAGTCCCTCCAAATCAGGGACAGTTGGGAGCTATGCAAACAATACAGAACATTAAGCCCCCTTCTCAATACATTATTAAAGCGGAGTTCCACCCTGGTTATACATTTTTTTACAAAAATACCCCCGGGACAGTCAGGGCTAGCACATTCCACAATGGCTAGCCTCTGATCTGTCCCGGGTTGCACTTACCTTTCAGGAGAAATACTTACCTTGAAATTGTCTTCTCCAGCGCTGCCATCTCAGGTGTGGGCAGCTTGAAGCCAGCACGACCCTCTTCCGCGTCCTCTTCGGTCCTCTTCCTCCTTCTTCGGTCCCACGATGCACTGCACCGGCCCCGACGTCACTTCCGGGTCGCGCGCGTCATCCTCCACAGCTTCTGGGCATGCCCAGAAGCTGTTTAGAAGGGAATGACGCGCGCGCCCCGGAACTGACGTCGGGGCCGGTGCAGGCGCAATGATTCCTGGGAGCGATGACGTTCAGCCAGGAAGTGACGAATCGCCGTGGCCGCCGAGGGGAGGAAGAAGGAAGTAAGGTGAGTATATTTTCTCTAAAAGGTAAGTGAAAAAAAAAAAAATTGCGATTATCCATTTGTTTTTCAGGTGACCGGGAGCGAGAAGATGGAGGTAAGTATAAATTTCGGGTGGAACTCCGCTTTAAGATGTTTCTCTAGACTTCAGATCCTCTGACCTCCACAAGGAGGTGATCTCACGTACAGGACAGAAAGTCTCTATGGAATACAGGAAGTCTCTATGGAAGACAGGAAGTGATATCAGATACAAAGAGGAAGTGATGTAGAGTATAAATAGGCAGCTCGATGAAAGTTGAGTCGGGAGGAAGTAGAGGGGAGACATTGCTGGAAGTGGCAGCAGAGGAGGTAATAAGATCTTATTTTCTATTTACACCCAGTACTCCCTCCGTCATGTCCATCCTCTTCCTCCATAGTTACTGTGACCTCCTTTATCTCCAGCAGATGATGATACACACATATATAGTGTGGAAACATAGATTAACCTCTTCAGGGGCAGAACATTTCCCCAATGATGGGGCCGGAACATTTCCTTCATTTTGGAGATGTGTCTCCATCAGTCCGTCCCTCCGGAGAGGACCTTCCTCTTTCCCCTATAGGTTTTTCTCTCTGAAGGTGGCCATACGGGGTTAGATTTTCTTTAGAGAGTTCATAACATTCTTTCTTGCCATCATTGAGTCTGCTAATTTAGATCAAAAGTAGAATTTGTCCAGACCTGTTATGGGAATGCAGTCACAGACGTATTAAGAGGGTTTTCATTACGACGTGTACGAATTTTTAAAATGAAAAACCACATTCACAGAAGTTGGTTCTTAGACAAAAAAAAACCTTTCCATCCTTCTTCGAATTTTCATACTTCAATCAAAAACAAATGTCCATTTGACCCCACTAGAAAATTGATCAAACATTCCGAAAAGGAAATTTTCAAACAAAGTTCTACTGATGTGTGGTCATCTTCATATGATTCTTCTATCCAGATTCCTGACTTCACCACAACATCTGGGACTTTTTCTGCAGCTTCCAGATCAGTTGACTCCTTGTCTGATCCTTGAGGGAACTCTACCTTGACCCCTCTTGGATACAGATGCGGGGTTGGGCTGTAATGTTATTTTAGACACTGGATCCTGTGTGGGTGTCCAGCTTGGCATGTGCTGCATCGTGTTAAGTTATATGGGACCAGGGCCACTCTGCTGGTGACGTAGTCCTGTCCGTTCCTAAGAGTTCCCGCAGAGGACTCCCTGCTTCTCGCTCCACCATTGCTGGGTGGATTAGACAAGTCATTGTTCGAGTTTATGGTCGAAAGGACTGGGTTTCCACCCTTCCCTGTTAGATTTCATTCTACCAGATATGTTAGTGCTTTGTAGGGTTTCCAGCATCAGGCGTCTGTTTCTCAGATTTGCAAGGCTTCTGTTTACATGTTTATTAGGTTCTACCAGGTGAAATTTCAGACCTCTTCTAAAGCCAATTTTGGGTGTAAGGGGCACAAGCTGCTCCCCGAGTCTGTCTAGCTCTTCTCAACCTGTTTGCTATTTGCCCTTGGTGAGGTGCATTCTGAGAGGTCACATGATATCACTCTTATCTCTATTAATAAAACACAGACCTGACCGGAGAGGTGAGGAGGATTCTGGGAGGTCACATGACATCACTCTTATCTCTATTAATGATACACAGACCTGACTGGAGAGGAGAGGAGGATTCTGGGAGGTCACTTGACATCACTCTTATCTCTATTAATAAAACACAGACCTGACCAGAGAGGTAAGGAAGAATGCTCCAGTGAAGCCTGGTGTCCATATGACCATCACAGTGTCCCCACCTCACTCCTTGACAGACAGGAGAAACAATAAGTAAAGCAGTTGTATTGTATCCCTCACACACCTCACAGGCTTTCATGCAGAGTGCTTAGGTGAATTAGTGGATGGCACTTCCATACAATCATAGGAAACTAGAGATCTTCACCAGCATCTTGTATCATGATGATTTTGTGTCTGGATGGTGACTGTATCATTGTGTGTGTCAGGTTCCTATAAGGTGTCAGGGTGTCACTGTCTATTTCTCCATGGAGGAGTGGGAGTATTTAGAAGGACACAAGGATCTCTACAAGGACGTCATGATGGAGAATCAGCCGCCCCTCACATCACCGGGTAAGAGGAGACTTTATTGTAAAGGAGAGAGCAGTACGGAGGATCCACCTAGATCCCCCATCATCTGATAAACACATAGAAACAATGTATTCAGTCAGTGTGTGTGTTTCCTACAGATGGATCCAGTAATGGGAACCCACCAGAGAGATGTCCCCGTCCTCTGTATTCCCGGGATTCCACACAGAAAGGTCAAACCATCCCTCACCATCATCAGGTAGGTGACTTACAAATTTTAGTAGTTATGATTTATACACAAACATGTTTGTTACAATGAATGTTTTATATTTTCAGAGTGGAAACCTTAAAAATTACAATATTGTTGTAAAAAAAGAATATAAAGAGGAGGATGAGGAGTATGGAGTAATGGAGGAGTTTTCAGAAGGACGCAAGGATTTGATGGAGCCACCTAATACCAGGAACCCGCCAGAGAGATGTCCCCGTCCTCTGTATTCCCGGGATTCCACACAGGAAGGTCACACCATCCCTCACCATCATCAGGTAGATGAGGAACAATAACTGATAGTATCATTAGGATCTGTACATTATCTGCATTGTTACCATTGATGTCGTTTTTATTATATATTCAGAGTGGAAACCTGAGAGATTCTAAAGTTGAGGTTAAAGAAGAGATAAAAGAGGAGGATGATGAGGATGGGGTGATGGAGGAGTCAGAGTTTCCAAAAGGTGGAATGGTGGAGCCATCCAGCTACAGAAACCCACCAGAGAGATGTCCACATCCTCTGTATTCCCGGGATTCAACACAGGAAGATAACACCATCCCTCACCATCATCAGGTTAGTGGAACAGAGCATTTAGAACATAAGTCACTTATGAAGATGATTCAGACCCTCCAAGACGTTATTGTCTCTCCTTCTCTTGGTTTAGAATGAAGATCTGATAGATGTAAAACTTGAGGTTAAATCAGAAGAAGAGACGTATGTGAGGGATGATCAGCAGTCTATGGAGGAGGATGGAATAACGGGGACATTTATAGAAGAGGACAATCCTACAGAGATCAGCACAGGTGCGTCATTAACTTTAATTGCATTCCTTTGTTCATACTGATCACTGATTGGTTCAGGGTAGGGTCGGTACTGAGCGATTTCAGCCTAAAATAATCTGATAATGGTCCCTTTACTGAATGTGTTCCCTGTCCTGCACATTAGAGCTTCTTCTGCATAATCCTTGTTCTCTCTGTTGCATGTACATTCTGGGATTCTGCTGACCACTGCACTCTATGCATTAGGGTGTATGTTACATACTCCTGACCCCTGCACTGTATACACTTTGCTGTACATTTATATAGTCCTGATATAACAATGGGTGGCTAGAGGCTCCTCACCAGACTGACAAATGGCCATCTGGATACAGTCTTACCTCTGATGTTCACTGGATGATGGCAGATGAGAGGCTGCACTGTCTGGCTCAGTGAATGGGTCACACTCTAGCTTCTCCAGTGAACAACAATTCAATGCCAAAGATAGTTCAGTCATTTTCCCCCTTGCCAGCTGCCTACTCATCTTTCTTTTCCTGGTAGTCCCAATGGATCTATCCTGGTGGTCCCCTGGATCTATGCAAGGCTGCTACAATTTCCTTTCCTTTTGTGGCCAACCTGCACCTTCATTCACCTCTCTCTCTCTCTCTCTCTCTCTCACACACACACTCTCTCTCTCTCTCTTTCCTTGATGGCTTTGGTGATAAGGAGGAATCGCAGGCTGCAGCGCAGCCACAAGAATGACCAGATTGAGAGGTTCCTAAAATTAAAGGGGCTGCTGGAGAAGCTACATCCCCCCCACTAAAAGTCTTTGGTCCCCAAAGAAAGAGAATTTGCAGTTTTAAACTATATATACTTATCTTCGTAACTACACGGAATTGTTTCTAGCATAATTTGTGAGTAAGGGAATGGCCCACCGTGGTGTGTATGGTATAGGGTAGGGGTTTTTACCCACTGCTACAGTGGCCTAACGCAAATCAGTGATGGCTTTTTCAGAACTGTTTTCCCATCCGCTGGTAACCAAGCTTCTTTCTATAACATAGGCATGTAAAGTAAATACCCCACTACATCATGGTTTTTACATGGAACACTGCTGATATGTTTATTGCTATTTCTTTTGCAACATGAGTATCTATCAAATGTTCAGAAGGGTACGATTGAACCACTCAGGCTGTGGGTCTCTATAAAATATCTAGCAGGAGGCCAAGATGATCTTTCCCTACACCTCTGGTCAAGACACCCTTAAAGTGTGGTACAGGAAGTGAGAGGGCACAGAGTGAAACAGGTGCCAGGACTCCAGTCTACGGAAGCTTCCTTCTGCAGGCAGGCTTGAGTGTGGGCAGCATGTGCAGACCAACAGGAAGGTAGCTAGCCAGAACACTGATGCACACAGCAGGCTAGAAACATGATCTGGATGGGCTGTAGTCAGTAACCAAGGAGAAAGCGGAAGAAAAGCTAAGATCACAGCAAGAGGTCAGCAGAGGTGAGCAGTAGTCAAGGTCTAGCTGATGTCAACCTGGGAATCAGAAGCTGTGGTCAGGAACTAGCAGAGGTCAAAACAGGAATCAGAGACAGGCACGTGGTCATGTACTAGCTGGGGTCAACCTGCGAGACAAGCCATGGTCAGAGACTAGCTGACGTTGAACCTGGAATCAGCAGAGGCAAGTCATGGTCAGAAACTAGCTGAGGTCAAACTGGGAATCATCAGAGACAAGCCATGGTCAGGAACTAGCCGAGGTTAACCCCCGGAGACAAGCTATGGACAGGGACCAGCTGAGGTTAAACCAGGATTTAGCAGAGACAAGCCATGGTCAGGAACTAGCTGAGGTCAAACTGGGAATAATCAGAGACAAACCGTGGTCTAGAATTAGCTGAGCTCAACCCGGGACCCAAGCTATGGTCAGGGACTAGCTGAGGTCAAACTGGGAATCATTAGAGACAAGCCATTGTCAGGAACTAGCTGAGGTCAAACTGGGATTCATTAGGGACAAGCTGTGGTCAGAAACTAGCCGAGGTCAATCAGGGAGACAAGCCATGGTCTCACTAAGGTGAGAGGCAGAGAATGACAGGTGGTGGGATCTTTTGAGCACTTTTTCTGTCACATCTAAGAATTGAATGACTTGCTCTGGGATTGTTACCATCGACTACAGGGACAGTTGGTTTTCTCTATTTACACCTGCACCTGAGTTCTTGGGACTTATCTTGAGCATGTTTCTATGATTTACCATTAGGATTGCGCTGCACTATTGTTATTTATTTTTTCATTATATATATATGGTGTTTATATGTCCAGCGCTGAATATTCTTACAATTTTATGGTCAGCTACTAGCTGAGGTTGAACCAGGAATCAGTCGAGACAAGCCATGATGAGGAACTAACTGAGCTAAAACTGGGAATCATTAGAGACAAGCCATAGTCAGGAACATGCTGAGGTCAAACTGGGAATCAATCACCAGAGACAAGCCATGGTCGGGGACTAACTGGGGTTGAACCAGGAATCAGCAGAGAGAAGCCATGGTCAGGAACTAGCTGAGGTCAACCTGGGAATTATTCGAGACAAGCCATGGTCAGAAACTAGCCAAGATCAACCAGGGAGACAAGCCATGGTCAGCTACTTGCTGAGGTTGAACCAGGAATCAGCAGAGACAAGCCGTGGTCAGGAACTAGCGGAGGTCAGTAGCAGAAAGGCAGAGCAGAGGCAAGTCCAAGGGCAGGCCAGGATAGTAGTGGGAACACAGATTTCCACAGGTTACAGCTGAAGACTATCTTGCAACTTTCTAGTTCAGCGCTGCTCTTTAAATAAGCTGCCTGGTGCCAAGATTGGAATTGATTTTGCACTGTAAGCGCATATGTTTGCGTATAACGTCCTCACAAACGTGTATGCATAGGAAACTAAATGCGATACAGGTTAAGAAGCTCTCATGATAATAGGGCCCAACTGGCTACAACCCCAGCTCTGTCACTCCTATAAAACAGGGTTCTCGATGATTTCCTTCGTCTCTGACAGGTTTCTGTGAATAGAGAACTGGTGTAGATCCAGCAGACACATTTACCTATTGGGGAATGGAAATGTAAGATCCTCAGCAGTAGTTCAAAGTTGATGAATGCGGTTTAAATCTTCATTTAAATGAACCAACCTGATCATATCTAATCGTAATCTTTGTATTTCTATTTTAGTAGATGGACGGGAGATGAGGAAAACCTCAGAGGATTGTCTCACTTTGTCTCCAGACTGTAAAGTAGAAGATGAGGACATCACACAGTATAGTCCAGGAGAAAACCCGGCTACCTCAAATGTCCATCCGGCACCACACAGTGTAGATGGACCATCGTATTCCTCTTATCCTGAGGAACCTCAGACTGTGAGGGACAGTGTCGGACCATCGTATTCATCTTATCCTGAGGAACCTCAGACTGTGAGGGACGGTGCCGGACCATCGTATTCCTCTTTTCCGATTTATCAGACTGTGAGGGATGTTGCCGTTCTTCAACAGATTTTTACTTGTACTGAGTGTGGAATGTGTTTTTGCAGAAAAACTGATTTAGATAAGCACCAACTATCTCACAGGGGTGAAAAGCCACATTCCTGTACTGAGTGCGGAAAATGTTTTCCACGAAAATCTGCTCTAGTTAGACATCTAAGATCTCACACAGGGGAGAAGCCGTATTCCTGTACCGTGTGTGGGAAATGTTACCCATGGAAATCTGCTCTTGTTAGACATCAAAGGTCTCACACAGGGGAGAAACTGTATTCATGCTCTGAGTGCGGGAAATGTTTTCTGTGGCAATCTCAACTTATCAGGCATCAAATAAATCACACGGGCAACATGCCCTTTTCCTGTGCTGAGTGCGGGAAATGTTTCCCATTGAAATCAGCACTTATCAGACATGAGAGGACTCACACAGGGGAAAAGCCGTATTCCTGTAATGAGTGTGGGAAATGTTTTTCACGGATGTTTTATCTCTCTGAACATCAGAGATGTCACACGGGGGAGAAGCCGTATTCCTGTCCTGAGTGCGGGAAACGTTTTCTGCGTAAACCAGATCTAGCCGCACATCAGAGGTCTCACACGGGGGAAAAGCCATTTTCCTGCCCTGAGTGCGGAAAAAGTTTTTCGCAGAAATCTCATCTTTCTGTACATCTGAGATGCCACTCAGGCATGAAGCCATATTCCTGCCCCGAGTGCGGGAAAAGTTATCCACGGAAATCGGAACTTGTCACACATCAAAGGTCTCACACGGGGGAAAAACCGTACTCCTGTCCTGACTGCGGGCAGTGTTATACGCTTAAATCAACACTTGTCAGGCATCAGAGGTCTCACACAGGGGAGAAGCCGTATTCCTGCCCTGAGTGCGGGAAATGTTTTTCAGAGAAGTCTTATCTTTCAGTACATCAGCGATGTCACACGGGGGAGAAGCCGTTTTCCTGCTCTGAGTGCCAGAAATGTTTTGTGCGTAAATCAGATCTCGGTAAACATCAGAGATGCCACACGGGCGAGAAGCCCTATTCCTGCCCCAAGTGCGGGAGAAGTTTTTCACAACAGTGCAGTCTTGCCAAACATGTTAGAACCCCACACAACTTTTGAAACATATTAGTGTCCGGAGTGAGGGAGATGTCTTCTTCTTAGATTGTTTTTTGCCCCAGGGAAAAAGGACATCTTGATATACACCTCAGAACGCTGACTGGACGTTCCTCTGATCTTCAAAATGGAAAACAAGCTTCAAAGGAATATCCGAGCCGACCAAAGACAATAAAGTTAGAAGACAGGAGAGGGGGGGGGGGGGGGCAAGTCCCTGCTGGTTGAGTCCCACCTACCAATGTAGCCTGATCTCCCCTGCTCTTTAGTAGAAGTTATAAAGTGGGAAATCATGGTGAGACAGATGTTAGATATTCCTAGTGGATGAAGAGCAGGAGAGATCAGACTAAATGACATGTTTCAATGTAGAGGTAGCACCATGGACCTTCACAGACGCCTGCATTTTCTTGGAGAGAGACACCTACTGGATGGGTTTTGGTAGCAAGCAAAGGAAAAAGTGACTCTCGAGTTAGAATAGCACCATTCATAGGGTACTCTACTGCAGTGGTCCCCAACCTCCCTGGCACCAGGGACCAGCAGCTAGGATGTCAACCCTTCCACTGCCCAGGAGGTCAACCTTTTCACTGATCGGGGGGTTGGTTGTTATTTGTGTGGTGGTTGCATCCTATCACAGGAGGTGCAGCTTGTCTCCTCTGGGAAGGTGGTGTATGTGGTGGTTGCAACCTGTCACCTCTGGGGGAGGGGATGTTGCAGCCTGTCATCTCGCGGATGGAAGCAGCTTATCACCTGGGTGGGTGGTGGTTTCAGCCTATCATCTTGGGGAGGGGGGGCAGTTGGTGCAGCCTGTTACCTCAGGGTGTGTGGTGCAGCCTGGGTCTCACCAGTGCTATTAGATCCTGTCCTTGGCCCGGCACTCCTACCTCTTCTTCTCCTTCTTCCTGACCACAGAGACAGAAGGGCATAGTGGTGCTAGGAAAATTAGAGCAGGCGCCCTCTGGAGGTCTAAGAGTGGCATGCTGGGAGCCAGGCCGTCCAACCCCCGTTGCACGGCCCGGCTCACAGCATGCCACGAACGGGCACCAGTCTGTTGCCCGAGGGTTGGGGACCTCTGCTCTACTACATATATCAGTTGCCCAGGAGGACAAGAATCTGAGTGTATATTTCATCTGGGACAATAGAGCTACAACATTGGCCTTGCAAAGTCTATATTTATACTTTAAATTCATGATATTCTTTGTAAGTTGATGAATAAAATTCTGACTTCAGATTTGTTTTATTAAACATTTATTTCCTTTTATTCTTTTTCTATCACAAGTGAGCCACATTGACACTCACCCTCCTCATAAATCTCAGGAAGTCCGTAGTAGACTCCAGTTATAACGGATTGTCGTTTCTGGGCTTGTGGTTCGTCTGGTACCTTGGTGCATGTACGGTGGGCGTGTCCCAGGATAAAGGGATTCTTGAGGCGGGTATAGCAGCTCATTTATAGGGTTGTGGACACCAGGATCCCTCAGAACCTTTATGAGGCCTTGCTTAACCCAAAACCCACTCAATGCAGGGCCAACCAATTTAGGCTGAATATCTTTTACTGCCACCAAATTGGCCTTGACTTGGCCTTGGCCTTGGCTAGACATTGGAAATCTGGGATTCCGACCATAGCACAGGTTAAAGCCAGGGTGGCCTGGTATCTGATTAATGAAAAGTTGGCAGCAGTCTTGCTAGACAAGGTGAAGAAACTTAAGAAGGTCTGAAATCCATGGATCTCCAAATATTAGGTTGGAAACCAAACAACTCTTTGTGGTCACTTTAACCCATGTATCATTATAATTTAGGGATCCGATGTCTAATCTGTAGTGTTGAATCCTTCCTGATATTTCTCCGACCCTTTCCCTACCCTCCATTCCCTGTAAGTCCATCAGACCATATACCCATAAATCATTTCACCCGTAATTCCTCCTCCGCACCATCACTTTGTAAGTTGATGAATAAAATTCTGACTTTAGATTTGTTTTATTAAACGTTTATTTCCTTTTATTCTTTTTCTATCACAAGTGAGCCACATTGACACTCACCCTCCTCACAAATCTCAGGAAGTCCGTAGTAGACTCCAGTTATAACGGATTGTTGTTTCTGGCCTTGTGGTTCGTCTGGTACCTTGGTGCATGCGTGGTGAGAGTGTCCCAGCATAAAGAGATTCTGGGGGTGGGTATACCAGCTCATTTATAGGGTTGTGGACACCAGGATACCTCAGAACCCTTATGAGGCTTTGCTTAACCCGAAACCCACTCCTCAATACAGGACCAACCAATTTAGTCTGAATATCTTTTACTGCTGCCAAATTGGCCTTGGCTAGACATTGGAAATCTAGGATTCCGACCATAGCACAGGTTAAATCCAAGATGGCCTGGTATCTGATTAATGAAAAGTTGGCAGCAGTCTTGCTAGACAAGGTCAAGAAACTTAAAAAGGTCTGAAATCCATGGATCTCCAGGTATTAGGGTGGAACCCAAACCCTTTGTGGTCGCCCTAACCCGTGTATCATTATAATTTAGGGGTCCAATGTCTGATCTGTGGTGTTGAAACCTTCCTGATATTTCTCTGACCCTTTCCCTACCCTCCCTTCCCTGTGAGTCCATCAGACCATATACCCATAAATACCTCCTCCGCACTATGACCACCTCCAACCACAAGATCATCTTTCTTACTTTCTTACCTTAGAGAATCCCCTTCTATCTTTCCTATGTCCCTCCAAACAAGAGGATAAGCATGAATACAAACAGCCAAGTCTTGTAAGGAGTCAAGCCTTGTTTCTGGAACACCAATAATCTGTTGTCTAACCCTTATGCCAGTGATGGAGAACCTTGGCACTCCCAGATGTTTTGGAACTACATTTCCCATGATGCTCATGCATTCTGCAGTGTAGCTGAGCATCGTAGGAAATATAGTTCCAAAACATCTGGGGTGCCAAGGTTCGCCATCACTGCCCTATGCCTTACCCAACAACCCATTTAAAAAGAGGAAGTAAACCCTCCTCTACAAATTGTACCTATAGATGATCCTATGATAAGACTTACCTATAGGTACTGTAAATATCTCCTAAACATGTACCGTTTAGGAGATATTTACCTTAGATGCCGCCAGTGACGTCACTGGCGCATGCGCTCTGAAGGAACGGCCGATCGTGCCGTTCCTTCAGAGTCCCGTGCCGTGACTGTCGGCTCCCGCGCGCGTGCGCGGGAGTGACGTCACCGCGGCTCCGGCCAATCAGATGGCCGGATGCCGTGATCCCGGAAGACGGGCGACTGGACATGTCGCCCGTCATAGAGGTGAGTGAGTGGCACGGCGGGGGCTCGTTCTAAGGTAAGTATTGCATAATAAGCTAGTATGCGATGCATACTAGCTCATTATGTCTTTCTCTTGCAGGGTGTAAAAAAAAAAAAAAGCAAACGAGTTTACAACCTCTTTAAATAACCTTCCAACTGTCCCAGAAGTCTTTCCAGAGTAGACTCTTTTATATTTACATTCAAACCATGTTTCTCCAAGCGGTCATTGGGTGACACGGCATCAAACCTCTCGGCATACACCCTACATCTAGGAGGTTAGACACTCGGTAAAATCAAAAGCACATAGTGGGTATATCCCAGCACACAGTGAACCCAGCTCAGTTTAACATGGTGTCCTAGAAGGTAGGACATTTTTCCAGTCCACTGCATCAATTCTTTATTGGCCACATGACAGGATACAGCGGTAACGCTCCAATGCGTTTTGGCTTAGGCCTGAACAAAATACCATGCTACTGCTGTATTTCATCAAAAATCAAAAGCACGTAGTGGATATACCCCAGCATATAATAAACAAGCCCAGTTGAACTTGGTGTCCTAGAAAGTAGGATATTCCTCCAGCTCAACGCATCAATTCTTTTTCGGCCACATGGCAGGATACAGCGGTAACACTCCAACACTTCAGCTTAGGCCAAAACACGTTAGCCTGTTAATCCTGTAATGCAGCCATAAAAGAACTTGATGCAATGGATGTCACCGAGTAACTGGCTTCATTATAGTAGAGGATTACTACATTTCAAAGGTACTTGTGACACAGCCCCAGTCCCCAGTCTTCCAGGTAATTTGTGGTAGAGCGTGTTTTCTCAGTTGGATCGCTCAGCTGGATCAATGACATTGCAGCTGAAGATTTCTCTATCAACATGTACTGGCAGTATCAAACCTAGCTTCTCAATCCAGGACAGGCACCCCAATAACTGTTTCCTTAATGTTATACCAGGACCTCAGATTTACTGTATGTTGTCACTTACCTGGTCAAGGCTGAACTGACGAGAGGACTTCCTTACTCCTCCTGTCCCGTTTCCCTTGTTGATGGTAAGGTATAACAGGGCATAGAGTGGTGCCTGTAGAAGATCCTGGCCAGAAGATACTCTGGATAGTGCAGGTACTGTATGTAGACAGAACAGGACTGGAGTCCATGCAGAAGTCAATCTGGAAGCTGGCAGATGTGGAATCTTGAAGCATAGTCAGGTGGGCAGGAGTCGACAACAACAATGGGGTGGCAAGTGTTCTGAATCAGGAAAGAGAGGCAGAGTTCGGGACAGGGCAAGGTCATTATCAGGCAAGCAGAGAAGGTATAAATGAAACAAAGAAAGCAGCTCCAGGTGAGTGAGTATCCAGCCAATCCCCACACACCGTAATCATGTGCTAGCCCAGCTTGCATGCTGTGTATCATAAAGGTATCAGAGAAGGTATCAGATCAGCAAGCAGAAGGCAAGGTCAGGTCACAAGCCCAGGTGGAAAGGAGTCAGCAACAACCGGGTGGCAGATGTTCAGAATCAGAAACCAGAGGCAGAGTCTGGGCCAGGCCAAGGTCAGTATCAGGGGAGCACAGAAGGTATCAGATCAGCATGCAGAAGACAAGGTCAGGTCACAAGCCAGAGTCAGCAATGGAATATCTGGATCAGATCAAGCAGAGTCAAGACGAAGCTGGGTAAGAAAATAGATGAAAGCACAGTATTAGGGTCCAAAATATTCACTGCAGCAGCCACTACCCAATTCCGTGTCTTACCGATTCCCCAAATTTAGATGTTCACTGATGCTTTGCTCCTTCTGAGTAGGGAGGAGCTCCCAGGTTGGTCCTAATATGGGTTCGGACAAAACCTTGATTGTTTGGGCATTTATCTAAACAGCGGTCTTTTATCATTTATAGTAAGGTTTTTTTTACTGCTACTACATATGATCGCTTCTCAGTGGTTGTAAAGGAAGCTGTGGGTCCTGTCACCTGCCACATCCTTAGCAACCAGTGACGTCACCCAGCCCCAATCATTTGCTGGCCATATAAACAGAGGGGCTGACATTATTGCCCATATATGTCCACTTCATTGTTCACATCTGGCTGTGGCCATATTTGGTAAAAGAGTAGTGAAAGAGTGACAGAAACTGACGCGTCGGCCAGTTTTTTCCTTTGACAAGTCGGTGGGCTTGTTCAGAGGGAGGTCTTCATAGCTGGATGATGACCAGACTTCAATAAGTCCCCTGCCTGCAGATCCCCACAACTGCAGGGCCAGGGTTGTGGGGAAGAGGCCCTTGATCTCATCAACATTAGGTGGCCTCGTATAGTTCAGTAGGGGGACCTTATGGCCATCCTCCCACCTTTTCCTGCATGCTGAGAAAAAAGGGTCAGGTATGGAGTTTGGCGGGACCCTGTGCTTTTTTTCCCCTTGTTTCTTGCTTGTGGGTCCCCCTTTGACATCCATACGAAGGATAAGAGTCTGCTATGTATTAAGGGAAACCCCACACTTCAGTAACACACCCGAACCAAACCCAAGTGTGTTTGGCTCATCCCTAGTTCTGAGTAGGCTGTGCAACAGTGAGGGCTCCTCTTTCTTCTCCATCTACTTATGGTCAATGACAATCAGTTCTCTTTTCCCATGCTACGTCCTGCATCTGGGGTGTGGGGTCTGGGGATCGCACTCCTCTGAGTGTCTAACTTGGAGAAGTCTATGGCCTTCCCAGGGATAATGAGGTCTTCCTAGGGGTAATGAAGTCTTCCCAGGGGTAATGAGGTCTTCCTAGGGGTAATGAGGTCTTCCTAGGGGGAATGAGGCCTTCCTAGGGGTAGTGAGGCCTTCCTAGAGGTAATGAGGCCTTCCTAGCGGTAATGAGGCCTTCCTAGGGGTAGTGAGGCCTTCCTAGAGGTAATGAGGCCTTCCTAGGGGTAATGAGGTCTTCCTTAGGGTAATGAGGCATTCCTAGAGGTAATGAGGCCTTCCTACAGGTAATGAGACCCTCCTAGAGGTAATTAGGCCTTCCTAGAGGTAATGAGGTCTTCCTAGGGGTAATAAGGCCTTCCTAGGGGTAATAAGGCCTTCCTAGAGGTAATGAGGCCTTCCTAGAGGTAATGAGGCCTTCCTAGAGGTAATGAGGTCTTCCTAGGGGTAATGAGGCCTTTCTAGGGGCAATAAGGCCTTCCTAGAGGTAATGAGGTCTTCCTAGGGGTAATGAGGCCTTTCTAGAGGTAATGAGGTCTTCCTAGAGGAAATGAGGCCTTCCTATGGGTAATGAGGCCTTCCCAGGTGTAATGAGGTCTTCTTAGGTGTAATGAGGTCTTCCTAGGGGTAATGAGGCCTTCCTAGAGGTAATGACGCCTTCCTAGAGGAAATGAGGCCTTCTCAGGGTTAATGAGGCCTTCCCAGGGGTAATGAGGTCTTCCTAGGGGTAATGAGGCCTTCCCAGGGGTAATTAGGTCTTCCTAGGGGTAATGAGGTCTCTTCCTAGGTGTAATGAGGTCTTCCTAGGGGTAATGAGGCCTTCCCGGGGGTAATTAGGTCTTCCTAGGGGTAATGAGGTCTCTTCCTAGGTGTAATGAGGCCTTCCTAGAGGTAATGAGGCCTTCCCAGGGGTAATGAGGCCTTCCCAGGGGTAATGAGGCCTTCCTAGATGTAATGAGGCCTTCCTAGAGGTAATGAGACCTTCCCAGGGGTAATGCGGTCTTCCTAGGGGTAATGAGGTCTTCCTAGGGGGAATGAGGCCTTCCTAGGGGTAGTGAGGCCTTCCTAGAGGTAATGAGGCCTTCCTAGCGGTAATGAGGCCTTCCTAGGGGTAGTGAGGCCTTCCTAGAGGTAATGAGGCCTTCCTAGGGGTAATGAGGTCTTCCTTAGGGTAATGAGGCATTCCCAGAGGTAATGAGGCCTTCCTAGAGGTAATGAGGCCCTCCTAGAGGTAATTAGGCCTTCCTAGAGGTAATGAGGTCTTCCTAGGGGTAATAAGGCCTTCCTAGGGGTAATAAGGCCTTCCTAGAGGTAATGAGGCCTTCCTAGAGGTAATGAGGCCTTCCTAGAGGTAATGAGGTCTTCCTAGGGGTAATGAGGCCTTTCTAGGGGCAATAAGGCCTTCCTAGAGGTAATGAGGTCTTCCTAGGGGTAATGAGGCCTTTCTAGAGGTAATGAGGTCTTCCTAGAGGAAATGAGGCCTTCCTATGGGTAAGGAGGCCTTCCCAGGTGTAATGAGGTCTTCTTAGGTGTAATGAGGTCTTCCTAGGGGTAATGAGGCCTTCCTAGAGGTAATGACGCCTTCCTAGAGGAAATGAGGCCTTCTCAGGGTTAATGAGGCCTTCCCAGGGGTAATGAGGTCTTCCTAGGGGTAATGAGGCCTTCCCGGGGGTAATTAGGTCTTCCTAGGGGTAATGAGGTCTCTTCCTAGGTGTAATGAGGTCTTCCTAGGGGTAATGAGGCCTTCCTAGAGGTAATGAGGCCTTCCCAGGGGTAATGAGGCCTTCCCAGGGGTAATGAGGCCTTCCTAGATGTAATGAGGCCTTCCTAGAGGTAATGAGACCTTCCCAGGGGTAATGCGGTCTTCCTAGGGGGTAATGATGCTTTCCCAGGGGTAATGAGGTCTTCCTAGAGGTAATGAGGCCTTCCTAGGGGTAATGAGGTCTTCCTAGAGGTAATGAGGCCTTCCTAGAGGTAATGAGGTCTTCCTAGAGGTAATGAGGCCTTCCTAGGGGTAATGAGGCCTCCCCAGGGGTAATGAGGTCTTCTTAGGTATAATGAGGTCTTCCTAGGGGTAATGAGGCCTTCCTAGAGGTAATGAGGCCTTCATAGAGGTAATGAGGTCTTCCTATAGGTAATGAGGCCATCCTAGAGGTAATGAGGTCTTCCTAGGGGTAATGAGGCCTTCCTAGAGGTAATGAGGCCTTCATAGAGGTAATGAGGTCTTCCTAGAGGTAATGAGGCCTTCCTAGAGGTATTCATAGAGGTAATGAGGCCTTCCTAGAGGTAATGAGGTCTTCCTAGAGGTAATGAGGCCTTCCTAGAGGTAATGAGGTCTTCCTAGAGGCAATGAGGTCTTCCTAGGGGTAATGAGGTCTTCCTAGGGGTAATGAGGCCTTCCTAGAGGTAATGAGGTCTTCCTAGGGGTAATGAGGCCTTCCTAGAGGTAATGAGGCCTTCATAGAGGTAATGAGGTCTTCCTAGAGGTAATGAGGCCTTCCTAGAGGTAATGAGGCCTTCCTAGAGGTAATGAGGTATTCATAGAGGTAATGAGGCCTTCCTAGAGGTAATGAGGCCTTCCTAGAGGTAATGAGGTCTTCCTAGAGGTAATGAGGCCTTCCTAGAGGTAATGAGGCCTTCCTAGAGGTAATGAGGTCTTCCTAGAGGTAATGAGGTCTTCCTAGAGGTAATGAGGTCTTCCTAGGGGTAATGAGGTCTTCCTAGAGGTAATGAGGCCTTCCTGGAGGTAATGAGGACTTACTAGAGGTAACAAGGCCTTCCTAGAGGTAATGAGGCCTTCCCAGGGGTAATGAGGTCTTCTTAGGTATAATGAGGTCTTCCTAGGGGTAATGAGGCCTTCCTAGAGTTAATGAGGCCTTCATAGAGGTAATGAGGTCTTCCTAGAGGTAATGAGGCCTTCCTAGAGGTAATGAGGTATTCATAGAGGTAATGAGGCCTTCCTAGGGGTAATGAGGCCTTCCTAGAGGTAATGAGGCCTTCCTAGAGGTAATGAGGCCTTCCCAGGGGTAATGAGGTCTTTCTAGAGGTAATGAGGCCTTCCTAGAGGTAATGAGGCCTTCCTAGGGGTAATGAGGCCTTCCTAGAGGTAATGAGGTCTTCCTAGGGGTAATGAGGCATTCCTAGAGGTAATGAGGCCTTTCTAGAGGTAATGAGGTCTTCCTAGAGGTAATGAGGCCTTCCTAGAGGTAATGAGGCCTTCCTAGAGGTATTCATAGAGGTAATGAGGCCTTCCTAGAGGTAATGAGGTCTTCCTAGAGGTAATGAGGCCTTCCTAGAGGTAATGAGGTCTTCCTAGAGGCAATGAGGTCTTCCTAGAGGTAATGAGGTCTTCCTAGGGGTAATGAGGCCTTCCTAGAGGTAATGAGGCCTTCATAGAGGTAATGAGGTCTTCCTAGAGGTAATGAGGCCTTCCTAGAGGTAATGAGGCCTTCCTAGAGGTAATGAGGTATTCATAGAGGTAATGAGGCCTTCCTAGAGGTAATGAGGCCTTCCTAGAGGTAATGAGGTCTTCCTAGAGGTAATGAGGCCTTCCTAGAGGTAATGAGGTCTTCCTAGAGGTAATGAGGTCTTCCTAGAGGTAATGAGGTCTTCCTAGGGGTAATGAGGTCTTCCTAGAGGTAATGAGGCCTTCCTGGAGGTAATGAGGACTTACTAGAGGTAACAAGGCCTTCCTAGAGGTAATGAGGCCTTCCCAGGGGTAATGAGGTCTTCTTAGGTATAATGAGGTCTTCCTAGGGGTAATGAGGCCTTCCTAGAGGTAATGAGGCCTTCATAGAGGTAATGAGGTCTTCCTAGAGGTAATGAGGCCTTCCTAGAGGTAATGAGGTATTCATAGAGGTAATGAGGCCTTCCTAGGGGTAATGAGGCCTTCCTAGAGGTAATGAGGCCTTCCTAGAGGTAATGAGGCCTTCCCAGGGGTAATGAGGTCTTTCTAGAGGTAATGAGGCCTTCCTAGAGGTAATGAGGCCTTCCTAGGGGTAATGAGGCCTTCCTAGAGGTAATGAGGTCTTCCTAGGGGTAATGAGGCATTCCTAGAGGTAATGAGGCCTTTCTAGAGGTAATGAGGTCTTCCTAGAGGTAATGAGGCCTTCCTGGAGGTAATGAGGACTTACTAGAGGTAACAAGGCCTTCCTAGAGGTAATGAGGCCTCCCCAGGGGTAATGAGGTCTTCTTAGGTATAATGAGGTCTTCCTAGGGGTAATGAGGCCTTCCTAGAGGTAATGAGGCCTTCATAGAGGTAATGAGGTCTTCCTATAGGTAATGAGGCCTTCCTAGAGGTAATGAGGTCTTCCTAGAGGTAATGAGGCCTTCCTAGAGTTAATGAGGCCTTCATAGAGGTAATGAGGTCTTCCTAGAGGTAATGAGGCCTTCCTAGAGGTAATGAGGTATTCATAGAGGTAATGAGGCCTTCCTAGGGGTAATGAGGCCTTCCTAGAGGTAATGAGGCCTTCCTAGAGGTAATGAGGCCTTCCCAGGGGTAATGAGGTCTTTCTAGAGGTAATGAGGCCTTCCTAGGGGTAATGAGGCCTTCCTAGAGGTAATGAGGTCTTCCTAGGGGTAATGAGGCCTTCCCAGGGGTAATGAGGATTTGTGTTATACTGGTTACCCTGTCTGGGGTCAGTTCTATGAAGCTGAGAACACATGTACCATTTCTATCACTTCTCTTCAATTTTACCAAAATTTCTGACACGAGGAGGGAAGTCACTACACTGATGTGGGCGGAGCTTCAGAACCTTTCCACCCCCTCCTTCCATTATAGTCACCATGTGGACAAATGTCTGATCTTCCCACCGCCATCCCCACCTCTCATCTCTCTCTGTCCGTCTCTCTCTCAGCTCTGTCTGTCTATCTCTGCCTGTATGTCTCTGTCTGTCTGTCTGTCTGTCTATTTGTCTCTGTCTGTCTTTCTCTCTCTCAGCTCTGTCTGTCTATCTCTGCCTGTATGTCTCTGTCTGTCTGTCCGTTTCTGTATATCTCTGTATGTCTGTCTGTTTCTGTCTGTCTGTCTGTATGTCTCTGTCTGTCTGTCTTTCTCTCTCAGCTCTGTCTATCTGTCCGTTTCTGTATGTCTCTGTCTGTCTGTTTCTGTATGTCTCTGTATGTCTGTCTGTTTCTGTATGTCTCTGTCTGTCTATTTGTCCCTGTCTGTCTTTCTCTCTCTCAGCTTTGTCTGTCTGTAAGTCTTTGTCTGTATGTTTCTGTATGTCTCTGTCTGTCTATTTGTCTCTGTCTGTCTTTCTCTCTCTCAGCTTTGTATGTCTCTGTATGTCTGTCTGTTTCTGTATATCTCTGTCTGTCTGTTTCTGTATGTCTCTGTCTGTATATCTCTGTCTGTCTGTTTCTGTATGTCTCTGTCTGTCTATTTGTCTCTGTCTGTCTGTCTGTTTCTGTATGTCTCCGTTTCTGTTTGTCTCTGTCTGTCTGTTTCTGTCTGTCTGTCTCTGTTTCTGTTTGTCTCTGTCTGTCTCTCTCTCAGCTCTGTCTGTCTGTCTCTGTCTGTCTGTCTCTGTTTCTGTATATCTCTGTCTGTATGTCTCTGTCTGTCTGTTTCTGTATGTCTCTGTCTGTCTGTCTCTGTATGTCTCAGTTTCTGTTTGTCTCTGTCTGTCTGTTTCTGTCTGTCTCTGTCTGTCTGTCTCTGTTTCTGTAGGTCTCTGTCTTTCTCTCTCTCAGCTCTGTTTCTGTATGTCTATTTCTGTCTATGTCTCTGTCTGTCTCTGTATGTCTGTCTCTCTCTCAGCTCTGTCTGTCTGTTTCTGTCTGTCTCTGTTTCTGTATGTCTCTGTCTGTCTGTCTCTGTTTTTGTATGTCTCTGTATGTCTGTCTGTTTCTGTATGTCTCTGTCTGTCTATTTGTCTCTGTCTGTCTTTCTCTCTCTCAGCTTTATATGTCTCTGTATGTCTGTCTGTTTCTGTATATCTCTGTCTATCTGTTTCTGTATGTCTCTGTTTATCTCTGTCTGTATGTCTCTGTCTGTCTGTTTCTGTAGGTCTCTGTTTCTGTATGTCTCTGTCTATCTGTCTTTCTCTCTCTCAGCTCTGTCTGTCTCTGTTTCTGTATGTCTGTTTCTGCATGTGTCTTTCTCTCTCTCAGCTCTGTCTGTCTGTATGTCTGTCTGTCCCTGTCTGTCTTTCTCTCTCTCTCAGCTCTGTGTGTCTCTGTCTGTCTGTTTCTGTATGTCTGTGTCTATCTGTCAGTCTGTCTCTGTCTGTCTTTCTTTCTCTCTCTCAGCTCTGTCTGTCTCTGTCTATCTGTCTCTCTGTATGTCTGTCTGTTTCTGTATGTTTCTGTATGTCTCTGTCTGTCTATTTGTCCCTGTCTGTCTTTCTCTCTCTCAGCTCTGTCTGTCTGTAAGTCTTTGTCTGTATGTTTCTGTATGTCTCTGTCTGTCTTTCTCTCTCTCAGCTTTGTATGTCTCTGTATGTCTGTCTGTTTCTGTATATCTCTGTCTGTCTGTTTCTGTATGTCTCTGTCTGTATATCTCTGTCTGTCTGTTTCTGTATGTCTCTGTCTGTATATCTCTGTCTGTCTGTTTCTGTATGTCTCTGTCTGTCTATTTGTCTCTGTCTGTCTGTCTCTGTTTGTCTCTGTCTGTCTCTCTCTCAGCTCTGTCTGTCTGTCTCTGTCTGTCTGTCTCTGTTTCTGTATGTCTCTGTTTTTGTATGTCTCTGTATGTCTGTCTGTTTCTGTATGTCTCTGTCTATCTGTTTCTGTATGTCTCTGTTTATCTCTGTATGTCTCTGTCTATCTGTCTTTCTCTCTCTCAGCTCTGTCTGTCTCTGTCTATCTGTCTCTCTGTATGTCTGTCTGTTTCTGTATATCTCTGTTTATCTCTGTCTGTATGTCTCTGTCTGTCTGTTTCTGTAGGTCTCTGTCTTTCTCTCTCTCAGCTCTGTTTCTGTATGTCTATTTCTGTCTATGTCTCTGTATGTCTTTCTCTCTCTCAGCTCTGTCTGTCTGTCTCTGTTTCTGTATGTCTCTGTCTGTCTTTCTTTCTCTCTCTCAGCTCTGTATGTCTGTCTGTCTCTGTTTCTGTATGTCTCTGTCTGTCTGTCTCTGTATGTCTCAGTTTCTGTTTGTCTCTGTCTGTCTGTTTCTGTCTGTCTCTGTCTGTCTGTCTCTGTTTCTGTTTGTCTCTGTCTTTCTCTCTCTCAGCTCTGTTTCTGTATGTCTATTTCTGTCTATGTCTCTGTATGTCTGTCTCTCTCTCAGCTCTGTCTGTCTGTTTCTGTCTGTCTCTGTTTCTGTATGTCTCTGTCTGTCTGTCTCTGTTTTTGTATGTCTCTGTATGTCTGTCTGTTTCTGTATATCTCTGTCTATCTGTTTCTGTATGTCTCTGTTTATCTCTGTCTGTATGTCTCTGTCTGTCTGTTTCTGTAGGTCTCTGTTTCTGTATGTCTCTGTCTATCTGTCTTTCTCTCTCTCAGCTCTGTCTGTCTGTATGTCTGTCTGTCCCTGTCTGTCTTTCTCTCTCTCTCAGCTCTGTGTGTCTCTGTCTGTCTGTTTCTGTATGTCTGTGTCTATCTGTCAGTCTGTCTCTGTCTGTCTTTCTTTCTCTCTCTCAGCTCTGTCTGTCTCTGTCTATCTGTCTCTCTGTATGTCTGTCTGTCTCTGTCTGTCTGTATGTCTCTGTCTGTCTATTTGTCCCTGTCTGTCTTTCTCTCTCTCAGCTCTGTCTGTCTGTAAGTCTTTGTCTGTATGTTTCTGTATGTCTCTGTCTGTCTTTCTCTCTCTCAGCTTTGTATGTCTCTGTATGTCTGTCTGTTTCTGTATATCTCTGTCTGTCTGTTTGTCTCTGTCTGTCTTTCTCTCTCTCAGCTTTATATGTCTCTGTATGTCTGTCTGTTTCTGTATATCTCTGTCTGTCTGTTTCTGTATGTCTCTGTCTGTCTATTTGTCTCTGTCTGTCTGTCTGTTTCTGTCTGTCTCTGTTTGTCTCTGTCTGTCTCTCTCTCAGCTCTGTCTGTCTGTCTCTGTCTGTCTCTGTTTCTGTATGTCTCTGTTTTTGTATGTCTCTGTATGTCTGTCTGTTTCTGTATGTCTCTGTCTATCTGTTTCTGTATGTCTCTGTCTATCTGTCTCTCTGTATGTCTGTCTGTTTCTGTATATCTCTGTTTATCTCTGTCTGTATGTCTCTGTCTGTCAGGTCTCTGTCTTTCTCTCTCTCAGCTCTGTTTCTGTATGTCTATTTCTGTCTATGTCTCTGTATGTCTTTCTCTCTCTCAGCTCTGTCTGTCTGTCTCTGTTTCTGTATGTCTCTGTCTGTCTTTCTTTCTCTCTCTCAGCTCTGTATGTCTGTCTGTCTCTGTTTCTGTATGTCTCTGTCTGTCTGTCTCTGTATGTCTCAGTTTCTGTTTGTCTCTGTCTGTCTGTTTCTGTCTGTCTCTGTCTGTCTGTCTCTGTTTCTGTTTGTCTCTGTCTTTCTCTCTCTCAGCTCTGTTTCTGTATGTCTATTTCTGTCTATGTCTCTGTATGTCTGTCTCTCTCTCAGCTCTGTCTGTCTGTTTCTGTCTGTCTCTGTTTCTGTATGTCTCTGTCTGTCTGTCTCTGTTTTTGTATGTCTCTGTATGTCTGTCTGTTTCTGTATATCTCTGTCTATCTGTTTCTGTATGTCTCTGTTTATCTCTGTCTGTATGTCTCTGTCTGTCTGTTTCTGTAGGTCTCTGTTTCTGTATGTCTCTGTCTATCTGTCTTTCTCTCTCTCAGCTCTGTCTGTCTGTATGTCTGTCTGTCCCTGTCTGTCTTTCTCTCTCTCTCAGCTCTGTGTGTCTCTGTCTGTCTGTTTCTGTATGTCTGTGTCTATCTGTCAGTCTGTCTCTGTCTGTCTTTCTTTCTCTCTCTCAGCTCTGTCTGTCTCTGTCTATCTGTCTCTCTGTATGTCTGTCTGTCTCTGTCTGTCTGTATGTCTCTGTCTGTCTATTTGTCCCTGTCTGTCTTTCTCTCTCTCAGCTCTGTCTGTCTGTAAGTCTTTGTCTGTATGTTTCTGTATGTCTCTGTCTGTCTTTCTCTCTCTCAGCTTTGTATGTCTCTGTATGTCTGTCTGTTTCTGTATATCTCTGTCTGTCTGTTTCTGTATGTCTCTGTCTGTCTATTTGTCTCTGTCTGTCTGTCTGTTTCTGTCTGTCTCTGTTTGTCTCTGTCTGTCTCTCTCTCAGCTCTGTCTGTCTGTCTCTGTCTGTCTCTGTTTCTGTATGTCTCTGTTTTTGTATGTCTCTGTATGTCTGTCTGTTTCTGTATGTCTCTGTCTATCTGTTTCTGTATGTCTCTGTCTATCTGTCTCTCTGTATGTCTGTCTGTTTCTGTATATCTCTGTTTATCTCTGTCTGTATGTCTCTGTCTGTCAGGTCTCTGTCTTTCTCTCTCTCAGCTCTGTCTGTCTGTCTCTCTTTCTGTATGTCTCTGTCTGTCTTTCTTTCTCTCTCTCAGCTCTGTATGTCTGTCTGTCTCTGTTTCTGTCTGTCTGTCTCTCTGCATGTCTCTCTCTGTCTGGGTGACCCCCCATGTATAGTTGGAGGGACAGTCTCTGTTATCCCCTCCCCCATCTCTATAGAACTCTCACACATCTTCTTGCCGCCTTCCTGAGTCCTGAGGTGAGGAGAAGGAGGCGGAGTCACACTCTCTGATTTACCTCACAGCTGAGGACACGCCCCCTTCTGCACGTCATCCAATGAAGGCTCCGCATGTGTCTCCTCCCACAGACTGTCACTCAGAAGACGAGGGGGCGGGGCGTCACCATTTTTATTCTGACCATAGAGAAGATCCCTTTGAAAAAGGGACTTTACTGGCCAATCCGGTTTAACCACTTCTGGACTGGAAGATTTTACCCCCTTCCTGACCAGGCCCTATTTTGGGATTCGGCACTGCGTGACTTTAACTGACAATTGCGCGGTCGTGCGACGCTGTACCCAAACTAAATTGACGTCCTTTTTTTCCCCACAAACAGAGCTTTCTTTTGGTGGTATTTGATCCCCTGTGCGATTTTTACTTTTTGCGCTATAACCAAAAAAAAGCGACAATTTAAAAAAATAACAATATTTTTCACATTTTTTTATATGAAATTCCCCCCAAAAAAAAGTAAAAATCAAAATTTTTTAACATTTTCGGGCAATTTGTTTTCTGCTACATATTTTTTGGTGAAAAAAATCGCAATAAGCGGATTTTGATTGGTTTGCTCAAAAGTTATTGCGTTTACTAAGGGAAAGATTTTTGTCATTTTTATTGTTTTTTTTTTTTACTAGTAATGGCGGCGATCTGCAATTTTTTTTGCGGTACTGTGACATTGCGGCGGACAGATCGGACCCCTGACTGACATTTTTGACACTTTTGGGGGTACCAGTGACATTACTACAGTAATCAGTGCTATACATATGCACTGTCACTGTAATAATGACACTGGCAGGGAAGGGGTTAACTTTATTTGTGATCAAGGGGTTAAATGTATCCCTAGGGGCGTGATTCTAACTGTCAGAGGGCGTGGCTTGTGATGCAATCACAGAGACATACGATCCTACATAGCAGGATCACATAGCCTCTGTGATTACTTCAGGGAGAATGACAGACGGCTTTGCTTACATCAGCCGTCTGCCTTTCTCCGTCTCCAGCGGGAGATCGTGAGTGGCCGGCGGACATCGGAGCCAGCGGTCACTCGCGCGGGGATGGCAGTGAACGAGCGGGGGCAGGAGCGAGCTTCCGGCGGCGCGCGCTCACCCCCTATTGGCTCGCGGGCGAGTGATGTACCGATACGTCACTTTGCCCAGGGGGGCCTGGGGTGACCGCCGCAGTATATGTACTTGCGGCAGTCGGCAAGTGGTTAAAAATGAAATTTTGTAACATTTTAGGCCAATTTGTATTCTACATATTTTTGGTAAAAAAAAAAAAAAATCCCAGTAAGCGTATTTTGATTGGTTTGCGCAAACGTTATCACGTCTAATAACTACGGGAAAGATTTGTCATTTTTATTTGTTTTTTTTTACTAGTAATGGCGGCGATCTGCGATTTTTTTTGCGGGACTGCGACATTGCAGCGGACAGATCGGACCCCTAACTGACATTTTTGATGCTTTTGGGGGTACCAGTGACATTACTACAGTAATCAGTGCTATATATATGCACTGTCACTGTAATAATGACACTGGCAGGGAAGGGGTTAACACCAGGGGCGATCAAAGGGTTAAGAGTGCTCCTAGAGAGTGCTTTCTAACTGTGGGGGGAGTGGATGTACTAGAGGAGGGATATGCAAACTGTGCCCCCCCCCCCCCAGATGTTGCAGAACTACAAGTCCTATGAGGCATAACAAGACTCTGACAGCCACAAGCATGACACCCAAAGTCAGAGGCATGATGGGACTTGTAGTTCTGCAACATCTGGAGGGCCGCAGGTTGCATATCCCTGTACTGGAGGAAAGGAGAGATCCGTGACTCTGCTAAAAGATCTCTCTTTTCCTCCCTTGTTTACATTGGCAGACCCCCGTTCTGTCTTCCTGGGGAGCGATCGGGGGTGCCCAGCGCACATCGCGTCCGCCAGACCCACTGATTGGCTCCCCCTCTGGCCATTCGGTGCGTGTGCCCCCCTAAGTTCTGTTACACGAAGCAGCATACAGGTACGTCACTGTATTAATGACACTGGCGGGGAAGGGGTTAACTCAGAGTGTTAAGCGTGAGCCCTAGGGGGTGTTTTCTAACTGTATGGGGGTTGGGCTTGTGAAATGACCATAGAGATCTGTGTTCCTATATAGAAGGATCACTAGCACTCTGTGATCATTTCAGAGAGAGGGACGGTCAGCTGTGTTTACAATACGATCGATCAGTGGGGAGCGATCGCCGGCGGCAATCGGTGCCGCTGGTCCTGTGCATCAGAGTCCGTGCTGCCCAGTGGGGGACGGCGGCGCGCGCTCGCCCCCCCCAGCACCTTGCGCGCGACCCGACGTAAAGCTACGTCAGTTCGCGCAGGAGAACCGGCCTGCCGCAGTAAAACTGCGGCGGGCGGTCTGGAGCGTGTTAACCACTTTAACCCCGCCCACTGTACATTTACTGCGGCACTCTGCCGCTGCTGGGAAAAGCAACGTAGCCCTACGTCACTCGCTCAGAAGACTGTAGGGGGCGAGCGCGCACCGCCAACGGCGTGCTCCCACCCCCGCTCATTCCCTGGGGAGCCAGCGCATGTGACCGGTGGCTCCGATGTCCACCGGCCACTCGCGATCTCCTGCCTGGTCTTCTCTATGGTCAGTTCTTCTCTGTGGTCAGTTCTTCTCTGTGGTCAGTTCTTCTCTATGGACAGTTCTTCTCTATGGTCAGTTCCTCTCTATGGTCAGTTCTTCTCTGTGGTCAGTTCTTCTCTGTGGTCAGTTCTTCTCTATGGACAGTTCTTCTCTATGGTCAGTTCCTCTCTATGGTCAGTTCCTCTCTATGGTCAGTTTTTCTCTATGGTCAGTTCTTCTCTATGGTCAGTTCCTCTCTATGGTCAGTTCCTCTCTATGGTCAGTTCTTCTCTATGGTCAGTAGATTGGGATGTAGGCTGTATATCGATCGATCTACCTCTACTATCTTACACCAAAGTCAATGGGAAGTGAATACTGGAAAACATTATTGATCATTGTCTAGCAGTGATTGGAAGAATTGCTTTATAAGGGAAACAATAAAAATACAAAAATCAATATAAAAGGAATAGGAGGTGAAGGATAAATGTAATACAGAACGCGGCAGAGATGGCCCCTCCTCCGCAATCTTCCCCCGCTTTTCTCATCACAAAAAAGAGGACACCAAGAATAAAATGGTGACGCCCCGCCCCTTCGTCTTCTGAGTGACAGTCTGTGGGAGGAGACACATGCAGAGCCTTCATTGGATGATGTGTAGGAGGGGGCGTGCCCTCTGCTGTGAGGGAAATCAGAGAGTGTGACTCCTCCTCCTCACCTCAGGACTCAGGAAGGAGGCAAGAAGATCTGTGAGAGTTCTATAGAGATGGGGGGGGGATGGGGATGATGGAGGGGGGTGGAGTCTGTGTATTGTACAGATAACAGACTGTCCCTCCAACTCCTTCCATCTTCACTTTATAGATGGGGGGGGGGGGGGGGTCACTCCGGGGTGTATATCACTGTGTGTCACCCAGACAGAGAAACAGACAGCTGAGAGATGAGAGGTGGGGATAGCGGTGGGAAGATCAGACATTTGGCCACATAGTGACTATAATGGAAGGAGGGGGTGGAAAGGTTCTGAAGCTCCACCCACATTAGTGTAGTGACTTCCCTCCTTGGGGTGGAAAGGTTCTGAAGCTCCGCCCACATCAGCGTAGTGACTTCCCTCCTTCTCGTGTCAGAGATTTTGGTAAAATTGAAGAGAAGTGATAGAAATGGTACACGTGTTCTCCGCTTCATAGAACTGACCCCAGACAGGGTAACCAGTATAACACAAATCCTCATTACCCCTGGGAAGGTCTCATTACCCCTGGGAAGTTCTCATTACCCCATAGGAAGGCCTCATTACACCTAGGAAGGCCTCATTATCCCTAGGAAGGCCTCATTACCCCTGGGAAGACTTCATTACCCCTGGGAAGGTCTCATTACGCCTAGGAAGGCCTCATTACCCCTGGGAAGGCCTCATTACCTCTGGGAAGACCTTATTACCCCTGGGAAGGCCTCATTACCCCTAGGAAGGCCTCATTACCTCTAGGAAGACCTCATTACCCCTAGGAAGGCCTCGTTACCCCTGGGAAGGCCTCATTACCCCTGGGAAGACTTCATTAACCCTGGGAAGGTCTCATTACGCCTAGGAAGGCCTCATTACCTCTGGGAAGGCCTCATTACCCCTGGGAAGGCCTAATTACCCCTAGGAAGGCCTCATTACCCCTAGGAAGGCCTCATTACCTCTAGGAAGGCCTCATTACCTCTGGGAAGGCCTTATTACCCCTGGGAAGGCCTCATTACCTCTAGGAAGACCTCATTACCCCTAGGAAGGCCTCATTACCCCTGGGAGGGCCTCATTACCCCTAAGAAGGCCTCATTACCTCTAGGAAGGCCTCATTACCCCTGGGAAGGCCTTAGTACCCCTGATAAGGCCTCATTACCCCTGAGAAGGCCTCGTTACCCCTGATAAGGCCTCATTACCCCTAGAAAGGCCTCATTACCCCTGGGAAGGCCTCATTACCCCTAGAAAGGCCTCATTACCCCTGGGAAGGCCAGAGACTGCTCCAAGTTAGGCACTTACAGAGATGTGCATTTGCCGGAGGGTCCCAACAGTGCAATCCCCACACCCCAGATGCAGGACATAGTAGGGGGAAAGAGAACTGATTGTCATTGGCCATAAGTAGATGGAGAAAAAAGAGGAGCCCCCACCGCTGCACATCCTACTCGGCACTAGGGATGAGCCAAACACACTTGGGTTTGGTTCAGGTGTGTTACTGAAGTGTGGGGTTTCCCTTAACAATACGTAGCAGGCTCTTATCCTTCGTATGGATGTCAAGGGGGACACACAAGCAAAAAACAAGGGAAAAAAAAGCACAGGGTCCCGCCAAACTCCATACCTGACCCTTTTTTCTCAGCATGCAGGAAAAGGTGGGAGGATGGCCATGAGGTCCCCCTACTGAATTATACGAGGCCACCTAATGTTGATGAGATCAAGGGCCTCTTCCCCACAACCCTGGCCCTGCAGTTGTGGGGATCTGCAGGCAGGGGGCTTATTGAAGTCTGGTCATCATCCAGCTATGAAGACCTCCCTCTGAACGACGCCCACTAAATTGTCAAAGGAAAAAACTGTCCGACACGTTAGTTTCTATCGCTCTTTCACCATAAATGACAGCTCCCTGAGGTATCATCTGGAATGTAAAAAAAAGAATGGGCGGGGTACACCCAGTGATGTCATTTACCAAATATGGCCACAGCCAGATGTGAACAATGATATGGCCATGTGGACCTATATGGGCAATAATGTCAGCCCCCTCTGTTTACATGGCCAGCAAATGAATGGGGCTGGGTGATGTCACCGGTTGCTAAGGACATGGCAGGTGACAGGACCCACAGCTTCCTTCACAACCACTGAGAAGCGATCATATGTAGTAGCAGTAAAAAAAAACCTTACTATAAATGATAAAAGTCCGCTGTTTAGATAAATGCCCGAATAAGCAAGGTTTTTCCGAACCCGTATTAGGACCAACCTGGGAGCTCCTCCCTACCCAGAAGGAGCAAAGCATCAGTGAACATCTAATTCTGGGGAATCGGTAAGACACGGATTTGGGTAGTGGCTGCTGCAGTGAATATTTTGGACCCTAATACTGTGCTTTCATCTATTTTCTTACCCAGCTTCGTCTTGACTGTGCTTGATCTGATCCAGATAGTCCATTGCTGACCCTGGCTTGTGACCTGACCTTGTCTTCTGCATGCTGATCTGATAATTTCTGTGCTCACCTGATACTAACCTTGGCCTGGCCCAGACTCTGCCTCTGTTTTCTGATTCTGAACTTCTGCCACCCGGTTGTTGCCAACTCCTGTCCACCTGGGCTTGTGACCTGACCTTGCCTTCTGCTTCTGATACCTTCTCTGATACCTTTATGATACACAGCATGCAAGCTGGGCTGGCACCTGATTACAGTGTGCGAGGATCGACTGGAGACTCACTCCCCTAGAGCGGCTTTCTTTGTTTAATTTATTCCTTCTCTGCTCGCCTGATAATGACCTTGCCCTGTCCCCAACTCTGCCTCTCTTTCCTGATTCAGAACATTTGCCACCCCATTGTTGTTGTCAACTCCTGCCCACCTGACTATGCTTCAAGATTTCACATCTTCCAGCTTCCAGATTGACTTCTGCATGGACTCCAGTCCTGTTCTGTCTACATACAGTACCTGCACTATCCAGAGTATCTTCTGGCCAGGATCTTCTACAGGCACCACTCTATGCCCTGTTATACCTTAGCATCAACAACAAGGGAAACGGGACAGGAGGAGTAAAGAAGTCCTCTTGTCAGCTCAGCCTTGACCAGGTAAGTGACAACATTCAGTACTGTAAATCTGAGGTCCTGGTATAACATTAAGGAAACAGTTATTGGGGTGCCTGTCCTGGATAGAGAAGTTGGGTATGATACTGCCAGTACATGTTGATAGAGAAATCTTCAGCTGCAATGTCATTGATCCAGCTGAGCGATCCAACTGAGAAAACACGCTCTAACACATATTCCCTGGAAGACTGGGAACTGGTGCTGTGCCACAAGTACCTTTGAAATGTAGTAATCCTCTACTATAATGAAGCCAGTAACTCAGTGGCATCCATTGCATCAAGTTCTTTTATGGCCACATTGCAGGATACAGCATTAACAGGCTAATGTGTTCCGGCCTAAGCTGAAACGCGTTGGAGTGTTACCGCTGTATCCTGCCATTTGGCCGAAAAAGAATTGATGCGGTGAGCTGGAGGAATGTCCTACCTTCTAGGACACCAAGTTAAACTTGGCTTGTTTATTAGGTTCTGGGTTATATCCACTATGTACTTTTGAATTTTGATAAAAGGATACAGCAGTAGCACGGTAACTTGTTCTGGCCTAGGCCAAAACCCATTGGAGCGTTACTGCTGTATCCTGTCATGTGGCCAATAAAGAATTGATGCAGTGGACTGGAGAAATGTCCTACCTTCTAGGACACCATGTTAAACTGGGCTGGGTTCATTGTGTGCTGGGATATACCCACTATGTGCTTTTGATTTTACCGAGTGTCTAACCTCCTAGATGTAGGGTGTATGCTGAGAGGTTTGATGCCGTGTCACCCAATGACCGCTTGGAGAAACATGGTTTGAATGTAAATATAAAAGAGTCTACTCTGGAAAGACTTCTGGGACAGTTGGAAGGTTATTTAAATGGGTTGTTGGTTAAGGCATAGGACAGTGATGTTGAACCTTGGCACCCCAGATGTTTTGGAACTATATTTCCCACGATGCTCAGCTACACTGCAGAGTGCATGAGCATCATGGGAAATATAGTTCCAAAACATCTGGGGGTGTCAAGGTTCACCATCACTGGCATAAGAGTTAGACAACAGATTATTGGTGTTCCAGAAACAAGGCTTGACTCCTTACAAGACTGGGCTGTTTGTATTCAAGCTGATCCTCTTGTTTGGAGAGACATAGGAAAGATAGAAGGGGGTTCTCTAGGTTAAGAAAGATGATCTTGTGGTTGGAAGTGGTGATAGTGTGGAGGAGGAATTATGGGTGGAATAATATATGGGTAAGGGGTATATGGTCTAATGTACTCACATGGAAGGGAGGGTAGGGACAGAGAAATATCAGGAAGGTTTCAACACCACAGATAAGACATCGGACCCCTAAATTATAATGATACACGGGTTAAAGTGACCACAAAGAGTTGTTTGGGTTCCACCCTAATATCTGGAGATCCATGGATTTCTGACCTTCTTAAGTTTCTTGACCTTGTCTAGCAAGACTGCTACCAACTTTTCATTAATCAGATACCAGGCCATCTTGGATTTAACCTGTGCTATGGTCTGAATCCCAGATTTCCAAAGTCTAGCAAAGGCCAATTTGGTGGCATAAAAGATATTCAGCCTAAATTGGTTGGCCCTGCATTGAGTGGGTTTTGGGTTAAGCAACGCCTCATGAAGGTTCTGAGGGATCCTTGTGTCCACAACCCTATAAATGAGCTGCTATACCCGCCTCAAGAATCCCTTTATCCTGGGACATGCCCACTGCACATGCACCAAGGTACCAGACGAACCACAACAACGGAAACAACAATCCGTTATAACTGGAGTCTACTACGTACTTCCTGAGATTGATGAGGAGGGTGAGTGTCAATGTGGCTCACTTGTGATAGAAAAAGAATAAAAGGAAATAAACGTTTAATAAAACAAATCCAAAGTCTGAATTTTATTCATCAACTTACAAAGAATATCATGATTTTAAGTAGAAATATAGACTTTGCAAGGGCCAATGTTGTAGCTCTATTGTCCCAGACAAAATATACACTCCATCAGATTCTTCTCCTCCTGGGCAACTAATATGTGTAATAGAGCAGGGGTCTCCAACCCTTGGGCAATGAATCGGAGCCCGTCCGTGGCCTGCTGGGAGCCAGGCCGTGCGAGGGGGGTTAGCAGTGGACAGACCAAGCCGGCATAACATGCACTGCCATCCTCTGACCTCCAGAGGGTGTCTGCTCCACTTCTCCTAGCACCACTACGCTCTTCTCCCTCTGTGGTCAGGAAGAAGGAGAAGAAGAGGGAGGAGTGCCGGGCCAGGGACAGGATCTAATAGCACTGGTGAGACCCAGGCTGTACCACACCCCCTGAGGTAACAGGCTGCACCAAATGCCCCCCCTCCCCAAGATGACAAGCTGAAACCACCACCCACCCAGATGATAAGCTGCTTCCATCCCCGAGATGACAGGCTGCAACATCACCTCCCTCAGAGGTGATGGCTTGCAACCACCACACACCCCCTTCCCAGAGGAGACAAGCTGCACCACCCGTGATAGGCTGCAAGCACCACACAAATAACAACAAACCCCGCCCTGATCAATGAAAGGGTTGACCTACCGGGCAGTGGAAAGGTTGACTTCCAAGCCGCCGGTCCATGGTGCCGGGGAGGTTGGAGTCCGCTGCAGTAGAGTGCCCTATGAATGGTGCTATTCTAACTCGAAAGTCACTTTTTCCTTTGCTTGCTACCAAAACCCATCCAGTAGGTGGCTCTCTCCAAGAAAATGCAGGCGTCTGTGAAGGTCCATGGTGCTACCTCTACATTGAAACATGTCATTTAGTCTGATCTCTCCTGCTCTTCATCCACTAGGAATATCTAACATCTGTCTCACCATGATTTCTCTAACCCATCCAGTAGGTGGCTCTCTCCAGGAAAAACAGATACAGTAAGGATTAATGATACATCTGCATATCAGGTCCAAAGGCCTGAGTATAAACCATATAATCTGCTGATATATCTAATGTATATTGATATATATTGTTGTTTATTTTAGATATTATGACATTTTGCAAATCTGTATGATATATACATATTGGCTGTATCCTGAAGAAGCTATTTCAGCGAAACGCGTCGATCCATCAGCAGATTATATGGTTTATACTCAGGCCTTTGGACCTGTTATACAGATGTATCATTAATCCTTACTGTATCTGTTTTAATGAATTGTTTGTACAAATAAAAAAATGTTTAGATTTTATATTGTATGTGGACATATATTTTTAATATATATTAGGCACAATCCTATCCCCACCATCCAGGTAAATACATTTTCCCATCAATTTCCCCTCTCCCTTTCCCTATGTGCTCTCCATTACCACACCTGGATTGTACCTTTCTTCCCGTATGGAAAACACAATTCATTTATAAAACATTTCTCGCACTTCACCCACTAATATGTCTCAAGGGTTGTGTGGGTTCTCTGATGTTTGGCGAGGCTGGAATGTTGTGAAAAGCATCTCCCACACTTGGCACAGGAATATGGCTTCTCCCCCGTGTGGCATCTCTGATGTTTAGCAAGATCTGATTTACGTACGAAACATTTCCCACAGTCATTGCATGAATACGGCTTCTCCACTGTGTGACATTGTTGATGAACGGAAAGATAGGACTTTTCTACAAAACATTTTCCGCACTCGAGGCAGGAATACGGCTTCTCTCCTTTGTGGGATCTTTGATGTCTAACAAGCGTCGATTTCAGCGGATAACATTTCCCGCACTCAGCACAGGAGAACGGCTTCTCACCCGTGTGAGTTCTTTTATGCGTGACAAGTTCTGATTTCCGCGGATAACATTTCCCGCACTCGGGGCAGGAATGTGGCTTTTTGCCTGAGTGGCATCTCAGATGTACAGAAAGATGGGAGTTCTGCGTAAAACTTTTCCCACACTCAGGGCAGGAATACGGCTTCTCACCCGTATGAGATCGCTGATGTCTGACAAGCGTTGATTTCAGCGGGAAACACTGCCCACACTCAGAACAGAAAAAGGGTTTCTCCCCTGTGTGAGTCCTCTGATGCGAAAGGAGGTCTGGTTTTCTCAGGAAACGTTTCCCACACTCAGCACAGGAATACGGCTGCTCCCCTGAGTGAGACCTCTGATGTGCCGAAAGATAGGATTTCCGGGAAAAACATTTTCCGCACTCAGGACAGGAATAAGGCTTCTCACCCGTATGAGATGTCTGATGTCTGGCAAGTGCTGATTTCAATGGGAAACATTTCCCGCACTCAAGACAGGAATATGGCATCTGGCCCGTATGATTTATCTGATGTCTGACAAGTTGTGATTGCCACAGAAAACATTTCCCGCACTCAGGACAGGAATACAGCTTCTCTCCTGTGTGAGATCTCTGATGTCTGACAAGTGCTGATTTCAATGGGTAACATTTCCCACACTCGGTACAGGTATACGGCTTCTCCCCTGTGTGGGATCTTAGATGTCTGACAAGTTCTGATTTCCGTGGGTAGCATTTCCCGCACTCAGGACAGGAATAGGTTTTCTCCCCGCTGTGAGATATTTGGTGTCTACCTAAGCCTGACTTTTTGACAAAACGTTTCCCGCACTCATTACAGGAAAACATCCTTTGAAGAATGATACTGTCCCTCACAGTCTGAGGTTCCTCAGGATAAGAGGAATACGATGGTCCGGCACCGTCCCTCACAGTCTGAGGTTCCTCAGGATAAGAGGAATACGATGGTCTGGCACTATCCCTCACAGTCTGAGGTTCCTCAGGATAAGAGGAATACGATGGTCCAGCACTGTTCCTCACAGTCTGAGGTTCCTCAGGATAAGAGGAATACGATGGTCCGGCACCGTCCCTCACAGTCTGAGGTTCCTCAGGATAAGAGGAATACGATGGTCTGGCACTATCCCTCACAGTCTGAGGTTCCTCAGGATAAGAGGAATACGATGGTCCGGCAGTGTTCCTCACAGTCTGAGGTTCCTCAGGATAAGAGGAATACGATGGTCCGGCACCGTCCCTCACAGTCTGAGGTTCCTCAGGATAAGAGGAATACGATGGTCCGGCACCGTCCCTCACAGTCTGAGGTTCCTCAGGATAAGAGGAATACGATGGTCCGGCACTGTCCCTCACAGTCTGAGGTTCCTCAGGATAAGAGGAATACGATGGTCCGGCACTGTCCCTCACAGTCTGAGGTTCCTTAGGATAAGAGGAATACGATGGTCCATCTACACTGTGTGGTCCCGGATGGACATTTGAGGTAGCCGGGTTTTCTCCTGGACTATACTGTGTGATGTCCTCATCTTCTACTTTACAGTCTGGAGACAAAGTGAGACAATCCTCTGAGGTTTTCCTCATCTCCCGTCCATCTACTAAAATAGAAATACAAAGATTATTACTAGACATCAGCAGATTGGTTCACTTAGCAAGTGGTTTTCCTCTTAGAGTGGCTCGAGAGATGATCTACAGCGGGGGTTGGCGACTGGTCTATCACAGGCAGACAACCGGTAGATTGCGAACACATTCTCGATTTGCTAGTCCTCCCCCTCAGCCTCCACTGCTCTCATCTTCACTGCAGAGCAGAGAGTGGGAGGCAACACAGAACTGGATAAAGGGCGGGAGCTGCCTAAGTTAACACTTCAAGTTAACCAGCTAGTGATTGGATGCTAGGACGCAGGCGGTCCTAGCAACCAATCACCAGCTTGTTAATATCATAGGTTAGCACCAGCAGCTCCTGCTCCTGCCCTCTGTCCAGTACTGTGCTGCCTCCTGCTCTCCACTCTACTGTACACATGTTGTAAGGAGAGTGCAACCTACACACTGCTGCATGTTTGGGTCAGAGGGATGATGGAAAGGGAGCAAAGAACACTGCCTGGGGGGAGGGGGGGTGGGGGACAGGACACTAGTGTGTGTGTGTGTGTGTGTAATGTATAGAGGTCAGGAGTATGTAACATACAACGTAATGTATAGAGGTCAGGAGTATGTAACATACAACGTAATGTATAGAGGCCAGGAGTATGTAACATACAACGTAGTGTATAGAGGCCAGTAGTATGTAACATACAACTTAGTGTATAGAGGTCAGTAGTATGTAACATACAACATAATGTATAGAGGTCAGGAGTATGTAACATACAACGTAGTGTATAGAGGTCAGGAGTATGTAACATACAACGTAGTGTATAGAGGTGAGGAGTATGTAACATACAACATAATGTATAAAGGTCAGAAGTATGTAACATACAACATAATGTATAGAGCTCAGGAGTATGTAACATACAACGTAGTGTATAGAGGTCAGTAGTATGTAACATGCAACATAATGTATAGAGGTCAGAAGTATGTAACATACAACATATTGTATAGAGGTCAGAAGTATGTAACATACAACATAATGTATAGAGGTCAGGAGTATGTAACATACAACATAATGTATAGAGGTCAGGAGTATGTAACATACAACATAATGTATAGAGCTCAGGAGTATGTAACATACAACGTAGTGTATAGATGTCAGTAGTATGTAACATGCAACATAATGTATAGAGGTCAGAAGTATGTAACATACAATATAATGTATAGAGGTCAGCAGTATGTTACATACAACGTAATGTATAGAGGTCAGGAGTACGTAACATATAAACATAATGTATAGAGCTCAGGAGTATGTAACATACAATGTAATGTATAGAGGTCAGTAGTATGTAACATCCAACATAATGTTTAGAGGTCAGCAGTATGTTACATACAACGTAATGTATAGAGGTCAGGAGTATGTAACATACAATATAATGTATAAAGGTCAGGAGTATGTAACATACAATGTAATGTATAGAGGTCAGGAGTATGTAACATACAATGTAATGTATAGAGGTCAGGAGTATGTAACATACAACGTAATTTATAGAGCAGTGTTTCTAAACTCCGGTCCTCAGGGCCCACTAACAGGCCAAGTTTTCAAGAAAACTGAAATACATCACAGGTGATATAATTTGCTGCTCAGTGATAGCAGTATTCTAATCTGCATCTCCCCAAGGTAATACTTAAAATCTGGCCTGTTAGTGTGCCCTGAGGACCGGAGTTGAGAAACACTGGTATAGAGGTCAGCAGTATGTTACATACAACGTAATGTATAGAGGTCAGGAATATGTAACATACAATATAATGTATGAAGGTCAGTGGTATGTAACATACAACGTAATGTATAGAGGTCAGGAGTATGTAACATACAATATAATGTATAGAGGTCAGGAGTATGTAACATACAACATAATGTATAGAGGTCAGGAGTATGTAACATACAACATAATGTAAAGAATGCAGGTGTCTGGAATATGTAACAAGCAATTAATGTATGGATCGCAGGGGTCAGGAGGAGTCTGTAGCGTATCCCCTCAATGATGTTTGTCAAATGGGAGGAAAATTATACCCCCCAAACCATTACTGGTTAGCAGCAGTGAGAAAGCAGGCTGTAAATTTACTTTAGGAGATGAAACATCCTAATAAAGGCAGATTAGGATTTATCGTATCTATGCTAATGTTAAAAAAGAGGGACGCTTAATATTTTCCTTTCAGCAGAGCCCCACAGTTCAGGAAAGTGACCATTACCATACTATTAAACACTGATAGGGCTCTGTCTCCACCCTATTCTAAACCAATCCATGAACAGAGGAGTGGATTTAGTGTTAATGACCCACCTGTGCTGATCTCTGTAGGAGTGTCCTCCTCTATAAATGTCCCCGTTATTCCATCCTCCTCCATAGACTGCTGATCATCCCTCACATACGTCTCTTCTTCTTCTGCTTTAACCTCAACTTTTATATCTATCAGATCTTCACCCTAAACCAAGAGAAGGATCAACAAAGACATCTGTAAGAGAATGAATTAAATGTATCGTCTTCCAGGATCCATAACTCATCTCCACATCTTCCAGGATCCATTCCTCATCTCCACAAGTCACTTTCATGTTCTAGATACTCCACTCTACTTACCTGATAATGGTGAGGAATGGTGTGACCTTCCTGTGTGTAATCCCTGGAATACAGAGGACGGGGACATCTCTCTGGTGGGTTCCTGTAGCTGGATGACTCCACCATAGTGTCCTGGTACAGATCTTTGTGTATTTCCTCCATCACCCCATCCTCCTCTTTTATCTCTTCTTTAACATCAACTTTAGAATCTCTCAGGTTTCCACTCTGAATATATAATAAAAATGACATCAATGGTTACAATGCAGATAATGTACAGATCCTAATGATACTATCAGTGATTGTTCCTCATCTACCTGATGATGGTGGGGGATGGTGTGACCTTCCTGTGTGGAATTCCGGGAATACAGAGGACGGGGACATCTCTCAGGTGGGTTCCTGGTATTAGGTGGCTCCATCTTATCCTTGTGACCTTCTGAAAACTCCTCCATTACTCCATACTCCTCATCCTCCTCTTTAAACTCTTCCTTAACAACAATATTATAATCTTCAAGGTTTCCACTCCCGGAGTCCCGGGAATACAGAGGACGGGGACATCTCTCTGGTGGGTTCCCATTACTGGATCCATCTGTAGGAAACACACACACTGACTGAATACATTGTTTCTATGTGTTTATCAGATGATGGGGGATCTAGGTGGATCCTCCGTACTGCTCTCTCCTTTACAATAAAGTCTCCTCTTACCTGGTGATGTGAGGGGCGGCTGATTCTCCATCATGACGTCCTTGTAGAGATCCTTGTGTCCTTCTAAATATTCCCAAAACATCTGGCACCTGGGTCACCGTTTGGAGACCACTGCTATAGACTGAGGAGGTGAGAAGGTGATTGGTGGGAAAGGTGACACATCTCTAAAATTAAGAGAAAGTCCTGGCCCCGTAAGTGGGGAAATATTCTGACCCTGAAGGTGTTGTTCTGGGTTTCCACACTATATATGTGTGTATCATCATCTGCTGGAGATAAAAGAGGTGACAGTGACTATGGAGGAAGAGAACAGACATGATGGGGGGGTTACTGGGTGTAAATAAAAAAATAAGATATTATTACCTCCTCTGCTGCCACTTCCAGCAACGTCTCCTCGCTAAGTCCGCCCAGCTCACCTTTCACCCGGAATTTCCTATTTATATCTGACATCACTTCCTGTCTGTAACTGACATCACTTCCTGTATTCCATAGAGACTTCCTGTCTGGGTAGAAGTGAGATCACCACATTGTGGCGCTCAGAGGAACCGCAGTTCCGAAAAACCTCTCGTAGTGTGAACACGGCCTTGTGCTGTGTGTGTATGTACTGCAGGGATCTCCAAACTTTGGCCCTCCAGCTGTTGCGGAACTACACGTCCCATGAGGCATTGTAAAACTCTAACATTCACAGACATGACTAGGCATGATGGGAATTGTAGTTCCTGAACAACTGGAGGGCCGTAGTTTGGAGACCCCTGATGTATTGTATATCCTTATAGATGGGGTCATCTCCACTCCCACCAAGGGGAAGAGAAATGTTGAGTTCACATATAGCTGGTATTTATGTTGATTTCAGATTTGAGTTATAGCTAGAGAGCACAACGGTCAGGTCAGGTCACATCTCTAATTTAGTAGATTATTTTTATTATTAATTTTATTATTTATTATTCTGGTTGGTGATGGTAACTGGTTGAAATGGGCACCTTATTGTGAACCAGCAGCTGATAAGCAGCCTAAAGGGTAACTCAATCAGGAGATGAGTTGAACGTTACCTGGGTTCAGTCAAGGTGGCTTTGGTGAACATTCCCTCCGAATCCGAACCCCACCAAAGTCAATGTTGGTTATCTTTTTGTCAATGTTTTAAAAATGACAATCTTTTCCCTGGTTTGTAGACGCAATAACTTTTGCGCAAACCAATCAAAATACGATTATTGCGATTTTTTTTTTTACCAAAAATATGTAGCAAAAAACAATTTTTTTGGAGAATGTTATATAGCAGAATGTGAAAAGTATATATATATTTTTTTTTCAGAATTGCCGCTCTTTTTTTGTTTATAGCGCAAAAAATAAAAATTGCACAGGTGGGTGATCAAATACCACCAATAGAAATCTCTATTTTTGGGGGAAAAAGGACATCAATTTTATTTGGGTACAGCGTCACAGGACCGCGCAATTGTCAGTTAACCACTTTAGGACTGCTCACGTTGCTGCTACTGCAGCAAGGTGCCAGTCATGGGTCCAGCGACGTAGACCTACGTCGCTGGATTCCTCCCTGTCTCGCCTCCCGCTGTGTATGCCCAGAAGCTGTTTAGCAGGGAATGACGCGCCTGCACCGGAACTGACGAGCGGGGCCGGTGCAGGCGCATTGACTCCTGGGAGCGATGAAGTTCAGCTCCCTGGAGTCATCACAAGCAGGAAGTGACGGCGCGGGCCGTGGCCGCAGAGGGAGGAAGTAGAAGGAAGGTAAATATACTTTGTTCAAAAACAAGGTGAGTAAAGAAAAAAAAATCGGGAGTATCCAATTGTTTTTTAGGGGATTTACAGCAAGCGGATGGGCCAAAGTTGTTTTTGAGCCCCGTACTCCGCTTTAACATTTCTCTCCCCCTTGGTGGGAGTGGAGATGACCCCATCTTTAAGCCTCGGTTCACACTAGGGCGACCTGTGAGGTCGCCTCCCATAGGGAAGCTGCGGACCCGTTCTAATAGGAGCGACACAAGTCGCTCCGACCTAGAAAAAGGGTCCGGAGCTTCTTTGGGGCGACCAGGAGGCGACCGTCATAGACTTCAATGTTATGAAGTCCGTGGCGGCCGCTCCAAGGTCGTGGCGCGCTGCTCGCACCGCGATCTCGGAGGTCGCCCCGGGAAGTAGCGTCGCGGTAGTGTGAACCGGCGCTAAGGATATACAGTACATACACACACAGCACAAGGCCTTTTTCCACTACGAGACGTCTCTCAGAACTGCAGTTCCTCTGAGCTCCACAAGGTGGTGATCTCACCTCTACCCAGGCAGGAAGTCTCTATGGAAGACAGGAAGTGATGTCAGGTATAAATAGGAAATTCCGGGTGAAAAGTGAGTTGGGCGGAAGTAGCGAGGAGACGTTGCTCGAAGTGGCAGCAGAGGAGGTAATAAGATCTTATTATTTTCAATTTACAGCCAGTAACCCCCCCCCCCCCCTGTCATGTCCGTCCTCTTCCTCCATAGTCACTGTGATGTCTTTTATCTCCAGCAGATGATGATACACACATATAGTGTGGAAACCTAGATTAACCCCTTCAGGGTCAAAACATTTCCCCACTTACTGGTCGGAACTTTCTCTTAATTTTGGAGATGTTTCACCTTTCCCACCAATCACCTTCTCACCTCATTAGTTTATAGCAGTGGTCTCCAAACGGCGACCCAGGTGCCAGATGTGGCCCTTTGCCTGCTTTTATCTTGCCCTTGTTGCACTATTCCACCAACTGACACCAATGATGGAGCACCATTTCATCCACTGATACCATCAAGGGAGCACTATTCTTCTAATTGATATCAACAATGGGGTACTATATTCCTCTCATTAAGACCAATGATAGAGCACTGATGTCAAGGTATTTTTCACTCCCACTGGCCATAGCCTGCTACCCCTAAAGCCCGAAGGACAGTAAACACTTTTCTTAGAAAGTTTGGAGACCCCGGGTCTATAGTAACAAATGATATGATATTTATTGTAGTGGGGAATGGGTGATTTATTTAAGGGGGAAATTATAATAGGGATGTCTTTATGAAGGAATTGTAAGGGAAAAATAGATATTCCCAATGCGTGTGAAGGTTCTCATTGATCCAGATCATGGTAACTCCATACTGCCCAACTTTAGAACTTGAAAAAAAGGAAGGATGATCCGGGACAACATGTAGCAAGTTATGGGACGAAAAGTGGAGCCTTCAGGAGTCCTGTCCCCCATGGCAGTGTCCAGCTTCCCATGCCTCTTGTTAGGCAATAACTTGTCTTATTAGCCTTACAAATAACCAGAATTAAGTAACGAGGATCCCTACAAAGAGTTCACAAAGCAAGACTTCCTTTCAAATCCAAGCATACTTACTCATCATTAGGGGAAGATTCTAGAAAAATTGCATATAATTACTTTTATCTTCATTATTTAAAAGCACATGTGACTGGTGAGAAGAGGAGAATTCTGGGAATATTATTCGTGAAATCCTGGGACATTATCCAGTAACAGACAAGGGATGTGTCTGGATGGTGACTGTATCATTGTGTGTGTCAGGTTCCTATAAGGTGTCAGGATGTCACTGTCTATTTCTCCATGGAGGAGTGGGAGTATTTAGAAGGACACAAGGATCTCTACAAGGACGTCATGATGGAGAATCAGCCGCCCCTCACATCACCGGGTAAGAGGAGACTTTATTGTAAAGGAGAGAGCAGTACGGAGGATCCACCTAGATCCCCCATCATCTGATAAACACATAGAAACAATGTATTCAGTCAGTGTGTGTGTTTCCTACAGATGGATCCAGTAATGGGAACCCACCAGAGAGATGTCCCCGTCCTCTGTATTACCGGGATTCCACACAGGAAGGTCACACCATCCCTCAATGTTATAAGGTTGGTTGGACGGAGAATATAGAACACAGACTCATGGAGACGATGTGTGGATTTCTTATGTGATGACACAATAATAAAGATTATATTTTACAGATGATATTCTTTCTCATTTTCTTGGTTTAGAGTGGAGATCCAATCGATATAGAATTTGAAGTTACATCAGAAGAAGAAGAGGATTTCTACAAGGACGTCATGATGGAGAATCAGCCGCCCCTCACATCACCGGGTAAGAGGAGAGTTTATTGTAAAGGAGAGAGCAGTACGGAGGATCCACCTAGATCCCCCATCATCTGATAAACACATAGAAACAATGTATTCAGTCAGTGTGTGTGTTTCCTACAGATGGATCCAGTAATGGGAACCCACCAGAGAGATGTCCCCGTCCTCTGTATTCCCGGGATTCCACACAGGAAGGTCACACCATCCCCCACCATCATCAGGTAGATGATTGACAATTATTGGTAGCTATGATTTATACACAAGAATGTCTGTTACAATGAATGTTTTTTTTCTGTATGCAGAGTGAAAACGTCGGAGATGATAATATTGATGTTAAAGAGGAGTATAAAGAGGAGGATGAGGAGTATGGAGTGATGGAGGAGTTATCAGAAGGACACAAGGATATGATGGAGCCACCTAATACCAGAAACCCACCAGAGAGATGTCCCCGTCCTCTGTATTCCCGGGATTCCACACAGGAAGGTCACACCATCCCTCACCATCATCAGGTAGATGAGGAACAATCACTGATAGTATCATTAGGATCTGTACATTATCTGCATTGTTACCATTGGTGTCATTTTTATTATATATTCAGAGTGGAGACCTGAGAGACTCTAAAGTTGAGGTTAAAGAAGAGATAAAAGAGGAGGAGGATGAGGATGGGGTGATGGAGGAGTCACGCAAAGATCTGTACCAGGACACCATGGAGGAGTCATCCAGCTACAGAAACCCACCAGAGAGATGTCCCCGTCCTCTGGATTCCACACAGGAAGGTCACACCATCCCCCATCATCATCAGGTAAGTAGAGTGGAGTATCGAGAACATGAAAGTGACTTGTGGAGATGAGTTATGGATCCTGGAAGATGTGGAAATGAGTTATGGATCCTGCAAGATGATGCATTTAATTCATTTTCTTACAGATGTCATTGATGATCCTTCTCTTGGTTTAGGGTGAAGATCTGATAGATATAAAAGTTGAGGTTAAAGCAGAAGAAGAAGAGACGTATGTGAGGGATGATCAGCAGTCTATGGAGGAGGATGGAATAACGGGGACATTTATAGAGGAGGACACTCCTACAGAGATCAGCACAGGTGGGTCAACAACACTAAACCCATTCCTCTGTTCATGGATTGGTTTAGAATAGGGTGGAGACAGAGCCCTATCAGTGTTTAATAGTCTGGTAATGGTCACTTTCCTGAACCATGGGGTTATATGGGGTCATACTTCTGACCTCTATACATTACTTTGTATGTAACATACTCCTGACCTCTATACATTATGTTGTATGTTACATACTCCTGACCACTATACATTATGTTATATGTTACATACTCCTGACCTCTATACATTATATATACACACACACACACACTAATGTCCTGTCCCCCAACCCCCCCCCCCCCCCAGGCAGTGTTCTTTGCACCATCCCTCTGACCCAAACATGCAGCAGTGTGTAGGTTGCACTCTCCTTACAAAATCTGTACAGCAGAGTGGAGAGCAGGAGGCAGCATAGTACTGGACGGAGGGCAGGAGCAGGAGCTGCTGGTGCTAACCGCCTGGCGTCCTAGCATCCAATCACCTGCTGGTTAACATAGGCAGCTCCCGCCCTCTATCCAGTTCTGTGTTGCCTCCCACTCTCTGCTTTGCAGTGAAGATGAGAGCAGTGGAGGCTGAGGGGGAGGACTAGCAAATCGAGAATGTGTTGGCGATCTACCAGTTGTCTGCCTGAGATAGACCAGTCGCCAACCCCCGCTGTAGATCATCTCTCGAGCCACTCTAAGAGGAAAACCACTTGCTATAAGTAAACCAATCTGCTGATGTCTAGTAATAATCTTTGTATTTCTATTTTAGTAGATGGACGGGAGATGAGGAAAACCTCAGAGGATTGTCTCACTTTGTCTCCAGACTGTAAAGTAGAAGATGAAGACATCACACAGTATAGTCCAGGAGAAAACCCGGCTACCTCCAATGTCCATCCGGCACCACACAGTGTAGATGGACCATCGTATTCCTCCTATCCTGAGGAACCTCAGACTGTTAGGGACGGTGCCGGACCATCGTATTCCTCTTATCCTGAGGAACCTCAGACTGTGAGGGACAGTGCCAGACCATCGTATTCCTCTTATCCTGAGGAACCTCAGACTGTGAGGGACAGTGCTGGACCATCGTATTCCTCTTATCCTGAGGAACCTCAGATTGTGAGGGACAGTGCCGGACCATCGTATTCATCTTATCCTATGGAACCCCAGACTGTGAGGGACAGTGTCGTTCTTCAAAGGATGTTTTCCTGTAATGAGTGCGGAAAACGTTTTGTCAAAAAGTCAGACTTAGGTAGACACCAAATATCTCACAGCGGGGAGAAAACATATTCCTGTTCCGAGTGCGGGAAATGCTACCCACGGAAATCAGAACTTGTCAGACATCTAAGATCCCACACAGGGGAGAAGCCGTATACCTGTACCGAGTGCGGGAAATGTTATCCACAGAAATCAGAACTTGTCAGCCATATAAGAACTCACACGGGGGAAAAGCCCTTCTCCTGTGCTGAGTGCGGGAAATGTTATCCGCTGAAGTCAACGCTTGTTAGACATCAAAGGTCCCACACGGGAGAGAGGCCATATTCCTGCCTCGAGTGCGGCAAATGTTTTGTAGAAAAGTCCTATCTTTCCGTTCATCAACAATGTCACACAGTGGAGAAGCCGTATTCATGCAATGACTGCGGGAAATGTTTCGTACGTAAATTCGATCTTGCTAAACATCAGAGATGCCACACGGGGGAGAAGCCATATTTCTGTGCTGAGTGTGGGAAACATTTCCTGAGAAATCCAGATCTCCTTTCGCATCAGAGGACTCACACAGGGGAGAAACCCTTTTTCTGTTCTGAGTGTGGGCAGCGTTTCCCGCTGAAATCAACGCTTGTCAGACATCAGAGATCTCACACGGGGGAGAAGCCATATTCCTGCCCTGAGTGTGGGAAAAGTTTTAGACAGAACTCCCATCTTTCTGTACATCTGAGATGCCACTCAGGCAACAAGCCACATTCCTGCCCCGAGTGCGGGAAATGTTTTCTGCGGAAATCAGAACTTGTCACGCATAAAATAACTCACACGGGGGAGAAGCCGTTCTCATGTGCTGAGTGCGGGAAATGTTTTTCGCTGAAATCAACGCTTGTTAGACATCAAAGATCCCACACGGGAGAGAAGCCGTATTCCTGCCTAAAGTGCGGCAAATGTTTTGTAGAAAAGTCCTATCTTTCCATTCATCAACTATGTCACACAGTGGAGAAGCCGTATTCATGCAATGACTGCGGGAAATGTTTCGTACGTAAATCAGATCTTGCTAAACATCAGAGATGTCACACGGGGGAGAAGCCATATTCCTGTACCAAGTGTGGGAGATGCTTTTCACAACATTCCACCCTCGCCAAACATCAGAGAACCCACATGTGACGGTACTAACCGTCACTATGAGTGAAAGACTGAGTATCAATCTTTTGGATTGCTTTAATATTTGTCAGCAATATCTTCATTTAGAAATATGAAGATTTAATACCACCTTACACAGTGTATTCCATGCTTGTCTGTGAGAGAGACACACAGACTGTCATTGGCAGACTTCCCTATTGTTTGTGTATTGGGAGGGAATGTGGATTGTGTCTTTTTCATTGTTATATGTTAATGATCTCACATTGTTCTGGCCAGATGGCTGGATAATTCGTTCAGTTCCTGTATACACTTTCATCTGCATATTCTTCTGTAATCAGCCAGAGGGAAGGGGTTGTGTACACTGTATAGAAGAATAAAGAGTATAAAACTCTGTTTTCATTGGATTGTGAATCTCATGTCCAGTTCTCCACAAGGTCCACCTGGGCGGTAACCTTGTGGGGGAAAACTGTATAAAAGGATGTTTCTTGTTCAATAAAGAGTTATAGTTCACCCTCAATCTAGAGTCCTGTCTCTACAATATGCTACAAGGGATTGCTATGTCCTCCATACTCCTTTGGATAATCACTAGGCTCTTGTAAGAGCTTGTGTAGAGCTTGTTCCTGCTGCCCTCTCTGGGGAAAGGGAGGTTCACCCATGGGAACCTGGAGCCTTGTCGTAGGTCCAGGGTGGGTAGGAGACGGGGAGACCCCAACCAAGCTGCGGCGGTTCGTGGGGTCTGAAGTGGTTACAGTGTCTGGTGGAGTGCTTGGAGCCCTCAGGAAGCACTAGGAGCATCCGTCAACGGAGGTACCCGGTCGGGGTGCCGGTTGATCCGTTACACCACACAACCCTTGAGACATATTAGGGGGTGAAGTGCGGGAAATGTTTCATAAAAGAAATGTGTTTTCCATACATTTCCCCATCAATTTGCTCTCCATTACCTCACCTGGATTGTACCTTTCTTCTCGTATGGAAAACAATTCATTTATAAAACATTTCCTGCAGTTCACCCACTAATATGTCTCAAGGGTTGTGTGGTGTAACGGATCAACTGGCACCCCGACCGGGTACCTCCGTTGACGGATGCTCCTAGTGCTTCCCGAGGGCTCCAAGCAATCCACCAGACACCGTAACCACTTCAGACCCCACAAACCGCCGCAGCCTGGTTAGGGTCTTGCCGTCTCCTACCCACCTACCCACGTTACCAGTTCCATCCGGAATCCAAGCTGAAATCCATGGAACGGCGTTCACCACTCAAAAAACCCCTACAAGAGCATCATGAAAATCCCACGTTTTACGGATGTGGCGGCAATCCAAGAGTGTGGCAGCGGTTCTGAGATCGATTCCTAAAGAGGCGGATGAACATTTCACCTGGAACAAGCTACAACGTTGACCCCTGTGGGGTGTCCGGCTTTCGTATCACTTTTTTATTAGACACTTAAAGATTAAATTATATGATTCTACCTAAAGTCAACCTAATTATACACTACAGGACACAGGCAACTCATTCATAGACCCTGGGTTGTAGGCTTTTACCTTCAAGTGACTGTGCACTGGCACGCTTTTGAGGACACATTTCCTCTGGGGAACTGCCCTTATAACTCTACCCCATTCTGTGAACCCTCAGTTTTTTGCTAGGGTCCTAGGGTGATAAACCTCTTGTCCACGTATTCATAGACCCTGGGTTATGGCTTGTATCTTCAAGTGACTGTGCACTGGCAAGCTTTTGAGGACACACCTCTTCTGGGGAACTGCCCGTATAATCTTAACCCGCTCTGTGAGCCCTCAATTTTTTGCTAGGGTCCTAGGGTGATGGACTTCCTGTCCACATATTCATAGACCCTGGGTTATAGGCTTGTACCTGCAAGTAACAGGCCACGGGCAATCTTTTGAGGACACATCTCTGGGGAACTGCCTTTATAACTCTACCCTGTTCCGTGAGCCCTCAGTTTTCTGCTAGGGCCCTAGGGTGATGGACCTCTTGTACACATATTCATAGACCCTGGGTTAAAGGCTTGTATTTTCAAATGACAGGGCACTGGCAAGCTTTTGAGGACATACCTTCTCTGGGGAATCACCTATATAATCCCACCCCACTCTCCATGAGCCCTCAGATTTTTGCTAAGGTCCTAGGGTGATGGAGCTCTTATCCATATATTTATAGACCCTGTGTTATAGGTGTGTACCTTCAAGTGACTGGGTACTGACAAGCTTTTGAGGACACATCTCCTCTGGGGAACTGCCCCAATAACCCTACCCCACTCTGCGAGCCCTCAGTTTTTTGCTAGGGTCCTAGGGTGATGGACCTCTTGTCCCTTGTGGAGAAATCACTCTAGTCTAATATTATATAGGGATCTGCTGTCCTCTACTCTACTGAGCAAGGCCAGAAAAGGGGGGGGGGGTTGTGCGGCTCCCCTCTATGCTCCTGCACCTTACCAAGCCACATGCCTATAACATTAGAGGGTTGCCCCCTGACAAAACACATTGTCCCCATGGCATGTTGATGAGGACAAGAGTTTCTTCTCCCCAACCCTGGCTTCCATAACTTCAATGGGGTTTGGTTTCATCACCAAAACTTTACTCATGCTTGCTGAAGCCACATCATACTGAACCAGGTACATCCGACTCATCACTTGATGAAGGTCAGTGAAGGCTTCATAGGAACAATACACAATTCCTGTATCTGTGGCACCATTGGTTTATGTTAGGCTCCCACCACCAATACATTGCCTCAAGGATGATATCAGCTGACAGCAGAGACATAACGATCCATATGTAACAGGGTGTTAGTCGCAAATTGTTGAAATTTCTGCTGCAGTTCTCACTTTCCACCACTAGATGTCACCACCTGTCCTTAGTTGGAATCATGTTCAAGAAAAATACTTCCCTTTTGGTTTGGCACCTGCTGTGGCCATGTGGTGAGTCCTACATGGGGAAAGCAGGTAGATTCATACACCCCCTTGTGCAGCTGAGCCTAGGCACAGGTTTCTGTATAGAGGGGACAGTCTAGGGACATTCTGACACCTCTGGTTGTACCCAGTGTAGGGAAGAAGGAACTTGTGTATGTAGTACCGGTCTGTGTGAACATATGCACCAGTTGGGCAGTCTAGTATCCCTCTCATCGGGTTACAGTGATCGGCCATGACCAAATCTGCATAAGGTAGCAAGCCTTGGGCACCCTACTGAATGTAAGCTCTGTATGTTTGGTGTGGAGAAGGGCCTTGTTGCTAAAGTTGCTTTTGGAAGAATGTTTTGTAAGTAAAGGAAAGCTTAAGAGAAAACCTGTTGCGTGATCCCTGTGCACCATAGCCACACATTAGCCCTGCATACACATACCTACCTGGTCACTACAAGTTGACCACACAAAAGAGAGGACACCACACTGCAGATGAGTCCACAACTGTTCTACAATTCCATCAAATAAATTGCCTTCAAAGATCCCAACCCCGAAGATCAATGACTACGACTGGATTCCAGATCAAACAATTACAGTAGAAAGCATGGAAGAGAAGCTCCCTCGTTGTCTGCAAATCTCCAACTGAACTTTCCTCACTTGAGCCCCTTATGGAGCTCCTCCTAACCAGCCCATATCTAACCAATCAGGTACATATCCTTTCTTTAACCTCATGGCTACCCAATTTAATTTAACATTCCCTTGATTGGCTTCGCTTCTCACCAGGGGAGGACTGGGCAAGGGGGCCAATTGCCCCCTGGGCTGCTCTGATGCCCCCTAAAAAGGCTGCACCACTCCTGCCACAGACATGCCTATAGGATACCTGGAGAAGAGAAGTAAAAAGTTCCCACAACTGACCTACCAAATGCGGGATGAAGACAAGGACACAGCACGGGCCTCCTCCCCCAGCATGGATGATGTATTGTAAACTGTGTCTGAGCAGAGGCCGGTTCCATGCCACACTGGAGACTCTCCTCCACTAGCCCTTAGCTAGCCAAAACCGAGTTGTCCCAGCTCCCACGAACCTGCTGGCCAGGTTGGGAACCTGGATTTGGCCGGTGAGTAGTGAGTACCTGGAGCGGAGCTTCAGTCTGGAATGGGGGTCACGAAGAGATCGGAAAGAGGGGGAGTGAGAGGGGGCCGAATCGCGTACCATGGGTCTCTGGTTTATACTTGGCCCCTGGGCCGAAAGTTGCCAGTCAGTCCCTGCTTCTCACCCAGTCATATTGGCCCTATGCATATTTATTTTCCTGTCTTAGCTCTGGGTTTACCTCTATAGTGATACTAACAATGGAAAAATAGAAGAAAAAGACCAAGCGGTCCATCAAGTCTTCTCCTGTAATTAAATGTTAAGGGTATCACAGGGCAGAAGGTAGTCCGTAGGGTCTGGATGATGGAAGGGGTTTCCTTTTCCGGTGAACCCCTGACGATATAGGGGAAGGAGCCCAGATTATAGATGCTGCCTATATTTTTTTCTCCTCTCCGAATGTTCCTCCTCTATCTCAGACGGTTTTCTGCTGCTGAATACCAGGCCAAGGTGAGAGGGTTGGCTGCGACTGGCTGCGTCTTATCTGCGTTCACAGACTACGAGACGTTTCTCGGGGCTGCAGTTCCTCTGAGCTCCACAAGATGGGGATCTCACTACTACCCAGACAGGAAGTCCCTATGGAAGACAGGAAGTGATGTCAGGTATAAATAGGAAGTTCCGGGTGAAAGGTGAGTCCGGAGGAAGTAGAGAGGAGACATTGCTGGAAGTGGCAGCAGAGGAGGTAATAAGATCTTATTTTGTATTTACACCCAGTAACCCCCCCCCCCGTCATGTCCGTCCTCTTCCTCCATAGTCACTGTGATGTCTTTTATCTCCAGCAGATGATGATACACACATATATAGTGTGGAAACCTAGATTAACCCCTTCAGGGTCAGAACATTCCTCCACTTACGGGGCCGGAATATTCTCTTAATTTGGAGATTTGTCACCTTTCCCACCAATCACCTTCTCACCTAATCAGTCTATACCAGCCTTTCTCAACCTTTTCAACACAGGGGAACCCTTGAAATAAATTTCTGGTCTTGGAGAACCCTGGCTAAAAATTAAAACTCTCAACTCATGACACATTAGTGTGACAGTCAGTGGGAGGAATGCTCCTTACTCTTGTCATCATTGGGAAGAATTACCCCCCACAGATAGCTAAAAGGAACAATGGTGTCATTGGGAACTTATCTGAGAGGCAGAAATTGCCCATTGCTCAAGGAACCCCGTAGCAACCTCAGGAGCAACCCAGGTTGAGAATCCCTGGTCTATACTAACAGATTATACAATAATAGGGGATGGAGGGTTATTTTGAGGTGGATTTATAACTAGAAATATCTTTTATTACCTTTATGTAGGAATAATGAGGAAGAAATAACATCTGTGAAGGTCCAAGACAAGGGATGTGTCTGGATGGTGACTGTATCATTGTGTGTGTCAGGTTCCTATAAGGTGTCAGGATGTCACTGTCTATTTCTCCATGGAGGAGTGGGAGTATTTAGAAGGACACAAGGATCTCTACAAGGACGTCATGATGGAGAATCAGCCGACCCTCACATCACCGGGTAAGAGGAGACTTTATTGTAAAGGAGAGAGCAGTACGGAGGATCCACCTAGATCCCCCATCATCTGATAAACACATAGAAACAATGTATTCAGTCAGTGTGTGTGTTTCCTACAGATGGATCCAGTAATGGGAACCCACCAGAGAGATGTCCCCGTCCTCTGTATTCCCGGGATTCCACACAGGAAGGTCACACCATCCCCCACCATCATCAGGTAGATGAGGAACAATCACTGATAGTATCATTAGGATCTGTACATTATCTGCATTGTTACCATTGATGTCATTTTTATTATATATTCAGAGTGTAAACCTGAGAGATTCTAAAGTTGAGGTTAAAGAAGAGATAAAAGAGGAGGATGATGAGGATGGGGTGATGGAGGAAATACACAAAGATCTGTACCCGGACACCATGGTGGAGTCATCCAGCTACAGAAACCCACCAGAGAGATGTCCCCGTCCTCTGTATTCCCGGGATTCCACACAGGAAGGTCACAGCTATGGACAGCATCATCAGGTTGGTGTGACGGAGCATCTAGAACACAAAAGGAACTCAAGTAGACAATGTGTGCACACTACAAGATGATTATTTTATTCTATTTGGTTTCACATCATTGAAGCTTATATTTTGCAGATGATATTCTCTCTTATTTTCTTGGTTTAGGGTGAAGATCTGATAGATATAAAAGTTGAGGTTAAAGCAGAAGAAGAAGAGACGTATGTGAGGGATGATCAGCAGTCTATGGAGGAGGATGGAATAACGGGGACATTTATAGAGGAGGACACTCCTACAGAGATCAGCACAGGTGGGTCATTAACACTAAATACATTCCTCCACCCATACTGCTCACTGATTGGTCCAAAGAAGGGTGGGGACTGGGTGATATCAGTCTTAGTAACCTGGTAATGCTCATTTTCCAAAACGGTGGTCCTTGTCCTGCATTTTAGATCTTCTTCCTCTCAGATAATTCCCCTTCTCCACATTGCGCAGTCCTAGACTGGACTCAGGCGGTGGGAAGATGTCAGTCTGCACACTATTTATCATAGTAGCACAAATAATATAAAACAGATTTTGCATATTTTAGGTTGTCTTATCTTCCTAAAGTAAAATCCTTTCCTAATGCCACCAACCACTAATGACGGGTGGGGAATGTTCTTCCTCCTGGTGGTCTGAAATCATTGAGGCGCTATGTTACGTACTCCTGACCCCTGCACTATATACTCTATGTTGTACATTACATACGCCTGACCCCTGCACTATATACTCTATGTTGTACATTACATACTCCTGACCCCTTCACTATATACTCTATGGTATGTTGTACATTACATACTCCTGACCCCTGCACTATATACTCTATGTTATACATTTCATACTCCTGACCCCTGCACTATATACTCTATGTTGTACATTACATACTCCTGACCCATGCACTATATACTCTATGTTGTACATTACATACTCCTGACTTCTGCTCTCTCCCCTCTACCCACTGCTATATATACACATAATATGGATTCTCTTTTGTTACACCCATTTCCTACCAGCTGGACATTTTATATCTGATGATCTGATTGGAGGACAGACTTTTACATGGTGATAATAATGTGATAACATCCTCCAACTTTGGAATCTTAAACAGAAAGTGATAATGAGGGAGGAGTCAGTAACCCAATGATGGTGGTCTTCAGGATCAGTCCAGTCTTCATCTTGGTTGTTCTCCCCCCATCCTCACTCTCTGACCTCTGGTGGGGCTCAGCCCCGCTGTTATTCATGACTAAATCATGGACTAAATAAGGAAGTGCAGGACTTCTTGTGTTGGGAAGATGGCAATGAGTGATATAGGGGGAGGGGACACTCGTCCTATAATCCCCTCATCACTGTCACTCCTATAAAAGACAGTTCTCGTTGTTTCCTCACTCTCTGACTAAGGTCCATGAATAAAGTAATGAACTGGTAGGAGATCAGAGGACCCATTTACTAGTTACCTTGAGGGGGGAATCGTAAGATCCTCAGAGACAAAGCTGCCTGATGTGGGCGGAGTCCTGGTTTAGGGGAACCAATCTGCTGATGTCTAGTAATAATCTTTGTATTTCTATTTTAGTAGATGGACGGGAGATGAGGAAAACCTCAGAGGATTGTCTCACTTTGTCTCCAGACTGTAAAGTAGAAGATGAGGACATCACACAGTATAGTCCAGGAGAAAACCCGGCTGCCTCAAATGTCCATCCGGCACCACACAGTGTAGATGGACCATCGTATTCCTCTTATCCTGAGGAGCCTCAGACTGTGAGGGACAGTGCCGGACCATCGTATTCCTCTTATCCTGAGGAACCTCAGACTGTGAGGGACGGTGCCGGACCATCGTATTCCTCTTATCCTGAGGAAACTCAGACTGTGAGGGACAGTGCCGGACCATCGTATTCCTCTTATCCTGAGGAACCTCAGACTGTGAGGGACAGTGCCAGACCATCGTATTCCTCTTATCCTGAGGAACCTCAGACTGTGAGGGACGGTGCCGGACCATCGTATTCCTCTTATCCTGAGGAAACTCAGACTGTGAGGGACAGTGCCGGACCATCGTATCCCTCTTATCCTGAGGAACTTCAGACTGTGAGGGATGGTGCCGTCCTTCCAACACCTAAAAGGTTTTCCTGTACTGAGTGCGGGAAGTGTCTACGTTCTAAATACAAACTTAATGAGCATAAACGATCTCACACTGGCGAGAAGCCGTATTCCTGTCCTGAGTGCGGGAAATGTTACGTGCAGAAAGCAATACTTGTCAGACATCAGAGATCGCACATGGGAGAAAGGCCGTATTCCTGTCCTGAGTGCGCGAAATGTTTTGTATTGAAATCAGTTCTTGTCAGGCATCAGAGATCTCACACAGGTGAGAAGCCATTTTCCTGTACCGAGTGTGGAAAATGTTTTTCACGGAACACTAGTCTTTCTGTACATCAGAGATGCCACTCAAGCAACAAACCGTATTCCTGCCCAGAGTGCGGGAAAGGTTATCCACAAAAATCAGAACTTGTCAAACATCAGAGATCTCACACGGGAGAGAAGCCGTATTCCTGCTCTGAATGCGGGAAAGCTTATCCACGGAGATCAGAACTTGTCAACCATCAAAGATCTCACACGGGGGAAAAGCCATACTCTTGTCCGGAGTGCGGGAAGTGTTATTCGTTGAAATCAACGCTTGTCATACATCAAAGATCCCATACAGGCAAGAAGCCATATTCCTGTCCTGAGTGCGAAAAATGCTATCCACGGCAATCTGTACTTGCCAGACATCTTAGATCCCACACAGGTGAGAAGCCATATGCCTGTCCTGAGTGCGGAAAATGTTTTTCACAGAACTCTCATCTTTCTGAGCATCTAAAATGCCACTCGGGCAGCAAGCCATATTCCTGCCCTGAGTGTGGGAAGTGTTATCCACGGAAATCAGCACTTGTCCATCATCAAATATCTCACACGGGGGAGAAGTCATATTCCTGCTCTGAGTGCCGAAAATGTTTTCTACGAAAACCAGAACTTGTCAGACACCAAAGATCTCACACAGGGGAAAAGCCTCACTCCTGTCCTGAGTGCGGGAAATGTTATCTGTGGAAATCGGAACTTATCACACATCAGAGATGTCACACAGGGGAGAAGCCGTACTCTTGTCTTGAGTGCGGGAAATGTTTTCCCTTTAAATCAACACTTGTCAGACATCAAAGATCCCACACTGGCCAGAAGCCGTATTCCTGTTCTGAGTGCGGGAAATGTTTTGGAGAGAAGTCCTCTCTTTTGATACATCAGCAAAGTCACACAGGGGAGAAGCCATTTTCCTGCCTTGAGTGCGGGAAATGTTATCCGAGGAAATCGGAGCTCATCACACATGAGAGATCTCACACAGGTGAGAAGCCGTATTCCTGTTCTGAGTGCGGGAAATGTTATGCACGGAAATCAGATATGGTCAGACATCAAAGATCTCACGAGGGGGGGAAGCAGATTCCTGACCTGAGTGCGGGAAGTGTTTTCTAGGGAAGTCCTTTTTGTTGGTACATCATCCATGCCACACGGGAGAAAACCCGTATTCCCGAACCAAGTGCGGGAAAAAGTTTTTTAAGGAAGTGCGGGAAATGTTTTCTATATATATCAGATCTTCCTAAACATCAGAGATACCACACGGAAAAAAAATACATACCTGACCCAAGTGTGGGAAAAGTTTCTAGAGAAGCCCCGTTTGTTGGTACATCATCAATGCCCAACGGTGGAAAAGCAGTATTCCGGCCCTGAGTACGAGAAATGTTTTCTATATATAGATATCAGAGATACCACACTGGAAAAAAAAAACCTATTCCTGATCCAAGTTCGGGAAAAGTTTTCTAGAGAAGTCCTGTTTGTTGGTTCATCATCAATGCCCAACGGTGGAAAAGCCGTATTCCGGCCCTGAGTACGAGAAATGTTTTCTATATATAGATATCAGAGATACCACACTGGAAAAAAAAAACCTATTCCTGATCCAAGTTCGGGAAAAGTTTTCTAGAGAAGTCCTGTTTGTTGGTTCATCATCAATGCCCAACGGTGGAAAAGCCGTATTCCCGCCCAGAGTTTTTTTTTTTTTTTTTTTTTTTTTTTTAATTTACAGGTTGCTTTAAAGTGACTTCATCTGCAGATGGAAGTTCATCCCTTTGATCTGTAGATGAATAAACAGAAAGCTACAAAAAGAAACAATAGTAGTTTAATAATATATAAAAAATAATATGTAATTTTGAATACCTGGAATAAAAATTTGTTTTAGATGTAATGTTTAATTGTTTGTCTATGAGCACCTAAAAAAAAAAAAAAAAAAAAAAAAAAAAAAACACGTCATCCACTTTTTCAATAAAGTGTCTACAAAAAGAAACAATGTTTCTTTTTTATCTTTCTGTTTCAGCGGCTGAGCAATGTTGTTGATAAACATTGGGCTGCTTTTTTTTTTTTTTCTGGCTCCAATTGCCAGGACTACCTTTACTCTTCAGCTGTCAACAGGGTAGCCCCGTTGACAGCTGAATGAGTCATTATTTGTTAGGGACAAGGCAGCCCTGCTCCTTAACAATCGGTAATTGACGGCTTTTTTTTTTTTTAATTTGCCCCCCCCCCCCCCCACTGACAGCTGAAAGAACCGAGCCCTGAAAGTATCAGTTTCAGGTATCGGAGCATTTGGATGAGGATCAATACTCGTGCAAATGCATAGTATTGGCACCAATACCGGTATCAATGCAACTCTAATCCGAACCAAATATCAGAGAACCCAAACTACCCCTGAAACAATATGGAGTCCTGAGCACCTCCCATACACCATATTACCAAAAGTATTGGGACGCCTACCTTTACACACACATGAACTTTAATGGCGTCCCAGTCTTAGTCTGTAGAGTTCAATATTGAGTTGGCCTCAAGGGGGCATTTCATTGCTAACAGGGGCTTTAAAGGAAGAAGTCATGGTGAATGAGGAGCTGGTAATGGATGAGCAGGGGAGACTCAAGGGCTTGATGGAGTAGTTAAGTGCTATAAGCTTGCATTTTCTTGGAGAGGGCCACCTGCTGGCTGGGTTTTTTGAAACACCAAGTGGAAAAGTGACTATGAAATAAGGATGGCTTCACTCAACGGGAATTTGGTTGCCCTAATTAGAACCAGGTGCCCAGGAGGAGCAGAATCTGAAGGGTTGTACATTTCACTTGGAACGATTAAGCTACAACACCGACCTGTGTGGAACAAACATTTGTGTGTCTCGTTTTCAGACAAATGAAGATTAAATATATATTTTTTACCTAAAATCATGATATTCTTCGTAAGATAATAAAAGTTTGCCTTCAGATTGGTGTTAATATTTTTTTTTTTCCTTTTTTACCTCTACAACTGAGCCATATTGGTTTTTGTTGAAGGATACGGACACCATGCTGAGCTACCTCACCTTATACAGGAAGTGGGAAGCCAAACCTCGCTTTGGATTCCATTGCACTCCATAGCTGTGTGGAACCCAAGCCTCTTTCTGGATTGTGCCTGGGTGACAAACCAAGCCTCAATCTCAAGAAAAGCCTCGATTGAAGGATAGCAACCACAATAGACAGGGGGGTAACGAAACACATAGGGCAAAGTGTTCTGTGACGTCATTGCGCAAACCATAATATAAAAAACATAAACGCTGATAATGTAACAACCTTCAGAGTAGAAAAAACTAAGGGGGTGAGGCACATTAATCCTTGAGGAGTACAACTTACCTTCTTCCAGGGTACGGACACCATGCAGGGCTACCTCACCTTATATAGGAAGTGGGAAGCCAAACCTCGCTTTGGATTCCATTGCACTCCATAGCTGTGTGAAACCCAAGCCTCTTTCTGGATTGTGCATGGGTGACAAACCAAGCCTCAATCTCAAGCAAAGCCTCGATTGAAGGAAAGCAACCACAATAGACAGGGGGGTAACGAAACCCGTAGGGCAAAGTCTACTGTGACGTTATCACACAAACCATTATATAAAAAACATAAACGCTGATAATGTAAAACTTTTCAGAGTATAAAAAATGAAGGGTGTGATGGACGTTAATCCTCGTGGTGTACAATTTATCCTCTACATGTTTTTCGCAGACTATTCCGCTTCATCAGGAGGAATATTTCAGAGTACTACCTGTAACAAAGCATATCAATCAATTAATACCATATAATTCATGATACCCGGTAAATAGTGTAATGCCAATATTACAGGGGAAGCCACATATTTGCTTACCAACGAGAACCAGAAATAAAAATGAGTGCAAAATGAAGTACTTTATACTTTGTTCCCAGGACAGGCTTTTGAGATTGGCGCACACCGATGATGAAACGCGTCAAACTAGCTCCTGTGCGTCTCTTCCGGGCCAGAGAGTGGAACGCATGCCAGGTAAACAGGAAGCATCCATCTCTCCAAGCACATAGAGGGACATTTTTTAATGTTATGGTGCTGTTTGTATACATTTTATACTGTTTTATTTTGGAAAACGTTTATAAGAATAAACACACAAGGATTTTACCTATGAGAGGTCTCCTCTCCATTCATTTTCTGCCTACATAGAAACGTTCTGGACCTCTGGGACTGCTCTAGGAGGAAGTCTGAATGGGTTGGAAGTCTTCAGGGAACATCATGGTGGAATTGGTCCCCCAAAAAAAGACCTACAAGCGCAGTTGACTTTCCTCACTATATAGTGAGGGAGTCATCAACATCTGGTGAGCGTGGAGTGACTATATTACCTCACGTGGTGGACACACAGAGAATATCTTGGGAACAAAGCATGAAGCACTTCATATTACACTGAGAGACATTTGATGCACTTTATTTTTCACTTTAATAGTATTATGTTGGAGTTTTTATTGGTTTAAGAGTGGTATCTATAGTACACACCACAGTATTCACAGTACAACTTATCATTTAGGGTTAAGCAAGCGCAGTCTGATTATTTACTTATATTAACGAGAACCAGAATCTAAGAGATGCCGAGGCAGAAACACCAACATACTTCCCCTATGGCTTACCCGAGGGGCAAATAGCAGGTGCACAAACAGGAGCACCACCGCGAAGAACTGGAAAAAAAATGTACGGACAGTATAAAACTAGTCATCGTGAAAAACCACTCAAGCAAGGAAAAACAGTTTTCCAGCACTTTGCTCCTGTTTGTGGGCGACGTAAGTAGGCGTTTCTGCCTTGGCCTCTCTGGTTCTCGCTGGTAAGCAAATAATTGGCTTCCCCCTGCAATATTGGCGTATTGTATTTACCAGGTATCATGAATTATACGTTATCAGTTGATTGATATGTTTCTTTACAGATAGTATTCTGAAATATTTATTTGATTTATTGGAATCATGATGCCCCCTCTTTAACAATAATGGGGTTCCAAGGTATCAACCCCCCCCCCCCGACCCCCCATGTGAATGAGTAAGGGTTACATATTACTCCTACTCATTCACAAAAAATATAATCAATAAATAAAGACATTTACTTTTTTAAGCCCCAACAACAGACGATGTTCAGAGTTCCATCTTCCCTATCTCAAACTATGTTGAGTGTTCCATCTCCCCCATCTCAGATGATTATGAGTGTTCCATCTTCCCTATATAAGAGGACATTGAGTGTTCCATCTTCCCCATTTCAGACGATGTGTAGTGTTCCATCTTCCCCATCCCAGATGATGCTGAGTGTTCTATCTTTCCCATCTCAGACAATGTTGAATGTTCCATCTTTCCCATCTCAGACAATGTTGAATGTTCCATCTTTCCCATCTCAGAGGATTATGAGTGTTCCATCTTCCCCATCTCGGACAATGTTGAGCATTCCATCTTCCCCATCTCAGATGGTGTTAAGCGTTCCAACTTCCCCCACTCAGATGATGTAAGAGCGTTCAATCTTCCCCATCTCAGACAATGTTGAGCATTATATCTTCCCCATCTAAGACGATGTTGAGTGTCCCATCTTCCCCATCTCAGACAATGTTGAGCATTCCATCTTCCCTATCTCAAACGATGTTGAGCGTTCTATCTTCCCTATCTCAGACGATGTTGAGAGTTCCATCTTCCCCATCTCAGACGAAGTTGAGTGTTCCATCTTCCCCCATCTCAGACGATGTTGAGTGTTCCATCTTCCCCATCCCAGATGATGCTGAGTGTTCCATCTTCCCCATCTCAGATGATGGTGAGTGTTCCATCTTCCCCATCTTAGACGTTGTAAGAGCGTTCAATCTTCCCCATCTCAAACAATGTTGAGTGTTCATCTTCCCCATCTCAGACAATGTTGAATGTTCCATCTTCCCCATCTCAGACAATGTTGAGCATTATATCTTCCCCATCTAAGACAATGTTAAGCGTTCCATCTTCCCCATCTCAGACAATGTTGACTGTTCCAGCTTCCCCATTTGAGATGATGTTGAGTGTTCCATCTTCCCCATCCCAGATGATGCTGAGTGCTCCATCTTTCCCATCTCAGACAATGTAGAATGTTCCATCTTCCCCATCTCAGCCAATGCTGAATGCTCCATCTTTCCCATCTCAGAGGATTATGAGTGCTCCATCTTCCCCATCTCAGACGATGTTGAGCATTCCATCTTCCCCATCTCAGACGATGTTAAGCATTCCAACTTCCCCCACTCAGATGATGTAAGAGCGTTCAATCTTCCCCATCTCAGACAATGTTGACTGTTCCATCTTCCCCATCTCAGACAATGTTGAGCATTATATCTTACCCATCTAAGACGATATTGAGCGTTTCATCTTCCCCATCTCAGACAATGTTGAGCGTTCTATCTTCCCCATCTCAGATGATGTTGAGTGTTCCATCTTCCCCATCTTAGATGATGTTGAGTGTTCCATCTTCCCCATCTCAGACGATGGTGAGTGTTCCATCTTCCCCATCTTAGACGATGTTGAGTGTTCCATCTTCCCCATCTCAGACGATGGTGAGTGTTCCATCTTCCCCATCTTAGACGATGTTGAGTGTTCCATCTTCCCCATCTCAGACTATGCTGAGTGTTCCATCTTCCCCATCTCAGACGATGTTCCTCTGCTGATGGCCAAGGCAGAGTGAGAGGATAGGCTCAGACCGGCTGGGACTTGTGTTTACTGCCCTCACGTCACCCTTGTTATACTATTTTCATCGATACTGATAAAATTAAACATCATACAAGCCATACAAAATGAAGTCAGATTATATTCACACATTTATATTCACGTTGGAAATGTGGAGTTCTTCCTAACTGGTTGAGTTCCTGAGCCCCTTCTGTTGTTCTCATATCTATTCTAAGACGATGTTGAGCGTTCCATCTTCCCCATCTCAGACAATGTTGAGCATTCCATCTTCCCCATCTCAGACAATGTTGAGCATTCCATCTTCCTATCTCAGACGAAGTTGAGTGTTTTATCTTCCCTATCTCAGACGATGTTGAGTGTTCCATCTTCCCTATCTCAGACGATGTTGAGTGTTCTATCTTCCCTATCTCAGATGATGGTGAGTGTTCCATCTTCCCCATCTTAGACGATGTTGAGTGTTCTATCTTCCCTATCTCAGACGATGTTGAGTGTTCCATCTTCCCCATCTTAGACGATGTTGAGTGTTCTATCTTCCCTATCTCAGACAATGTTGAGTGTTCCATCTTCCCCATCTCAGACGATGGTGAGTGTTCCATCTTCCCCATCTCAGACGATGTTGAGTGTTTCAGCATTGCTGAGTGTTCCATCTTCCCCATCTCAGATAATGTTCCTCTGCTGATGGCCAAGGCAGAGTGAGAGGATAGGCTCAGACCGGCTGGGACTTGTGTTTACTGCCCTCACTTCACCCTTGTTATACTATTTTCATCGATACTGATAAAATTAATCATCATACAAGCCATACAATATGAAGTCAGATTATATTCACACATTTATATTCACGTTGGAAAAGTGGAGTTCTTCCTAACTGGTTGAGTTCCTGAGCCCCTTCTGTTGTTCTCATATCTATTCTTCGAGAACAGGTGTACTGGTCCTATCTCACGCCAAACAATATTACTCCCAAATTGATGGATTACTTCTATGACTGTATTAGGGGCAATGAATAAACACATTCACATATTTGTATGCCAGAATATATATATTTTTCATTTTCCTTCACTGATAGAAGTTTCTCCATCGCCATGGCTGTGTGCCTGAGATATAGCGTAATAATAATAATAACGAAGCTGTATTTACATGGGCTGTGATATTATATCATATTAATCAGTAAACCATATACAGATGTCCTAGGTAGGTGCTAGGAAAAAGCATCTATTTGCTCCTTCTGCTTATCTGGGGAGCCTGATCTGTTAAGTTGCCTGTTGCATGTCTCCAGATATGATTCACTGGGTCTGAGGGAGTGTCCCTACTGTATTCAATGAGGGAGGTTGTTGAACAGTGGAGGAAACCCAGCCAGTGACACATTGGCTTTTGTGGGAGTCCCAGTGGAAGGGCATTCTTGCAATGCATCCTGGGATTGCTCATAAAAGCCGGGGGGACAGGTGACAGGGCGTCTTTGGCGGGAAGCAGAGCCCCAGGAGGAGGCTGACAGCTGGTCTCTCCTCCTGCTGTTTATGAGGAAGGTGGTCTTAGGCAGACGGCCTAGTAAACCAGGTGTGGAACTGAGCCGCAGAGGATCCAGTGGAGCTGACGGTGGAGTTGCTGGCAGAGTCTCCCGGGAAAAACAGTGTCCGTGAGTACTAAGGGACTTGCCAAAGGGTCGGCCCAGGAAGGGGGACCACTCCATTGAAGTCAGGGGATCCAGGAGCTAGCTCACACAGAGAGATGTACAGTAAAGGGGGTGCCGTGTAGAACCCTGAAGAATAGGGATAAAGGGGGTGCCTAGTTGGGCCCCGAAGAGGAAGAGCGATTCACAGAGCAATGCAAGTTCATCAAATTCTTCTTCACTGCTAGTGACAAGGTGAAGCAGCGGCCTTGCCGCACTCAGTTATATCTAGACGTCCCAGCAAACTGTGCATAGTTTATTCAAGTTGGAGTATCCCACTCATTCCTTTTCCTATCCAAGTTCTCAAATAAAACTACAAAAAAACAAAACCCCTGGACTGTTTCCTGACTGAGCCAGGCACTTTGAAAATGCTAAACCGTGATGTTGTTGCTATGGGTAACCTAGGGGAATCCGTAACCAGCAGCTCCCAAGGGAGTAGTGCTACACAGACGAGCAAATTCTTCCTTGATGTCTTTTATTCAAAGACTCTACTTATCAATACATTACTTTGATGCTTACAACACTATGGAGTTTTTAGTGCAGCTCCCTGTTGTAATGTTTTCTGATATCTTCTTCACACTACGAGATATTTCTCAGTTCCTCTGAGCTCCACAAGGTGGTGATCTCACTTCTACCCAGACAGGAAGTGTCTATGGAAGACAGGAAGTGATGTCAGGAACAGACAGGAAGTGATTCAGGTATAAATAAGTTTCGGGTGAGCGGTGAATGGGGAGGAAGTAGAGAGGTGACATTGTTTGAAGTGGCAGCAGTGGAGGTAATAAGATTTTATTTTCTATTTACACCCAGTCCCCCAATCTCCCCCCCCCCCGGCCGTCATGTCCGTCCTCTTCCTCCATAGTCACTGTGACCTCTTTTATCTCCAGCAGATGATGATACACACATATATAGTGTGGAAACCTAGATTACCCCTTCAGGGTCAAAACATTCCCCCCACTTACGGGGCCGGAACGTTCTCCTTATTTTGGAGATGTGTCACCTTTCCCACCAATCACCTTCTCACCTTATCAGTCTATGCTTACGGATCATACGATAATATGGGGTGGGATTTTATCTGGAGGTGGATAATACATTTGTTTGTATTTAATGAGTTTACGAATAATGAGGAGGAAATAACTATTCCTTTAGTCTGTGAAGGTCCAACAGAAGGGATGTGTCTGGATGGTGACTGTATCATTGTGTGTGTCAGGTTCCTATAAGGTGTCAGGATGTCACTGTCTATTTCTCCATGGAGGAGTGGGAGTATTTCGAAGGACACAAGGATCTCTACAAGGACGTCATGATGGAGAATCAGCCGCCCTTCACATCACCGGGTAAGAGGAGACTTTATTGTAAAGGAGAGAGCAGTACGGAGGCTCCACCTAGATCCCCCATCATCTGATAAACCCATAGAAACAATGTATTCAGTCAGTGTGTGTGTTTCCTACAGATGGATCCAGTAATGGGAACCCACCAGAGAGATGTCCCCGTCCTCTGTATTCCCGGGATTCCACACAGGAAGGTCACACCATCCCCCACCATCATCAGGTAGATGAGGAACAATCACTGATAGTATCATTAGGATCTGTACATTATCTGCATTGTTACCATTGATGTCATTTTTATTATATATTCAGAGTGGAAACCTGAGAGATTCTAAAGTTGAGGTTAAAGAAGAGATAAAAGAGGAGGATGATGAGGATGGGGTGATGGAGGAGTTGGAGGTTCCAGAAGGACACAAAAATCTGTACCAGGACACCATGGTGGAGTCACCCAGCTACAGGAACCCACCAGAGAGATGTCCCCGTCCTCTGTATTCCCGGGATTCCACACAGGAAGGTCACACCATCCCTCACCATCATCAGGTAGATGATTGACCATTATTTTTAGGTATGATTGATACACAGAATGTTTGTTACAATGAATGTTTTATTTTATATTCAGAGTGGAAACCTCGGGGATGATAATATTGTTCCTAAAGAAGAGTATAAAGAGGAGTATGGAGTGATGAAGGAGTTTTCAGAAGGACACAAGGATATGATGGAGCCACCTAATACCAGGAACCCACCAGAGAGATATCCCCGTCCTCTGTATTCCCGGGATTCCACACAGGAAAATTACAGCTCTACACATCATTATCAGGTTGGTGGGACGGCTCATCTAGAACATAAAAATAACTTGTGGGAACAATGTGGGAACCCTACATGATGATATTTTCCATGTGGTCTGACGGAGCTCAGTAAAGCTTCTATTTTACAGATGATATTCTCTCTCCTTCTCTTTAGGGTGAAGATCTGATAGATATAAAAGTTGAGGTTAAAGCAGAAGAAGAAGAGAGGATGGAGGAGGATGGAATAACAGGGACATTTATAGAGGAGGAAACTCCTACAGAGATCAGCACAGGTGGGTCATTAACACTAAATCCATTCCTCCACTCATACTGCTCACTGATTGGTCCAGAGTAGAGTGAGGAGTGATATCAGCCTATAATAAGCTGGTAATGGTCTCTTTCTGGAACGGTGTTCCCTGTTCTGCACATTAGATCTTCTTTCTCTCAGATTGACCCCTTCTCTGTGCTGTGAAAAAAATGTATCTAAACTGGATTTATGGAGGTTTCGAGGTTTCACTCTTTTTAAAACCACTTGTCATCCTACTGCTATAGATAAATGGCCGGACAGCTGACTTCTGAGGGCGGGAGGCCGGATTCAAATGGCCTTCCATTCGCGTCACTCGTTGGTGCCCTCTGGTGTGCACAGTGACATGCTCCACTGGACACAGCAGATCACAGAGTGGGGTACAGGGCCAATGAAATGGGCCCTATACTATGTCGTCACTGTGACCAATCACAGGGACCAGATATGTAAACAAAGGCATTCTGTTTTCTATCACATTGATTGGCTGTGAGAGGAAACAGTGATCAGCATAGGCTTGTCTTTTACACAGTGTCACCAGTGCAGCTAGCTACAGTGTTCCTAATTATTGCCACACATGTGCATTGTCACCAGACCAGTGCAGCCAGTCACAGTGTTCCTGATTGCCACCACGCCAGTCCCAGTGTCACCAGATCAGTGTAAGCCAGTAATCATCTCCGCCAGGAAACACTGGGTGACACTAGGGATCTTCTCCACTAGGAAACACTGGGGGATACTAGGGATCTTCTCCACTAGGAAACACTGGGGGATACTAGGGATCTTCTCCACTAGGAAACACTGGGGGACACTAGGGATCTTCTCCACTAGGAAACACTGGGGGATACTAGGGATCTTCTGCATTAGGAAACACCGGGGGACACTAGGGATATTCTCCGCTAGGAAACACTGGAGGACACTAGGGATCTTCTCCACTAGGAAACACTAGAGGACACTAGGAATCTTCTCCACTAGGAAACACTGGAGGACACTAGGGATCTTCTCCACTAGGAAACACTGGGGGATACTAGGGATCTTCTCCACTAGGAAACACTGAGGGACACCAGGATTCTTCTCCACTAGGAAACACTGGAGGACACTAGGGATCTTCTCCACTAGGAAACACTGGAGGACACTAGGGATCTTCTCCACTAGGAAACACTGGAGGACTTCAGAATCTGTCCAGTCTTCACCTTGGTTGGTTAATGGAACCAATCTGCTGATGTCTAGTAATAATCTTTGTATTTCTATTTTAGTAGATGGACGGGAGATGAGGAAAACCTCAGAGGATTGTCTCACTTTGTCTCCAGACTGTAAAGTAGAAGATGAGGACATCACACAGTATAGTCCAGGAGAAAACCCGGCTACCTCAAATGTCCATCCGGGACCACACAGTGTAGATGGACCATCGTATTCCTCTTATCCTGAGGATCCTCAGTCTGTGAGGGACGGTGCCGGACCATCGTATTCCTCTTATCCTGAGGAACCTCAGACTGTGAGGGACAGTGCCGGACCATCGTATTCCTCTTATCCTGAGGAACCTCAGACTGTGAGGGACGGTGCCGGACCATCGTATTCCTCTTATCCTGAGGAACCTCAGACTGTGAGGGACAGTGCTGGACCATCGTATTCCTCTTATCCTGAGGAACCTCAGACTGTGAGGGACGGTGCCGGACCATCGTATTCCTCTTATCCTGAGGAAGCTCAGACTGTGAGGGACGGTGCCGGACCATCGTATTCTTTTTATCCAGAGGAGCCTCAGACTGTGAGGGACAGTGCCGACCTTCCAAGGACGTTTTCTTGTCCTGCATGCGGGAAGTGTTTTGCATGGTGTTCAGAACTTGTCAGGCATCTAAGATCCCACACACGGGAGAAGCCGTATTCCTGCCCTGAGTGCAGGAAATGTTATTCCAGGAAATCAGAAATTGCCAGCCATCTAAGGTCACACACGGGTGAGAAGCCGTATTCCTGTACTGAGTGCGGTAAATGTTTTTCACAGAAATCTTACCTTTCTGAACATCAGAAATGTCACACAGAGGGGAGGCCGTATTCCTGCTCTGAATGTGAGAAATGTTACCCACGAAAATCCGATCTTCTCATGCATCAAAGATCTCACACAAGCGAGAAGCTGTATTCCTGCTCGGAGTGCGGGAAAAGTTATCCACGGATATCAAAACTTGTCGCACATCAGAGATCTCACACAGGGGAAAAACCGTACTCCTGTCCTGAGTGCGGGAAATGTTATTCTGCGAAATCCTCACTTGTCACACATTTACGATCTCATTCGGGGGAGAAGCAGCATTCCTGTCCTGAGTGCGGGAAATGTTTTTTAAAGAAAACTGCACTTGTCACACATCAGAGATCTCACACGGGAGAGAGGCCATATTCCTGCCCTGAGTGTGGGAAATGTTTTTCATGGAAATCAGCGCTTGTCGCACATGAAAGATCTCACACGGGGGAGAAGCCATATCCCTGTCCTGAGTGCGGGAAATGTTTTAGATGGAAAGCTGCACTTGTCACGCATCAGAGATCCCACACAGGGGAGAGGCCGTTTTCCTGCGCTGAGTGCGGGAAATATTTTGAATGGAAATCCGGACTTATCGCACATCAAAAATCTCACACGGGCGTGAAGCCATATTCCTGCCCTGAGTGTGGGAAATGTTTTAGATGGAAATGTGCACTTGTCACACATCAGCGGTCTCACACAGGAGAAAAACCGTATACCTGTCCTGAGTGTGGGAAATGTTTTACAGGGAACTCCGGACTTGTCTCGCATCAAAGATCTCACACGGGGGCGAAGCCGCATTCCTGTCCTGAGTGCGGAAAATGTTTCGGACTGAAATTCGACCTTGTCGCGCATCAGAGATCTCACACGGGGGAGAAGCCGTTTTCCTGTCCTGAGTGCGGGAAATGTTATCCGCTGAAATCAACGCTGGTCAGACATCAAAGATCTCACGCTTGTAAGGAGCCGCATTCCTGACCTAAGTGCGGGAAATGTTTATTAGGGAAGTCCTGTATACAGAGATCCCCTGTAATAGGAATAGGGATGACAGGTCCTCTTTATGGAGAGATCCCCTCTAATAAAAATAGGGATTACGGGTCCTCTTTATGGAGGGATCCCCTGTAATAGGAATAGGGATGACAGGTCCTCTTTATGGAAGGATCCCCTGTAATAGGAATAGGGATGACAGGTCCTCTTTATGGAGGGATCCCCTGTAATAGGAATAGGGATGACGGGTTCTCTTTATGGAGGGATCCCCTGTAATTGGAATAGGGATGACAGGTCCTCTTTATGGAGGGATCTCCTGTAATAGGAATAGGGATGACAGGTCCTCTTTATGGAGGGGTCCCCTGTAATAGGGATGACGGGTCCCCAATTTTGTGTACTGGTATATTATAAGCTCCTTCGAGTCATCTGAGCTCATAGTAATGGCCGTTCTCTTTTTGCTGATTCCTGAAAAACGCAAAATTAAAGATTATAAAAAAATAAGAATGAAGCCGTTTTGTTCTTTCAGTGTCCTCATCCCGTGTTCTGTCCATTTCCACACTGACACCAACAGCTCCTCCACCATCCCGCTCTATTTGCTGTCCCACCATGGTTCCAATGATGGAGATCCAGAGATTGGCCAGAGTCTTCTTCTCCATGTCACCAGACCACCTCTTCCTCTACTGTTGCGGTGCTGGGAATTTCTATGACCACTCAGGACCTCCAAACTCTATAGGATTGTGAGGATCTCTATCCTATTTCCTAAGAAGCTGAAGGACATTTCCATAATGTAGATGAGGGTTACATATAGTATGAGCAGCATCACCCGTCACTCTGTAACCAGGACCTAGTCTGGCAATGCCCAGAATAATACCAATGAGTCTCGGACCAATCTCACGGTTTGGATGGACTTTCTCCTTTTCGTTATTTCCAGGTGACCTCAAATTAGAGTCCCAATATCTCGTCTGTGTTCTGCAGACAGATATACATTTCCATGACGTAGATGAGGGTTACATATAGTATTAGTTGCATCACTCTTCACTCTCTAACCAAGACCTAGTCTGGCAAGGCACACAATGATACCAATGAGTCTCGGACCAATCTCACGGTTTGGATGGACGTTCTCCTTTTCATTATTTCCAGGTGACCATGAATTATAGTGTGAATACACGATTAGAATATCGCCCGATCATTCGACCACCGACTTTTGAAAAAGTATTTGTCGGTCGAAAACGTTGCCAACATACACGGTCCGAATATCGCCCGACCGTTGCCCGCCGACCATCGAAACAGTGTTCGTGCGTGATGAGGTTATGCAGATTTAAACTGAACAACCTCAACCAACGTATAGAATATCGTTCTTTCGCAAATGAGTACCCCACATTTTTATTTTCCTTTTTTTTGCATAGGGTTCCCTCCTAAAATACATGCCAGATCTGAAGGAACCAGTATGCATTTTTGGAGGCCCCATGCAGTTTTTTTCATTCACCTGTCAGCCGGGAATCCCCAGTAGACAGCTGAATAGGCCTGGGGGGGATACGTCACTAGGTGTTGGAGGTGCCTGTGACCACTGGCTCCCTATTGACCAGCCTGAGCGGGAAGCTGCCACATTTAGCAGCGATATTAATACTGCAAATGAAAGATTGACTAGGCTGAATTTAGTTCAGACACTTGCTGTCACGGTACGATGTACAGGGTTCCTGGCACCTGGCTTTACTTCCTGTTCGAGCTGCTCGGGTTCCTGCCATTGCACCCCGAATGGAGGTATAATTAGGCCTGTGCACCTGTGGCCTAGTGTTCGAGCAATGTGTCTCTATGCTGAAGCTGGACCCTCCTGTTCCTCAGGCATTTGATATTGCTGAGTGTAGCACTAACCCCTTGGGAGCTGCTGGTGACGGGTAGCAACAGTAGAACTTTCTGGCATGTTTCCAAGTGTTTTTACCTCAGACAAGGACCAGTCCAGTTTCTTTAGTTTTTATGTTTATTTAGAACTTGGATAGGAGAAGGGATGAGTGGGATACTCCAACTGACCTGAACTATGCACAATAGGCAGGGACGATCCAGTAAAATGCTGAGTAACGCTGGTTAACGCTATGTTGAGCTAGTCACGGCTAGGCCACTACTTCACTTTGCCCTCGGGCTGTGAAAGAGTCCTTAAAGCTTCCTGAGGTAATCCTTTCCTGAGGCAGCTATCCTTCAAAGTAGACTGTACTGCTGAATAACTTCAGGGCCCTTCCTGGTGCCCCCTTTACCCCCTAATCTTCAGGGCTTGACAACTTGGCACCCCCTTTACTGTAACACTCTGGGTTAGCTGGCTCCTTGACCCCTCTGGCGTGGTCCCCTCTCATAGGCAGATCCTTAAAGCGGAGTTCCGGGCACAAAATCGACCTTTTTTTTTTTTTGTGCCTGTCCGCTTGGTCTCCTTAACCTGAAAAGGAATTGGATAGTTAGGTTTTTTTTTTTTTTTTTATACTTACCTTGTAATTGTAGATCGAAGATACTCACATATTCTTCACTTCCTCCCTTCAGCGCCGCCGTCACTTCCTGTCTTGCGATGATTCCTGGGAGCTGAGCGTCATCGCTCCCAAGAATCAATGCGACGACACCGGCCCCGCTCGTCACTTCCGGGGCGACGCCGCATTCCCTGCTAAACAGCTTCTGGGCATGCCCAGAAGCTGTGGAGGAATGCGGCGCCTCACCGGAAGTGACGAGAGGGGCCGGTGCAGGCGCATTCTGGGAGAAGAAGACACGGAAGAGGACGCTGAAGAGGATCGCGCCGGCTTCAGCTGCCCACAAGAGAGATGGCAACGCTGTGGAAGAAATTTTATAAGTGAGTATTTCTTCTAAAAGGTAAGTGCGAACCGGCACAGATCAGAGGTTAGCCATTGTGGAATGTACTAGCCCTGACTGTCCCGGGGGTATGTTCAGTGAAAATGTTTTTCTGTGCTCGGAACTCCGCTTTAAGTACTCATGACACTGTTTTTTCAGAAGTATTCTACCCAGCAGCTCCACCGGTAGGCACACACTGGATTCTCTGCAGCCCAGCTCAACCCCTGGTCCCTAGGCCGACTGCCTGGACCACCTTCCTCACTTCAGCAGGAGGAGAGACAGCCGTCCACCTCCTCCTGGGACTTTGCTCCCGCCAAAAGACACCCTGTCACATGCCCCCTCAGGATTTATTCCCAATCCCAGGATGCATTGCAGCAATGCCCGCCCACTGGGACAGTCATAAACCCTGGTGTGCTATTGGCTAGGTTTCCTCCACTGTCCAAACAAGGCCCCTCATTGGATACAGCGGGGAGACTCGCCAGGCTCAACAGGTTACACCTGGAAGCGTGTGACAGGCTAACTAACAGATCAGACCCTCCTGATAAGCAGACAGGGCCACTCTATACTTTACCTAGCACCTACCTAGGAGGGTGCTACATCAGCATTCCCTTATTCTGTGTGTTTAATCCTGTCTTTGATCTCCGTGTTTGCCTCTGGATGTGTATTATATTCCCTTTGGTTTCTGTCAGTGGATTCCCCATTCCCTGTTGCTGTGTGTATCTCCCTCCGTATAGTCTCTATTACCTCGTTTCCACTGATCGGTTCGGGTCAGTTCGGTACGGTACGCTATTTTGAGTGTTTCCATTATGAAAGTGGTCCATACAACCGAACCAAACCGCACCATTCCTGGTCCTCCTTTAGATGTAGGGCCATAGGAAATGTTACGGCGCGGTACGGTTAGAGCGGAGCTACTGGCGTCACATGATACATTCCACTGATTGGCGTACAGGAAAACGTCAATGCTCACGTCAAACAAAAGCGCAAAATAAACACCACGTTTGGTGTAAACCCCGCATGGCCCCTGGCGGTCCGACTTGCAGTGGAAACGCTCACCTGAATAGGCCGGACCATTCTAACCCTTCCAAACTGTACCGACCCGAACCGTTCCGCTCAGTGGAAACAAGGTATTAGTGTGCCCGTGTCCTTCCGGCGTGCTTATTTGGCTGCACTGTGCCCGTACAGGTGAGAGCCACAACCTGGGGGCTGCCACACAGAGCAACATCCACACGTCCAGTGGCTCTGGTGAAGACCAGGTGCTCCTCAGATCCAGCGGCTCTGGAACATCTTTATTGCGTGTGATCCCCTTATTGGTGACCAATGTGAGAAGGATCCCATGTATCAGTAGTCAGTAGGAGAAGGACATTTTTACATCCATTTATTGATCCCTTATTGGGGACCAATGGGAGAAGGATCCCATATATAAGTAGTTAGTATGAGAAGGACATTCTTGCATCCATTTATTATTCCCTTATTGGGGACCAAGGGGAGAAGGATCCCATATATCAGTAGTCAGTAAGAGAACGACATTCTTACATCAATTTATTGATCCCTTATTGGGGACCAACGGGAGAAGGATCCCATATATCAGTAGTCAGTAGGAGGACATTCTTACATCCATTTATTGATCCCTTATTGGGAACCAATGGGAGAAGGATCCCATATATCAGTAGGAGAAGGACATTCTTACATCCATTTATTGACCGTAGGAGAAGGACATTCTTACATCCATTTATTGATCCCTTATTGGGAACCAATGGTAGAAGGATCCCATATATCAGTAGTCAGTAGGAGAAGGACATCCTTACATCCATTTATTGATCCTTTTTTGGGGACCAATGGGAGAAGGATCCCATATATCAGTAGTCAGTAGGAGAATGACATTCTTACATCCATTTATTGATCCCTTATTGGGAACCAATGGGAGAAGGATCCCATATATCAGTAGGAGAAGGACATTCTTACATCATCAGGAAATCATTGTTACTGAGAGACAGATATTGTTCATTGCTCAAGGAACCCCTAGAACCTTTTGGAGGAACCCTTTATTGCGTGTGGTAAGGCTGCTCCCACACCCTGTGAGGACCCGTACCCGGGTATACCTGTTTAGTTGTTGCCTTGGTGGCTAGATCTTGAGTTACATTGCCAGGTGATCTTATTCTCTGATCGTGACACCCGCTGACCCCCCGAAAAAAAGCCAAATTCTTTACAAACATGAGTTCAGCCCATAACCAAAGCTCATTCCAACTGGTCCATTTATTGATCCCTTATTGGTGACCAATGAGAGAAGGATCCCATATATCAGTAGTCAGTAGGAGAAGGACATTCTTACATCATCAGGAAATCATTGTTACTAAGAGACACAGAGGCGTAACTACAGGGGCTGCAATTGCAACCGGGCCCCATGCTCCAGGGGGCCTGTGCGGCTCCCCTGTACACCTGGATAGGAGGGGCGGCGGAGGCAGCATGTAGAGAAACCACTGTCCTCCTTTTTCCTCCTGTAGCTGCAGGAGAAATATGGAGGAGATTGGTTCCTCTGTATGCTGCCCCCGCCACTCCTCCTATCCAGTTCACTTGTGTTCTGCTGTCTCTGAGCCCCTGTGTGCTCCCCTGGTTCCCCCCTCCTACTGTGCTGCCCTTCCCCTACTGTGCTCCCCCACCCCCACTGTGCTCCCTCTCCTCTCCTGCCGGCTGCTGCAGGGGATATGTCGCAATAGAGAACTAGTAAGGGGTCGGTAAAGATGTAATGAATGGACAGAGTCATAGTCAGTGACATTGTAAAAAAAAATAAAATGATAAAAAATAATACAATAAAAATACCAAAAAATAAAAACTACTGACACCAGTGGGTGAACTTCCTGGATTGCAAAAGTCACACTTCCGACTGGGCCCTGGCAATCCACCACTGTGGGGAGGCACCAAGATGGCAGGAAGGGGGCCCACTGCAGAACTTGTGAAAGGGTCTCACTGCGGGACTGTAATAAAGGGCCCCCGCAACGAGAGTAAAGGGCCCCAGGATTAGTGGGAAAAGCCCCAGGCTTGAAGGGAAGGGCCCCAGCCAGGGGCCCCTTCATGGTTTCTTGCACTGGGGCCCTGAAGGTTCTAGTTCCCTTCTGGAGAGACAGAAATTGTTCATTGCTCATGGAACCCCTAGAAACCTTTTGAAGGAACCCTGGCTGAGAAAGGCAGTAATATAGTTTCATATTTCCCAACTGTCCCTGATTTCGAGGTGCTGTCCCCGATTTGGAAAAAGGTCCCCCTGTCCCATTTTCCTCCTCGTTCATTTTGGTCTGATCTACTGTAAATAGTTGTGTATAAAACACACTATTTATGTTTCAAAAAGTGTTTCCCAGTGATAAACCTTTCATCCAATTTCTAAACTGCTGCATTTGTAATCTTCAAAAGCCAATATAAAGAAATAGTAGTGGTAAAAAAAAGCATGTGTGGGTTTTACTAATCATTTTTTTCTTTTATAATTCTCCTTTAAGGGGGTGTGACAGGGGGTGTGTCCTATGCCTACATACTTTTGGTAAAAGGCGTCCTTCATTTCTATTTAAAAAAGATGGAAGGTATGTATTTCATTCCCCCGTGTCGGGAGTGGAGATGACCCATCTATAGGGATATACAGTATATACACACACAGCACAAGGCCATGTTCTCACTACAAGACGTTTCTCGGGGCTGCAGTTCCTCTGACCTCCACAAGGTGGTGATCTCACTTCTACCCAGACAGGAAGTCTCTATGGAAGACAGGAAGTGAGGTCAGGTATAAAGAAGTTTCATGAGGTATAAAGTAGAAAGAAGACGTTGTTGGAAGAGGCAGCAGAGGAGGTAATACGATCTTATTTTCTATTTACACCCAGTAACCCCTCCCGTCATGTCCGTCCTCTTCATAGTCACTGTGACCTCTTTTATCTCCAGCAGATGATGATACACACATATATAGTGTGGAAACCTAGATTAACCCCTTCAGGGGCAGAACATTTCCCCACTTACGAGACCAGAATGTTCTCCTCATTGTGGAGATGTGTCACTGTTCCATTCATTTCACCTTTTCAGTTTATACTATGAAAGGATTATACGATGATGCTGGATGGTGACTGTATCATTGTGTGTGTCAGGTTCATATAAGGTGTCAGGATGTCACTGTCTATTTCTCCATGGAGGAGTGGGAGTATTTAGAAGGACACAAGGATCTCTACAAGGACGTCATGATGGAGAATCAGCCGCCCCTCACATCACCGGGTAAGAGGAGACTTTATTGTAAAGGAGAGAGCAGTACAGAGGCTCCACCTAGATCCCCCATCATCTGATAAACACAGAAACAATGTATTCAGTCAGTGTGTGTGTTTCCTACAGATGGATCCAGTAATGGGAACCCACCAGAGAGATGTCCCCGTCCTCTGTATTCCCGGGATTCCACACAGGAAGATCCCAACTACACAAAACATGATCAGGTAGATGATTGACAATTATTGGTAGTTATGATTTATACACAAGCATGTTTGTTACAATGAATGTTTTATTTAATATTTAGAGTGGAAATCTCGGAGATTATAATATTGTTGTTAAAGAAGAGTATAAAGTGGAGGATGAAGAGTATGGAGTGATGGAGTTCTCAGAAGGACACAAGGATATGATGGAGTCACCTAATACCAGAAACCCACCAGAGAGATGTCCACGTCCTCTGTATTCCCAGGATTCCACACAGGAAGGTCACACCATCCCCCACCATCATCAGGTAGATGAGGAACAATCACTGATAGTATCATTAGGATCTGTACATTATCTGCATTGTTACCATTGATGTCATTTTTATTATATATTCAGAGTGGAAACCTGAGAGGTTCTAAAGTTGAGGTTAAAGAAGAGATAAAAGAGGAGGATCAGGAAGATGGGGTGATAGAGGAAATACAAAAAGATCTGTACCAAGACATCATGGTGAATTCCACACAGGAAGATTACACCATCCTTCACCATTACAAGGTTGGTGAGACAGAGCTTCTAAGAACATGGACTCATGGAGACGATGTGTTGATTTTTTTTATGGAATGTCACAATATTAAAGCAAATATTTTACAGATGATATTTCTCTTGTTTCCTTGGTTTAGGGTGAAGATCTGATAGATATAAAAGTTGAGGTTAAAGCAGAAGAAGAAGAGACGTATGTGAGGGATGATCAGCAGTCTATGAAGGAGGATGGAATAACGGGGACATTTATAGAGGAGGACACTCCTACAGAGATCAGCATAGGTGAGTCATTAACCCTTAATACATTCCTCCACCCATACTGCTCACTGATTGGTCCAGAGTAGGGCGTGGACTGGGTGATCTCACCCTGTAATACCCTGGTCACTTTCCTGAGAGTGGTCTTCAGGATCAGTCCAGTCTTCATGTTGGTTGTTCTCCCCCCATCCTCACTCTCTGACCTCTGGTGGGGCTCAGCCCCGCTGTTATTCATGACTAAATCATGGACTAAATAAGGAAGTGCGGGACTTCTTGTGTTGGGAAGATGGCAATGAGTGATAGAGGGGGAGGGGACACTCTTCCTATAATCCCTTCATCACTGTCACTCCTATAAAAGACAGTTCTCGTTGTTTCCTTACTCTGACTAAGGTCCATGAATAAAGAAATGAACTGGTAGGAGATCAGAGGACCCATTTACTAGTTACCTTGAGGGGGGAATTGTAAGATCCTCAGAGACAAAGCTGCCTGATGTGGGCGGAGTTATGGTTTAGGGGAACCAATCTGCTGATGTCTAGTAATATTCTTTGTATTTCTATTTTAGTACATGGACGGGAGATGAGGAAAACCTCAGAGGATTGTCTCACTTTGTCTCCAGACTGTAAAGTAGAAGATGAGGACATCACACAGTATAGTCCAGGAGAAAACCCGGCTACCTTAAATGTCCATCCGGCACCACACAGTGTAGATGGACCATTGTATTCCTCTTATCCTGAGGAACCTCAGACTGTGAGGGACGGTGCCGGACCATCGTATTCCTCTTATCCTGAGGAACCTCAGACTGTAAGGGACAGTGCCGGACCATCGTATTCCTCTTATCCTGAGGAACCTCAGACTGTGAGGTTTCTCTGTACCGAGTGCGGGAAGTGTTTTCGTTATAAATTCAGTCTTAATGTGCATAAAAGATCTCATACAGGTGAGAAGCCACATTCCTGCCCTGAGTGTGGAAAATGTTATTCAAAGAAGTCAGAACTTTATATTCATCAGAGATTGCACACAGGAGAGAAGCCGTATTCTTGTCCCGAGTGCGGGAAATGTTTTTCACGTAAGTCAGATCTTTACAGGCATCAGAGATCCCACACGGGGGAAAAACCATATTTCTGTTCTGAGTGCGGGAAATGTTTTTCAGGGAAATCGGATCTCAACAGACACCAAAGGTGTCACACAGGGGAGAAGCCGTATTCCTGTCCTGAGTGTGGAAAATGTTTTGTACAAAAATCTGTGCTTGTCATACATCAGAGGTTTCACACGGGGGAAAAGCCATTTTCCTGTCCTGAGTGTGGGAAACAATTTTCACAGAAGTCCCATCTTATCTTACATCAGAGATCCCACATGGCTGAGAAGCCATATTCCTGTGCTGAGTGTGGGAAATGTTTTTCAAACACGTCCGATCTTGATAAACATCAGAGATTTCACACGGGGGAGAAGCTTTTTTCCTGTTCTGAGTGCGGAAAATGTTTTTTAAAAAAATCAAAACTTGCCACACATCAAAGGTGTCACACGGGTGAAAAACCATATTCCTGTATTGATTGTGGGAAATGTTTTTCAAGGAAATCCAATCTCAACAAACACCAAAGGTCTCACACAGGTGAGAAGCCGTATTCCTGCCCCATGTGCGGGAAATGTTTTACAGAAAAGGGCAGTCTTTACAAGCATCTCAGACTGCACACGGGGGAGAAGCCTTATTCCTGTCCTGAGTGCGGGAAATGTTTTTCACAGATATCCACTCTTAATGCACATCAGAGATCCCACACGGGGGAAAAGCCGTATTCCTGTCCTGAGTGCGGGAAATGTTTTACACAGATGTCCAGTCTTAATGCACATCAGAGATCTCACACAGGTGAGAAGCCGTATTCCTGTCCTGTGTGCGGGAAATGTTTTTCACAGATGTCCAGTGTTAACGCACATCAGAGCATTCACATGAGGGAGAAGCCATATTCCTGTCCTGAGTGCGGAAAATGTTTTTCACATAAGTCGAGCCTTACCACGCATCAGAGATCTCACACGGGTGAGAAGCCGTATTCCTGTCCTGAGTGCGGGAAATGTTTTTCACGGAAGTCCAGTCTTAATGCACATCGGGGGAAAAGCCACTTTCCTGTCCTGAGTGAGGGAAATGTTCCTCACTGAAGTGCGATCTTTCCAGACATCAGAGATCACACACGGGGGAGAAGCCACTTTCCTGTCCTGAGTGAGGGAATCGTTACTCACTGAAGTCCTGTCTTCCTGTACATCAGGGGATCCCACACAACCCTGGAGGTGTATTCGTTGGATTTCTACCTTTACTATTTCCTGATTTTATGACTGCAGTTTTGTTAAAAGTAAAATGATAATAAAAAATGTATCGAATGAAGAAAAGATTGTGTGTGTGTCGGTGCAATGACGGGAAACTTTGTATCCAAATATTGCTCATAGGTCATCAGTTTAGAAGGAACCCTGAATAACGGGCCTAGAAAAAGAAATATAGAGATAGATAGATATAGATTTATATATTATAGATTCATTGTCCCGTTTTGTTGCTTGGAGGGTATTTCTGTTTGTGTATGTATTGGGATGAGGGCACTCCACCATGCTTGTCTTTTGAATAATGGGCATAGAGTGCAGTGGCCAGGAGTATATCTTATACAGCCCAGGGTACAGAGTGCAGTGGTCAGGAGTATATCATATACAGCCCAGGGTACAGAGTGCAGTGGTCAGGAGTATATCTTATACAGCCCAGGGTACAGAGTGCAGGGGTCAGGAGTATATCATATACTGCTGGAGCGGGGTTCTTTTTTGTCAAGAGAAAATACTTTTTCCTTTATTCTTGTATTGACTACCGGGATTTAAAGCGGTTGTATACTCCTGAAAAAAAAAAAAAAAAACCCTGCAGGACAAAGGCATAATTATGAAATACTTACCTTAGAACGAAGCCCCGACACGGTCTTCTGGACAACGCTGAGGAAGCTGACATGCTCCCTCTGCGTCTCTTCCTGGTTTGGCGGCTCCGGCGCTATGAGTGACCGGAGCCGCCATGACGTTGCATGCTCGGGAGTTTCACTTTCCGGCAAAAGCCAGCAAGGAGCTCTTAAGGTCCTCCGGACCTTCCGAGCGTATGCGCCGCTGATGTCAGCGGCTGCATGCAGGTTGAATATCTCCTAAACCGTGCAGGTTTAGGAGATATTAATTGTACCTACAGGTAAGCCTTATTATAGGCTTACCTGTAGGTAAAAGTCAGATAACGTGGTATACTACCGCTTTAATGCCATTACGGTTAAAACTATTACCTGCTGCCACCTATTACTGAGCTGTTTGATCGACTTTGTGGGGTGCAAGTTTTCACAAAACTTGATTTAAGAGGAATGAATAATCTAATTTGCATCAACGATGGATTGGAGTGGAAGACTGCTTTTAACACCAGGGAGATGGCCATTATAAATATCTAGTGATGCCTTTTGGCCTCTGTAACACCCTGGCGGTTTTTCATCACTTTGTCAACGAGATCTTCCGCATTCTCCTCTATGTCTGTGTAGTAGTCCTATCTGGATGACATTCTTATTTTTTCCCCAGATCTTCCTACACACAGATTTCATGTCCATACAGTTCTCCAACGCCTCCGTGAGAATATGCTTTATGCTAAGGCAGAAAAATGCCTCTTTGAACAATCTCAAGTACCTTTTCTGGACTACTTTGTCTCTAGAGATGGTATTTTTATGAACCCTGAAAAGGTTTGCCGCAATTTCCAATTGGCCCCTGGCCTGGCAGCCTGAAGGCTATCCAGCGCTTTCTAGGCTTCACGGTCTACCACCAGCAATTAATTTGCAACTATTTTGTGCTGGTTGCACCCATCACAGCCCTTACCCGGAAGGATGCTGATCCTAGGAACTGGCCATTTGACGCAGTGGAGGCCTTCCATGCCTTAAAACGGGAATTTCTTTCTGTCCCTGCTCTCTTAAGCTCTCCCTGATATCTCCAAGCCCTTCTCCATCAAAGTGAATGCCTCCTCTGTTCTTTTCCAGTCACCTAGCAAGGACTAATCATCCTTGTGCCTTTTTCTCGAAGAAGTTCTCCCCAGCAGAGAGAAATGACTCCATTGCAGATCGTGAATGTCTTGCTGTAAGATTAGCCCTGGAAGAATGGCGATACCTTCTGGAAGGTTTGCCCCATCAGATCACTATCTACACAGATCATAAGAATTTGCATTGCTTCCACTCTGCCTTCCACGACAGGCTCTCTGGTCACTGTTCATCTCGCGTTTTAATTTTGTTATCACCTTTAAACTGGGAAAAGCCAACTCAAGGGCGAATGCATTATCACGTTCATTTGATACACAGGATTCTGTGACCTCTGGGGAACCAGAGTTTATAATTCCTCCCACCCCTGTTCTTGCTCTCACCTCGGTTCAGGACTCTACCCCACCGGGGAACCTTCATGCCAGTGAATTCTAGAATGAAGCTGTTACATTGGGCTCATAACTCTAAGTTCTCTGGCCATCTGGGTATCAATAGGACCCTAACATTGCTCTCTTGTTTCTACTAGTGGTTAAGCCGCTGCAAGGATGTTAAGGACTCCATGAAAGCCGGTCTGTGCCCATATCAAGTCCCCTAACCGAGCTTTGGCAGGACCCCTTCTCCCATTGTATACCCCCGGGCAGCCTTGGTGTCAGATCACCATGGATTTATAACTGAACTTCCCCCGTCTGAGGGCTGTACTGTAGGGTGGGTTGTGGTAGACCAATTTTCCAAAATGGCACAATTTGTACCTCCCCCCTCACTGCCAACAGCAGCAGAATTGGTGCCAGATTTTATTTGTGAAATCTTTATGCCTATAAAGTAAGTATGGTTTCAGACCGTGGGGTTCTGTGTACTTCCAAATTCTGGAGAGCTCTTTGTAAATCACTGGAAATATCTTTGCAATTTTCATCGGCCTACCATCCTCAGTCCAATGGACAGTCCAAAAGATTCAAACAGTCCTTGGAGCAGTTCCTTCGGGCCTTTGTGTCTGCCTACCAAGATGATTGGCTTGTCCCTCTGCCTTGGGCAGAATTTGCTCACAATAATCATCCTAATGCCAGGGCACAGGAGTCTCCATTTTTTTTTTATAGTTTTTGTTATATGCAAAATAAACAGGTGTGACCACTTTTGTGCTGCCGATACCAGCACTAGAGGGCCCACTTCAAGGATCTGTTCCCATTTTCACTCATCAATAGGGCTTACATCTCTCTCCCATTTTTCTTAGCAGGGTAAAAGGTCAGGGGCCTGAATGTGATGTAGCTCTCTCCTAGGTAGGTGCTAGTGAGGACATGGCTCAGTTTGGCAGGGGATGGATGTAGCACCCTCCTAGGTAGGTGCTAGAAGAGAGAGTATAGTTTTGGATCTTTTTCTGCTTACCAGTGGGATTGCAGGTAAATCTATATTGTTCGCTGCCTACCAGAGAGCAGGATCTGCTAGTGAGGTCTGCTCATGGTGCTCAGGTGCAGCACAGTTTGTCTGAAGTGTTTCACACTGGTCCAATAGGAGGCATATTAGACAGTGGGAGGAAACCTGATGAATGAGCGCACCGGCATTTAGTACAGCCCTGGTAAATGGCAGAGGAAAGTGCCTCATTGCATGCTGGGATACTGTATAAATGCCAAGGGCACATGTGCTCTGAGTCTTTCAGCTGTAAAGCCGGGTCCCGGAGGAAGGGGGGGGGGGGCTGCCCCTCCTCTGTAGAAGTTGTCATGCGGGCTAAGGTGGTCGACCTGAGGGCCAGTCAGAGAGGAGCTGAACCCGGATGTCCTGTAGAGCTGACTGGAAGAGAGACACTGGAAAGGATCTGATTCTGCCTATAATGATTCCCAACCTGTGTCGTGAGGCCTGCCCTGAAGAAGAGTCAATGGATGGGTGTCAGTCATGGGAATGGCAGAGAGTGTACTGAAGGAAATGTAGTTGCATCAAGTCTGCTGCTAGAGCGAGAGCAAGAATACATAACCCCTTCCATACAAGTGGCAGTATGGCTAAAACAGTGTATCTGCTTCCACAAATAGCCTGGTGAGGCCAAGTGACTTATCAACTGTAAATAGTTCAGGTTGGAATATCCTACTATTCCCTTCTCCCATCAAAGTTCTACAATAAAACCAAAAACTCCTGGACTGTTTATTAAATAATGAGCAACTGGGAGTAAGGATGGATGAGTGACTGTCTGCAGGTAATCAGAGGAGGCCCAATAAGTCATCACACAGCAAGCCCTACAGGGACAGTGCTACAGTAAGATAAGAGACGTGCATAAATCCGAGAGATAATACCCTTCTTTTCACTGTCAGTGTATATGGATTCCAGAAACGGGGATTTCACTAATCTCATGATGGAATATCTACCTTGGCACCTAACAGCGTGATGCAGCTGAATATTTTGATAGTATTGCGTCCTCAACAATGGAAACTCCATCACCAGTTGGGCATATGATTTCAAGCCAGAGTTAGTACTTGAGAAACTTAGTTAACTCCAGCTTTCATCTCCAGCATGCTATTTGACTGCACTGTGCCCGCACAGGTGAGCTAGAGAACCACAACCTGGACGCTGCCATGCAGCACAACATCCACCCCTCCAGTGGCTCTGGTGAAGATCAGGTGGCTCCTTAGACCCTCTAACTCTGGCACATTTTTTGTGTGTGGTCACACTGCTCCCGCACCCTGTAAGGGCCCATACCCAGGTACAGATGTTTAGTTGGTTGGTATTGGTCTATAGATCTTGAGTTACAGTCCCATGTGATCTTACCCTCTGATCATGACACCCGCTGACCCCCCCAAATAAGCCATATTCTGTCCAAACATGGGTTCAGTCCAAACATGGAGCTCATTTCAACTGGTCCATTCATTAAACCCTTATTGGTGACTAACGGGAGATGGATCCTATATATAAATAGTCAGTAGGAGAAGGACATTCTTACATCATCATGAAATCATTGCTACTGAGGGACAGAAATGTTTCATTGCTCAAGGAACCCATAGAAACCTTTGGAGGAACCCTGGCTGAGAAAGGCTGGACTAGGCAGTAATAAAGAGTTCTATAGCTCCCAACTGTCCCTGATTTCGAGGGACTGTCCCCGATTTGGAACAAAGTCCCTCTGTCCCTTTATCCTTCTCATTTTGGTCTGATCTACTGTAAATAGTTGTATATAAAATACCCTATTTATCTTTCAAAAAGTGTTTCCCGGTGATAAACCTTTCATCCAATTTCCAAACTGCTGCATTCGTAAACTTCGAAAGCCAATATAAAGAAATAGTAGTGGTAAAAAAAAGCATGTGTGGATTTAACAAATCATTTTTTTTAATACTTCTCTTTTAAGGGGGCTTGGCAGGGGGTGTGTCCTATGCCTACATACTTTTGCTAATAGGTGTCCTTCATTACGATTTAAAAAAGATAGGCGGTATGTATTTCTATTCCCCCTTGATGGGAGTGGAAATGACCCCATCTATAAGGATATACAGTACATACACACACAGCACAAGGCCGTGTTCTCATTACGAGACGTTTCTTGGGGCTGCAGTTCCTCTGAGCTCCACAAGGTTGTGATCTCACTTCTACCATAGAGACAGGAAGTGATGTCAGGTACAGGCAGGAAGTGATCCTAAATAAAGACAGGAAGTTCCATGAGGTACAAAATAATGGGGAGACATTACTGGAAGGGGCAGCAGAGGAGGTAATAAGATCTTATTCTCTATTTACACCCAGTAACCCCCCCCCCCCCTGTCATGTCCGTCCTCTTCCTCCATAGTCACTGTGACCTCTTTTATCTCCAGCAAATTATGATACACACATATATAGTGTGGAAACCTAGATTAACCCCTTCAGGGTCAGAACAACCTCCACTTACGGGGCCAAAACCATCTCTTCATTTTGGAGATGTGTCGCTGTTCCATTAATTTCACCTTTTCGGTTTATACTAACAGGTTATACGATGATGCGGGATGGGGGCTCTATTTAGAGGTGGATGTTGACTGTATCATTGTGTGTGTCAGGTTCCTATAAGGTGTCAGGATGTCACTGTCTATTTCTCCATGGAGGAGTGGGAGTATTTAGAAGGACACAAGGATCTCTACAAGGACGTCATGATGGAGAATCAGCCGCCCCTCACATCACCGGGTAAGAGGAGACTTTATTGTAAAGGAGAGAGCAGTACGGAGGATCCACCTAGATCCCCCATCATCTGATAAACACATAGAAACAATGTATTCAGTCAGTGTGTGTGTTTCCTACAGATGGATCCAGTAATGGGAACCCACCAGAGAGATGTCCCCGTCCTCTGTATTCCCAGGATTCCACACCGGAAGATCCCAACTACACAAAACATGATCAGGTAGATGAGGAACAATTATTGGTAGTTATGATTTATACACAAGCATGTTTATTACAATGAATATTTTATTTAATATTCAGAGTGGAAATCTTGGGGATTATAATATTGCTGTTAAACAAGAGTATAAGGAGGAGGATGAGGAGTATGGAGTGATGGAGTTCTCAGAAGGACACAAGGATATGATGGAGCCACCTAATGGGAACCCACCAGAGAGATGTCCCCATCCTCTGTATTCTCAGGATTCCACACGGGAAGGTCACACCATCCCTCACCATCATCAGGTAGATGAGGAACAATCACTAATAAAATCTGTACATTATCTGCATTTTCACAATTGATGTTGTTTTTTTTTTTTTTTTTTATTATATATTCAGAGTGGAAAACTGAGACATCCTAAAATTGAGGTTAAAAAAGAGATAAAAGAGGAGGATGATGAAGATGGGGTGATGGAGGAGTCAGAGTTTCCAAAAGGACACAAAGATCTGTACCAGGACACCATGGTGGAGTCATCCAGCTACAGAAACCCACCAGAGAGATGTCCCCGTCCTCTGTATTCCCGGGATTCCACACAGGAAGGTCACACCATCCTTCACCAATACAAGGTTGGTGGGGCAGGGCTTCTAGAACATGGACTCATGGAGTCAATGTGTGGATTTTTTTTTTATGTGATCTCACAATATTAAAGCGCATATTTTACAGATGATATTTTCTCCTATTTTCTTGGTTTAGGGTGAAGATCTGACAGATATAAAAGTTGAGGTTAAATCAGAAGAAGAAGAAGAGATGTATGTGAGGGATGATCAGCAGTCTATGGAGGAGGATGGAATAACGGGGACATTTATAGAGGAGGACACTCCTACAGAGATCAGCACAGGTGGGTCAATAGTACTTCTTGTGTTGGAAAGATGGCAATGAGTGATAAAGGGGGCACTCGTCTTAGAATCCCTTCATCACCGTCACTCCTAAAAAAAAAAAACAGTTCTCATTCTTTCCTCACTCTCTGACTAAGGTCCATGAATAAAGATATGAACTGGTTGTAGATCAGAGGACCCATTTACTACTTACTTTGAGGGGGGAATTGTAAGATCCTCAGAGACAAAGCTGTCTGATGTGGGTGGAGTCCTGGTTTAAGGGAACCAATCTGCTGATGTCTAGTAATAATCTTTGTATTTCTATTTTAGTAGATGGACGGGAGATGAGGAAAACCTCAGAGGATTGTCTCACTTTGTCTCCAGACTGTAAAGTAGAAGATGAGGACATCACAAAGTATAGTCCAGGAGAAAACCCGACTACCTCAAATGTCCATCCGGCACCACACAGTGTAGATGGACCATCGTATTCCTCTTATCCTGAGGAACCTCAGACTGTGAGGGACAGTGCTGGACCATCGTATTTTTCTTATCCTGAGGAACTTCAGACTGTAAGGGAAAGTGCTGGATCATCGTATTCCTCTTATCCTGAGGAACTTCAGACTGTGAGGGACGGTGCTGTCCTTCCAACAGATAAGAGATTTCCCTGTATTGAGTGCGGGAAGTGTTTTCGATATAAAATCAGTCTTAATGCACATAGAAGATCTCATACAGGGGAGAAGCCACATTCCTGCCCTGAGTGCGAAAAATGTTTTTTAAAGAAGTCTGAACTTTATATTCATCAGAGATTTCACACGGGGGAGAAACCGTATTCTTGCCCTGAGTGCGGGAAATGTTTTTCACAGAAGTCACATCTTTACAGACATCAGAGATCTCACACGGGGGAAAAACCATATTTCTGTTCTGAGTGCGGAAAATGTTTTTCAGGGAAATCCGATCTTAACAGACACCAAAGGTGTCACACAGGTGAGAAGCCGTATTCCTGTCCTGAATGTGGGAAATGTTTTTCAGGGAAATCTGATCTCAACAGACACCAAAGGTGTCACACGGGGGAGAAGCCATATTCCTGTCGTGAGTGTGGAAAATGTTTTGTACAAAAATCTGTGCTTGTCATACATCAGAGGTCTCACACGGGGGAGAAGCCATTTTCCTGTACTGAGTGTGGTAAAATGTTTTCACAGAAGTCCCTTCTTGTCCTACATCTGAGGTCTCACATGACTGAGAAGCCATATTCCTGTGCTGAGTGCGGGAAATGTTTTTCAAACACGTCCGATCTTTATAATCATCAGAGATTTCACACGGGGGAGAAGCTTTTTTCCTGTTCTGAGTGCGGAAAATGTTTTTTAAAAAAATCAAAACTTGCCACACATCAAAGGTGTCACACGGGTGAAAAACCATATTTCTGTTTGGATTGCGGGAAATGTTTTTCAAGGAAATCCAATCTTAACAAACACCAAAGGTCTCACACAGGTGAGAAGCCGTATTCCTGTCCTGAGTGCGGGAAATGTTTTTCAGAAAAGGCCAGTCTTCACAAACATCACAGATTGCACACGGGGGAGAAGCCGTATTCCTGTCCTGTGTGTGGCAAATGTTTTTCACAGAAGTCCGGTCTTAATGCACATCAGAGCTCTCACACGGGGGAGAAGCCTTTTCCCTGTCCTGAGTGTGGGAAATGTTTTTCACGGAAGTCCAATCTTTACACACATCACAGATTGCACACGGGTGAGAAGCCGTATTCCTGTCCTGAGTGTGGGAAATGTTTTTCACAGAAGTCCGGTCTTAACGCACATCAGAGATCTCACATGGGGGAGAAGCCGTATTCCTGTCCTGAGTGAGGGAATTGTTCCTCACTGAAGTCCTGTCTTCCTGTACATCAGGGGGTCCCACACTTCCCTCGAGGTGTATTAGTGGATTTCTACCTTTGCTATTTCCTGATTTTATGACTGCAGTCTTGTTAAAAGTAAAATGATAATAAAAAATGTATTGAATGAAGAAAAGATTGTGTGTGTGTGTGTGTGTGTGTGTCGGTGCAATGACGGGAAACTTTGTATCCAAATATTGCTCATAGATGACGCTTTAAAAGCCTTCACGGGTCATCAGTTTGGTGGTAACCCTGAATAACGGGCCCAGAAAAACAAATACCCTCCATGCAACCAAATGGGACTATAGATTTATAAATTATAGATTTATAGTCCGTTTATTTGTTTGGAGCGTATTTTTTTTCTATGTATATATATATATATATATATATATATATATATATATATATACACATTCAAAAGTTTGGGGTCACTTAGAAATGTCCTTATTTTTGAAAGAAAAGCACTGTTTTTTTTCTCAGTGAAGATAACATTGAATGAATCAGAAATAGACATTGTTAATGTGGTAAATGGCTATTCTAGCTGGAAACGGCTGATTTTTAATGGAATGTCTACATAGGTGTACAGAGGCCCATTTCCAGCAACCATCACTCCTGTGCGCTAATTAGTGATCGACGGATATCGTTTTTTTAATGCTGATACCGATATTTTGGTCATCGGATATCGGTATTGGCCGATATTTTCGGATATGTAAAAAAACATATTTTTGTTTTTCTAAAGGCACTACTTTTGCAGGGATCTGGGGGGTCTAAAAGACCCCAAACCCCTCCTCGGCACCGAAAAGCATTCAAAAACGCCAAGTTTGGCTGTTTTGAATGCTGTCATTTTTTTAAATTCGGCGCCGAGTACCCGGAAGTGATGTCCCGCTCCTTGTTATGACACCCGAGCGGCTTCTCAGCCACATCGGTTGTTATTACAAGTCAGCCGACCGTTGGCTATGGACAGGCATCTACATCTAGCTGCAGGCATCACCCTGGTACATGCACTTTCCCTAAATATCGGTAACCTCAGGGGCCGATTCCGATATATCGGGGAAAGTGCATATCTGCCCCCGATATATAGAACTAGGGACTATATATTAGAACTAGGGATCGACCGATTATCGGCAACACCTATATATCGGGGAAAGTGCATATCGGCCCCCGATATATAGGTGTTGCCGATAATCGGTCGATCCCCAGTTCTAATGGTACATTGCGTTAGCTAATCGTGTTAAAAGGCTAATTGATGATTACAAAACCCTTGTGCAATTATGTTAGCAAAGCTGGAAACTGTTGTACTGATTAGAAAAGCTATAAAACTGGCCTTCCTTTGAGCTAGTTGAGTATCTGGAGCATCAGCATTTGTGGGTCCGATTATACTCTCAAAATGGCCAGAAAAAGAGAACTTTCTTCTGAAACTTGACAGTCTATTCTTGTTCTGAGAGATGAAGGCTATTCCAAGTGCCAAGACACTGAAGATTTCCTAAGGGTGTGTACTACTCCCTTCAGAGAACAGCACCAACAGGCTCTAACCAGAATAGAAGAAGTGGGAGGCCCGGTGCACAACTAAGCTAGAGGACAAGTCTCTAGTTTGAGAAATAGAAGCCTCACAGGTCCTCAACTGGCAGCTACATTAAATAGTACCCACAAAACGCCAGTCTCAACATCCACAGTGAAGAGATGACTCCGGGATGCTGGCCTTCTAGGTAGAGTGGCAAAGAAAAAGCCATAACTGAGACTGGCCAATAAAAGGAAAAGATTAAGATGGGCAAAAGAACACAGACATTGGACAGAGGAAGATTGGAAAAAAGTGTTATGGACAGAGGAATCTAAGTTTGAGGTGTTTGGATCACACAGAAGAACATTTGTGAGAGGCAGAAATAGTGAAGAGAAACTGGAGGAGTGCCTCACGCCATCTGCCAAGCATGGTGGAGGTAATGTGATGGTCTGGGGCTGCTTTGGTGCTGGTAAAGTGGGAGATTTGTACAAGGTAAAAGGGATTTTGAATAAGGAAGGCTATCACTCCATTTTGCAACGCCATGCCATACCCTGTGGACAGCGCTTGATTGGAGCCAATTTCCTCCTACAACAGGACAATGACCCAACGCACACCTCCAAACTATGTAAGAACTATTTAGGGAAGAAGCAGTCAGCTGGTATTCTGTCTGTAATGAAGTGGCCAGTGCGGTCACCTATTGAGCTGTTGTGGGAGCAATTTGTTTTCTGCTACATATGTTTGGTAAAAAAAATCGCAATAAACGTATTTTGATTGGTTTGCGCAAAAGTTGTTGCGTTTACTAACTAAGGGAAAGATTTTGTAATTTTTGTTGTTTTTTTTTAACGAGTAATGGCGGCGATCTGCGATTTTGTTTGCGGGACTGCGACATTGCGGCGGACAGATCGGACCCTTGACTGACATTTTTTACACTTTTGGGGGTACCAGTGACATTACTACAGTAATCAGTGCTATACATATGCACTGTTACTGCAAAAATTACACTGGCAGGGAAGGGGTTAACTTTATTGGTGATGCAGGGGTTAAGTGTGTCCCTAGGGGCGTGCTTCTAACTGTAAAGGGGGCGTGGCTAGTGGTGTAACAACAGAGACATACGATCCTACGTAGCAGGACTGTATGATCTCTGTTCTTACACAGGGGAGAATGACAGGTGGCTTTGTTTACATCAGCCGCTTGCCTTTCTCCCTCTCCAGCGGGAGATCGCGAGTGTCGGTCACACGCGCGGGGATGTGCAGGAACGACCGGGGGCGGGAGCGCGCCTCCGGCGGCGCACGCTCGCCCCCTAGAGCTTCACAGGCTAGCGACGTAGTACTACGCCACTTTGCCTGTGAGGGGCTGACTGCCGCAGTAAATATACTGTAGGCGGTCGGCAAGTTGCTAGCAGATGACATGGCTCCCCAAATCATCACTGACTGTGAAAAAAGTTTGCATTTCATTTTGAAATCAAGGTCCCAGAGTCTGGAGGAAGCGTGGAGAGGCACATAACCCAAGTTGCATTAGGTCCAACGTGAAGTTTCCACAGTCAGTGGTGATTTGGGGAGTCGTGTCATCTGCTGGTGTTGGCCCACTGTGTTTTATCAAGTCCTAAGTCAGCGCAGCCCTCTAGCAGGAAATTCTAGAGCTCTTCATGCTTCCCTCCGCTGACCAGCTTTGTGGATGTAGCACTGCCCCCATGGGAGCTGCTTGAAGCGGATACACATCGCAACAACTTGTCATTTCTTAGTACTTTAAGTCCTTGGCTCAGTCAGTAAACAGTCCAGGGGATTGGGTTTTTGGTATTTTATTAGAACTTGGATGGGAGAAGGGATGAGTGGGATACTCCAACTTAACAAACTATGGACAATCTTGAGGGCTTCTAGCTATGTTGAAAGCGGCAAGGCCGCTGCTTCACCCTGCCACTGAAGTAAAGTGTTGAAAAGCGAACTATTTGGTAAAATACAGGGTCTAACTTGGCACCCCCTTTCTCGCTGACTATGTGCGCTGACCTTCTGTCCACTGACCTCACTTGAGTGGTCCCCTTCCTGGGAAGACCGTTTGGCAAGCCCCCTGGTAGTCCCAGGTAGCTCTGCCCTCAGCTGCACTGTCAGTAACTTCAGGACCTTCAAGGCTCAGCTCCACACCTGGCTCACTAGGCCGATGGCCTATGACCACTTACCTTTCTGACAGGAGGAGAGACAGCCGTCACCCTCCTCCTGGGACCTGGCTTCCCGCCAAAGACACCCTGTCACATGTGCCCTTGGCTTTTATGGTCAATCCCAGGATGCACTGCAGTTGTGCCCTCCCACTGGGACTGTCACAAAAGCCTGTGTGTCACTGGCTGGGTTTTCTCCACTGTCCAACAGGCTCCCCTATTGGATACAGTGGGGACACTCCATCAGACCAAGTGAATCACACATGGACACATGTAACAGGCCTAACTAACAATCCCGCTCCCTGATAAGCAGGAGAGAAAACAAATGCTTTTTCCTAGCATGGAGACGCTGATTTCATTTTGCAGCAGGTCTTGGCCCCCGCCCACACTGCCAAAACTACCAATACCTGGTCACATGATCATGGGATCACTGTGCTTGATTGGCCAGCAAACTGGCCTGACCTAAACCCCATAGAGAATCTGTGGGGTATTGTCAAGAGGAAGATGAGAGACACCAGACCAAACAATGCCGAGGAGCTGAAGGCCGCTATCAAAGCAACCTGGGCTTCCATAACACCTCAGCAGTGCCACAGGCTGATCGCCTCCATGCCACGCCGCATTGATGCAGTAATTCATGGAATAGGAGCCCCGACCAAGTATTGAGTGCATCCTATACTGTACATGGACAGACTTTTCACTAAGACAACATTCCTCTATTAAAAATCCTTTTTTTTTATATTGGTTTTATGTAATATTCTAATTTTCTGAGATACTGAATTTTGGGGTGTCAGTCGCTGGAAGCCATAATCATGAAAATTAGAAGAAAAGAAATGTGTGAAATCTCTCACTCTATATAAAATATAGGAGATTACCTTTCTGAATTGAATTACTGGAATAAATTCACTTTCTGATGATATTCTAATTTTATGAGATGCTCCTGTACTGCCATAAGCTGGATCACTTATTCCAGGGGTGGGGAACCCGGCCCGCACAATCGTTGCGTCTGCCCCCCCCGTGCCGCTGTGTCAGAAAGAGCAGATGGCTCCGTCCTAACAGTGTGAGTCTCAGAAAAGGGTGGACCCGGGGCGCAGAGCAGTGCGCCCCGAGCCCGCCCATTTGTGTGACAATAGCGAATGAAAAACACGGATCATCCCCCTGGCCAATCAGGAAGCGGGTTTGAAACCCACTTCCTGATTGGCCGAAAAGGCGAACACATGCAATAGATACACCCCAGGAACAATAAACCTCTAGCAATAGACCCTGTCAGTAACAGTAGTTCTCCCAGAAGCCAGCATGAACAGAACTTTCAGCAGCCAGCAACAGTAGACCCCTCCCTCAACAACAATAGTTTCCCCACCAGCAACAATAGACCTCCCCAGCAACAATATATCCCCCCAGTGACAATAGATCCCCCTTCCCCAACGACAACAGATTGCCCAGCAATCAGCATCAATAGACCCTCCAAAACACCCGGCACACATCCTGTCCTGACACTACTAATTGAAAGCCACACAGCTTGAAGATAAGTCTGTATCCTAACTGACCTGTTATTTCTTTAGGAGGTTGGGGTTTTTTGAGTCCTGGAAACCCACTGTTTCGGATGTTAAGTTGTTTGGGTTCTGGAAATCAACTCTTTAGGATGTTAGGGTTTTTGGATTCTAAAAATCCACCATTTTGGATTTTAGGTTGTTTGGGTCCTGGAAATCCACTATTTAGGATGTTAGGTTTTTTGGGTTCTGGAAACCCACAGTTGAAAGTGTTAGGTTATTTGGTTTCTGGAAATCCACCTTATAGGTTGTCTACTTTCCAACCAGTAGTGAATGGATTTGGCAAGTTACTCTCCCCATGTTAAGGGTATGTGATTTGGTATCAGGCTGCATGCTCAGATCTGCTTCTGGTATGGATTTTGGGGGGTGTCCCACATTTTCTTTTTTGCATAGGGTTCCCTCCTAAAATTCATACTAGACCTGAAGGGCCTAGTATGAATTTTTGGGTCCCTATGTAGTTTTTTTTTTTACCTTTTGTTTACATTCACCTGTCAATCAGTGTTCTGTCAAAACACCCAGCTTGTCAAAATCTCCAACCATGTCACTTCCGGTGACTCTCCAGCAGCAGTAATTGGATAATTCGATGAGTAGGCTGTTTTGGCAGAACATCGACAGCGCATACATTACGGTATACAACGAATTGGCTGTTTTGACAGAACACGGGCTAAGGAGGAAAAAAGTTGTCGCCGTCTTGGACATGGCCATGTTGTTGGTTACTAGCGGGCAGACTGACAATAGCCACTAATTATATAGTGTACCATAGTGTATACGCTGCCGGTGTTCTGTCAAAACAGGCAACTCGTCGAAATCTCCAATTACTGATGCTGGAGAGTCACTGGAAGTGATGTAGTTGTAGATTTCCATGAGTTTGCTATTTTGACAGAACACCAGGAAACACCAGTTGGCAGCTGAATGGGCCGGGAGGGGGAAAGCATAACCAGGTGTTGGGGTGCCTGCAGCCACTGGCTCCCTATCAACCAGCCTGAGTGGGAAGCTGCCATATTTAGCAGCGTTATTATTACTTCAACTGGAGGTGCAACTTAGCTGAATACCTATTAAGTTCAGACACTCACTGACCCCCCCAAACAGGCCGAAAACTGTGCAAATATGGGTTCAGTCCAAACCCAAATTCCTATTGGTTTTTATATTGGTGAGGTGAACAGTGGGAGAAGGACCCAATTTATCAGTAGTCAATAGAAGAAGGACATTCTTACATCATCATGAAATCATTGTTATTCCAATCGCTGTCCAAATCTTGCCGCCTTAACATCTCCAAAATACGCCCCTTTCTAACCAAAGACACAACAAAGCCCCTAGTTCACTCCTTGGTCATCTCTCGTCTCGACTACTGCAATTCCCTGCTCATTGGCTTACCTCTACACAGGCTCCTCCCCCTTCAATCTATCATGAATGCTGCCATCAGACTCATCCACCTTAACAATAACTCAGTGTCTGCCGCTCCTCTCTGTCAAGCCCTCCACTGGCTTCCGCTCACCCAACTAATTAAATTCAAAACAACATCTTCCAAAGCCATCCACAGCTTAGCCCCCAACTACATCACTAACCTAGTCTCCAAATACCAACCTAATCGCTCTCTTCGTTCCTCTCAAAACCTCCTGCTCTCTAGCTCCCTTGTCACCTCCTCCCACGCTCGTCCTCCAGGACTTTACCAGAGCCTCTCCAATCCTGTGGAACTCCTTACCCTTATCTGTCCGATTATCTCCTACTCTATTAGCTTTTAGGCAATCTCTGAAAACCCTCCTTTTCAGAGAAGCCTATCCTACCCACACCTAACAACTCTACCTCCATTTTCTCCATCTGCCCATCCCCCTCGGTTACTGCCTTTTGTTTCACTTGACCCTCCCTTCTAGACTGTAAGCTCTAACGAACAGGGCCCTCTGATTCCTCCTGTATTGAATTGTACTGTAACTGTATTGTCTTCCCCCACATTGTAAAGCGCTGCGCAAACTGTTGGCGCTATATCAATTCTGTATAATAATAATAATAATAATAATAATTGAGAGACAGAAATTGTTGATTGCTCAAAGATCCCCTAGAAGCCTCCTGGCTAAGAAAAGCTGGACTAGGCAGTAATATATTTCTCTCCCCCTTGGTGGGAGTGGAGATGACTCCATCTATAAGGATATACAGTACATACACACACAGCACAAGGCCTTGTTCTCACTACGAGGAGTTTCTTGGGGGATGCAGTTCCTCTGAGCTCCACAAGGTGGTGATCTCACTTCTACCCAAACAGGAAGTCTCTATGGAAGACAGGAAGTGATGTCAGGTACAGACAGGAAGTGATGTAAAGGTACAAGCAGGAAGTGATATTAGATAAAGACAGGAAGTTCCATGAGGTGCGACAAACAGAGGTGACATTGCTGGAATTGGCAGCAGAGGAGGTAATAAGATCTTATTTTCTATTTATACCCAGTAACCCCCCGTCATGTCCGTCCTCTTCCTCCATTGTCACTGTGACCTCTTTTATCTCCGCCAGATGATTAAACACATATATAGTGTGGAAACCTAGATTACCCTACTTATGGGACCGGAACATTCTCTTAATTTTGTGTCACCTTTCCCACCAATCACCTTCTCACCTCATCAGTCTATAACTGATTATACCACTTTTCTTAGTGATGGGGGATTATTTAGGGGGGATTGGAATATGTATGTCTTTATTTTATAAGATTCAAATCAAAACACCACCTCTTCAGGCACTGCCAACCCACCTGGCTGCAGCTGCCCTTTTTCACCAACCCTCCTGGCTGCCTCTCCACACACCAGTTCACCTCGACTGACTCTTCACCAACCCACCCGACTGACTTTCACCAGCCCACCCAGCTGATTCTTCACCAGCCAGTCCACCCGACTGATTCTTCACCAGCCAGTTCACCCGGCTGACTCTTCACCAGCCCACCCGGCTGACTCTTCACCAGCCCACCCGGCTGACTCTTCACCAGCCCACCCGGCTGACTCTTCACCAGCCCACCCGGCTAACTCTTCACCAGCCCACCCGGCTAACTCTTCACCAGCCCACCCGGTTGACTCTTCAACAGCTCACCCGGCTTTCCTCCTCAGAACTGCTGTGAGATGTCTATTCCTCCCAGTTATCATCTATTTGCCCGAACTCTGCTTGCAGTCTATTGCCCCAACACTGCCGCTCCACTCTGGCTCACCTGAAGACAAGATGTCTTCTTGCAATGGCTCCTTTCAGGTGGGGCTGACAGGGCGGGTGGACGCAGCTGGTCTTCCAGGAGCAGCTTCTGTTTCCTGCTGGGCAGCACTAACAGGTACCAGCTCTCTGGTCGGGCTGCAGGCCGAGGCAGATTTTCAGCTCTCCATTTCTTGTCTTTGCAAGAGAGTCCCCATGCTCAGACTCAACCCTTCCTTTGGGAGTCACTTTTTGGCTTATTCTGGCCTTCCTGGACTTCCGTGGCTGTTCTGTGTGGAGACCTGACCGCAGGTCTACGCTGTAGGTGAGCAGCTCCTGCTCACTTGGTGTCAATTTGGTAAGTGGTTTATCGCAGTGCCCAAACTGGATCCAGGCACTGACCACTGTGGTGAGTCTCCTGCAGCCAGGACATAGAAGACATAGCCTCTCTGTCCCCTCGATCAATCGGAGGGCGAATCCCCCTCGATGTTTCAACTGTCCACCAGTGTCACCTCCTGCAGTGCAGGCAACCAAGTCAACACCGGGTACATGTGTGTACTGTTTGTCATCTTGCTCCTCTCTCTCTTCGCAAGCAAGGCACATTGGGTCTCCCCAGGGACGTGGCTCCAGCTGCAAGCTTCCAGATTGGCAGGCGCCAACACTTCTCATAAGCAGGCCTTTTCCTGCATGCTCTGTAACTCTTTCCTGGCTGGACTGAAACTTGTAGGCACAGACCGTATGCTTGGGGTTGCCGTATACATATTGATACATGCAGAACTTGTCAGGACATGCTGCTCAGCACTGTTCCTGAGAAACTGAAGGCAGACTGTTGTGAGAGTTCACTGTGTTTGCCATGAGCAACAGCGAAGTCTGTAACACGTGCCAAACTGTTTTTAGCAGGGCCAGGACAGTCTTGGTTGAACAACTGACAGACCCCCCCCCCCTACGGGAACCCACTGACTTACCCTGATCACCATGGGCAACAGCAGACGTATCTTTGAACATTTTACGGTTTCTAGAAGGGCATTGAAACATACATTCCCTTTCCCCAGCTCTATGCAGACCTCTAGGCAATTCGTAATCCATGGGTGCAATCTTCTGCTGTGGTTGTCACGGATGACAGCACATGACACAGTTCTCACTGAACAAGCAGGTTGGAGCACAAGTGTCCATACCAGCCGTGGTTGAGAGTCAGAGAATCCTATGAAATCACACTGACCCCACAGCTCCCCCTCCCAATGTCCCTCCAACCAGAGTCAGAGAATCCTATGAAATCACACTGACCCTACAGCTCCACCCTCTCAATGTCCCTCCAACCGGAGTCAGACAATCCTTTGACATCACACTGACCCCACAGCTCTACCCTCCCAATGTCCCTCCAACCGGAGTCAGACAATCCTTTGACATCACACTGACCTCACAGCTCCCCCCTCCCAATGTCCCTCCATCCGGAGTCAGAGAATCCTATGACATCACACTGACCCCACAGCTCCACCTCCCAATGTCCCTCCAACCAGAGTCAGAGAATCATATGACATCACACTGACCCCACAGCTCCCCCTCCCAATGTCCCTCCAACCGGAGTCAGAGAATCATATGACATCACACTGACCTCACTGCTCCTCCTCCCAATGTCCCTCCATCCGGAGTCAGAGAATCCTATGACATCACACTGACCCCACAGCTCCACCTCCCAATGTCCCTCCAACCGGAGTCAGAGAATCATATGACATCACACTGACCCCACAGCCCCCAATGTCCCTCCAACCGGAGTCAGACAATCCTTTGACATCACATTGACCTCACTGCTCCTCCTCCCAATGTTCCTCCAACCAGAGTCAGACAATACTATGAATTACACATGGAGCACCATAATGATGAGGACCTCATCCCATTTACCCTCCACCCCTCCTCTTCCCCCCCAGTCCGCCATTCCTCACTCAGGCCCAAATCTACATTCAACCCCACCCAGTCTAAAGGTCCGTATCTCCAAACGTTCTATCAAGTAGTTTACGCGGACATTCTCAAAATGTGCAAACGATCAAAAAACCCCTCCCATGCTCCAGCTTCCAATCTTAGCCAAGCAGAAAAACTTGCCCTGAAACACCTCACCCAGAGCCAAAGCCTCATAATTAAAACCGCGGACAAAGGTGGAGGCATAGTGGTCTAAACAGGGCCGACTACATCCAGGAGGCCACCCGCCTTCTTTCAGATACCTCCACATACCGCCCCCTCCCGCAGGACCCCCTCACTAAGTTCCAAGCAGAGGCGCAGTCCCTCGCCAGAGACGCTATGGAAGAGGGGATAATCAACAAACAAGAACTCTCATTCTTCAATAGAGATTTCTTTTCCACCCCATATTTCTATCACATACCCAAAATCCATAAAAACAGCACCCACCCCCCTGGCCGACCCATCGTAGCCGCCATGGACAGCATCACCAGCCCCTTTTCCCAATACATTGATTTATTCCTGCAACCATTAGCACAAAGCCTTCCCTCATACATCAGAGACGGAGCTTACCTACTCGACCTCCTCAGTCACTATTCCTGGGAACCCACTTACATGTGGGCTTCCCTGGATGTCAATTCCCTGTACACCTCCATCCCCCATCAAGTTGGACTCAGGGCCGTCTCACACTTCCTATCTGCAGACCCTACGATCCACCCCCAGCAAGCTCAATTCATCCTAGATGCCACTGAATTCTGCCTCACCCGGAACTACTTTGAGTTCAACAGAGACTTTTATCTCCAAGTCACTGGCACAGCGATGGGGGCCAATTTTGCACCCAGCTATGCCAACCTCACCATGGATCTCTGGGAAGCCCAATACATCTGGCATAACAACCCCTTCACGCCTCACATCATATTCTATGGCCGATACATAGACGACATCATCGTCATCTGGGACGGTCCACTTTCCACCTTCACACAGTTTGTACAACATTGCAATCAAAATCCCTTCAATCTATCCTTCACCTCTGTATGTGATTCGGCTCAATTGGCATTTCTAGATCTCACCCTATATCATGAAGAAGGCAACATCGTAGCCAAAAATTACACAAAACCCACCGCAGGAAACTCATTCCTACATTACCACAGTTGCCACCATCCCAGGTGGATCTCCAACATCCCAAAGAGTCAATTCTGCCGCTTGAAACGCAATTGCACAAAACAGGATTACCGCGAACAAAGTGCCTTCTTAACCCAAAAATTCGTAGATAAAGGATATCCCGCATCCCTGGTCCAACAAGCTCACTCAGATTACCTGTCAAAATATGACCCTAGTGCTCCCCAGGCCTCACCTCAACCAAAGCACTCATTGCCCCAACCACTCCGTTTTACCACACAATTCCATACCAAACACAGACAAATGGAAAAGATCTTACGAAAACACTGGTCCATCCTATCGGAGGACCCCCATCTAAAATCCTCCATCCCCCCTGTACCCAAAGTCTCCTACAGAAAATCCTCAAACATCAAAAATCTCATTGCCCCGAGCAAACTCAAATCTGACACCCCCCACCCCACCACCACCATCTGCCTCATCCCCCTCATAGGGATGTTCCAGTGCCGGAAACCTCTGTGCCTCACTTGCGCCCATGTCCAACACGGCCAGACTGAGTTCACCGTGAAAGGCAAAACATACCCCATCAAACAATTTTACAACTGCTCCACAGAATATGTAATCTATTGCCTAACCTGCCCATGTGGACTATTCTATGTAGGCCGTACCATCAGGCCCCTCAGAAAACGTTTCGGCGAGCATCGCAGGCTGGTCGAAAAAGGGAAGGACAAACACAGTGTCCCCAGACACTTTGCAGAGTCCCACAACAAATCTCCCTCTGGACTCAAGGTGTGGGTAATCGAATCAATTCCGAACACCTTGCCCAGGACAGAGCGTTTCAAGCGGTTGTGCCAGAGGGAAACCTTCTGGATTTACTCCCTTGAAACGCTCTCGCCTGGGGGCCTGAACGAAGAAATTGAAATCAATGTGCTGCTGTAGCCCATCTCCCTAAGCAATAACCCTTGTACTAACATGACCATTTTTTGCCCAGGTTCTTCCCTCCGCCTTCCAGAGATCTCTGTGAACCCTCCTACATATGCTTCCCTACACCAAGCCTACTCCAAAGTAAGTACCGTATATAAGTCACCCCATTCATACAGTTTCTTTGCCACCATCCCATTTTCAGCACGACTTTCTTTTGCATATGCCCCGCACGGTAACCGCCCACGCACTGGCACAACGATTCCCATGGGTGCGCTTGTGCGTGTGTGGTTGGACTTTTAATTCTGTATCTGTATGCAAAATGCGCCACGTACATGCTTGTGAGTGTACGTTTCCATATACACATACATGCAAGCCTGTGGGCTGGCATCCCTAACTTCCGACCATGAACCAGGACCTGTCAACATGCGTGCATAGATATGCATGCTAGCACGCACACACTTTTCTTCCTTCTCCCCCATGTATGCTTCCATGCGTAGGTCCATATACTTCACTAATATCACTTGGATCCCATCTATCTTCTCATGTTAAAAAACTCCTGACATTTCCTGACACCCTGTACATACCCATTCACATCATAACAATAGTCTTAATCACAGACACCTAGACAAGTGCGCCCCCATCCCACGGGTCACTCTATACACGCACCCGAGTGCACCCAAAAGAACATTTGGCCCCCTCATGCACATTATTCTCCTCTCCATACAGTTTCATTCTGTATGGCTACACCTCCATTGGCTTCAATACAATAACATCCAGTGTATTCAGCCAATTTCCTCCCCCCCTTCCCCCCCCCCTCCCCCTCCTCCCCCCTCCCCACACATCCAAACCTCTCCTCCTCCGCTCTCTAGCCTCCTCCCCCCTTCGTTCAACATACAATCCCATTGCTGGTTTGCTTTTCCCAATTCTGTCCCTCCCGAGCCACCATACTGCCTACCCCGGACTACTGGCATAAATACCACAACCAATATGGCCCCCGCACGGCCTGAAGAAGGAGCTGAGCTCCGCAACGCGTCGCCGTTTGATCCCCTGGTGTCTCCTGAAGTGACGTTACACCCATCCGACCGGCGGTCCCACGCTGCATCAACATCAAAGAGGATCGGCACGTCCCCCGCCTCCCACATGAGGTCATCGGCTGCCCTCCCTCATCACAGCGCTCCCGCCTGACCGGACCTTCCACCGTGGATGTGACTACAGAGACCTTCCCCTATTGATTTTAAGATGCCTGCTTTTATCCACTTCTTTTGAGTAGCATTGCTATTTGTGTGTCATTAAAGTACTGCTGTGCTACACTCAGATCGGCGCTGGGCTCTCTCTCTCTCTTGGTACCTTACAGGGTTGCTTCACCCTCTACAAGCCTGCAGCCATCCCAGTGTACAGCCACCGGATCGCACTCCATTATCTGCCCATAGTTGACACTGCTGCAGTTACCCACACTGTCCGATTGCGCCAACTTTTCTTCCCCATCTGCAATCCTATGAGATCACACTGACTCCACAGCTCCCCCTCCCAACGTCCCCCCAAGCGGAGTCAGAGAATCCTATGACATCACACTGACCCCACAGCTCCCCCTCCCAATGTCCATCCAACCGGAGTCAGACAATCCTTTGACATCACACTGACCCCACTGCTCCCCCTCCCAATGTCCCTCCAACCGGAATCAGAGAATCCTATGTCATCACACTGACCCCACAGCTCCCCCTCCCAATGTCCCTCCATCCGGAGTCAGACAATCCTTTGACATCACATTGACCCCACTGCTCCTCCTCCCCCCAATATTCCTCCATTCTTTTTTTCCATTGGTCTTAGAATGTGGACGGACCTTTTGCATCCTCACAAGCAAAGCAAGACTGTTGTTCCTGCGTTGTGTGTAATGACACCAGAATTCCTTGTGACAAGCTTTTAATCTACAGTGGGGGGGCCAAGTGTGGGTAAATTATATCTCAGTGGGGCTTTAATAAAAATGGAGACCTGAGCAGAGAGGTGAGGAGGATTCTGGGAATGTCATTTGATTTTACTTTTCGTGTTCAAATTTAGAGTTTTCCTCCTGTGAAGTGTGGAGATCACATGACCATCACATTGCCTCCACCTCCCTCCCTGATAGAATAGAGAAATAAAAGGAAGATTCTAGAAGTCACCAGAGAGAGCTGCTGACAGGAGAGGTGAGCGGTGCTGGGAATTCTGGGACATTATCCAGTAACAGACAAGGGATGTGTCTGGATGGTGACTGTATCATTGTGTGTGTCAGGTTCCTATAAGGTGTCAGGATGTCACTGTCTATTTCTCCATGGAGGAGTGGGAGTATTTAGAAGGACACAAGGATCTCTACAAGGACGTCATGATGGAGAATCAGCCGCCCCTCACATCACCGGGTAAGAGGAGACTTTATTGTAAAGGAGAGAGCAGTACGGAGGTTCCACCTAGATCCCCCATCATCTGATAAACACATAGAAACAATGTATTCGGTCAGTGTGTGTGTTTCCTACAGATGGATCCAGTAATGGGAACCCACCAGAGAGATGTCCCAGTCCTCTGTATTCCCGGGATTCCACACAGGAAGGTCACACCATCCCCCACCATCATCAGGTAGATGAGGAACAATCACTGATAGTATCATTAGGATCTGTACATTATCTGCATTGTTACCATTCATTGAATTTTTTGATATATATTAAGAGTGGAAACCTGAGAGATTCTAAAGTTGAGGTTAAAGAAGAGATAAAAGAGGAGGATGAGGAGTATGGAGTGATGGAGGAGTTCTCAGAAGGACACAAGGATATGATGGAGCCACCTAATACCAGGAACCCACCAGAGAGATGTCCCCGTCCTCTGTATTCCCGGGATTCCACACAGGAAGGTCACACCATCCCTCACTGTTACAAGGTTGGTGGGATGGAGCATCTATAATATGGATTAATGGAAACAATGTGTGGATTTCTTATGTGATGTCACAAAAACAATGCTTATGTTTTACAGATATTCTTTCTCATTTTCTTGGTTTAGAGTGGAGATCCAATCGATATAGAATTTGAGGTTAAATCAGAAGAAGAAGAGAGGTATGTGAGGGATGATCAGCAGTCTATGGAGGAGGATGGAATAACGGGGACATTTATAGAGGAGGACACTCCTACAGAGATCAGCACAGGTGGGTCTTTAACACTAAATATACTACACACTCCTGACCCCTGCACTATATACTCTATGTTGTACATTACATAGTCCTGACCCCTGCACTATATACTCTATGTTGTACATTACATACTCCTGACCCCTGCACTATATACTCTATGTTGTACATTACATAGTCCTGACCCCTGCACTATATACTCTATGTTGTACATTACATACTCCTGACCCCTGCACTATATACTCTATGTTGTACATTACATAGTCCTGACTCCTGCACTATATACTCTATGTTGTACATTACATACTCCCCACCCCTGCACTATATACTCTATATTGTACATTACACACTCCCGGCCCCTGCACTATATACTCTGTCAGGACTTCCCAAACTGTGGGTCGGGACCCACTGGTGTGTCACAAGCTGTGTTTGAGTGGGTCGCACTGAGCCGAAAATCACTGAGAGTGGGCCCGCTAAAATTGTGCTGTGAGAGCCCACGCAAATTTGCAGAAAGCCAGAGCAGTCAAATCGCGATGGATTCACGACCCCGCCCACGCAGTTTACGGAGGCTGGTCTGCATTGCCTGCGAGGGGGATACTGGCATCAGTGAGTACGTATGTAGGCTGTTATGTAGGATATGTTCATGGGGTGCAGAGCCAGCTCCTCGGTCCTGCTGGCGGCTGCGGTGGTGGCTAGACTGGCAGCGGGATTCTCTCAGCCATAGCGGGCAGAGACGGCAGCCTCAGTTTCATAGGAGGACCAGGTGGCCTGGCGGTGTCAGGAGTTAATGGCAGCTTCTGTGACCCCACTGGAGGATCTAAAGGAGAAGAACCAAGACACCAAGACCAGCATAGAGCTCCTCATCATGGAGACTCTGGGTGAGGTGTGCTGGGCCCTGGAGAGGGCAAACAGAGGCTTTACCTTCACTGTGGACTGCTGGGAGAGGAAGGAGGGTGAGTGCCATATAGCCTGTTGATCACTGTCCTGGGGTGGTTGATTTCTGTCCTCTGCCTGCCTTATACTGTCTATGAGGGTGCTGATTACCAACAACAAATTCTGTAGCGCTTGGCAATATTCAATTACAAGCAAGTGGATCCCGAAAAATAACTGTATGCAGAAGTGGGTCTCGGCCCAAAATAGTTTGGGAAGCCCTGCTCTATGTTGTACATTACATACTCCTGACCCCTGCACTATATACTCTATGTTGTACATTACATACTCCTGACCCCTGCACTATATACTCTATGTTGTACATTACATACTCCTGACTTCTGCTCTCTACCCACTGCTATATATACACATTATATGGATTCTCTTTTGTTACACCCATTTCCTACCAGCTGGACATTTTATATCTGATGATTTGATTGGAGGACAGACTTTTACATGGTGATAATAATGTGATAACATCCTCCAACTTTGGAACTTTAATGTATAACTATGGGTAAACTTTTTTTTTTCTTCATTTTGGGTAGAGTAAGGGAGGGTTATAACCCGGTTCAGATTTTTTTTCCCACCATCTGTGTCCCATTGCGAAGATTTCACTTCACTTCCTGTCCCATAGCCAAACAGGAAGTGAGAGGAAATCTCTGTAAATTAAGGGAATTTCTTGGGGACCCCCAGATCACCAGAACTAGTATCCGCATTGGAATATTTCTCCTCTATTACTTTTCATGGGACAACCCAAAATGTGGGGTTATCTTTTACTTTCATTTTCAAGTATAATGGTAAAAAGGACAAACAGGGAGGGTGAATCTCTTTAGCGGGGACACAGACAGCAATAAAAACAGACAGGGGTTCTAATCGCTCTCCACTCCATCCAAAACAAAAAAAAAGTTTTGCCTTTGGTTATGCTTTAAACAGAAAGTGATAATGAGGGAGGAGTCAGTAACCCAATGATGGTGGTCTTCAGGATCAGTCCAGTCTTCATCTTGGTTGTTCTCCCCCCATCCTCACACTCTGACCTCTGGTGGGGCTCAGCTCCGCTGGTATTCATGACTAAATCATGGACTAAATAAGGAAGTGCGGGACTTCTTGTTTTGGGAAGATAGCAATGAGTGATAGAGGGGGAGGGGACACTCGTCCTATAATCCCCTCATCACTGTCACTCCTATAAAAGACAGTTCTCGTTGTTTCCTCACTCTCTGACTAAGGTCCATGAATAAAGAAATGAACTGGTAGGAGATCAGAGGACCCATTTACTAGTTACCTTGAGGGGGGAATTGTGAGATCCTCAGACACAAAGCTGCCTGATGTGGGCGGAGTCCCTGTTTAGGGGAACCAATCTACTGATGTCTAGTAATAATCTTTGTATTTCTATTTTAGTAGATGGACGGGAGATGAGGAAAACCTCAGAGGATTGTCTCACTTTGTCTCCAGACTGTAAAGTAGAAGATGAGGACATCACACAGTATAGTCCAGGAGAAAACCCGGCTACCTCAAATGTCCATCCGGCACCACACAGTGTAGATGGACCATCGTATTCCTCTTATCCTGAGGAACCCCAGACTGTGAGGGACGGTGCCGGACCATCGTATTCCTCTTATCCTGAGGAACCTCAGACTGTGAGGGATGGTGCCGGACCATCGTATTCCTCTTATCCTGAGGAACCTCAGACTGTGAGGGACAGTGCCGGACCATCGTATTCCTCTTATCCTGAGGAACCTCAGACTGTGAGGGACAGTGCCGGACCATCGTATTCCTCTTATCCTGAGGAACCTCAGACTGTGAGGGACAGTGCTGTCCACCCAACAGATAAGAGGTTTTCTTGTACTGAGTGTGGGAAGTGTTTCCGTTTTAAATTCAGTCTTAATGAGCATAAAACTTCTCACACAGGTGAGAAGCCGTATTCCTGTCCTGAGTGCGGGAAATGTTTTTCAAAGAAGACCCATCTTTCCCGACATCAAAGATTGCATACGGGGGAGAAGCCATATTCTTGTACTGAGTGTGGGAAATGTTTTTCACAGACGTCACATCTTTACAGACACCAGAGATTTCACACGGGGGAAAAACCATATCTCTGTTCTGAGTGTGGGAAATGTTTTCCAGAGAAAACCAATCTCTACAGACACCAAAAGTCTCACACAGGTGAGAAGCCATATTCCTGTTCTAAGTGTGGGAAATGTTTTTCAGGGAAATCCGATCTCAACAGACACAAAAGGTCTCACACAGGGGAGAAGCCGTATTCCTGTCCTGAGTGTGGAAAATGTTTTGTACAAAAATCAGTACTTGTCATACATCAAAGGTCTCACACGGGGGAGAAGCCTTATTCCTGTCCTGAGTGTGGGAAACTTTTTTCACAGAAGTCCCTTCTTATCATACATCAGAGGTCTCATATGGCTGAGAAGCCATTTTCCTGTGCTGAGTGCGGGAAATGTTTTTCAAACAAGTCCGATCTTTATAATCATCAGAGATTTCACACGGGGGAGAAGCTTTATTCTTGTTCTGAGTGCGGAAAATGTTTTTTAAAAAAATCAAAACTCATCACACATCAAAGGTCTCACACTGGGGAAAAACCATATTTCTGTTTTGAGTGCGGGAAATGTTTTTCAAGGAAATGGAATCTCAACAAACACCAAATGTCTCACACAGGTGAGAAGCCGTACTCCTGTCCTGAGTGCGGGAAATGTTTTTCAGAAAAGGGCACTCTCTACAAACATCACAGGTTGCACACTGGGGAGAAACCTTATTCCTGTCCTGAGTGCGGGAAATGTTTTTCACAGAAATCCGGTCTTAACGCACATCAGAGATCTCACACGGGGGAGAAGCCGAATTCCTGTCCTGAATGCGGGAAAGGTTTTTCACAGAAGTCCAGTCTTAATGCACATCAGAGATCTCATGCGGGTCAGAAGCCGTATTCCTGTCCTGAGTGCGGGAAACATTTTTCACAGAAGTCCAGTCTTAACACACATCAGAGATCTCACATGAGGGAGAAGCCACTTTCTTGTCCTGAGTGAGGGAATTCTTCCTCACTAAAATCCTGTCTTCCCGTACGTCAGGGGTCCCACACATCCCTCGAGGTGTATTTGTTTGATTTCTATCTTCACTATTTCCTGGTTTTATGAATGCAGTCAAAGTAAAATTATAATAAAACGTTTAATGAACAAAGAAACAATTGTGTGTGTCGTCGCAAAGGCGATAAACTCTGTATCCAAATATTGCTCATAGGTAAAGTTGGGCGAACGGTTCCGCCCGAACATTGGGTTTAACGAACACATTCAAATTGTCGGGTCGTTTGATTGTTCACCACCGCACAGTGCATTGGAAGCCTTGATTGGCTGAGTTTTTATATATAAAAACAGTATATTTATTAGTGCACATTTACCCCAGTATATGTCAGTGCATTATTGCACGTTTACTGCAGTATATTGTAGTGCATTGGTGAACATTTACCGCAGTATATTTCAGTGCATTAGTGCACATTTACCCCAGTATATTTCAGTGCGTTATTACATGTTTACTGCAGTATATTGTAGTGTATTGGTGAACATTTACCACAGTATATTTCAGTGCATTATTGCACGTTTATCGCAGTATATTTCAGTGCGTTAGTGCACGTTTAATGCAGTACATTTCAGTGCGCTATTGCAGGTTTACCGCAGTATATTTCAGTGCATTAGTGCACATTTACCCCAGTATATTTCAGTGTAGTGTTGCACGTTTACTGCAGTATATTGTAGTGCATTGGTGAACATTTACCGCAGTATATTTCAGTGCGTTAGTGCACATTTACCGCAGTATATTTCAGTGCATTATTGCACGTTTATCGCAGTATATTTCAGTGCGTTAGTGCACGTTTTAATACAGTACATTTCAGTGCGGTATTGCACATTTACCGCAGTATATTGTAGTGCGTTAGTGAACATTTATTGCAGTATATTTCAGTGCGTTGGTGCACATTTACCCCAGTATATTGCAGTATGTTAGTGCATGCACCCCGCAGTATATTTCAGTGTGTAGGTGCACATTTACAGAAGTATATTGTAGTGCATTAGTGAACATTTACTGCAGTATATTTCAATGTGTTAGTGCACATTTACCGCAGTATATTGCAGTGCTTTAGTGCATGTTCAACGCAGTATATTTCAGTACATTACTGCACATTTATTGCAGTATATTTTAGTGCATAGGTGCTTGTTTAATGCAGTTTATTGCAGTGCATCAGGGCAGTTCTACTGCAGTATATTGCAGTGTGTCAGTGTCGTGAGTACTCAAATTAAAGTGCACAAAACACCACTTTCCATTGAATAAAGTGCATCCACGTACACATTTCTACATCTTTATTACATTGTGTTAATAAGCACCCCCCCCCCCCCCCATCATGTCTAGGAGACCAACAAGGAGGGACAGATGTTCCCATGGCACTGTGAGGGGCCAGCAGTGTATGTGTCCACAGGTAAGGGTGGACGTGGTCAGTTCTCAGGCAGGGCATCATTTCCCCTGTTTGGTGATGTTGCCTGTGCCATCCAGCCACAACATGCAGAGAAGGTGGTGGACAGGCTTACTAAACCATCCTCCTCCTCTGCCACCCAGGCAGAGACTAGTGCACAGTCCACTGCAGCTGCCAGAGTGGCGTATTCTGCCTCCTTGTCCACCACCAACACCCAAAGACCAAGTTTTACAGACCTGATACTTCCATCCAAAGTCTGCGGAAAAGACACCAGAATTTATCCAAAAAATCTCCAATCTTGTTCCCAGTGCACAAAATTGTGGCGTCATTGTACAGACTGGCTTGCCAAACCGTTGTTTACAAAATAAAGAAAACTTGCAGGAAAAATGTCTTTTGTTTTTTGCTATATAAATGTCATTATTGCTGCAGCAGGTTCTATACACGGTACAGATGCAGCAGGTTCTATACACTGTACAGATGCAGCAGGTTCTATACATGGTACAGATGCAGCAGGTTCTATACATGGTACAGATGCAGCAGGCTCTATACACGGTACAGATGCAGCAGGTTCTATACACGGTACAGATGCAGCAGGCTCTATACACGGTACAGATGCAGCAGGCTCTATACATGGGACAGATGCAGCAGGTTCTATACATGGTACAGATGCAGCAGGCTCTATACACGGTACAGATGCAGCAGGCTCTATACACGGTACAGATGCAGCAGGTTCTATACACGGTACAGATGCAACAGGCACTATACACGGTACAGATGCAGCAGGTTCTATACATAATACAGATGCAACAGGTTCTATACAGGGTATAGATGCAGCAGGTTCCATACACGGTGCAGATGCAGCAGGCTCTATACGCAGTACAGATGCAGCAGGTTCTATACACAGTACAGATGCAGCAGGTTCTATACACGGTGCAGATGCGGCACTTTACAGGAAGACTAAGAGGACCTCCCAGGCACTATATTTAAAGGAATTTTTCATTTTTGTTGTTTCACTGTAAGCATCTTTAAAATCACTGCTCCTTTAAAAATGGTATTTAAAAAAAATGTTTGCAGTGATACATGTCCCCCAGGGCAGTACCTGGGCCCCATACCCTTTTTACGTGTCACTTTTGAAGCTACTGGTTTGCAATCGCTATACTTCTTCACTTCCTCGCCCTTGTCCTATTCCTGTGGGCAATCATGAAGAGTATGAGGTTAGCAGCATCTGGGATTCTCGTCTGTTCCGAGGTCAGGTTCAATGCCTGGTTCACTGGAAGGGTTATGGTCCTGAGGAGCGCTCCTGGGTTCCCTCCACTAATGTTCATGCTCCCACCCTTCTCCGCGCTTTCAATGCTTGCTTTCCTCAGAAACCATTTTTTTGCTCCGTGGAGGAGGGGCCGTTGAGGGGAGGGTACTGTCAAGGTCTTACCTTGCCTTTCTTTTGGCAGCCATCTTGGACATGTGCAGATTTCTGTCTCTTATAAACTCTGTTTGCATCATCACTTGTCTGCTGCCTGGGCGTCGTTCAGTGATGATGTTGCACACCTGACTATATATATCCCCTGAGGGCTTGCAGTCCTTTGCCCTTGTGTTTGTGCTCCAAGGTGCATCACTGCTAGCAGTTTTCTGTTCTCCGTGTTCCCCTGTGCATGACCTGGCATGGCTGACCACTTTCCTGGCTCTCGATTCCGCATCGGCAAACGATCCGGCATCGGCTGGCTACCCGTTGCTGGACTCGACCCCAGCTTGGGTGACTACCCACTTCTAGACTCGATTACCTGTTTCTTGACTTGGGCATTTATTGTTGTTGCCCTAATAAACTTTTTTATTTTACTTGCATCTTAGGCTGGCCATACACTATACAATTTTCTTATTCAATTTCCTTTAGATTTACCTTAAACTATGTAGTGCAAGGGCCTGCCTGACTGCATACAAATTGAAAGTGTTTAGGTTTGACCCTATATTACATGGTTTTGGTAAATCTAAAGGAAAGTTGAACAAGAAAATTGTATAGTGTATGGCCAGCCTTAGTGTGGTCTGCTTTCCTGGCACCCTGACACTGCCCCCCTTACAGATCACTGATGTCAGTTCTTACATAGAGACAGAAATCGTTCATTGCTCAAAGAACCCCTTGAAACCTTTGGAGGAATTCTGGATCAGAAAGGCTGGACTACGCAGTAATATATTTCTCTCCCCCTTGGTGGTGGAGATGACCCATGTATAAAGATATACAGTACATACACACACAGCACAAGGCCGTGTTCACACTACGAGACGGTTCTCGGGGCTGCAGTTCCTCTGAGCTCCACAAGGTGGTAATATCACTTCTACCCTAGAGACAGGAAGTCTCTATGGAAAACAGGAAGTGATGTCAGGTATAAATAGGAAGTTCTGGGTGAAAGGTGAGTCAGGAGGAAGTAGAGAGGAGACATCGCTGGAAGTGTCAGTAGAGGAGGTAATAAGATCTTATTTTCTAGTTACACCCAGTAACTCCCCGTCATGTTCGTCCTCTTCCTCCATAGTCACTGTGAAGTCTTTTATCTCCAGTAGATGATGATACACACATATATAGCTCCCAACTGTCCCTGATTTGGAGGGACTGTCCCTCATTCTCAACAAAGTCCCTCTGTTCCTCTGTCCTCCTCATTTGTCCCTCATATTGGTCTGATCTATATATATATAAAATGCTCTATTTATCTAAAAACGTTTCCCGTTGCTAAACCTTTCATCCAATTTCTACATTTTTCTGCTGCAATTGTAAATTCCAAAAGCCAATATAAAGGAATAGTAGAGGAAAAAATGCATTGCATACCAGCACAGTATGTTCAACTTACCTTAAAATGAAGCCCTCCTCCCGCGCTGAGATCTCAGAGCTGCAGCGGGCTCCCATCTTCACCCGTCTTGCTTGCGAGTTCACAGACCTTGGCTCTGTGACTGGCTAAAGCCACTTCCGCGCATATGCGCAAGAGTAGTGGATTACAACAAAGGGCTCGGAAGGAACGGAATGACAAGGCACGGCTGGTCGTTCCTTTAGAGTGCATGCACCAGTGACGTCACTGGTTGCATGTAATGTAAATATCTCCTAAACTGTGCCGATTTAGGAAATATTCACACTACCTATAGGTAAGCCTTATTATAGGTAAAAGAAATGTGTACCTGATTTTTTTTTTTTTGCACAATTCTTCTTTAGGGGGGTGTGTCCTATGCCTATATATTTTTGCTATTAGGAGTCCCTCATTTCCATCTCAGACATTTGGAAGGTATTTCCACATATATAGTGTAGAAACATAGATTAACTCCTTCAGGGTTAGAACATTCCCCCCTCTTACGGGCCCGGGAACAATCCCTTCATTTCGGAAATGTGTTGTTTTTCCATCGATTTCTGCTTTTCAGTTTATATAACGGATTATACGATGATACGGGATCCAGGTTTTATCAGGAGGTGGATTTATAATACGTATGTTAGATTTATAATCTTTATGGAGGAGGGAATAACTATTCCTGATTTCTGTGAAGGTTCAACACAAGGAATGTGTCTGGATGGTGACTGTATCATTGTGTGTGTCAGGTTCCTATAAGGTGTCAGGATGTCACTGTCTATTTCTCCATGGAGGAGTGGGAGTATTTAGAAGGACACAAGGATCTCTACAAGGACGTCATGATGGAGAATCAGCCGCCCCTCACATCACCGGGTAAGAGGAGACTTTATTGTAAAGGAGAGAGCAGTACGGAGGATCCACCTAGATCCCCCATCATCTGATAAACACATAGAAACAATGTATTCAGTCAGTGTGTGTGTTTCCTACAGATGGATCCAGTAATGGGAACCCACCAGAGAGATGTCCCCGTCCTCTGTATTCCCGGGATTCCACACAGGAAGGTCACACCATCCCCCACCATCATCAGGTAGATGAGGAATAATCACTGATAGTATCATTAGGATCTGTACATTATCTGCATTGTTACCATTGATGTCATTTTTATTATATATTCAGAGTGGAAACCTGAGAGATTCTAAAGTTGATCTAAAAGAGGAGGATGATGAGGATGGGGTGATAAAGGAGTTTTCAGGACACAAGGATACGATGGAGCCACCACCTAGTAACAGAGAATGTCCCCGTCCTCTGTATTCCCGGGATTCCACACAGGAAGGTCACACCATCCCCCACCATCATCAGGTAAATGATTGACAATTTTTGGTAGTTATGATTTATACACAAGCATGTTGTTACAATGAATGTTTTATTATCTTTCAGAATGAAAACGTCATGGATAATATGGTTGTAAAAGAAGAATTTACAGAGGAGGATGAGGAGTATGGAGTAATAAAGGAGTTGTCTGACGGGCACAAGGATATTTTGGAGCCACCTAATACCAGGAACCCACCAGAGAGATGTCCCCGTCCTCTGTATTCCCGGGATTCCACACAGGAAGGTCACACCATCCCCCACCATCATCAGGTAGATGAGGAACAATTATTGGTAGTTATGATTTATACACAAGTATGTTTGTTACAATGAATGTTTTGTTATATATTCAGAGTGGAAACCTCAGGGATGATAAGATTGTTGTAAAAGAAGAGTATAAAGAGGAGGATGAGGAGTATGGAGTGACGGAGGAGTTTTCAGAAGGACACAAGGATATGATGGAGCCACCTAATACCAGGAACCCACCAGAGAGATGTCCCCGTCCTCTGTATTCCCAGGATTCCACACAGGAAGGTCACACCATCCCAACATGTTACAAGGTTGGTGGGACGGAGATTATTAAACACAGACTCAGAGACAATGTGTGGATCTCCTATATGATGTCACAATAATAAAGCTTATACCTTACAGATGATATTTTCTCCCATTTTCTTGGTTTAGAGTGGAGATCCAATCGATATAGAATTTGAGGTTAAAGCAGAAGAAGAAGAGAGGTATGTGAGGGATGATCAGCAGTCTATGGAGGAGGATGGAATAACGGGGACATTTATAGAGGAGGACACTCCTACAGAGATCAGAACAGGTGGGTCATTAACACTAAATACATTCCTCCACCCATACTGCTCTCTGATTGGTCCAGCGTAGAGAAGGGGACTGGGTGATATAAGCCTGTAATCCCCTGGTGACTTTCCTGAGCTGTGTTCCCCATCCTGTATTCCTGTATTTCTCTCGGATAATCTTCCTTCTCTGTGCTGCAGACACAATTTATGTCTCTAGACTGGATTTATGGAGATTCTGGGGTTCAGCTGGCAGTAAAATGTTGATGTTCACCATAGACGTTGCTCAGCCTAGACACCTGGGGTATGTACCTTGGGTCTTCTGCCCCATGCCCGGGTCTAGCAAGATCTCTGACAGAAGAATTCTCCCGGGGTTACTTGCTCTGTTATTTGCTGGCTGTGCCGGGTGGAGGGATATGTCTGTATAGTCTCACACCCAAGTCACTGAGTGCAGTCTCAGGAGATGGGAGGCAGCGGTGTGGGACCTCTGCAACTTCTCTCATGTAATAATTTCAGCCAACGCTGATTTCTGAACACCAATAATATTATTGTATATTATAGAGTCCTGACCCCTGCATTATATACTCTGTTATACATTACATAATTCTGATACTATAAAATCACGGTACACAGTAGGGGAGATAGCGGCCTACTACTTCCTGGGTGACAGGCCTATCCAAGAGAATCCGTGTTTGGTATACCTGGATATGAAAATCAATGCTGCACAATAATCTTCCAGTTTTCACCCACCAAACCCCTTTGACCACCCCCTTCAACCCTGGATGCTTTACCTGGCAGCTGAGCTCCTTTCCCATTCCAGCACTGCACACAGCTCCCCCCCCCCCCCACACTACACAGAGCTCCTCCCCCCGTATTACACACAGCTCCTCCCACCACATTATACAGAGCTAAAATCACATTCCTTTACACACAGCCATGATCTGCACAGGGTGTATCTGGATACTGTGCTACCGTTCTGATCTGGGAGATTTCCGGGTGGGAGATCGTGGCTGTGTGTAAAAGGAATGTGATTTCAGCTGTGTGTAGTGTGGGGGGAGGAGCTCTTTGAACTGTAGGGGGAGAAGCTGTGTGACATGTGGAGGTGGGAGCTCAGCCAAGTGCCATTCCAGAAGTGATCCTTGTCCTCTGACTCTCCGGCGGTGATCTCTGACTCTCGCTCTACAACGGTGACCCCTGTCTTCTCCCTCTCCAGCGGTGATCCCTATCCTCCCCCTCTCCAGCTGTCAGAGACTTAATACCCTGCGCAGGCGCTGTTAGGAATGCTTCCTGAGCACACTGATGTGCTGTCATGAGTCTCCTAAAGGGTTAACCTAGAGCAGACTAATTGCAATAATTGGCAAACAGGCTGCCTTATTTAAACAGCCCAGCAGCACTGCACTTTGCTGTGTTGTCTTCAGCTCTCCTGTATCCTGTGCCTGTTATATCTGCTGTTCCTGTTTACCTGACCTGGCTTGTCTTTGGATTCTGATTACCTGCTCCCCGCCCTGACCTTGGCTTGTCCTGACTATCCTCCTGTCTCGTCCTGATCTGTTTACCTGCTACCGGCTATTGGTCCTGGATCTGTTCCTGGCTCTCCCAGGGAATCCGGGGGGCCGCGACCTGGTGTTAGCAGGCAGCCAAATCCATCCCCACCATCTGGGGCCCTGGTGAAAACCGGCTTACACTTAGACTCCGCGCCTCTGGTGAACCTGTGCCACGCCAGTTACCCGGTAAGCCACTCCTCTTACGTCAGGCTCTGCCACGTTACCCTGTGACACCAGCAGTGATCCCTGTCCTCCCCCCACTCCAGCGGTGAACCCTGTCCTCTCCCTCTCCAGCAGTGATCCCTGTCCTCTGACTCTCCAGCAGTGATCCCTGTCCTCTCCCTCTCCAGTGGTGATCCCTGTCCTCTGACTCTCCAGCGGTGATCCCTGTCCTCTGACTCTCCAGCGGTGATCCCTGTCCTCTCCCTCTCCAGTGGTGATCCCTGTCCTCTCCCTCTCCAGTGGTGATCCCTGTCCTCTCACTCTCCAGTGGTGATCCCTGTCCTCTCACTCTCCAGTGGTGATCCCTGTCCTCTCACTCTCCAGTGGTGATCCCTGTCCTCTCACTCTCCAGCGGTGATCCCTGTCCTCTCCCTCTCCAGTGGTGATCCCTGTCCTCTCACTCTCCAGTGGTGATCCCTGTCCTCTCACTCTCCAGTGGTGATCCCTGTCCTCTCACTCTCCAGTGGTGATCCCTGTCCTCTGACTCTCCAGCGGTGATCCCTGTCCTCTCCCTCTCCAGTGGTGATCCCTGTCCTCTGACTCTCCAGCGGTGATCCCTGTCCTCTGACTCTCCAGCGGTGATTCCTGTCCTCTGACTCTCCAGCGGTGATCCCTGTCCTCTGACTCTCCAGCGGTGATTCCTGTCCTCTGACTCTCCAGCGGTGATTCCTGTGCTCTGCCTCTCCAGCGGTGATCCCTGTCCTCTGCCTCTCTAGCGGTGATCCCTGTCTTCTGCCTCTCCAGTGGTGATCCCTGTCCTCTGACTCTCGAGCTGTGATGTCTGTCCTCTGCCTCTCCAATGGTAATCCCGGTCCTCTGACTCTTCAGTGGTAAACCCTGTCCTCTGATTCTCCAGCGGTAATCTCTGTCCTCTTATTCTCCAGCCTTGATCCCTGTCCCCTGAACAGGTAAAATCAAAAGTGCCCATTTTGAAGGCTTATATGCCAGTAATTGGCCAAAAAAGAGTACTGCCCTGGGGGACATGTATCAATAAAACATTTTATTTTAACAACAATTGTTTTTTACTGTAGCAGGTATTTTAATAATGCTTAAAGTGCAACAATGAAAATGAAAATATAATATATTTTATCCTTTAAATACCGTGCCTGGGGTGTCCCCTGATGTGCCTGCAAAGTGGTGCATCTGTAGCATGTATAGATCATGCTGCAGCAAAAATTACATTTCTAAAGAAGAAAATCCCAAATGTCTCACGATTACAGTTGCCGGAACATGGCCATTAATAAATGAAGAAAAAATGGGTGAGAGGTCCCCTCCCAAAATCCATACCTGACCCTTATCTGAACATGCGGCCTGGTAGTTCAGGAGAAGGAGGGGGACGAGCGAGCGAGCTTGCGCCCCCCCCTACCCAAAAGCACCTTGACCTCATGTTGATGGTGAGAAGGGCCTGTTCCCAACAACCCTGGGCTTTGGTTGTGGGGGTCTGCGAGAGGGGGGGTTATCGGAATCTAGAAGTCCAAGGGGTCTCCCAGATCCCGGACCCCCCGTATGTGAATGGGTATCGGGTACATCGTATCCCTACCTATTCACCAAAAAAGGTTCCAAAAAATAAGAACCACAGGAAGCAGTTTATGACAAATCCTTTATTAAAAAAGAAAAAAATCGTGTCCCTCAATGTAAATTCACATCATGTGATGTCAAAAGAGGGCAGTGCCAGCGGGTAACGTAACTGGATGGCCCCGCCCCTTGCCTATATATGAACTGTCAAAGCGAAGAGAGAGCAGTCGGTGGGAGGCCTCCCAGGAGGCGATTTTTCGGGCGTCGTGATTGACGATGGATTTACACCGAGGGACACTTTTAGACTGGGAGGGCCTGGTATAGACTGGGGGGACCCCATGCTGTTTTTTTTCTTACCAGCACTTTTTTTTTTTATTCAGCTGTCAGTGGGAAAACCCATTGACTGCTGATGACTCATCGTTTGTTAAGGATGCGGTGGCCGGCTTCCCAGCCCCATTGCTTAACAACCAGCTTACACTGCGCCCTAAATGGGCAAAGCTTTGTCCAATCAGGGCACAGACTGCACTGTGCATTGCAGGGTGTTCGTCAAACAGGCAAATGTTCGGCCTAAACTCATACTTCCGGTCTGCTATGGATTTTAGGGAAACCCCATGGCAAGATAAAAAAAAAAAATCGGCCTAGGGTCCCCGCCCCAAAATCTATACCAGACCTTTATCTGAACATGCAGGCCAGAAAAGGGGGGGACAAGCAAGCAAACCCCCCCATCCTGAACCATAACATGCCCTCAACATGGGGGGAGCTTTGGGTGGGGGGCTATGCCCCAAAGCATCTTGTCCCCATGTTGAAGTGGACAAGGTCCTCTTCCCCACACCTTGGGCTGTGGTTGTGGGGGCTTATAAGTATCTGGAAGCCCCCTATGTCAATGAGTATTGGGTACATCCCTATCCATTCACAAAAAAAGTTTCAAAAAGTAATAAAAAAACATGGAGACAAGTTTTTGACAATTCCTTTATTAAAAAATAAAAAAATAGTGTCCCCCGATGTAGATCCATCGTCAATAGATCCGCACATCTACATCGGAGGACGCCAATATTTTATTATTACACTTTTTTGGTGAATGGGTGGGGGTTCTATGTACCTCATACTCTTTCACATAGGAAAGGGGCCTGGGATCTTGGGGTCCCTTTGTTAAACGGGGCTTCCAGATTCCGATAAGCCTCCTGCCTGCAGACCCCCACAGCCACCACCCAGGGCTGTGGGCAAGAGGCCCCCCTTCCCAAAGAACACCCCCCATGTTGAGGGCATATGGCCTGGTGTGGTTCAGGAGGGGGGGGCGCTCACTTGCCCCCCCCCCTTTTCCTGACCTGCTTGGCTGCACGCCATTTTTTTTTTACATTTTTCTATTGCCGACATTTTAAATGTAATGAATGTCAGTTTTGCTGCAGCAGGTTCTATACATGGTACAGATGTGCCACTTTACAGACAGACCAAGGGGACCCCCCAGGCACTGTATTTAAAGACATTTTTCATTTTTATTGTTTCACTGCTCCTTTAAAAACGATATTTAAAAAAAAAAATGTTGGCAGTGATACATGTCCCCCAGGGCAGTACCCGGACCCCCATACCCTTTTTATGGCCAATAACTTGCATATAAGCCTTACAAATAGGGAGTTTTGATTTTTCATGTTAGGGCCCCAGTGACTTTAATAGAGTTTGTGGCTCTTATTCAAACTTTTTCCCTGTTCAGGAGTTCTGGCCCAAACCAAACCGGGTGGGGGGTAGTATTAGCAATTTAAAACCCATGCTAGATGAATAAAAGGACCAAATAAATATGTGAATGTGTGATGCAGCTGCTGCACGTAAAAAACTCAGACAAACTAACAAAAAACACAGCGCTTGCAAATATAATAATTACAAAGTGCACAAATGCTTGAAATATATAAAGAAGGTGCAAAACTGCAAAAGTCCAATGATGTTGTGCAAAGATTAACAATGTCGTGCAATACTTTAATGAAGTGCTTAGGGTGCTAAAAAGTCCAAAATATAGTGCAGTATAATGGAAAAGGTGCTGGTGATACTGCAAATAAAGTGCTCCAAAATAATAGCTAGTGCCAGGTGTCTCAATCCCCTTCTGGGACCCTCCTCGCCAGAACTGATCGACCCCTTTGGGGTCAAAAGAAGCTTGTCACCAAAAGGAAAATTCCTCCAGGCTAACTCCATGTTGTGACCTTTTCTGAATAGTTGCTCAGAGCAAACAAAGGAATGGATCCTCTCAATGATGCCAGTTACAGCACTTGGTAATTACGGCCCCTCATATTTGTTGTCATTTATTTATGAGTAATTGGGAAAATGAAGCCATTTGGTGCGGCTATGGGAGGCAAATACGCTCCTTCCATAGCAAACATATTTATGAGTAAGTGGGAAAATGAAGCTATTTGGTGTGGCTATGGGAGCCAAATACGCTCCTTCCATAGCAAACATATTTATGAGTAAGTGGGAAAATGAAGCTATTTGGTGCGGCTATGGAAGCCAAATACGCTCCTTCCATAGCAAACATATTTATGAGTAAGTGGGAAAATTAAGCTATTTGGTGCGGCTATGGGAGCCAAATATGCTCCTTCCATAGCAAACATATTTATGAGTAAGTGGGAAAATTAAGCTATTTGGTGCGGCTATGGGAGCCAAATATGCTCCTTCCATAGCAAACATATTTATGAGTAAGTGGGAAAATTAAGACTTTTTTTTAGCAATAAACCTTCTGAACTCAAGGTATACATAAGTTATATTGATGATATTTTTATAGTCTGGAGAGGATCCCAGGATTCATTATCAAGGTTTCTGACCTATATTGGTGAAAACCAGTATGGGATTTCCTTTTCAGAAACCTGTGGATTGCAATAATTAAACTTCCTTGACTTGGTGATATATAAAAACAATGGAAAATTATTTAACAGGACTTTTTTCAAGGAGATAGATAAAAATGGCTATATCCCACTAGGGAGCTGCCATCATCCTAGATGGCTGAGCTCCATTCCTAAGAGCCAGATGCTGAGGGTTAGAAGGAATTGTAACCTAGACGAGGATTATGACCAACAGGCTAATATGCTTGTAGAAAGATTTAAAGAAAAAGGTTACAAGACCAGAGATTTGCTTGCCACTAAGGATGCAATTAACCACTTAAGCCCCGAAAGATTTTACCCCCTTCCTGACCAGGGCCTATTTTGCGATTCGGCACTATGTGACTTTAACGGACAATTGCGCGGTCGTGTGACGCTGTACCTAAACGAATTTGACATCCTTTTTTTCCCCACAAACAGAGCTTTCTTTTGGTGGTATTTGATCACCTGTTGCGATTTTTACTTTTTGCACTATAAACAAAAAAACAGCGTCAATTTTGCAAAAATAACAATATTTTTCACATTTTTTTTATATGATATTCCCCCCCAAAAAAAGTAAAAATCAAAATTTTTTAACATTTTGGGCCAATTTTGGGCCATATGTTTGGTAAAAAAAAAATCGCAAAAAGCGTATTTTGATTGGTTTGCGCAAAAGTTATTGCGTTTACTAACAAAGGGAAAGATTTTTGTCATTTTTGTTGTTTTTTTTTAACGCGTAATGGCGGCGATCTGCGATTTTTTTTGCGGTACTGCGACATTGCGGCGGACAGATCGGACCCTTGACTAACATTTTTGACACTTTTGGGGTTACCAGTGACATTTATACAGTAATCAGTGCTATACATATGCATTGTTACTGTAAAATGACACTGGCAGTGAAGTGGTTAACTTTTTTTGAGAGGGAGGGGTTATGTGTATCCCTAGGGGCGTGATTCTAACTGTGATTGGCTGTGGCTTGAGGTGTAGGAACAGTGATCAACGGTCCTACATAGTAGAACCGTATGATCACTGTTTCTACACAGGGGAGAATGACAGGCGGCTTGTTTACATTAGCCGCCTGCCTTTCTCCCTCTCCACCCGACGATCGCGAGTGACCGGCGGACATCGGGTCCGCCGGTCACACGCGCGGGGGGGTCTGTGACGACGCGGGAGTGGGAGCGCGCCCCGGCGGCGCGCGGGAGCTCTCTAGACCCTCACAGGCTAGCGACGTAGAGCTACGTCACTCTGCCTGTGAGGGGCTGACCGCCGACGTAAATAGTCGTGCGGTGGTTGGCAAATGGTTAAAGGGATTGAGAGAAAGAGCCTGTTTTACACTAAAAAGACTAAGACAAGGGATTTCAGTACAGCTTTTTTGACAGGCTATAAACGTCAATACCAACAACTAGAGAAAATCTTAAAAAAACATTGAAACATAGAAACATAGAATGTGTCGGCAGATAAGAACCATTTGGCCCATCTAGTCTGCCCAATATATCTGAATCCTATGAATAGTCCCTGGCCCTATCTTATATGAAGGATAGCCTTATGCCTATCCCATGCATGCTTAAACTCCTTCACTGTATTTGCAGCTACCACTTCTGCAGGAAGGTTATTCCATGCATCCACTACTCTCTCAGTAAAGTAATACTTCCTCATATTACTTTTAAACCTTTGCCCCTCTAATTTAAAACTGTGTCCTCTTGTGGTAGTTTTTCTTCTTTTAAATATGCTCTCCTCCTTTACCGAGTTGATTCCCTTTATGTATTTAAAAGTTTCTATCATATCCCCTCTCTCTTCTTTCTTACAAGCTATACATGTTAAGGTCCTTTATCCTTTCCTGGTAAGTTTTTTCCTGCAATCCATGTACTAGTTTAGTAGCTCTTCTCTGAACTCTCTCTAGAGTATCTATATCCTTCTGGAGATATGGCCTCCAGTACTGCGCACAATACTCCAAGTGAGGTCTCACCAGTGTTCTGTACAGCGGCATAAGCACTTCTCTCTTTCTACTGCTTATACCTCTCCCTATACATCCAAGCATTCTGCTGGCATTTCGTGCTGCTCTATTACATTGTCTTCCCACCTTTAAGTCTTCTGAAATAATTACTCCTAAATCCCTTTCCTCAGATACTGAGGTCAGGACTGTGTCAAATATTCTATATTCTGCCCTTGGGTTTTTACGCCCCAGGTGCATTATCTTGCACTTATCCACATTAAATTTCAGTTGCCAGAGTTCTGACCATTCTTCTAGTTTTCCTAAATCCTTTTCCATTTGGCGTTTCCCTCCAGGAACATCAACCCTGTTACATATCTTTGTGTCATCAGCAAAAAGATAAACCTTACCATCGAGGCCTTTTGCAATATCACTTATGAAGATATTAAACAAAATTGGTCCCAGTACAGATCCCTGAGGTACCCCACTGGTAACATGACCTTGTTCTGAATGTTCTCCATTGACTACAACCCTCTGTTGTCTGTCACTCAGCCACTGCCTAATCCACTCAACAATATGGGAGTCCATGCTCAATGACTGCAGTTTATTGATAAGTCTTCTATGTGGGACAGTGTCAAAAGCCTTACTAAAATCTAGATATGCAATGTCTACTGCACCTCCACCGTCTATTATTTTAGTCACCCAGTCAAATAAATCTATAAGATTTGTTTGACATGATCTCCCTGAAGTAAACCCATGTTGTTTTTCATCTTGCAATCCATGGGATTTAAGATGTTCCACAATCCTATCCTTTAATAGGGTTTCCATTAATTTGCCTACTATTTATGTCAGACTCACTGGTCTATAGTTGCTCGATTCCTCCCTACTACCTTTCTTGTGAATGGGCACGACATTTGCCAATTTCCAATCTTCCGGGACGACTCCTGTTACTAATGATTGGTTAAATAGATCTGTTAATGGTTTTGCCAGCTCACCACTAAGCTCTTTTAATAATCTTGGGTGTATCTCATCAGGACCCTGTGACTTATTTGTCTTCACTTTAGACAGCAATCTTAGAACGTCGTCCTCTGTAAAGACACATGCATCAAACGATTCATTCGTCATCCTTTCAAGTGGAGGTCCTTCTTCTTTTTCTTCTGTAAAAACTGAACAGAAGTATTCATTAAGGCAGTCGGCTAGCCCTTTATTCTCTTCTACATACCTTCCGTCCTATTGGTCCCTTCTTTTAAAAGATGAGGTCTTGAAAACCATTTTTCTCTGTCGCTCATTGACAGACGTAGTCCTTGTTGATTAATAACAACTCTGGTTATACTGCCCTCTACAGGAGTAGGACTAGACAGGAAAGAAAACGTTCTGGCCACACCCTAGGGGCAGTCCCAGAGGGTATATCCTCTCACTTCCTGCTACAGCAAATCAGTTTTTTTCTGTCTAGTTAGGAGTAAGGACCTAGATGCCTTGCTAGGATCTTCAGTCCTGGCAGGATTCTTTTCTTAGATTTTTTTAGACAGCTTTTTTCTCCAGTGTTCCTGTGAGATCTTCAAGCAAGAAAGCTGGAACTGGGCGACGGGCTGGATGTTGAGATCCAGTGGTCACCCCAGTTCAGCCTACGAGCGCGTGCAGGCCATAGCTCCGCGCTGGGTCGGCCGCAACATAGTCCCACTGGCAAAAACCTTTGGCTAATCATTCCTTGGTGCGGAATTTCATCCAGGGGGTGCGACATCTGGCTCCGCCAGTGCGCGCATCCTTACCGCCTGGGATCTTAATTTAGTGTGGTCGGTTCTTCAGAAACTTCTCTTTGAAGATAATAGGGAGATTCCCTTGCTTACATTATCCCAGAAGGTGGCCTTCTTGGTGGCCATTACTTCTGCACGCAGGGTGTCAGAACTGGCCGCATTATCTTGACGTTCCCCACATCTGGTGGTTCATAGGAATAAGGTGGTTCTTCTTCCAAATCCATCCTTCCTTCCTAAGTGGTTTTCAGAGTTTTCATCTGAATAAAAATATTGTGTTACCTTCCCCGTGTCCTAAGACTAGCCATCCTTGGGAGTTTGCATTACATTCCTTGGATGGGGTTCAGAAGGATACACTTGACTACTACGAACTTGTTTTCGTAAGACGGACTCACTTTTTGTGATCACGGATAGCCCTTGAAGGGGGTTGCCTGTGTCTGCCGCGACCATATCTAGATGGACCAGTCAGACGGTGGTACAGGCTTATTCTATTAAGGGTCGGAATCCTCCGTTCCCCGTTAAGGCGCACTCTACTCGGGCGCCTAGTGTCTCCTGGGTCTTCCGCCATCAGGCGTCAGCGATCCAGGTTTTCAAGGCGATGACTTGATCGTCGGTTCATACCTTTACAACATTTTATAAAGTTGATGTGATGGCATCGTCAGATGCCTCTTTTGGCCACAAGGTTCTGCAGGCCGCAAACTGAGGAGACTGTTGGTCTACCTCAAGGGTTTGTTGGGTGTTTCACTTAGGTCTCATATTTTTGCTCGATGAGTCCTTGATGCTTCTGGTTGGCTCCGGTTGGGCCTTCTGGATTTTGATTTCTGTTATCCCACCCCTCATTTGTGGTACTGCTTTGGGACGTCCCGAGTTGTTATTAATCAACAAGGACTACGTCTGTCAATGAGCGACAGAGAAAAATGGATTTTTGTAAAATCTTACCGTAAAATCCTTTTCTCTTAAGCTCATTGACAGACGTAGTACCCGCCCCTCTGTTTTTGAGTTGGGTTGGGTTAAATTCTCTAAACACTGCTTTGTGACATAACTGATTTGCTGTAGCAGGAAGTGAGAGGATATACCCTCTGGGACTGCCCCTAGGGTGTGGCCAGAACGTTTTCTTTCCTGTCTAGTCCTACTCCTGTAGAGGGCAGTATAACCCGAGTTGTTATTAATCAACAAGGACTACGTCTGTCAATGAGCTTAAGAGAAAAGGATTTTACGGTAAGATTTTACAAAAATCCATTTTTACATGCTTGGCCTGATTTTATCTAAACCAAATCCAAGGCTTTGTGATTAAGGTTGGCACATAATGTTATCAACCCCCCAGTAAAAACTTGCAGTTTTTTTGGATCAAATAGGTTGATTTCAGCTGTGGGAAGTGTATGATCTGTAGAACTTCGACACATCATAAAAGGAAAACCATCGAGTTCAGATCTCACTCCCAAGGCAAAATGTATACCATTAATAAGTTTATCATGTGTGGATCCACACATGTGACTTATCTGCTCTCTTGCCCATGTGGGCTCCAATACGTTGGGAGGACCTCAAGGGGATTGAAAGTGAGGTTGAGGGAGCATGTGAATAATATTAAAAAAGGGTTTAGAAACCACAGTCTGTCAAACCACTTTAGATTTCCACATAAATCGCGATCCGAGTGGTCTGTCTTTCTGTGGTATTGACAAAATAGAAGCTCATTAAAGGGGTGGTAATCTTAAGAGATCCATTTCTCAAAATGAAACGCAGTGGATCCATCGCTTGGGTACCCTTCAGCCTTTTGGGTCTTTTTATAGACCTGGATCTAAATTGTTTTCTTTCTAATTGGTGATCTTAAAAAACTTTTAAATTATTTATCAATAACAAATGTCTGATTTTTTTTTTTTTGTGTACCTTTTATTATTTTGGTTTGTTTTTCAGGATATTTTTATTTTTTGCATTTTTCTATTTTATTTTTTGCATTTTTATTTTTCTTTTCCATTCCTTTTTGCATATTTTATTTTTTTTATTTTTCCATTTTTTTTTATTTCCTTTTTTTTTTTCTTTTTCTTTTTTCTTTTTCTTTTCATCTTTATTTTTATTTATTTATTTTTTACTTTCAAAATTTTTTCATTTCTATTTATTTTTATTATATGTTTTTTCCCACTTATTTTGATTCATAATTGTGTTTATTATATCATCCTTTTAATTATTTCATTATGTTTTCATAAACATTTTAATAATTGTTCTTAGATGCTTTAGATATAGAAATGATGTGGGCAATTTTTTTATTTATTTTACGATAATAATGATGAAAGATTAAAGTGTTATTTGTATGTAAGAAATTGTAAACAGGAAGTGGTGCCGAAAGGTTCTGGAGTTGCGCTTTGATTGGAGCTCCGATCATTAGGCGTTTTTTCAGCATAAAAGTATATTAGTATATAAAAGTATATAAGTGTGGCCAGTCGCCGGAAGTGTTGTCTTTGATAACGCCCAAGTGGGAGGGTGAAACGCGTCGACGTCACTTCCTGGTTTCCATGTAACGCGCGCTGATGCGGCGTTCCCGGAACTAATTTGTATTGCAGCGGTGTTGTTCCCATCTATGCCTCTGACATCCTAATATATTGTAAGTAGAATTTTATGTGGGAATAAATATAAAACGGGCTTCACCATGTGGATTATCCAATTTCTTTGGAACTGCCCAGGGCCAACATATATGAGGGGCCGTAATTACAGAGTGCTGTAACTGGCATCATTGAGAGGTTCCATTGCTTCGTTTGCTCTGAGCAGTCATTCAGAAAGGGTCACAACAGGGAGTCAGCCTGGAGGAATTTTCCTTTTGGTGACCCCAAAGGGGTCCATCAGTTCTGGGGAGTAGGGTCCCAGAAGGGGATTGAGACATTATTTTGGAGCACTTCAGCACTTTATTTGCAGTATCACCAGCACCTTTTCCATTATACTGCACTATATTTTGGACTTTTTAGCACCTTAAGCACTTTATTAAAGTATTGCACAACATTTTTTATCTTTGCACTATTTTGCACAACATCATTGGACCTTTGCAGTTTTGCACCTTCTTTATGAATTTCAACCATTTGTGCACTTTGTAATTATTATATTTGCAAGCACTGTGTTTTTTGTTAGTTCGGGGGGTATTCAGCTCAACTTCAATGGCAATGAGAGATAGAGGGGGAGGGGACACTCGTCCTATAATCCCCTCATCACTGTCACTCCTATAAAAGACAGTTCTCGTTGTTTCCTCACTCTCTGACTAAGGTCCATGAATAAAGAAATGAACTGGTAGGAGATCAGAGGACCCATTTACTAGTTACCTTGAGGAGGGAATTATAAGATCCTCAGAGACAAAGCTGTCTGATGTGGGCAGAGTCCTGGTTTTGGGGAACCAATCTGCTGATGTCTAGTAATAATCTTTGTATTTCTATTTTAGTAGATGGACGGGAGATGAGGAAAACCTCAGAGGATTGTCTCACTTTGTCTCCAGACTGTAAAGTAGAAGATGAGGACATCACACAGTATAGTCCAGGAGAAAACCCGGCTACCTCAAATGTCCATCCGGCACCACACAGTGTAGATGGACCATCGTATTCCTCTTATCCTGAGGAACCCCAGACTGTGAGGGACGGTGCCGGACCATCGTATTCCTCTTATCCTAAGGAAACTCAGACTGTGAGGGACAGTGCCGGACCATCGTATTCCTCTTATCCTGAGGAACCTCAGACTGTGAGGGACTGTGCCGGACCATCGTATTCCTCTTATCCTGAGGAACCTCAGACTGTGAGGGACAGTCCCGGACCATCGTATTCCTCTTATCCTGAGGAACCTCAGACTGTGAGGGACAGTGCCGGACCATCGTATTCCTCTTATCCTGAGGAACCTCAGACTGTGAGGGACAGTGCCGGACCATCGTATTCCTCTTATCCTGAGGAACCTCAGACTGTGAGGGATGGTGCCGTCCTTCTAACAGATAAGAGGTTTTCCTGTACTGAGTGCAGGAAGTCTTTCCATTTTAAATGCCATCTTAATGCGCATAAAGGATCTCACACAGGTGAGAAGCCGTATTCCTGTCCTGAGTGCGGGAAATGTTTTGTACAAAAATCACAACTTCTCATACATCAGAGATCTCACACAGGGGAGAAGCCGTACTCCTGTTCTGAGTGTAGGAAATGTTTTAAAAAAAAATCACAACTTCTCATACATCAGAGATCTCACACAGGGGAGAAGCCGCTTTCCTGCCCTGAGTGCGGGAAATGTTTTTCACATAAGTCCAGTCTTTCCACACATCAGAGATTGCACACTGGAGAGAAGCCGTATTCCTGTTCAGAATGTGGGAAATGTTTTTCAGTGAAGTCCACTCTTTCCACACATCAGAGATTGCACACTGGAGAGAAGCCGTATTTCTGTTCGGAATGTGGGAAATGTTTTTCAGTGAAGTCCACTCTCTCTAAACATCAGAGATCTCACACGGCAGAGAAGCCGTATTCCTGTTCTGAGTGTGGGAAATGTTTTGTAGAAAATTCACAACTTGTCACACATCAGAGATCTCACACAGGGGAGAAGCCATATTCCTGTTCTGAGTGTGGGAAATGTTTTATAGAAAAATCAAACCTTGTCAGACATCAGAAATCTCACACAAGGGAGAAGCCACTTTCCTGTCCTGAGTGCGGGAAATGTTTTTCACATAAGTCCACTCTTTCCATACATCAGAGATCTCACACAAGAGAGAAGCTATATTCCTGTTCTGAATGCGGGAAATGTTTTTCATCTAAGTCTATTCTTTCCACACATCAAAGATCGCACACAGGGGAGAAGCCATATTTCTGTTCTGAGTGTGGGAAATGTTTTGTAGAAAAATCAAAACTTGTCAGGCATCAGAGATTGCACACGGGGGAGAAGACACTTTCCTGCCCTGAGTGTGGGAAATATTTTTCAGATAAGTCCACTCTTTCCAGACATCAGAGATCTCACACGGGAGAGAAGCCGTATTCTTGTTCTGAATGCGGGAAATATTTTTCAGATAAGTCCACTCTTTCCAGACATCAGAGATCTCACACGGGAGACAAGCCGTATTCTTGTTCTGAATGCGGGAAATATTTTTCAGATAAGTCCACTCTTTCCAGACATCATAGATCTCACACGGGGGAGAAGCCGTATTCCTGTTCTGAGTGCGGGAAATGTTTTGTAGAAAAATCAAAACTTGTTAGACATCAGAGATCTCACACGGGTAAGAAGCCTTATTCCTGTTCTGAATGCGGGAAATGTTTTTCAGCGAAGTCCACTCTTTCCACACATCAAAGATTGCACACAGGGGAGGAGCTGTACTCCTGTTCTGAGTGCGGGAAATGTTTTGTAGAAAAATCACAACTTATCACACATCAGAGATCGCACACGGGTAAGAAACCTTATTCCTGTCCTGAGTGAGGGAATTGTTCCTCACTGAAATCCTGTTTTCCTGTACATCAGGGGTCTACACAACCCTTGAGGGGTATTAGTGCCTTGAGTGCGGGAAATGTCTTCTATGAATGTTGGTGGACATGTGGGGAAGAAGCACACCCTGATATACACCTCAGATATACTCCATGGCTGATCTTCATCATGTAAGAAACACTTCATAAGGAGATCAGAGATCACCAAAGACATGGATGAAGTGGTGTACTGAAATTGTTGAACGAATGTGACCCGCATTCGTCCGGTCATGACAAATATTAGATCATCGGCTCCATCTAGTGGCAAAAATCTGGCACGCTGGTTTTATTACCAACCATTGACTTAAATTTAGAAAATAATGCATTTGGCCATTAGATGACGCTAAGTACCATAGATATTATCTCTATCTAGTGGCCAAATGCAATCCTTTCCATTTTAAATCAATGGAAACCATTTTGACCAGCACAGCACATTCATTTTTCCCCCAATTCACAGAGAAGGAATGTACGAGCACTTTCACCGGGGGAATTTCTATACAAATCTTTTATGAATGGACCTCTAAATGTCAGGAGACGTTTATTTAAAGATGGGAAGTATGTAGAGGCTCAGTAAATAGTCCTCCTAGGAATGTTATTACCAGGGTGCAGCTAGGGGGCTCTCTAATGTGACCACAGAAGAGTGATCCCATCTAGCTCACTTTAACCCTTTCACTGTCAGAGCTGTTTTTTGGCCATTTTGGGCCTTTAGATTAGTTAAAAACCCCCAAATATATATTTTCTGAAAACAGAGGCCCCGGAGAATAAAATGGTGGTGATTGTGAAGTTGTTCCTCGATCACAAAATTCCCCGTTTTATCCGGGTTTATTTTCTCCTTCTCCCCCATTCTCTATGGTGTGATCTTTTCTACAATACTTTGTTATAATAATGTAACATGTTGTGTATTGTATTCTACACAAATTATTACAGACTCCGCCTCCACATTCCAGACAAGTCATTTTCCTGACCAATCGGATTTATTCCTTTACTGTTTTTCTGATTTTTTTTTTTTTTTTTTGCTCTGTAATATTTTGAAAGTAAAATTATAATAAAAACAATAATGAACAGACAAAAATGGTGTGTCGGTGGAATGACAACAAACTTCAATACCCAATAATTGCTCACAGGAGATGCATTAAAAGCTTACACAGGTCATCAGAGTGCAGTGGTCAGGAGTATATCATATACAATCCAGGGTACAGAGTGCAGTGGTCAGGAGTATATCATATACAGCCCAGGGTACAGAGTGCAGGGGTCAGGAATATATCATATACAGCCCAGGGTACAGAGTGCAGGGGTCAGGAATATATCATATACAGCCCAGGGTACAGAGTGCAGTGGTCAGGAATATATCGTATACAGCCCAGGGTACAGAGTGCAGGGGTCAGGAATATATTATATACAGCCCAGGGTACAGAGTGCAGTGGTCAGGAGTATATCATATACAATCCAGGGTACAGAGTGCAGTGGTCAGGAGTATATCATATACAGCCCAGGGTACGGAGTGCAGGGGTCAGGAGTATATCATATACAGCCCAGGGTACAGAGTGCAGTGGTCAGGAGTATATCATATACAGCCCAGGGTACAGAGTGCAGTGGTTAGGAATATATCATATACAGCCCAGGGTACAGAGTGCAGTGGTCAGGAGTATATCATATACAGCCCAGGGTACAGAGTGCAGTGGTCAGGAGTATATCATATACAGCCCAGGGTACAGAGTGCAGTGGTCAGGAGTATATCATATACAGCCCAGGGTACAGAGTGCAGTGGTTAGGAATATATCATATACAGCCCAGGGTACAGAGTGCAGTGGTCAGGAGTATATCATATACAGCCCAGGGTACAGAGTGCAGTGGTCAGGAGTATATCATATACAGCCCGGGTGCGCAAGTCTTCTACTGACATTAATTAGTGAGGAAAGTCTCTCCTGTACCGTTCTCTCCTTGACATATCGTAGAATGAAGCCGTATTGTTCTTTCAGTGTGATCATCCCGTGTTCTGTCCATTTCCACAGCTCCACCATCCCGCTGTATTTGTGGTCTCACCATTTTTCCAATGTTAGAGATCCAGAGATTGACCGGAGTTCCATGTCACCAGACCACCTCTTCCTCTACAACTACTCTGCGTTGCTGAGTCTTTCAATGACTACTCGGGACCCCCAACCTCTTCTATAGGAGTATATTCACTAGAGTTTGGCGAACAGTTCAGGCCAAGCAAAATGTCGGCCCGTACATCGCCTGTTGAGCAAACAGCTGAACTTGCAGGGCGCTTGGCGGGATCTTAGCCAGCCAAGCACCCCACAATGCACTGTGCATTCTAAGCCCTGATTGGGCAAAGCTTTGCCTGTTGTTAAGGAGTGGGCCAGGAAGCCAGCCGCCACTTCCTTAACAACGGATGAGTCATCAGATGTCATTGGACTTTCCTTCTAACAGCTGAATGAAAAAAAAAAAAACATTGCAGGCAATAGAAAAATGTTTAGAAAACGGTGTGGGGTCCCCCCTTCATGCATGACAAGGCCCTTTGGGTTTAATAGGGACAAGGACCTCTTTTCATTATTTATATCAGAGCAGTGCTTTTTATGATGCTTAAAGTGAAACAATACAAATAAAAAATGTATTTAAATATAGTGTTGGGGGAAGGGGTCCCCTTAGACTGCCTATAAAGTAGCACATCTGTACTGTATATAGAACCTGCTGCAGCAAATCTTACATTTCTAAAGCAAAAAAAAAAAAAAGACATTTAAATTGGTCATCGCGGCTGCAAGTTATTGCCGGCAATACAAAAAAAAACAGTGTTAGGGTCCCCCCCCCCCCATTCATTCCAGACCCTCTGGGTTTTGGCTCCCACCCCCAAGCACCTTGTCCCCATGTTGATGGGGACAAGGGTCTCTTCCCCACTGTACTGTGCTGTGGTTGTGGGGATCTGCGGGCAGGGAGCTTATCGGAATTTCGAAGCCCCCCTTTAACAAGGAGTCCCCCAGATCCTGCCCCCCTATGTGAATGAGTGTGGGGTACATTGTACCCCAATCATTCACCAAAAAAAAATGTTAAAAAGAAATAAGAACACACAAAGTTTTTGACAATTCCTTTATTAGAAATAAAAAAACAATGTCCCCGCTGTGGATCCATCATCAATCACGATGCCGGACCAGAAAAAAAAAAACAAAAAAAACTTTCCGCTCGCAACAAAGGCTAATCTCTGTGTGCCTGCTCCACCATCTGACAGTTCTTAAATACGTATGTTAGGTGTGGGGCCCCCATGTGACATCACAACTCAGCGTGCACCAATCGGTGACGTCACATGGGCATAGTACCACCAGGTGATGTCGCCAGGTCGCTCGGCCCTTTACCTATGTAAGAACTGTCAGATGGCTTCCTCGCGGGCGGAGTGTTTTTTTTTTCTTTTTTTGGGTCCGGCAATGGCGTCGGCATCGTGAGTGACGATGGATCTCCATCAGGGGGCACTGTTGTTTTATTTGTAATTAAGGAATTTTTATGAACTATGTTTTTTTTGTACATTTTACACTTTTTTGGCAAATGAGCATACTCATTCACATGGGGAGGGGCTGGGATCTGGGGGCCTCTTTGTTAAATGGGGCTTCCAGGTTCCAATAAGCCTCCTGCCCGCAGACCCCCAAAACTACAGCACAGGGTGGTGGGAAAGAGGCCCTTGTCCCCTTTATCATGGGGTGGGGGGGACAACCCCCCCCCCATGTTGAGGGCATTTGGCCTGGTATGGTTCTGGAGGGGGGGCGCTTGCTCATCCCTCCCCTTTCCTGACCTGCGGGGCTGCATGCTCGGATAAGGGTATGGAATTTCGGATCATATCCTGGCTGCTATCCGCACCAACTTAACCTCTCCTCTTAGGGTACAGATCTTGGCTGCCACACCTGATGCTCCCACAGAAAGACCTGTTGGCAAATGTTTTGTACCTGAGGGGTTGCGCATCAGACTGTTGCACACGTACCACAATTCCAAGACTGCCATTCATCCTGGTAAGAACCAGTTGTCTTGGGCTATTTCCCATCAATTCTGATGGCCATCTCTCCGCACTGATGTTGCTGCATATGTGGCTGCTTGTTCGGTCTTTGCCCAGAACAAATCTCTGCGGCACCTTCCCTTGGGCCTACTGCATCCCATTCCCAATGGGGAGCGTCCCTGGTCTCACCTGGCCATGGTTTTTATAGTGAAACTTCCCGCATCTCGAGGTTACAATGTTATCTTCATACTTGTCGATCTGTTCTCCAAAATGTGCCACTGTGTTCCATTTAAGCGACTGCCTACAGCTCAGGAGCTTGCCTCTGTGTTTGCCAGGGAGGTTTTCCGCTTACACGGGTTGCCTAAGGAGATTGTTTTGGACCGTGGGAGCCAGTTTGTCTCCAGGTTCTGGCACACCTTTTGCTCCCAATTGGGTATTCAACGCTCCTTCTCCTCGGCCCACCATCCGCAGTCCAATGGTGTCACTGAGTACTCCAACCAAGCTCTGGAGCAATTTCTCCGCTGCTATATCTCTGACCATCAGGACAATTGGGTTGATCTGCTACCCTGGGCAGAGTTTACCAGGAACTCTGCCATCAACTCGTCTTCCGGAATGACTCCATTCATGGCCAATCATGGGTACCAACCCATTGTGTTGCCTGAGTTGTTCTCGCCACAGGACATCCTGGCTATGGAGGATCATATTTATGCCCTCCATTCCTCTTGGGTGCAGATTCAAGAGTCTTTACGGGTCTCTGTACAGTGTCAAAAGCTCCAGGCAGACCGGAGACGTTTATCTGCTCCTTCGTACCAGATTAGGGAGAGGATGTGGTTGTTGACCCGTAATCTCCACTTCAGGGTGCCCACTTCTAAACTGGCACCCCGTTTTGTTGGTCCTTTTTGCATCCTCCATAAGGTGAACCCAGTGGCCTATGCTCTTGCTCTTCCTCCTGGCATGCATATCTCCAATATCTTTCACGTGCCACTTTTGAAGCCACTGGTTTGCAATCGCTATACTTCTTCACTTCCTCGCCACCGTCCCATTCCTGTGGGCAATCATGAAGAGTATGAGGTTAGCAGCATCTTGGATTCTTGACTGTTCCGAGGTCAGGTTCAATACCTGGTTCACTGGAAGAGTTATGGTCCTGAGGAGCGCTCCTGGGTTCCCTCCTCTAATGTTCATGCTCCCACCCTTCTCCATGCTTTCCATCCTTGCTTTCCTCAGAAACAATTTTTTGCTCCGTGGAGGAGGGGCCGTTGTGGGGAGGGTAATGTCAAGATCTTACCTTGCCTTTCTTTTGGCAGCCATCTTGGACATGTGCAGATTTCTGTCTCTTATAAACTCTGTTTGCATTATCACTTGTCTGCTGCCTGGGCGTCGCTCAGTGATGACGTTGCACACCTGACTATATATATCACCTGTTGCCTTGCAGTCCTTTGCCCCTGTGCATGACCTGGCTTGGCTGACTACTTTCCTGGCTCTCTATTCCGCATCGGCAGATGACCCCGCATCGGCAAACGACCCCGCATCGGCAAACTACCCGCTGCTGGACTCGACCCCCAGCTTGGGTGACTACCCGCTTCTAGACTCGATCCCGGCTTGGATGACTACACCTTTCTGGACTTGACCCCGGCTGTTCCTGATTTCGCTTCTCACTCTTTATTGTTGTTGCCCTAATAACCTTTTTTTTTTTACTTGCATCTTAGTGTGGTCTGCTTTCCTGGCACCCTGACACTGCCCCCCTTACAGATCACTGATGTCAGTTCTTACATAGAGATAGAAATCGTTCATTGCTCAAGCAACCCCTAGAAACCTTTGGAGGAATTCTGGTTCAGAAATTCTGGTTCAGGAATTCAGAATTACTGCTGGACCAGGCAGTAATTTATTTCTCCCCACCCACCTTGGTGGGAGTGGAGATGACCCCATCTATAAGGATATACAGTAAATACACACACAGCACAAGGCCGTGTTCTCACTATGAGACGTTTCTTGGGGCTGCAGTTCCTCTGAGCTCCACAAGGTGATGATTTAACTTCTATTATAGGGACAGGAAGACTCTATGGAAGACAGGAAGTGATGTTAGATAAAGAGGAAATTCCATGAAGTAGGAAGTAGAGAGGTGACGTTGCTAGAAGTGGCGGGAGAGGAGGTAATAAGATCTTATTTTCTATTTACACCCAGTAACTCCCCCGTCATGTCCTTCCTCTTCCTCCATAGTCACTGTGACCTCTTTTATCTACAGTAGATGATGATACACACACATATATAGCTCCCAACTGTCCCTGATTTTGAGGGACTGTGCCTCATTCTCAACAAGGTCCCTCTGTTCCTTTGTCCTCCTCATTAGTCCCTCATGGTGGTCTGATTTATATAGTTGTATATAAAATGCTCTATTTATCTAAAAATGTTTCCCGTTGCTAAACCTTTCATCCAATTTCTACATTTTTTTTCTGCTGCAATTGTAAATTCCAAAAGCCAATAGAAAGGAATGGTAGAGGTAAAACTGCAAGCTAAATGGGGAGGGTGCAGCCGTACTGGGAGAGAAGATGGCCGGAAAGTTAGAGGGGCTTTTAAATTAGGTGATGGGGGGGGGGGTACAGATGTAGAATTAGCCAGTGGGAAGCAAGATTCAGAGGGCAGAAATGGGGGCATTAGTGGTAGGGTGTTCGGAGCTCCTAAACCCAGGTTGGGTATGGGGAAAAATCACAAGAGCAGCCTAAAAACATCAAATGAGGATATATGTAACCGGTCAAAATTACGAGGTTTGTATACCAATGCCAGAAGCCTGGCCAACAAGATGGGAGAGCTGGGGCTGCTGATGTTTGAGGAGGACTTAGATTTTGTGGGGATAACAGAGACTTGGTTCGACAGCTCTCATGACTGGATGGCGACCATTCAGGGGTATTCCCTTTATCGCAGAGATAGAGAAGGTAAAAAAGGGGGAGGGGTATGTCTGTATATTAAGAACAGTGTACAGGTAAATATGAGGGATGATATTAATAATGGAGATATGGACGAGGCAGAATCCCTATGAGTAGAACTTCAAAGGGAAGGCACGGTGGGGAAGGTAATATTGGGCGTATGCTATAGGCCCCCCCCCCAACCAGAGGGAGGAGGGTGAGGCGGACCTCCTTTTACAGATAGGATTGGCAGCAAGGATGGGAAATGTCATTATAATGGGGAATTTAATTATCCAGATATAGACTGGGCAGAAGGAACCACACACTCAGCCAAGGCTCGGCAGTTCCTAAATGTTTTGCAGGACAATTTCATGGGTCAGATGGTGAATGCACCGACAAGAAACAATGCGGTACTTGACCTACTGATTACCAACAATACAGACCTGCTCACGGATATAGAAATACGGGGCAACTTAGGAAACAGTGACCATAAGTCAATTAGTTTCAGTATTAATTATAGTTATAGTAAACGCAAGGGCAATATAAGGACACTGAATTTCAAAAGAGCTAATTTCCCAAAACTGCGCTCTCTGCTAGAAAATATCAATTGGGATGGAACCCTGGGAACAAAGAACACGGAGGAAAAATGGGAGTGCTTCAAGAGCATACTTAACAAAGGGATTGGCCAGTGCATTCCAAAGGGAACTACATTTAAAAGAGCAAAACTAAACCCTGGGTGGCTAAACTCCAACATAAAAATGCATATTAATGCTAAAGAAAAGGCCTTCAAAAAATACAAGACTGAGGGGTCATTGGCAGCGTTCAAGCATTACAAAGAGTGTAATAAGAAATGTAAAGACGAAATCAAGGTGGCTAAAATAGAACACGAGAGACATAAAGCGGAAGAGAGTAAAAAGAACCCCAAGAAATTCTTTAAGTATATAAACAGTAAGAAAGTGAGGCCAGAACACATTGGCCCCATAAAAGATGACAAAGGAAATTTGGCCACAGAGGACAGAGAAAAGGCGGAAGTGTTAAATAATTTCTTTTCTTCAGTCTTCACAAAAGAATTGGGGGGCTACACTAACCCAGCTTGTAAGGCCAAACTAAACAACACACCTCAGGAAGTACGGCCATGGCTAACATAAGATAGACTTAGAACTAAACTAGAGAAACTTAACATAAATAAATCACCGGGACCGGATGGCTTGCACCCTAGGGTTCTTAAAGAGCTCAGCCAGGTGATTGCCAGACCATTATTCATGATCTTTAAGGATAGTTTACAGACGGGTATGGTGCCAGCTGATTGGAAAAAAGCCAACGTGGTACCAATATTTAAAAAGGGGCCGAGATATATCCCGGGTAACTATAGGCCGGTCAGCCTAACATCTGTAGTCTGCAAGATTTCGGAGGGGATGTTAAGGGACCACATACAAGACTTTAGTAATGAAAACAGTATTATTAGTAGAAATCAGCATGGATTCATAAAAAATCGTTCTTGCCAAACCAATCTATTAACCTTCTACGATGAAGTGAGCTGCCACTTAGATAAAGGGAAGCCTGTGGATGTGGTGTATCTGGACTTTGCAAAGGCCTTTGACACCATTCCCCACAAACGCTTACTGTTCAAACTAAGGAAGGTAGGTATGGACCATAAGGTGAGTACCTGGATAGAGAACTGGCTCCAGGGGAGAGTTTAAAGGGTGGTGATTAATGGGGAGTACTCAGATTGGGCGGGTGTGGAAAGTGGGGTCCCCCAGGGTTCTGTCCTGGGACCAATCCTGTTTCATTTATTCATAAATGATCTAGAGGAGGGGATATCTAGTACAATCTCAGTATTTGCGGATGATACTAAACTAAGCAGGCCAATATCTTCTATGCGGGATGTGGAAACCTTACAAGCGGACCTGAACAAAATTATGGGGTGGGCAACTACATGGCAGATGAGGTTTAATGTTGAAAAATGTAAAGTAATGCACTTGGGTGCCAGAAACCAGAAAGCAAGCTACTCACTAGGGGGAGAACCTCTGGGTGAATCTAAGATGGAAAAAGACCTGGGGGTACTGGTAGACAACAGGCTTGGCAGTGGCATACAATGTACAACATACAGGGGTATACAATGTACAACATACAGGGGTATACAATGTACGGTTAACAGCAAACACCCGTCTTGCTTGCGGGTTCGCGAACCTTGGCTCTGTGACTGGCCAGAGCCGCGATGACGTCACTCCTGTGCATATGCGCAAGAGTAGCCCATTACGACAAAGGGGTTCGGAAGGAACGGCACGGCACGGCTGGCCGTCCCTTTAGAGTGCATTCACTAGTGAAGTCACTGGCTGCATGTAATGTAAATATCTCCTAAACGGTGCCCGTTTAGCAGAGGTGGGGGACTCAAGTCACATGACTTGACTTAAGTCAGACTCAAGTCACCAGTTTGAGGACTTGAGACTTGCTTGACTAAAATTAATTAAAGACTCGACTTGACTTTGACTTGGTATTCATGACTTGAGACTTGACTTTGACTTGAGACATATGACTCGAAAATGACTTTACTTTTTTAAGTTTTTAAATATTTGCATTTTCTCAAGATGTGTTAAAGCAAAATGAATGTGCCTGTTATGTTTCTGACACCACAGTCGCTTAAAACACCTCAGTGTGTTCTGATTTTTAGGACACTGGCTGTTTAACAAAGGAAATACTTAACATGTTTTTAGTGACTGTGGTGTTGATGACCGGATGAAGGATTTTGAGCTGTTTGGGCATTCAAAGTGTTTCTTTAATATGCCAAGAAAAAAGCACTAAGCAGTTTTGTTAATGTTGAAAATAAAACAAAACCTTTCCTGACTGCTGACTTTTAACGTAGATCAGTATTTTGACTTGATTTGTGACTTGACCAAAATAAATTACTTCACTTGACTTGACTTCTAGCAGGGACTCGACTTGACTTGCTTGCTTTTCGCCACAGTAACTTGAGACTTGCTTGAGACTTGAAGGTTAAGACTTGAGACTTGCTTGTGACTTGCACATGTGTGACTTACTCCCATGTCTGCAGTTTCGGGGATATTTACACTACGTATAGGTAAGCCTTGTTATAGGTTTACTTATAGGTAAAAGTAATGTGTAGAACTTTTCTTCCACTTTAACTGTTATTTTTTGCACAATTCTCCTTTAATGGGTGTGTGTCAGGGGGTGTGTCCTATGCCTATATATTTTTGCTAATAGGAGTCCCTCATTTCCATCTGAGAAAATTGGGAGGTATTTACTAGTGATCGACCGATATCGGTTTTTCGTTGCCGATACCGATATTTTGGCCAATGCATATCAGTATCGGGCGATATTGGCAGATATTTTTGTATATTTAAAAAAAAACATTTTTTTTTTTCACAGGTACTTTTGTGGAGGGATCTGGGGGTCTTAAAGACACCAAACCCCTCCTCTGCACTTAAAAGCATTCAAAACGCCAAGTTTGGCTGTTTTGAATGCTGTAATTTTTTTAAATCTGGCGCCAGACAGTACCCAGAAGTGTTTTTGCATGGAGACCCGATCAGAGCCGAATTCGGCTTTGATTGGGTCTTCAGTGGCCATGCAGGCTGGTTGCCCGGGTCTGCCGGTGGGACAGGAGACCCAGACGAGCCACGGAAGGCGGCGGGGGTTGCCCCCTCCCACTCCTTGTAATGACAGCCGAGCGGCTTCTCAGCCACATCGGTTGTTATTACAAGACAACCGACCATCGGCTATGGACGCCGGTACCGGGGTGATGCCTCTAGCTGCAGCCATCACTCCAGTACAAGCACTTTCCCGAAATATCGGTAACCTCCGGGGCCCATTTCGATATATCAGGGAAAGTGCATATCGGCCCTCGCTATATCAGTGTTGCCGATAATCGGTCGATCCCTAGTATTTACACATATATAGGTAAAAACCTAGATTAACTCCTTCAGGGTCAGAACATTCACCCTCTTAAGGGCCCCCGAACAATCCCTTCATTTCCGAAAGGTGTTTTTTTTCCCATAGTTTTCAGTTTATAAAACAGATTATACGATGATACGGCATGGGGGTTTTATGAGGAGGTGGATTTATAATATATATGTTTGATTTTATAATCTTTATGGAGGAGGAAATAACTATTCCTGATTCCTGTGAAGGTTCAACACAAGGGATGTGTCTGAATGGTGACTGTATCATTGTGTGTGTCAGGTTCCTATAAGGTGTCAGGATGTCACTGTCTATTTCTCCATGGAGGAGTGGGAGTATTTAGAAGGACACAAGGATCTCTACAAGGACGTCATGATGGAGAATCAGCCGCCCCTCACATCACCGGGTAAGAGGAGACTTTATTGTAAAGGAGAGAGCAGTACGGAGGCTCCACCTAGATCCCCCATCATCTGATAAACACATAGAAACAATGTATTCAGTCAGTGTGTGTGTTTCCTACAGATGGATCCAGTAATGGGAACCCACCAGAGAGATGTCCCCGTCCTCTGTATTCCCGGGATTCCACACAGGAAGGTCACACCATCCCTCACCATCATCAGGTAGATTGACAATTATTGGTAGTTCTGATTTATACACAAGCATGTTTGTTACAATGAATGTTTTATTACATATTCAGAGCGGAAACCTCGGGGATGATAATATTGCTGTAAAAGAAGAGTATAAAGAGGAGGATGAGGAGTATGGAGTGATGGAGGAGTTTTTAGAAGGACGCAAGGATATGATGGAGCCACCTAATACCAAGAACCCACCAGAGAGATGTCCCCGTCCTCTGTATTCCCGGGATTACACACAGGAAGGTCACACCATCCCAACATGTTACAAGGTTGGTGGAACGGAGATTATAAAACACAGACTCAGAGACAATCCCGTGTGGATTTCCTATATGATGTCACAATATTAACGCTTATATCCTACAGATGATATTCTCTCTCATTTTCTTGGTTTAGAGTGGAGATCCAATCGATATAGAATTTGAGGTTAAAGCAGAAGAAGAAGAGACGTATGTGAGGGATGATCAGCAGTCGGAGGATGGAATAACGGGGACATTTATAGAGGAGGACACTCCTACAGAGATCAGCACAGGTGGGTCATTAACACTAAATCCATTCCTCCACCCATACTGCTCACTGATTGGTCCAGAGTAGGGCGGGGACTGGGTGATATCAGCCTGTAATCCCCTGGTCACTTTCCTGAGCTGTGTTCCCCGTCCTGTATTCCTGTATTTCTCTCAGATAATCTTCCTTCTCTGTGCTGCAGACACAATTTATGTCTCTAGACTGGATTTATGGAGATTCTGGGGTTCAGCTGGCAGTAAAATGTTGATTTTCACCATAGGTGTTGCTTGACCTAGACACCTGGGGTATGTTCCTTGGGTCTTCTGCCCCATGTCCGGGTCTAGCAAGATCTCTGACAGAACAATTTTCCCGGGGTTACTTGCTCTGCTATTTGCTGGCTGTGCCGGGTGGAGGGATATGTCTGTATAGTCTCACACCCAAGTCACTGAGTGCAGTCTCAGGAGATGGGAGGCAGCGGTGTGGGACCTCTGCAACTGATTACTGAACACCAATATTAATATTGCCTCTCCGAAAGTGATCTGTGTCTTCTCCCTCTCCAACGGTGATCCCTGTACTCTGACTTGCCAGCGGTGATCCCTGTCCTCTTCCTCTCCAACGGTGATCCCTGTCCTCTGACTCACCAGTGGTAATCCCTGTCCTCTTCCTCTCCAACGATGATCCCTGTCCTCTTCCTCTCCAACGGTGATCCCTGTCCTCTGCCTCTCCAACGGTGATCCCTGTCCTCTGCCTCTCCAACGGTGATCCCTGTCCTCTGCCTCTCCAACGGTGATCCCGGTCCTCTGCCTCTCCAACGGTGATCCCTGTCCTCTGCCTCTCCAACGGTGATCCCTGTCCTCTGACTGGCCTGCGGTGATCCCTGTCCTCTGACTGGCCTGCGGTGATCCCTGTCCTCTTCCTCTCCAAAGGTAATCCCTGTCCTCTGACTCTCCAACAGTGGTCCCTGTCCTCTGACTCTCCAACAGTGATCCCTGTCCTCTGACTCTCCAGCAGTGGTCTCTTTCCTCTCCCTCTCCAGTGGTGATCCCTGTCCTCTCCCTCTCCAGCGGTGGTCCCTGTCCTCTCCCTCTCGAGCTGTGATCCCTGTCCTCTGACTCTCCAGTGGTGATCTCTGTCCTCTGATTCTCCAGTGGTGATCTCTGTCCTCTGACTCTCCAGCAGTGGTCTCTTTCCTCTCCCTCTCCAGTGGTGATCCCTGTCCTCTCCCTCTCCAGCGGTGGTCCCTGTCCTCTCCCTCTCGAGCTGTGATCCCTGTCCTCTGACTCTCCAGTGGTGATCTCTGTCCTCTGACTCTCCAGTGGTGATCCCTGTCCTCTGACTCTCCAGTGGTGATCTCTGTCCTCTGATTCTCCAGTGGTAAACCCTGTCCTCTGATTCTCCAGTGGTAAACCCTGTCCTCTGATTCTACAGCCGTGATCATTTTCCTCCAAACAGGTAAAATCAAAAGTGCCCATTTTGAAGGCTTATATGCCAGTAATTGGCCAAAAAAAGAGTGCGGGAGTCCGGGTAATGCCCTGGGGGACATGTATCAATAAAACTTTTTATTTTAGCAACAATTGTTTTAACAGGAGCAGTGATTTTAATGATGCTTAAAGGGAAACAATGAAAATTAAAAGTTCCTTTAAATACCGTGCCTGGGGGGTCCCCTTAATGTTCCTGCAAAGTGGCGCATCTGTAGCATGTATAGATCATGCTGCAGCAAAAATTACATTTCTAAAGAAAAAAATCCCATTTAAAATGTCTCGCGCTTACAGTTGCCGACACACGGCCATTAATAAATTAAGAAAAAAAGGGGCGTGTGGTCCCCTCCCCCCCAAAATCCATACCTGATCCTTATTCAAACATGCAGCCTGGAAGTTCAGGAGAAGGGGGGACGAGCGAGCGAGCGAGCTTGCACCCCCCCCATCCAAAAGCATCTTGACCTCATGTTGATGGGGACAGGGGCCTGTTCCCAACAACCCTGGGCTTTGGTTGTGGGGGTCTGCGAGTGGGGGGGGTTATCGAAATCTGGAAGTCCCCCTTTATCAAGGGGTCTCCCAGATCCCGGGCCCCCCATATGTGAATGGGTATCGGGTACATCGTACTCCTACCTATTCACCAAAAAAGGTGTCAAAAAGTAAGAACCACGGGAAGCAGTTTATGACAAATCCTTTATTGAAAAAGAAAAAAATTGTGTCCCTTGATGTAAATTCACGTCATGTGATGTCAGAAGAGGGCAGTGCCACCGCGTAGCATAACTGGATGGCCCCGCCTCTTGCCTATGTAGCCCTGCCCCCAGAGGGATGGCTGAGTATGTTCACATCCTCCTCTCTTCTTTGGCCCTGAGCATTTTCCAACCCACTTGACACTATAGGTTTGGACATGTTGAGTGAATAAACACAACCAAGTTTCAAAAGAAGATCAGTTTTTCCTATCTTTAGTAAAAGAGAATAAACAACTAGAAATTCAATATAACAGGTAGTATAAAGCAGTGGTCCTCAACACCGGTCCTCAGGACCCAGTAACAGGCCAGATTTTAAGTATTACCTTGGGGAGATGGAGACTAGAATACTGCAATCACTGAGCAGCAAATGAAATCACCTGTGATGTATTTCAGCTATCTTGCAAACCTGGCCTGTTAGTGGGCCCTGAGGACCAGGGTTGAGGACCACTGGTATAAAGGACCAAGAACAAAAGAGATATCCTGAATCCTCAAACTCAAAATCATATAGGGTTCAGCACTCAGGATCTGATTTGGCAATGTTGTGGAAATATTAATAGAGCTTGGCTCATAGAAATTCACTCGATGTGCTGAAGACTTCACTGCACTGAAACGCGCACTTGTGGATATTAACCACTTTACGACCAGTCACGTAGACCTACATCGGCTGACTTTGTGTGGTTGTACCAGGGTGATGCCTCTAGCTAGAGGCATCATCCCTGTCCTGTTTTTTAGAGCTGGCGGTCGGCATTTCGGCGGTAATGACCGATGCGGCTCGGGAGCCGCTTGATCGTTACCCCGGCAAGCGGGAGGGGACGTCCCCCCCCCTCCCTCCGCCTTCCGTGGCTCTTCCCGGGTCTCCCGTCCCACTGGGAGACCCGAGCAACCAGCCGGCGCATCCACCGGCTGGATGGAGTCCTGATTAAAGCCGGAAGCGGCTTCGATTGGGTCTCCGATGACGTAACCCGGAGGCGGCATCCATGAATTCACATCCGGGTTACTCGGCTGCTAAAGGCGGCAGATTCAAAAAGTGAATGTATTCAAAAATGCCGTGCAGTGGAGGGGTTTGGTGTCTTTTAGACCCTCGATCCCTCCATAAAGAGTACCTGTCACTGCATATTGCTGTCACAAGGGATGTTTACATTGCTTGTGACAGCAATAAAAGTGATCAGATTTTTTTTTTTTAAAAAAACCTGTGTTAAAATAAAAAAAATAAAAAAAAAAAAAATAGGAAAAAAAAATAAATATTTTAGCCGCCCCTTCGCTGTTAGCTCGCGCACGAAAGAAAACTTATACGGAAGTCGTGCCGCAAATGAAATTGCTGTTCAAACCACACAAACCACACACAGAGCCTGAGCAATAATTAGAAAAAAAGAGCTACACTCTAACTTTAAACTGGTAACCCGGAATTTTTTTTTTAAAGCATCGCCTATGAAGATTTTTATTGACCATAATTTGTCGCCATTCCGCGGGTGTGCGCAATTTTAAACAGTATCATGTTGGGTATCTATTTACTCGGCGTGACATCATCTTTTACAATATACAAAAAAAAATGGGCTAACATTACTGTTTAGTTTTTTTTAGATGCAGTGAAATGCGATTTTTCGTAATTTTTCCAAAAAAACGGCGTTTGAAAGACCGCTGTGCAAATACCGCGTGACAAAAAATATTGCAATGACCGCCATTTTATTCTAGAGAGTCTTTGCTAAAAAGAAAAAAAAAAATATATATATTTAATGTTTGGGGGTTTTAAGTAGTTTTCTAGCAAAAAATACAGATTTTAGCCTGTAAACAAAAAGTGTCAATAATAGGCTTGGGGCTAAAGCGGTTATTATGCGCCAAACGCCATTAACCACTTAAGCCCCGGAGGATTTTCCTGCTTAAAGACCAGCCCCTATTTTGGGATCTGGCACTGCGTGACTTTAACGGACAATTGCGCGGTCGTGCGACGCTGTACCCAAATGAAATTTACGTCGTTTTTTTCCCCACAAACAGAGCTTTCTTTTGGTGGTATTTGATCACCTGTGCGATTTTTACTTTTTGCGCTATAAACAAAAAAAGAGCGACAATTTAGAAAAAATAACAATATTTTTCACTTTTTTTAATATGAAATTCTCCCCAAAAAAAAAGGTAAAAATCAAAATTTTTTAACATTTTAGGCCAATTTGTTTTCTGCTACATATGTTTGGTAAAAAAATCACAATAAGCGTATTTTGATTGGTTTGCCAAAAGTTATTGCAGCTACTAACTACTGGAAAGATTTTTGTCATTTTTGTTGTTTTTTTTTTTTTAACTAGTAATGGCGGCGATCTGCGATTTTTTTTTTTTTTTTGCGGGACTGTGACATTGCGGCGGACAGATCGGACCCTTGACTGACATTTTTGACACTTTTGGGGTTACCAGTGACATTACTGCAGTAATCAGTGCTATAAATATGCACTGTTACTGTAAAAATGACACTGGCAGGGAAGGGGTTAACTTTATTGGTGATGCAGGGAATAAGTGTGTCCCTAGGGGCGTGATTCTAACTGTAAAGGGGTGTGGCTTTTGATGTAACCACAGAGACATACGATCCTACATAGCAGGATTGTATGATCTCTGTTCTTACATCAGGGAGAATGACAGTTGGTTGTGTTTACATCAGCCGTCTGCCTTTCCCCCTCTCCACCGGGAGATCGCGGGTGACCGACGGACATCGGAGCCGCCGGTCACTTGCGCGGACATGTCAGGGAACGAGCGGGGGCGGGAGCGCGCCTCCGGCGGCACGCGCTCGCCCCCTAGAGGCTCGTAGGCGAGCGACGTAGCCCTACGTCACTTTGCCTGTACGGGGCCGCAGTAAATAGTCGTGCGGCGGTCGGCAAGTTGTTAATCCTTTGTACTGAAAAGTACAAACGTACGGCTCTTTTACATAATGTTAACCAAGCGCTCAGCGACAAAGAAAAAGGAACAGACATGCTGGGTCATATTGATGCCATCTGCCTGGTCTCTCTGCGGGTATGTACAGTGTGTATGTGTATGTATGTGTGTGTGTGTGTGTGTGTGTGTGTGTATGTATGTGTGTGGGTTTGTGAGTGTGGGTGAGAGCGAGTGGTTGTGTATGTGTCAGTCTCTGTGTCTGAATGAGTGAGTGTGTGTGAGTGGTCTGTGTCCTTCTGTGAATGTCTGTGTGTGAGCTTCCTCCTGTGTGTCATAGAGCAGGCTTGCAAGTGAACAAAAGGGGGTTACAGGGAGTGGCTTCAAGACCACCAATCACAGAACATGTATACATTCAAAAAGTACAATAGAAAAGGAGGAGTGAATGCCTATGCATGAACATGGCTGAATCCAAAGACTCCCAACTGCCACAAAGGACAAATCACATGGCTTCTCATGATTCAGCCACGTTAATTCACAAACATGGACTCATTACCTGTTAGTGGATCCCATCGAATATAGTTCATAAAAAAACATATTTGATAGTGACCACCATGCTATTTGTTCCAGTGGATGGGACTTTATTATATCTGCATAAGACAATAGCAGCGGTATTTCATTCATATGGATCAAATATGACTGAAAGATGCCATCCATTAATCTTGGTAAAACGATAAGAATTCCACATCACAAACATATCTCCGCAGTGAATACCGGGGCCCCGGATGGCGGGTATATATTTGTACGATTGGATTTCTCCTTGCGCTTCCATAAATCAGGCTACAAGTTTTATGCACAACCCTTTTAATGGAAGATTTTCACGAACAGGCCTTTCCTCAATGACAGTTAAAGCAATATTCGCTGATCATAGCGATTACCGGTTAACTGACACTGGGAGACATAATGGCAATTTAACTAAAAATACATCCTAAAGAAATGTTCACAATAATTATTAATACAATTTCCACAACAGCAAAAAGGCAAGTAAGCATGCGTATTATGCAATTATAGGAGAGGATTGATGTATCAATTGCTCATCAATACATCATCCCTCAATTAAAGTGTGAGAGTGACCACAAATATATATATAGTATTCAATGCAATAGGGAACGATACTACTGTTAACCTAACTTAAATCAGTGACTCTATCAAGCTGCTGCTATGCAATCTACCAGAGTACACTCTGTATCCTATAGGGGGCCCCCTTTACTATGGATTGTTTGAGTCTCCTTGTTGAGAAAGGCCTTGCTAGTCTTCACCGACAAAGAGATCCTTAATCATTCAAGGAATTATATTTGTAATCCACTGTAAAGGCAAAGATTAAATGTAATCCAAACTGGGAAGGAGCATGGGCTTCTGAACTCAGTCAAGTTGATGTACAATCTGGAAAACGGAAAGCATTAAGTGAGGCCTTTTGGTCTGCCACGTACCACTCAGCACTACAGAGTCCTATGGCAACCGTTATATGTAGATGCAGCTCTCTGTCCAAACTAAACTGCGTCACAGGCCTTCCCTGTCTCCATCTAGTGAATCACTGTATTTACTTCAACTTGGGTCTCTCTCACCCAATGTGATGGGGATCCACGTCCCATTGTCCTCCGCACTGGGACCTGACACTCCTCAGAAGCACCCGCAGTTTCTCCGAGTGTCTCTCCCCTCGGTCTGCCACCGAGCTCTGTCACATACGCCGCTCTCTCTCTCTGACATCTCTCCGCTAGGCCTCTGGCCTACTCTCCTCTGCTCACCGCAGCAGCTCTTTCCCTCCACACACCGCGCTGTCCTCGAAGCAAGAGAGCGAATCCTTGATCCCGCCCCCTATTTATAGACATTCCCATCTGTCTCTGCGGAACCCAATGCTCCCTGGGAGGATAGTCCAATCAGTCGAGTCATCTTTAGCTTCCACTTTCTTCGGGACTACATTTCCCACAATCCATTGTACCATCACTTCACAGAAACCCCAACATTAAAGAGATAGAACAGCGCCCAACAGGCTGGAATGGATTCTTTATCCAGGCTATATGAATTGTCAAAGTGAAGAGAGAGCAGTCGGTGGGAGGCCTCCCGGGAGGCGATTTGTTGCGGGTCCAGCGGGCGTCGTGATTGAAGATGGATTTACTTCGACGGACACTTTTAGACTGGGAGGGCCTGGTATAGACTGGGGGGACCCCATGCTGTTTTTTTTTTTTCTTTATTTTTTTACCAGCACTTTTTTTTTTACTCAGCTATCGGCAGGGAAACCCATTGACCGCTGATGACTAATCGGTTGTTAAGGATGCAGCGGCCAGCTTCCCGGCCCCGTTTCTTAACAACCAGCTTACACTGCACCCTGATTGAGCAAAGCTTTGCCCAATCAGGGCACAGATTGCACTGTGCATTGCAGGGTGTTCGGCAAACAGGCAAATGTTCGGCCCAATTTCATACTTTGGGTCTGGTTTGGATTTTAGGGGAACCCAATGGCAAAATTAAAAAAAAAATGGCCTAGGGTCCCCCCCCAAAATTTATACCAGATGTTTATCTCAACATGCAGGCCAGAAAAAAAGGGGGGGACAAGCAAGTGTACCCCCATCCTGAACCATACCAGGTCACATGCCATCAACATGAGGGGAGATTTGGGGCGGGGGACTCTGCCCCAAAGTATCTTGTCCCCATGTTGAAGGGGACAAGGGCCTCTTCTCCACAACCTTGGGCTGTGGTTGTGGGGGTCTGCTAGTGTTGGGGCTTATCGCTATCTGGAGGCCCCCTTTAATTAGGGGGCCTCGAGATCCTGGCCCTCCTCTCATGTCAATGAGTATCGGTTACATCCCTATCCATTCACCAAAGAAGTTTCAAAAAGTAATAAAAACATGGAGACAATTTTTTGACAATTCCTTTATTTAAAAAAAGACAGTTCTTGTTGTTTCCTCACTCTCTGACTAAGGTCCATGAATAAAGAAATGAACTGGTAGGAGATCAGAGGACCCATTTACTAGTTACCTTGAGGGGGGAATTGTAAGATCCTCAGAGACAAAGCTGTCTGATGTGGGCGGAGTCCTGGTTTAGGGAAACCAATCTGCTGATGTCTAGTAATAATCTTTGTATTTCTATTTTAGTAGATGGACGGGAGATGAGGAAAACCTCAGAGGATTGTCTCACTTTGTCTCCAGACTGTAAAGTAGAAGATGAGGACATCACACAGTATAGTCCAGGAGAAAACCCGGCTACCTCAAATGTCCATCCGGCACCACACAGTGTAGACGGACCATCGTATTCCTCTTATCCTGAGGAACCTCAGACTGTGAGGGACAGTGCCGGACCATCGTATTCCTCTTATCCTGAGGAACCTCAGACTGTGAGGGACAGTGCCGGACCATCGTATTCCTCTTATCCTGAGGAACCTCAGACTGTGAGGGACAGTGTTGTTCTGTCCTTTTCAGCAAAGTCCACTCTTTCCACACATCAGAGATTGCACAGAGGGGAGAAGCCGTATTCCTGTTCTGAGTGCGGGAAATGTTTTGTACAAAAATCAAAACTTGTCAGCCATGAGAGATTGCACAGAGGGGAGAAGCCATACACCTGTTGTGAGTGTGGGAAATGTTTTGTACAAAAATCACAACTTCTCAGACATCAGAGATCTCACACAGGGGAGAAGCCGTATTCCTGTTCTGAATGCGGGAAATGTTTTTCATCGAAGTCTCATCTTTCCACACATCAAAGATCACACACAGGGGAGAAGCTGTATTCCTGTTCTGAGTGTGGGAAATGTTTTGTAGAAAACTCAAAACTTGTCAGGCATCAGAGAGTGCACACGGGGGAGAAGCCGTACTTCTGTTCTGAGTGTGGGAAATGTTTTGCACAAAAATCACACCTTGTCACACATCAGAGATCTCACACAGGGGAGTATTCACTTTCCTGCCCTGAGTGCGGGAAATGTTTTTCACATAAGTCCACTCTTTCCACACATCAGAGATCTCACACGGGAGAGAAGCCGCAGTATTCTTGTTCTGAATGCGGGAAATGTTTTTCGTTTAAGTCCAGTCTTTCCATACATCAGAGATTGCACACAGGGGAGAAGCCGTATTCCTGCTCTGAGTGCGGGAAATGTTTTGTAGATAAATCAAACCTTGTCAGACATCAGAAATCTCACACAGGGGAGTATTCACTTTCCTGCCCTGAGTGCGGGAAATGTTTTTCACAGAGGTCTTATCTTTACACACATCAAAGATCTCACACGGGAGAGAAGCCGCCGTATTCTTGTTCTGAATGCGGGAAATGTTTTTCACAGAAGTCCACTCTTTCCTCACATCAGAGATTGCACACGGGAGAGAAGCCATATTCCTGTTCTGAATGTGGGAAAGGTTTTTCACAAAAGTACGTTCTTTCCAAACATCAGAGATTGCACACGGGAGAGAATCTGTATTCCTGTTCTGAGTGTGGGAAATGTTTTTCAGTAAAGTCCGCTCTTTCCACACATCAGAGATATCACACGGGGGAGAAGCCGTATTCCTGTTCTGAGTGCGAGAAATGTTTTGCAGAAAAATCAAAACTTGTTAAACATCAGAGATCTCACACGGGTAAGAAGCCGTATTCCTGTCCTGAGTGCGGTAAATGTTTTTCAGAGAAGTCCTATGTTTCCAGACATCAGAGGTTGCACACAGGGGAGAAGCCGTACTCCTGTTCTGAGTGCGGGAAATGTTTTACAGAGAAGTCCAGTCTTTCCACACATCAGAGATTGCACACAGGGGAGAAGCCGTATTCCTGTTCTGAGTGCGAGAAATGTTTTGTAACAAAATCAAATTTTGTTAAACATCAGAAATCTCACACAGGGGTGAAGTCACATTGCTGCCCTGAGTGCGGGAAATGTTTTTCACAGAAGTCAACTCTTTCCAGACATCAGAGATCTCACACCGGAGAGAAGCCTTATTCCTGTCCTGAGTGCGGGAAATGTTTTTCAGAGACATCCAGTCTTTCCAAACATCAGAAATTGCACACGGGAGAGAAGCCGTATTCCTGTTCTGAGTGCGGGAAATGTTTTTCAGCAAAGTCCGCTCTTTCTACACATCAGAGATATCACACGGGGAAGAAGCCGTATTCCTGTCCTGAGTGAGAGAAATGGTCCTCACTGAAAGCCTGTCTTCCTGTACATCAGGGATCCCACACAACCTTGGAGTAGTATTAGTGCCTTGAGTGCGGGAAATGTCTTCTATATGAATGTTGGTGGACATGTGGTGAAGAAGCACACCCTGATATACACCTCTAATATACTCCATGGCTGATCTTCATCATGTAAGAAACACTTCATAAGGAGATCAGAGATCACCAAAGACATGGATGAAATGTTGTACCGAAACTGTTGAACGAATGTGACACGCATTCGTCTGGTCATGACAAATATTGGATCATTGGCTCCATCTCGTGGCAAAAATCTGGCACTCTGGTTTTATTACCAACCATTGACTTAAATTTAGAAAATATTGCATTTGGCCATTGGATGGCATTAAGTACCTTAGAAATTATCTCCATCTAGTGGCCAAATGCAATCCTTTCTATTTTAAATCAATGGAAACCATTTCGACCAGCACAGCGAATGGCCTAAGAACATTAATTTTTTTCCCCCCATCACAGAGAAGGAATGTACGTGCACTTTCACGGGGTGAATTTCTATACAAATCTAATGTGACCCCAGCAGAGTGATCCTATCTAGCTCATATTAACCCTTTCACTGTCAGAGCCGTTTTTGGACATTTTGGGCCTGAAGATTAGTTAAAAACCCCCAAATATATATTTTCTGAAAACAGAGGCCCCGGAGAATAAAATGGTGGTGATTGTTAAGGTGTTCCTCGTACACAAATTTCCCCATAATTTCTGGGTTTATTTTCTCCTTCTCCCCCATTCTCTATGGTGTGATCTTTTCTACAATACTTTGTTATAATAATGTAACACGTCGTGTATTGTATTCTACACAAATTATTACAGACTCCGCCTCCACATTCCAGTCAAGTCATTTTCCTGACCAATCAGATTTGCATCTTTACTGTTTCCTGATTTTTTGCACTGTAATCATTTGAAAGTAAAATTATAATAAAAACAATATTAAACAGAAAAAAATAGTGTCGGTGAAATGACAGCAAACTTCAATACCCAACAATAGCTCACAGGAGATGCATTAAAAGCTTACACAGGTTATCAGAGTGCAGAGGTCAGGAGTATATCATATATAGCCCAGGGTACAAAGTGCAGTGGTCAGGAGTATATCATATACAGCCCAGGGTACAGAGTGCAGGGGTCAGGAGTATATCATATACAGCCCAGGGTACAGAGTGCAGTGGTCAGGAATATATCATATACAGCCCAGGGTACAGAGTGCAGGGGTCAGGAGTATATCATAGACAGCCCAGGGTACAGAGTGCAGTGGTCAGGAATATATCATATACAGCCCAGGGTACAGAGTGCAGGGGTCAGGAGTATATCATAGACAGCCCAGGGTACAGAGTGCAGTGGTCAGGAGTATGTCATATACAGTCCAGGGTACAGAGTGCAGTGGTCAGGAGTATATCATATACAGCCCAGGGTACAGAGTGCAGGGGTCAGGAGTATATCATAGACAGCCCAGGGTACAGAGTGCAGTGGTCAGGAGTGTATCATATACAGCCCAGTTTACAGAGTGAAGTGGTCAGGAGTATATCATATACAGACCAGGGTACAGAGTGCAGTGGTCAGGAGTACTTTTGTTTATTTATTTTGTTTATTTAACTTTTGTTAAATAAACAGGAATATCACCTGAAGGTCCTTAAAGCTAAAGAATATGGCCTGGGTAATAGGGTGGAACGTTGGTTAACTAAAAAAAGTGAAAACGAAACAACTTGGTAGCAAAATAGAATCACTTCTACACCCTCATTCACATAAGAGGTTAACAAATCCTAGAGATATTGCCAACGCCTTTGCAGATTATTATCAGTCATTATATGATCTTTAAAAGGATACAACTATCCCCCAACCTACCAAAGAGATTATCTCAAACTATTTGGCACAGATTTCGTTACCTAAACTTACAGAGGATCAATTGAGCTCAATATCCCAACCATTCTCAACTCAGGAAATTAGCTCAGTCATCATCAAACTCCCCAATCAGAAATCACCGGGAGAGGACGGGTTTCCCAATGAATTCTATAAAAGTTTATCTACAGAAGTAGCTCCCCACTTAAAATCAGTATTTAAATTAGCAGCCTCCACTGGCACATTCCCATCGGAAATGTTGAAGGGATTAATTGTCACAATCCCCAAAAAAAAAAAAGGATACTGAGGACCCTTCATCTTATAGGCCAATCGCCTTATTAAATGTAGATATTAAAATCTTTGCCAAGTAGATTGCAGAAGTTTTTACCCCAGTTGGTACATGCAGACCAGGTGGGATTTGTGCCAAGACGGCAGGCTCCTGATGGCACGAGAAGACTTTTGAATCTGCTGACACGGATGGGATCCTGTCGGATGCCTTCCCTGCTACTTTCTTTGGATGCGGAGAAGGCGTTCGACAGGATCCATTGGGGATATTTGGAGGTGGTGCTGCATAAATTTGGGATTGTGGGTTGGTTAACCACTTTACCACCGGAGGATTTTGCTGTCTTACGTCTGGGCCACTTTTTGCGATTCGGCACTGTGCGACTTTAACTGACAATTGCACGGTCATGCAACGCCGTACCCAAACGAAATTTACGTCCTTTTTTTCCCATAAACAGAACTTTCTTTTGGTGGTATTTGATCACCTGTGCTATTTTTACTTTTTGCGCTATAAACAAAAAAATAGCGACAATTTTGAAAAAATAACAATATTTTTCACATTTATTATATGAAATTCCCCCAAAAAAATGTAAAAATCTAAATTTTTTTATCATTTTAGGCCAATTTGTTTTCTGCTACATATTTTTGGTAAAAAAAATCACAATAAGCATATTTTGATTGGTTTGCGCAAAAGTTATTGCGTTTACTAACTAAGGGAAAGATTTCTGTCGTTTTTGGTGCTTTTTTTTTTAACGAGTAATGGCGGCGATCTGCGATTTTATTTGCGGGACTGCGACATTGCGGCGGACAGATCGGACCCTTGACTGACATTTTTGACACTTTTGGGGTTACCAGTGACATTACTGCAGTAATCAGTGCTATAAATATGCACTGTTACCGTAAAAATGACACTGGCAGGGAAGGGGTTAATTTTATTGGAGAGGGAGGGGTTAATGTATGCCTGGTGCTTACTGACATGTGTGGGGGGAGGTGACTATTTGACACAAGGACAGATCGCAGGTTCAGCTATGCTGAACCCTGCAATCTGACCCTGCCTGTCACTTAGGAGATCCGTCCGCTTTGTTTACACAAGCGGGCGGATCTCCAGACTCGATTCCCCGACGATCGGGGAAGAGCAGCGGCGATTGCCGCTGCTCCTCCCCTGGCCCGACTCCCGCTGTGACTGAATACAGCGGGAGCGAGCCTCCGGCGGCGCTCGCGCGCCGCCGAGAAGGGGGAGTGTCTGCTGACGTATGTCTACGTCGTCAGACCTACAAGAGCCACTTTGCCGCAGTAGAGCTCTAGTTAGAGGCGGCAAAGTGGTTAAAAAAAAATATAATGGCTCTTTATTCTAGTCCAACAGCAAACGTACTTATATTGGGAATATTATCTAAATCGGTTGGGATAACCAATGGGACTAGGCAGGGATGTCCCCTCTCACCAGTTGTCTTTGCGTTGCTTACGGAGACTTTTGCTCAGAGTATTAGGAGTAACGCGAAGATAACAGGCTGGAAAGTTGCTGAAGTTGAACATAAGATTAGCTTATTTGCTGATGATGTCATGTTAATCATTACAAATCCAGCGTCATCTTTAATAGAAGTAGAGAAAATGATAAATGATTTTAGTGCAGTATCATATTACAAATGAAATATTACAAAAATCACAGATTATGGGTGTTGTTGTGGAAGGATGAACAAGATCGGCGCTAATTCAAATAAATATAGTGTTGAATAAATGTTCACATAAATGGGGCTGAAGATAATGCAAAAATCATATCGGTATCCAAATACTTATATCCATAGTGCATAATAAAATACAATCATGAATGACAGTGTGCAAAAGATGTCCAAATTATATCGTGTAAATACGAACGTGTGCATCAGCCATCTTATGATGGTGAAACTCAGCCAAACACGTCGACCACCAGAGCTTGCAGTGTTGAGGCTCGATTTTGGCATTTGATGCACTACTATTCAGCGGAGTATCTACATGTGGCCAGGCAATAGAGGAGATCAGTGATCGCTGGCTTCAAGGATCCCACCATCCATCCAGTCTACAACAGTACCTATGAGCTTGGGGATTATACACACGCGTTTTTTGGTGGGTTGCACACCTATCTATAGTCGAATGTGAGAAGAAGATTTGGTCTTACAGTTGATATTATTTGACCATCAAGATATATATCATATTGGAAGAATTTCTTGCTAATTATAAGATCATTGGTTCAGCACGATCCATTTGGGATTATTATTTGAACTTTTTGCACATTTCTTTTATGAGTTTTATTTTCACTTGCACCACACATGTGCAGGGACATCGTTAGGATTGATTTACACGATTGTTCGGAGATTTCATCATCTGTTCGTATTTACACAATATAATTTGGACATCTTTTGCACTCTGTCATTCATGATTGTATTTTATTATGCACTATGGATATAAGTATTTGGATACCGATATATTTTTGCATTATCTTCAGCACCATTTATGTGAACATTATTCAACACTATATTTATTTGAATTAGCGCCGATCTTGTTCACCATACACATTGCTATTTCACGGTGGGGACACCGATTAAGGTTGGCAGCTTTTTCGGTTTTATATTCTCACTCATTTATTAATTTTTTGTAGTATCAGACCCCTCGGTTAGCGCAATGGTCCTAGTTTTCTATAGATTATGGGTGTTAATAAGCAGGGCCGTCTTTAATATGGAATAGACCCTGGGCAAACATTTTCTTGGCCCCCCCCCCCCATGCAATTTAGCTCTCCACCCCAACAGCATGCCCCCTTCAATGCAGAGACCAGCGTACCCCCTTCAATGCAGAGGCCAGTGTACCCCCTTTCAATGCAAAGACCAGCGTGCCCCCTTTCAATGCAGAGACCAGTGTACCCCCTTTCAATGCAGAGACCAGCGTACCCCCTTTCAATGCAGAGACCAGCGTACCCCCTTTCAATGCAGACCAGCGTGCCCCCTTTCAATGCAGACCAGCGTGCCCCCTTTCAATGCAGAGACCAGTGTACCCCCTTTCAATGCAGACCAGCGTGCCCCCTTTCAATGCAGAGACCAGCGTACCCCCTTTCAATGCAGAGACCAGCATACCCCCTTTTAATGCAGACCAGCGTGCCCCCTTTCAATGCAGACCAGCGTGCCCCCTTTCAATGCAGAGACCAGCGTACCCCCTTTCAATGCAGAGACCAGTGTACACCCTTTCAATGCAGAGACCAGCGTACCCCCTTTCAATGCAGACCAGCGTGCCCCCTTTCAATGCAGACCAGCGTACCCCCTTTCAATGCAGAGACCAGTGTATCCCCTTTCAATGCAGACCAGCGTGCCCCCTTTCAATGCAGAGACCAGCGTACCCCCTTTCAATGCAGAGACCAGCGTATCCCCTTTCAATGCAGAGACCAGCGTACCCCCTTTCAATGCAGAGACCAGCGTGCCCCCTTTCAATGCAGACCAGCGCGCCCCCTTTCAATGCAGACCAGCGTGCCCCCTTTCAATGCAGACCAGCGTGCCCCCTTTCAATGCAGAGACCAGTGTACCCCCTTTCAATGGAGTGACCAGCGTACCCCCTTTCAATGCAGACCAGCGTGCCCCCTTTCAATGCAGAGACCAGCGTACCCCCTTTCAATGCAGAGACCAGTGTACCCCCTTTCAATGCAGACCAGCGTGCCCCCTTTCAATGCAGACCAGCGTGCCCCCTTTCAATGCAGAGACCAGCGTACCCCCTTTCAATGCAGAGACCAGCGTACACCCTTTCAATGCAGAGACCAGCGTACCCCCTTTCAATGCAGACCAGCGTGCCCCCTTTCAATGCAGACCAGCGTACCCCCTTTCAATGCAGAGACCAGTGTACCCCCTTTCAATGCAGACCAGCGTGCCCCCTTTCAATGCAGAGACCAGCGTACCCCCTTTCAATGCAGAGACCAGCGTACCCCCTTTCAATGCAGAGACCAGCGTACCCCCTTTCAATGCAGAGACCAGCGTGCCCCCTTTCAATGCAGACCAGCGTGCCCCCTTTCAATGCAGACCAGCGTGCCCCCTTTCAATGCAGACCAGCGTGCCCCCTTTCAATGCAGAGACCAGCGTACCCCCTTTCAATGCAGAGACCAGTGTACACCCTTTCAATGCAGAGACCAGCGTACCCCCTTTCAATGCAGAGACCAGCGTACCCCCTTTCAATGCAGACCAGCGTGCCCCCTTTCAATGCAGACCAGCGTACCCCCTTTCAATGCAGAGACCAGTGTATCCCCTTTCTATGCAGACCAGCGTGCCCCCTTTCAATGCAGAGACCAGCGTACCCCCTTTCAATGCAGAGACCAGCGTACCCCCTTTCAATGCAGAGACCAGCGTGCCCCCTTTCAATGCAGACCAGCGCGCCCCCTTTCAATGCAGACCAGCGTGCCCCCTTTCAATGCAGACCAGCGTGCCCCCTTTCAATGCAGAGACCAGTGTACCCCTTTCAATGCAGAGACCAGCGTACCCCCTTTCAATGCAGACCAGCGTGCCCCCTTTCAATGCAGAGACCAGCGTACCCCCTTTCAATGCAGAGACCAGCGTACCCCCTTTCAATGCAGAGACCAGTGTACCCCCTTTCAATGCAGACCAGCGTGCCCCCTTTCAATGCAGACCAGCGTGCCCCCTTTCAATGCAGAGACCAGCGTACCCCCTTTCAATGCAGAGACCAGCGTACACCCTTTCAATGCAGAGACCAGCGTACCCCCTTTCAATGCAGACCAGCGTGCCCCCTTTCAATGCAGACCAGCGTACCCCCTTTCATTGCAGAGACCAGTGTACCCCCTTTCAATGCAGACCAGCGTGCCCCCTTTCAATGCAGAGACCAGCGTACCCCCTTTCAATGCAGAGACCAGCGTACCCCCTTTCAATGCAGAGACCAGCGTACCCCCTTTCAATGCAGAGACCAGCGTGCCCCCTTTCAATGCAGACCAGCGTGCCCCCTTTCAATGCAGACCAGCGTGCCCCCTTTCAATGCAGACCAGCGTGCCCCCTTTCAATGCAGAGACCAGTGTACCCCCTTTCAATGCAGAGACCAGTGTACCCCCTTTCAATGCAGACCAGCGTGCCCCCTTTCAATGCAGAGACCAGCGTACCCCCTTTCAATGCAGAGACCAGCGTACCCCCTTTCAATGCAGAGACCAACGTACCCCCTTTCAATGCAGAGACCAGCGTACCCCCTTTCAATGCAGACCAGCGTGCCCCCTTTCAATGCAGAGACCAGCGTACCCCCTTTCAATGCAGAGACCAGCGTGCCCCCTTTCAATGCAGACCAGTTTGCCCCCTTTCAATGCAGACCAGCGTGCCCCCTTTCAATGCAGAGACCAGTGTACCCCCTTTCAATGCAGAGACCAGTGTACCCCCTTTCAATGCAGAGACCAGCGTGCCCCCTTTCAATGCAGACCAGCGTGCCCCCTTTCAATGCAGACCAGCGTGCCCCCTTTCAATGCAGACCAGCGTGCCCCCTTTCAATGCAGAGACCAGTGTACCCCCTTTCAATGCAGAGACCAGCGTACCCCCTTTCAATGCAGACCAGCGTGCCCCCTTTCAATGCAGAGACCAGCGTACCCCCTTTCAATGCAGAGACCAGCGTACCCCCTTTCAATGCAGAGACCAGCGTACCCCCTTTCAATGCAGAGACCAGCGTACCCCCTTTCAATGCAGACCAGCGTGCCCCCTTTCAATGCAGACCAGCGTACCCCCTTTCAATGCAGAGACCAGTGTGCCCCCTTTCAATGCAGACCAGCGTGCCCCCTTTCAATGCAGAGACCAGCGTACCCCCTTTCAATGCAGAGACCAGCGTGCCCCCTTTCAATGCAGACCAGTTTGCCCCCTTTCAATGCAGACCAACGTGCCCCCTTTCAATGCAGAGACCAGTGTACCCCCTTTCAATGCACACCAGCGTACCCCCTTTCAATGCAGACCAGAGTGCCCCCTTCCAGGCTGCTTTCATGTGCATTATCCCCCCCCCCCCCCACTCCACTCCCACTCCACTCCATTCCCAGGGGGGGGTGGGGGTAATGCACATGACAGCATTTAATCCAGTTAGTAAATCATGACCATTCCAGGCTGCAGTGCCGAGCCTGGAATGGTCAGGATTTACTAACTGGATTAAATGCTGTCATGTGCATTAACTCCCCCCTCCCTAGGGAGGAGAAAGACCTACCTGGTCCGGTCCGGTCCGTCCTGGCCAGCTCCGATCTGATCAGTGCCTGCGATGCTGCGTGACATGACAGGCTATCGGCTCTAATCCTCCCGCCACACACCATTCACGGACAGGGGCGGGGCCAGAGCGCGAGGGGAGCTCACGGCCCCGCCCACTCCTCGCTCCTTGCTAGAGAGCAGTGCGGGGGCGCCGATGCCATGCCCAGCCAGATGCCGGCTTCTATCACATAAAGTGACTGTCAAGCCGCAGCGGTCAGCGCTGATGGGGCTCCCGATTTGGGGCTTAAGGGTCAGCTCTGCTTTGGGCCCCTAAAGATTGACAGGGCCCTGGGCAGCTGCCCCTTTTGCCCTGCGGTAAAGACGGCCCTGCACGTCAGTGCAGAAACATATAACCGAAAAATTCTCCTTTACATGGTCTTTGTATATACCAATGTTGGGGATTAATTTAACTTCATCTATTTCCCAACTTTATGATTATAATTATAAACCCTTTCTGGACACTTTTGTCACGACAAATTGGAGAACTTAAGGTTCAAGATTTGACTGTAGCAGGCAGAGTGGCTATGTTAAAAATGATTATACAGTAAACCCCCCTCCATTGCGGGGGTTACGTTCCGGACCCAGCCGCGAAAAGTGAAAATCCGCGAAATAGAAAAACCCTATTAAAATGCATTGTAGGCATGTTTATTTTACTGTCACTGTACGTGTAAAAGCATTTTAAGGTCTTTAAACACACTTTTAAAACAATAGAAACTCATTTAAACACATAAAAGATACTGAGAGACATAGCAAGAGCTATGGAAAACACAAAAATATTTCATTTTTAATGATTTATATAGTAAAATAACATTACAAAAAAAAACGCAATATACCGGGACCGCAAAAACTGAACCGCGATGGAGCGGGGGTTTACTGTACTTCCCAAACTACTTTATTTGTTTTGTACGTTGGCAATTCCCTTACCACCCCAATATTGTGTCTCTGTTCAAAAGTACTTCAATCAAACTATATGGGAAGGAAAACCACCCCGATGCGCGTCCCTCATTATGAGGAGACATAGGAGGCATGGAGGGATGGGAGTTCCTTGGGTTTCTGCATATTATAAAGCATCTGTATTAGATCAATTGAAATATTGGTGGACGCCTGTGCAGCATAAATAGTGGCTGGGATTAGAGGCGGATGATTGTAATCAAGAAAATCTTAGGACCACAATATTAGCTGTAATGCCCAATATCCAATCTATTACAGTGCAAACTGCCTATACAACGCGGGCAGAAGTATTTTGTTCGCCTCCCGAATATGGGGCGACATGCAAATTCCCTACTCCCCTTTCAGTTCTCACGTACTTCATCCCAAATGTTGATATAAAATTGTGGTTGAGAAAGGGTGTTAATTGTATAATGAAACAGGGATTCATCCCTTTGAATATTTTGTTCACCAGTATAGAATACCACCGTCAGCTATTTTTGAGCTATTATCAAATATTTTCCTTTCTACGGAAAAATAGCCTTCCTTCATATGTTAAATTACCAATTTCTATATATTAAGCCTTGCACACATGCAACGATTATCGGCCGACCGATCGTCCGACTTTTGTCCAGAGTTGTGTTTTGTTGGTTGGAATGTGCCTAGACTGCACAAAAATTTTCTCGGCTAACAAAAATCTACTTCAGAAGTGATGTCATGTGCTGGTTTACTTTCCGTGTGTTTTTTCTTCTCTGAGCATGCCCAGTCTTGCTCATCAGATTTTTGTCTGCCGAAATCTGTACTGACTGACAGAAAATCGGCCGTTGTGTTGACGACCAACAAAAATTTTATAGCCTGCACACCAGATTTTATTCGGCCGAAAAGTCGGAGTCGGTTGTCGAAAGCATCATACTAACAAGCCGAAAATCGGCCGATCGGACGTTGGCCGAAAATTCCCGGCCAATAATCGATGCGTGTGTACGAGGCATAGGTTGTATCAAGCACCCTTGGCTACTGCCAAAGGTATTTCAGTTATTTATGATATATTGAACAAGCATAACACCTACTCTAAAGCCACTACTGTTCTTAAATTGGAAAAATTATTGGGGAAATCTTTCCCGGAAACTAACTGGCTAAAAGCTTTTGCTGCCACATATGCTTCCTCAAAATGTACTAATCATTGGGAATTATATCAAAAAACGTAACATTTTTGGTATTTGACTCCCACTAAACTTTCCAAATTTTACCTCTTAACTCCAGCATTTTGTTGGAGAGAGTGTGGTGAACAAGGGACGCTATTCCATATAGTTTGGGAGTGTAAATCGATTAGTGCATTTTGGAACAAAATAGTCTCTATGATCTCAGAAGTTGTGTAAAAAAACCATAATTCCAAGTCCTGAGATGGCGATCTTGCATCTAAAGCCTAGTACACACGCAACTCATTTCCGCCGACCGGTTGTCCATCTTTTGTCCAGAGTGGTGTTTTGTTGGTTGGAATGTGCCTTGACTGCACACGAATTTTCCCGCACGACAAAATTATACTTCAGAAGTGATGTCATGTGTTGGTTTGCTTTCTTTGTGTTCTTTCTTCTCTGAGCATGCCCAGTCTTGCTCATAAGATTTTTCCCTGTCGAAATCTGTACTGACTGCACGAAAATCGGCCGTGTTTTGACGGAGGACAAAAATTTTATAGCCTGCACACCAGAATTTTTTCGGCCGAAAAGTCGGAGTCGGTTGTCGGAAGCATCATACTAACAAGCCAAAAATCGGCAGATCGGTCGTTGGACGAAAATTCCCAGCCGAATTTTCGACTTGTGTGTACGGGCTTTAATATCCGTGAGATACCTATAAAGTATCGAGTAGTGGTCTTACATCTTTTATTAGCGGCAAAACTCTTAATCCCAAGAAGATGGAAATCTCAGGAGATACCATCTCCATCTGATATTGTTACATTACTTAATCAGCAATGTGAGGTTGAACTGGATGGACTGATGTCTTTTTTCAACCTCACTAACTATGTAACTATGAGATGTAAAAAATTATGGCTACTATAAGTTCGGCGAAGAAAATATTTGTAGTTAGATGGAATCCATGGCTATTTACTAATAATAATATATACATAACAGACCAATAGGAGAAGGACCCCCTTTTATCAGTGGTCAGTGTAGTGGTCCCTAACATTGGTGAGCAATAGCAGAAGGGCCCCCTTTATACCAGAGGTCAGTGTAGTGGTCCCTAACATTGGTTACCAAAGGGAGAAGGACCCCTTATATCAGTGGTCAGTGTAGTGGTCCCTAACATTGGTTACCAAGGGGAGAAGGACCCCTTATATCAGTGGTCAGTTTAGTGGTCCCTAACATTGGTTACCAAAGGGAGAAGGACCCACTTATATCAGTGTAATGGTCTCTCTAACATTGGTTACTAATGGGAGAAAGACCCCTTATATCTGTGGTTAGTGGGAGAAGACTGCCCCCCTTACAGATCATTGATGTCAGTTGTTACTGAGAGATAGAAACTGTTCATTGCTCAAGGACCCTTAGAAACCCTTGGAGGAGCCCTGGCTGAGAAAGGCTGGATTAGGCAGTAATATATTTCTCTCCCCCTTGGTGGGAGTGGAGATGACCCCATCTATAAGAATATACAGTACATACACACACAGCACAAGGCCGTGTTCACACTACGAGACGTTTCTCAGGCTGCAGTTCCTCTGAGCTCTACAAGGTGGAGATCTCATGTCTACCCAGACAGGAAGTCTCTATGGAAGACAGGAAGTGATGTAAGGTATAAATAGGAAGTTCCGGGTGAAAGGTGAGTCGGGAGGAAGTTCCATGAGGTAGGCAGTAGCGAGGAGACGTTACTGGAAGTGGCAGCTGAGGAGGTAATAAGATCTTATTTTCTATTTACACCCAGTAACCCCCGCCGTCATGTCCGTCCTCTTCCTCCATAGTCACTGTGACCTCTTTTATCTCCAGCAGATGATGATACACACATATATAGTGTGGAAACCTAGATTAACCCCTGCAGGGTGAGAACATTCCCCCACTTACGGGGCCAGAACCTTCTCTTCATTGTGGATATGTGTCACCTTTCCGTCCAGTGTTGGGTTGCCACCTCATCCCTTTAAACCAGGACACATATTAATTAAGCGGGTTCTGTGGCTGACTAAGGTGGTAATTAAACTCTCTTGGTGCCTTATCACATTCCATTAGCCTCAGAACCTGTGTTCATATGTGACCTGATAATATGTGAGGTGGCAACCCTAGTCCAGTGATAAACTAGAAACACAGAGAGGCCACACGGAACCCGACATGCAGGTGTTTATTGAGGGACTTGGGGGTATGGGAGGGGTGGCAGTGGGACACAGCACAGACAGTCCACAGGGTAGCAATATGGCACAGCAAGCTTAGATGATCCCCAGGGCATTAATGGGCACAGGAAAGGTTAACAGTCTAGGGAGTGTAAATATGGCACAGCAAAGCGGAAGATCCCAGGGTAGTAGAATGGCACAGAAAGGGGAGAGACAGGAGGGTTCAGGTACTCACGTTGAGGAGGCCTGATGACCCCAGGGTGGTTGGTTGGTTCTGGAGGGCCTGTCGAGGCTGGTCCCTGGGCAGGAGTCTGCTGGGTCTACAGAGACAGGCGGGCGGCACAGTGGTGTAGTGGTTAGCACTTTCACCTAGCAGCAAGAGGGTCACTGGTTCGAACCCCAATCACGACACTGCCTGCCTGGAGTTTGCATGTTCTCCCTGTGCCTGCGTGGGTTTCCTCCGGGTACTCCGGTTTCCTTCCACACTCCAAAGACATGGTGGTAGGTTAATTGGATTCCTGTATAAAAAAAAAAAAAAATGCCCTTACTATGTGTATGTATGAATGTGAGTTAGGAACCTTAGATTGTACACTCCTTGAGGGCAGGGACTGATGTCAATGTGCAATGTATATGTAAAGCGCTGCGTAAATTGACAGCGCTATATAAGTACCTGAAATAAATAATAAATAACCCTGGCCAAAAAAGGGGGGGGGGGCAGCAGGCACAGGCAGAGAGACGCCGGGTAATGGAAGGTAGAAGAAGTTCCTGAGGGCCCGACCTCAGTCTTGGGTCTTCACAGGCACATGTAGCTTCTAGGGGGACTGGCAGAAGAATTCCACACTCTTTCCCCCCAGCTCAGCAAGATATACCGGAGCCATGGCGCTACCCTGCAGCCCAGGCAGTCTGAAGCTTGGATTCAGATTACCTGGACAACAGGCTCCACCCCTTTCCTGCACTGCCACATAGGGAAAATTGCCAGGGGAAAGTTGTTTGTCTCCAGCGGCGCACAGCACTGGAAGAAGAGGGCGCTGTGCCTGCTAGACCCTGGCACCTGGGGGAAGGAAGTCTGCAACTGGCAGGAGGAGATTGGCACACTGGCAGCAACAGGGGATCGGATAGTCTGGTGCCTCGCATGCCGGAGGGGTGGAGTGGCAGGAGCTGTGTGTGAGGGGGGTCAGGTGTTGCCTGCATGTCTCCCTGTATGTATGTGGTTTGGGGCGGTGTGGGGAGCGTAGTGAGAATACCGGGTGCTGTGACACCTCCGATGACCTTCTCACCCCATCAATATCCACTAATGGATTATACGACTTTTATTAGCGGTAGGGGGTGGGTGGTTTATTTGGGGTGGATTTACAGTATAATATATGTGTAGCACCCTCTAGCTAGTGTGCTAGGTGTATATAGTTAGCAGTTAGTGTAGGCAAATTGGCTTGGCTGAGAACCAAACCTGGGTTGAATCTAGGTCAGGGTTAAGTGACTTAGGATGGCTGGATGACTCATCAGGCAGCTCTTCTGGTGCCTCCCCCTGTTTTCTGGTGCCTTGGAGAAGCTTCCAGATGCAGTGGGTGGAGGCTAGGAGGGGCCGCAAGAGTTTCTTGACCAATCCCCAGCAGAAAGGGGCTGGAAGAGGGCTAAAATACTCAGGAGTCCTACCAACAGAGTGTTGAGGAGGCTGTCGGAAGCCCTCGTGGGGCGCCCCCTAGTCTTGTGGGCTGACCTTGGGTCTGGGGCCTGGGTGCTGGAAAAGTTCCCCTAAAACACATGGAGGAAATCCTTCCTGGATGCATCGGAGCAAGGAGAGGACAGTGAGAGCAGGTCAGTATGTCTGGGAGATCTCCTGAAAGTCAGCCGAATGGGCTGGTGCCAGTATGGAGGACTGGGAGTATGGGAGAAGCTAGCCTTGAGGGCTAGTGAAAGGGGCAGCTGCAGCCAGGTGGGTATGCAGGGCCTGAAAAGGTGGCGCTGGGATCAGAAGCCACAGGTGGAATGTAAGCTGGACGCTGAACTTTGCTACACATCTAAGGGGCCTCGGGTTCCTACCTATAATAGGCTTTTGCTTTGTCAGGTTCAATAACAGTGTGTCAGTGGAGTTCTGGAGGAAGCAGAGGAGTGTATATAGACTGTATATAGGAAGAGTTGTTCTGAAGTCTAATGGACATCCCATAATCTTCAATCCCTATCCAAGTTCTCATCCTTCAATAAAACAAAGCACTGGACTTTTCTCTGCCTTAAACTGTGAAAATTTGGTGTGCCTGGCTGTACAGGGTGGGGGGGGGGGGGGGGGGGATCCCATTATAATTGCGGCTCATTAGGGGGTGCCCTACACATACATTTGTATTTTATCAGCTTTATGTAGGAATAATGACGAGGAAATACCTATCTGTAATGTCTGTGAAGGTTCAAAACATGTGTCTGGATGGTGACTGTATCATTGTGTGTGTCAGGTTCCTATAAGGTGTCAGGATGTCACTGTCTATTTCTCCATGGAGGAGTGGGAGTATTTAGAAGGACACAAGGATCTCTACAAGGACGTCATGATGGAGAATCAGCCGCCCCTCACATCACCGGGTAAGAGGAGACTTTATTGTAAAGGAGAGAGCAGTACGGAGGATCCACCTAGATCCCCCATCATCTGATAAACACATAGAAACAATGTATTCAGTCAGTGTGTGTGTTTCCTACAGATGGATCCAGTAATGGGAACCCACCAGAGAGATGTCCCCGTCCTCTGTATTCCCGGGATTCCACACAGGAAGGTCACACCATCCCTCACCATCATCAGGTAGCTGAGGAACAATTATTGGTAGTTATGATTTATACACAGCATGTTTGTTACAATGAATGTTTTATTATATATTCAGAGTGGAAACCTCGGGGATGATAATATTGATGTTAAAGAAGAGTATAAAGAGGAGGATGAGGAGTATGGAGTGATGGAGGAGTTATCAGAAGGACACAAGGATATGATGGAGCCACCTAATACCAGGAACCCACCAGAGAGATGTCCCCGTCCTCTGTATTCCCGGGATTCCACACAGGAAGGTCACAACTACACAAAACATGATCAGGTTGGTGTGACGGAACATCTAACACATGAAAGTGACTTGTGGCGACAATGTGCAGAAGCTACGAGATTATGTTTTTCTATGTGAGCTCACATCACTTCTATTTTACAGATGATATTTCTCTATCGTTCTCTTGGTTTAGGGTGAAGATCTGATAGATATAAAAGTTGAGATTAAAGAAGAAGAAGAGGAGGAGAAGGAGGATAGGGGAATGGATGAAATACACAAAGATCTGTACCAGGACACCATGGTGGAGTCATCCAGCTACAGAAACCCACCAGAGAGATGTCCCCGTCCTCTGTATTCCCGGGATTCCACACAGGAAGGTCACACCATCCCTCAATGTTACAAGGTTGGTGGGACGGAACATCTAGAACGAGGACTCGTGGAAACGATGTGTGGATTTTTTTTTGTGATGTCACAATATTAAAGCTTACTGTAGAAATTTTCTATCATTCTCTTGGTTTAGGGTGAAGATCTGATAGATATAAAAGTTGAGGTTAAAGCAGAAGAAGAAGAGACGTATGTGAGGGATGATCAGCAGTCTATGGAGGAGGATGGAATAATGGGGACATTTATAGAGGAGGACACTCCTACAGAGATCAGCACAGGTGGGTCATTAACACTAAATACATTCCTCCACCAATACTGCTCACTGATTGGTCCAGGGTAGGGCAGGGACTGGGTGATAAGGATAGTGCCCTCCAGTGTTTCCTAGTGGAGAAGATTCCTAGCGGGAATCCCTATCGTCATTTCCACCGCTGTAGAGCATCCATTCACCCTGTGAGCCCTGCACCCCAGTGCTGTAAGTGTCTCTTATCAGTATTCCCTGCCCTGCCCGCCTGGCATCAATGCTTTTGCTTTCCTAGATTCTTGTCTCTGCATCCTTATACCAATCCAGTTGTAGCCGGCACTACTGGAGCCATCCAGCGTGAAGGCCGTACAGAGGGTCCACCATCCCCATCCTTCCATGACCGAAGCACAGACTTTTACATGATGATGATAATAATGCGATAACATCCCCAAACTTTGGAACCTGAACCACTTCGATAATTCGACGTTAAATACCGGGGTTATGGTAACAGATAGCTGCCATAACCCCGGTATTTTCTTACTCGGCCGGCGGTCCTCTTTCACATAAAAGTCGTCCCAGTGGCAGATTCACCGCAGGATCATTTATAAGCGCGCACAAGCTCCACCTCCTGTGTCCACGCCTACTTCCTGTGTCCAACACTAGGTGAAGCACGCGGGTGCAAAGCGCCTGCCAGCGCCACCAGCTGTGTCCTACAGTAGGTGGAGCTGCGACCTTTTACCTCTGAGGCCACGCCTCCTGACCTTTGGGGTGGGTCCATGACCCATTTCCTGAGTCAAAACCCTCTCCTGTGTCTTCTCTGTCTAACCCTACCTAACCCTAACACCTAAACCCTAACTCTAACCCCAACCCCTAAACCCTGACTCTAACCCATACCCTAAACCCTACCCTGACCCCGACCCTAAACCCTAACTCTAAACCTAACCCCAACCCCTAAACCACAACCCCAACCCCTAAACCCCACCCCGACTCTAACCCCAACCCCTAACCCCAACCACTAAAACCTAACTCCAACCCCTAAACCCTAACCCCAATCCCTAAACCCTAACCACAACCCCACCCCGACCCTAACCCTAAACCTTAACTCTCACCTCTAAACCCTAACTCTAACCCCCATCCCTAACTCTAAACCTATTCCTAACCCCAACCACTAAAACCTAACCCCAACCCCTAAACCCTAACCACAACCCCTAAACCCGACCCTAACCCTAAACCTTAACTCCAACCCCAAACTCTAACCCTAACCCCAACCCCTAACTCTAACCCTAACCCCAACCACTAAAACCTAACCCCAACCCCTAAACCCTAACACTAATCCTAACCACAACCTGACCCTAAACCTTAACCCAAAACCCTAACTCTAAACCTATCCCTAACCCCAACCCCTAAACCCTAACACTAACCCTAAACTCTAACCCCAACCCCTAAACCCTAACCCCAACCACTAAAACCTAACTCTAACCCTAACCACAACCCCTTAACCCTGACTCCGACCCTAACCCCCTAACCCACCGCTTACTGGAGCCATCGGTAGCGCGGAAAATGATCCGATCCATCCACATCCCAGGCTAGAAGTCGAGTGAAGGCAAGATGGCCCCCCTCTCCACTCCATGGCCTTGGAGGACCGGAGCGACGTCATACGTTGCTTCCGCCCAACGGCCTTAAAGGGCCCATTTTTTTTTCTTGCTGAAAAAAATTACTTTTTTTTTTTGCTTTTTAGTGTAGATGTGAGGTGTGAGGTCTTTTGACTCCAGATCTCACATTAAAGAGGTCCTGTCCTGCTTATTTCTATTACAAGGGATGTTTACATTCCTAATAGGAATAAAAGTCATCAAAAACATTTTTTTGAAGAAACTGTTAGAACAAAAAGGTAAAATAAATAAGAAAAAAAAAAAGTAAAGCGCCCCGTCCCTGCAGAAGCGAACGCATACGCAAGTCCCGCCCACATAAATAAATGGTGTTCAAACCAAACATGTGAGGTATCGCCGCGATCGTTAGAGCGAGGAAAATAATTATTTCACCAGATCTCCTCTGCAACTCTAAACTTATAACCTGGAGATATTTTTAAAGCGTCGCCTATGGAGATTGTTAGGTAGCAATGTTTCTCGCCATTCTACGAGCGTGCGCAATTTTGAAGCATGGCATGTTGGGTATCTATTTATTCGGTGTAAAATTATCTTTCACATTATAGCAAAAAAAATTCGGCTAACTTTTCTGTTTTCTTATTTTTTAATTAAAAAAAGTGAATTTTGCAGCGATCTCCATTTTATTCTCTGCTAAAAAAATAAAAATGTTTGGGGGTTTTAAGTCATTTTCTAACAAAAAAAATCAGATTTTAACTTGTAAACAAGAAAATGTCAGAAATATATTGAAAATAAAAAAGTAGAAAAACATGGACTTTACTGGTTCAGGTATATAAAATATAACAAAATGTCAGAAATAGGTCCGGTCCCTAAGTGATTAAACAGAAAGTGATAATGAGGGAGGAGTCAGTAACCCAATGATGGTGGTCTTCAGGATCAGTCCAGTCTTCATCTTGGTTGTTCTCCCCCCATCCTCACTCTCTGACCTCTGGTGGGGCTCAGCCCCGCTGTTATTCATGACTAAATCATGGACTAAATAAGGAAGTGCGGGACTTCTTGTGTTGGGAAGATGGCAATGAGTGATAGAGGGGGAGGGGACACTCGTCCTATAATCCCCCTCATCACTGTCACTCCTATAAAAGACAGTTCTCGTTGTTTCCTCACTCTCTGGCTAAGGTCCATGAATAAAGAAATGAACTGGTAGGAGATCAGAGGACCCATTTACTAGTTACCTTGAGGGGGGAATTGTAAGATCCTCAGAGACAAAGCTGCTTGATGTGGGCGGAGTCCTGGTTTAGGGGAACCAATCTGCTGATGTCTAGTAATAATCTTTGTATTTCTATTTTAGTAGATGGACGGGAGATGAGGAAAACCTCAGAGGATTGTCGCACTTTGTCTCCAGACTGTAAAGTAGAAGATGAGGACATCACACAGTATAGTCCAGGAGAAAACCCGGCTACCTCAAATGTCCATCCAGGACCATACAGTGTAGATGGACCATCGTATTCCTCTTATCCTGAGGAACCTCAGACTGTGAGGGACGGTGCCGGACTATCATATGCTTCTTATACTGAGGAACCTCAGACTGTGAGGGACAGTGCCGGACCATCGTATTCCTCTTATCCTGAGGAACCTCAGACTGTGAGGGACAGTGCCGGACCATCGTATTCCTCTTATCCTGAGGAACCTCAGACTGTGAGGGACAGTGTCGGACCATCGTATTCCTCCTTTCCTGAGGAACCTCAGACTGTGAGGGACAGTGTCGGACCATCGTATTCCTCTTATCCTGAGGAACCTCAGACTGTGAGGGACAGTGTCGGACCATCGTATTCCTCCTTTCCTGAGGAACCTCAGACTGTGAGGGACAGTGTCGGACCATCGTATTCCTCTTATCCTGAGGAACCTCAGACTGTGAGGGACAGTGCTGTTCTTCCAAAAGATAAGAGGTTTTCCTGTACTGAGTGCGGGAAGAGTTTTCGTTTTAAATCCCATCTAACTGAGCATAAAAGATCCCACACAGACGAAAGGCCGTATTCCTGCCCTGAGTGCGGAAAATGTTTTGGGTGGAAGTCGACTCTTGCCAGACATCTAAAATTTCACACAGGGGAGAAGCTGCATTCCTGCTTGGAGTGCGGGAAATGTTTTCCAGGGAAATCTGAACTTGCCAGACACCTACGAACCCACACAGGGGAGAAGCCGTATTCCTGTACTGGGTGCGGGGAAAGTTTTTCACAAAAGTCGTATCTTTCTGAACATCAGAGATGTCTCTTGGATAACAAACCATGTTCCTGCGCTAAGTGCGGGAAATGTTATCCACAAAAATCTGAATTTGTCAGACATCGAAGTTCCCAAACAGAAGTGAAGCCGAATTCCTGCTCTGAGTGCGGGAAATGTTTTAGGTGGAAATCGGTTCTTGTCAGGCATCTAAAATTTCACACGGGGGAGAAGCTGCATTCCTGCTCGGAGTGCGGGAAATGTTTTCCAGTGAAATCTGAACTTGTCAGACACCAACGAATCCACACCGGGGAGAAGCCGTATCCCTGTACTGAGTGCGGGAAATGTTTTTCACAAAAATCTTCTCTTGCTCATCATCAGAGATGCCATTTGGAGAATAAGCCATATTCCTGTGCCGAGTGCGGGAAAAGTTATGTACGGAAATTGGAACTTGTCTCGCATCAAAGATCTCATACAGGGGAGAACCTGTATTCCTGCCCTGAGTGCGGGAAATGTTTTGGGTGGCAATCAGGTTACCTCCGACATCTAAAATTTCACACGGGGGAGAAGTTGCATCCCTGCCCGGAGTGCGGGAAACGTTTTCCAGGGAAAATAGAACTTGTCAGACATTTACGGACCCACACAGGGGAAAAGCCGTATTCGTGTCCCGAGTGCGGGAAACGTTTTGCAGAAAAATCTTATCTTTCCGAACATCGGAGACACCATTCGGACAACAAGCCATATCCCTGCCCCGAGTGTGGGAAAAGTTATGTATGGAAATCGGCCCTTGTCACACATCAAAAATCTCATACAGTGGAGAACCTGTATTCCTGCCCTGAGTGCGGGAAATGTTTTGCGTGGAAGTCAGCACTCGCCACACATCAGAAATCTCACACGGGAGAGAGGCCGTACTCCTGTACTGAGTGCGGGAAATGTTATCCGCTGAAATCAACACTTGTCAGACATCAAAAATCTCACGCTTGAAGAAGTGGCTTTTCTGGTCTTAGTGCGGGAAACTTTTTATTTTTCAGTATATTAGCAATCTCACACTGGGGAAGGGGGAGGGGGGTTAACAGTTCAAATATAAAGGTTCAAATATAATTTTATATTCAAATCATTCTTTTCTTTGTAAGTTGATTATTAAAGGTTTTCCTTCTGATTTTTTATTATTTTATTCCTTTTCTATTCACAATTAAATTACTGAGGGGTCACCAATCAGATGTCTTCACCAATCACAGGGCCACAACCTATAATCACAGTATTTTTTATGATAGGATTATTTCCTATGATCTTCAGCTCCATCTAGTGGCCATACAGTATTTTTTTAGGTATTTCAGAACAGCACAGGCCATTAGATGGAGCTGAAGATCATAGGAAATAATCCTAATACTGTATGGCCACTAGATGGAGCTCAAAATCAGAGGAAACAATCCTAATACTTTATGGCAACTAGATGGAGCTGAAGGTCATAGGAACAAATTCCAATACTGTATGGCCACTAGATGGAGCTGAAGATCATAGGAACCAATCCTAATACTGTATGGCCACTAGGTGGAGCTGAAGATCATAAGAAATAATCCTAATACTGTATGGCCACTAGATGGAGCTGAAGATCATAGGAACCAATCCTAATACTGTATGGCCACTAGATGGAGCTGAAGATCGTAGGAAACAATCCTGATACTGTATGGCCACTAGATGGAGCTGAATATCGTATGAAATAATCCTAATACTGTATGGCCACTAGATGGAGCTGAAGATCATAGGAAATAATCCTAATACTGTATGGCCACTAGATGGAGCTGAAGATCGTAGGAACCAATCCTAATCCTGTATGGCCAGTAGATGGAGCTGAAGATCATAGGAACCAATCCTAATACTGTAGGGCCACTAGATGGAGCTGAAGATCGTAGGAAACAATCCTGATACTGTATGGCCACTAGATGGTGCTGAAGATCATAGGAAACAATCCTGATACCGTATGGCCACTAGATGGAGCTGAAGATCATAGGAAACAATCCTAATACTGTATGGCCACTAGGTGGAGCTGAAGATCATAGGAAATAATCCTAATACTGTATGGCCCTAGATGGAGCTGAAGATCGTAGGAAACAATCCTGATACTGTATGGCCACTAGGTGGAGCTGAAGATCGTAGGAAATAATCCTAATACGGTATGGCCACTAGGTGGAGCTGAAGATCATAGGAAATAATCCTAATACTGTATGGCCCTAGATGGAGCTGAAGATCGTAGGAAATAATCCTAATACGGTATGGGCACTAGATGAAGCTGAAGATCATAGGAACCAATCCTAATACGGTATGGCCACTAGATGGAGCTGAAGATCATAGGAAACAATCCTGATACTGTATGGCCACTAGATGGTGCTGAAGATCGTAGGAAACAATCCTGATACTGTATGGCCACTAGATGGTGCTGAAGATCATAGGAAACAATCCTTATACCGTATGGCCACTAGATGGAGCTGAAGATCGTAGGAAATAATCCTAATACTGTATGGCCACTAGATGAAGCTGAAGATCATAGGAACCAATCCTAATACGGTATGGCCACTAGATGGAGCTGAAGATCATAGGAAACAATCCTAATACTGTATGGCCACTAGGTGGAGCTGAAGATCATAGGAAATAATCCTAATACTGTATGGCCACTAGATGGAGCTGAAGATCATAGGAACCAATCCTAATACTTTATGGCAACTAGGTGGAGCTGAAGATCATAGGAAACAATCCTGATACTGTATGGCCACTAGATGGAGCTGAAGATCATAGGAAATAATCCTATCACAAAAAATACTGTAATTATTTGTTGTGGCCCTGTGAATACTGAGGGCCTCCACACCGCAAGCGCATATATGCTAAAGTTAGGTTCAGTTTCTACCATGATGAGTCTTACATCAGGGTCCCCAAGGTACTCCCTTACATCAGGGTCCCCCCTCCCTTACATCAGGGTCCCCAGAGTACTCCCTTACATTAGGCTCCCCTTTAAAGTCCCTTTTTATATAAGATTTTCCCTTACAGTGAGGAAGAATTGATCAGTCTATAATTTTATTGGTCGGTTTATTTTTCTAGTGAGAGACAGAATAACAACAAAAATATCCAGAAAAATAAATTTAAAAAAAGTTATAAACCGATTTGCATTTTTATGAGTGAAATAAGTATTTTATTCCCCGATCAATCAGCAGATTTCTGGCTCCCAGGTGTCTTCTATACAGGTAATGAGCTGAGATTAGGAGGATTCTCTTAAAGGGAGTGCTCCTAATCTCAGCTTGTTACCTGTAAAGAAGACACCTGTCCACAGAAGTAATCAATCAGATTCCAATCTCTCCACCATGGCCAAGACCAAAGAGCTGTCTTAGGATGTCAGGGAGAAGATTGGAGATCTACACAAGGCTGGAATGGCTACAAGACCATCGCCAAGCAGCTTGGTGAGAGGTGACAACAGGTGGCTGGAAGTCTCCCTCAGTCTGGGGCTCCATGGAAGATCTCACCTCGTGGAGTTTCAATGATGAGGGAGAACGGTGAGGAATCAGCCCAGAACTACACAGGAGAATCTTCTCAATGATCTCAGCTGGGACCATCGTCACCAAGAAAACAATTAGTAACTCACTACACCATGAAGGACTGAAATCCTGCAGCCCCCGCAAGGTGCCCCTGCTCAAGAAATCTAATATCAATATCAAATATCTCAAAACGCTTTGGGTGCGCTCTGTCTGTTACTCCACGGATCTTGGGTTATTAACCACTTGCCGACTGCCGCTCGACTATATACGGCGACGGTCAGCCCCTCCCAGGCAAAGTGATGTACCGGTATGTCACTAGCCTGGGAGCGAATAGGGGGCGAGCATGCACCGCCGGAGGCGCGCTCCGGCCCCTGCTCATACCTGAAGAAGCCGGCGCGTGTGACTGGTGGACCCGATGTCCGCCGGTCACTCGCGATCGTCGGGTGGAGAGGGAGAAAGGCAGTCGGCTAATGTAAACTCTCCCCTGTGTAAAAGCACTGATCACTCGGTCCTGCTATGTAGGACTGTTGATCTGTGCTGTTACACACAAATCCATGTATGGGGGAAGGGAATGGGGAATGCCGCTCAGGTGTATGTCCAAACAGGTGCTGGCTGGATCCGCCGTCCAGGAAGATGCAAGTAGAAATGTGAAGCCGCACTCAGATGATTGAAATCAAATGAAAATGTCTTTATTCTTCAAAAGTATCCAGGACAAACAGACAGTGTGAGGAACAGAATATGTCCAAGGTAGACGCGTTTCACGGCTCGAATGGCCGCTTACTCATTACCACGGTGTGGGATAGCGGAAATTGGTCAATATTTAAAGGTGGTCACCAGGAAATTGATTGTTGTAGCTCTGCACAACTGCATATCATTAAATAATCAAGCATATTGAACATCCAATTTCTCTGCGATCCAACACCGAGGACATGTCAAAAGACACACATGAAACAACTTCACAAAATATGTGTAAAACAAAATTAAGAACGATACATTCAAGTGAACATACAAATGAATGTAATAGTAAAAGCAACAAAGTTAAGCGTAAAAAGTCAGATACACATATGCCAATTTTATATGAGAGATTGCATATGTAATCTAAATATAAATAGAACCACATATAAATAGAACCACATAGGATCTCAAAATGTTCATATATACATGTGTCCTATATTAGTATATGGTCTCTCATTGGTGCAAGATATAAACTATACAAAAATGCAAAGATATGAAAAAACTTTGTTATGCATATATGTCCATAAATATGTGATATGTTGTAATTTATGTGTATATAAATGTGTAACATATATATACTAAATGAAGTGAAAAATATGTGTATACGAATGTTAACAGGAAAAAGGAAAATAGAAGCATATATATATATGTGTATGAAGTGATACACAGAAACTGTGTCGATAATAAAAGTGAAATAATGTGTGATGAATAAATAAATGAATAATAAAAATATATATAAGTGTGTGATCAGTGTATATATAAGTGTATAATGATGTAAATGAATGGGCACATAAATGTATCACATGAACATCACCATATATATATACAGATCCAAATGTCTGTAAGTCTCATCATAAACTAGATGGAAATATAGCAAAACATAAATATCAATCATTAAACATCATTAGGACATATTGATGCACCTTGAAACATATATCGGCATATGTGTAGACAAAATACACAATGTGTGCATATACGTTAGGAGAAGGTCCCAAAAATATAGAATAAGGAAAAAATCTCTATATATGACCAAAATTATTAGCCTGGAAATTGGTATTAGTCTTTCGTGCCCATGTTATAAATATGGTTATTAAAAACTACCAATAATCCATATAGAGCCGAAAAACATTTCCTGGCCAAAATGAGGTCAATTAGAAGGGTGATAATCAAAATGAAGTAAATGAATCAAAAGAAAAAGAAAAATTACTACATATTATCAGGTATTATCAAATATATAAATTATCAAATATATTATCAACTGTGACGAACTCCAAAAACGTAAAAGCAACGGATACCCTTGTTTTACAAGTCGGAACATCAATAATGAATATATATATATATGTTCCGTAAAAATCCATCATATGTAAACATATAGACATTAATCAATCCAAAAACAAAAACAAAATCCGCAAGGATATACAGAACCCCAAGTAAATAGAATATACAAGGATGGTATAATGTGTGTAATGGCCAGAAGATGAATGAAAAAATCAATAAAAATTGTTGTAAAAATTATTATTGTAAACAATTGTTGTAAAAAACCCCCCAAAAAATTGGCGTATCCTGTAAGGTGTCACAGGGGATATTGGCTGATCGGGAGAGGTGTCACTCATAAAAATGGGTGACATCCCACTCCCAATTCAAGCCATGAGGCATCCGAGTGTGGAGCCTAAAAATCCACTGAACTTCTCTTTTACACAGTAAACGGAATACATCTCCACCTCTGATGGGTCTGGTAATATGGTCGATGACTTGGACCTGAACCAGGGACATGTCACCACCATGTTTATTATTGAAATGTTTCGCTATGTTTGTTGATTTGAAGGTCCGTATATCACTGAGATGCTCCCGAAATCGATCTTTTAGCTTGCGAATAGTTCTACCTACATATTGAATAGAACATGCCTTGCATGTAATTAAATAAATCAAATATTGGGTATTGCAGTTAAAAAAATCTCTGATATTATACACTTTATTGTCATAAGAAGAAATGATCTTATCTTTAGGAATTATATGGGGACAGGTGATACAATCAGTCGCACCACACCTAAAATTTCCTTTACAAAATAGCCATGTTTTTGAAGTATTGGATTTCTTCGAGGTGTATAGACTTGGTGATAAAGTATTACCTAAAGTGGCTGCTCTCTTAGCCACTATGTTAACCCCATTTTCAAGAATATCAGCACAGATATCGTCGGTGTATAAAGTGGGTAAATGTCTGTGAATGATATTTTTGACTTTACTGAATTCCAGACTATAAGGTAAGGACAATGTAATCAGAGGGTTGTTTTTGTCAAGATTCTTGGACCTAGTTTTTTTGTTTAACTGAAACTTATTGTAATTATATTTCTTACGTGTTTTGGTCCGGCGGAGAACATCGGGTTCAATGTCCTGAGAACTGCCAGGTACCCCACATTTAGCAATTTGTGAACGATCTTCGCCGGATGTTGGTAGTAAGAGCTCAGAACGGCTCTTATTCAGAGCAATAAAATAGGCCCTATCAAGCATCCATTTGGGATATCCTCGCTCCAAAAAACGTTGGTGAAGCGAGGATGCCTGTATCTTGAACTCTGACAGGTCACTACAAATTCTTCGCACTCTAAGAAATTGGCCAACCGGAATTCCCTTTATTGTGTGTATTGGGTGGCTGGAACGTGCATGCAACAAACTGTTGCCTGATAAGGGCTTTCTATATAGATTGGACGTCACTTTATTGTCAGCATGACCCAAAGCCACGTCCAAAAATTCTATGTTATCCATGTTTTTTATACCTGTAAATTTCAGGTTGTATGAATTACAATTTAAATATGATAAAAAGCTGTCCAAATCAACATCCTTATGACAGATAAAGATCAGATCGTCTATGTAGCGATAGTACAGAGCGATCTGATCTCTAAATGGATTCCTACCTCCAAAGATGTGGGGTCTCTCCCACCAACCCATATAAAGGTTGGCGAGAGAGGGGGAAAACTTGGCCCCCATCGCTGCCCCACATCTTTGGAGGTAGAAAGTGCCATCAAAAAAGAAAAAATTGTGCGATAAGAGAAACTGCAACACCTCAAGAATATAATTCTGCAAATCAGCATGAATATGAGCATATTGTTTAAGGAACATCTCTATAGCAGTGATAGCCAAACTATGGGGAATGGAAGAGTATAAACTGGATACGTCGCACGTGATCCAGGAATATTCCTGTGACCATGTGAACGTATACATAACATTCAAAAGATGCTTAGTATCTCTTAAATGACTAGGAAGATCTACCACTAAATCCTGCAATTGACCATCAAGCCATTCCCCAAGTTTCTCACAAAGAGAACCTATTCCTGAAACAATAGGTCTCCCCAAGACCGGGTTCACACCCTTGTGGACCTTGGGGAGATGATGAAATATAGGGATGGTTGGGTGGTCCGGGACAAGTTTTTCTGCTACTTTCGACGAGAAAGCCCCAAGGAATAAACCTTTTTTGACTAGTGCTTGAAGCTCTATTTTATAGTTGTTAGTAGGATCGCTTTTTAAAGGTAGATACGTATCTATATCTGTAAGTTGTCTGAGGGCTTCATTTTTATAGACTTCATTATCAAGAACAACTATTGCACCCCCTTTGTCCGCATTTTTAATTATGATGGAATCATCTTTTCTTAAAGATTCAAAAGAAACTCTTTCTTGTATTGTTAAATTATCTACAGACCTAGGTATAAGGGATGGTGTATTGGTGGCCAGACTAAATATGTCTCTCTCCACTAGTTTCTGGAAAAGATCCATATTTTGTGAGCGCGATTGAATGGGATAGAAGTCAGAAAAAGTGGTCAAGGAAACACTCTTAGTCTTTGTGTCTCTATGTTCTGCTGACAGACTAACATTTTCAAAGGCTAAATCCTCTAATTCAACCACAGCACATCTCTCTCGAAAGGTGAGTGGGGGCCCATCTACGTGGGAAAATGAAATTAAATCTGTATCACCTCCCGTGTCGGTAGCATCATGAAAAAAATGCCTTTTAAGGGTTAAATTTCGAACAAACTTATTAACTTGTAAAACAGTTTGAAAAGTATCTCATATAAAATTGGCATATGTGTATCTGACTTTTTACGCTTAACTTTGTTGCTTTTACTATTACATTCATTTGTATGTTCACTTGAATGTATCGTTCTTAATTTTGTTTTACACATTTTGTGAAGTTGTTTCATGTGTGTCTTTTGACATGTCCTCGGTGTTGGATCGCAGAGAAATTGGATGTTCAATATGCTTGATTATTTAATGATATGCAGTTGTGCAGAGCTACAACAATCAATTTCCTGGTGACCACCTTTAAATATTGACCAGTTTCCGCTATCCCACACCGTGGTAATGAGTAAGCGGCCATTCGAGCCGTGAAACGCGTCTACCTTGGACATATTCTGTTCCTCACACTGTCTGTTTGTCCTGGATACTTTTGAAGAATAAAGACATTTTCATTTGATTTCAATCATCTGAGTGCGGCTTCACATTTCTACCTGTTACACACAAAGCCACATCCAATCACAGTAAGAAACACGCCCCTAGGGACACACTTAACCCCTCCCTCTCCAATAAAGTTAACCCCTTCCCTCCCAGTGTCATTTTTACAGTAACAGTGCATATGTATAGCACTGATTACTGTAGTAATGTCACTGGTACCCCCAAAAGTGTCAAAAATGTCAGTCAAAGGTCCGATCTGTCCGCTGCAATGTCGCAGTCCCGCAAAAAAAAAAAAAATCGCAGATCGTCGACATTTCTCGTTAAAAAAAAAAATAAAAATGACAAAAATCTTTCCCTTAGTTAGTAAACGCAATAACTTTTGCGTAAACCAAACATAGGTAGCAGAAAACAAATTGGCCTAAAATGTTAAAAAATTCAGATTTTTACATTTTTTGTTTTGGGGAATTTCATATAAAAAATGTGAAATATATTGTTATTTTTGCAAAATTGTCGCATTTTTTTGTTTATAGCGCAAATCAAAAAATCGCACAGGTACCACCAAACGAAAGCTCTGTTTGTGGGATAAAAAGGACGTCAATTTCATTTGGGTACAGCGTCGTACGACCGTGCAATTGTCCGTTAAAGTCACGCAGTGCCGAATCGCAAAATAGGCCCTGGTCAGAAAGGGGGTAAAATCTTCCGGGGCTTAAAGCGGAGTTCCGGGCACAAAATCGACCTTTTTTTTTCGTGCCCATCCGCTTGGTCTCCTTCACCTGAAAAGGAATTGGATAGTTAGGTATTTTTTTTTTTTTTTCCCACTCACCTTGTAATTGTAGATTGAAAATACTCACCTATTCTCTACTTTCTCCCTCTGTGCCGCGGCTCCGACGTCACTTCCTGTCTCTCGATGATTCCTGGGAGCTGAGCGTCATCGCTCCCAAGAATCAATGCGACGACACCGGCCCCGCTCGTCACTTCCGGGGCGACGCCGCATTCCCTGCTAAACAGCTTCTGGGCATGCCCAGAAGCTGTGGAGGAATGCGGCGCCGCACCGGAAGTGACGAGAGGGGCCGGTGCAGGCGCATTCTGGGAGAAGAAGACGCGGAAGAGGACATAGAAGAGGATCGCGCTGGCTTCAGCTGCCCACAACAGAGATGGCAACGCTGGAGAAGAAATTTTAAAAGTGAGTATTTCTTCTTGTAGGTAAGTGCGAACCGGGACAGATCAGAGGCATCCATTGTGGAATGTACTAGCCCTGACTGTCCCGGGGGTATGTTCACTGAAAAAAAGTTTTCGTGCCCGGAACTCCGCTTTAAGTGGTTAATGTCCCAACTGTTATATCCTTCTCTAGTTCTGCATGATATTTTTCATCAATTGTATATGTTAGTACATCTATTTAATAAATATTTTTCTTATTTCCTATACACTTTTTTATTTTATGCCCTTAAAAGTCCCACCCATAGGGGGGTTCATACCTATTTTTTTCTGTCAATTAGGGATGCGGGCTTCTTCCAATTCCTTCAGCAGTTCACTTTTTTGCTCCCGGGATGTATGACATCATTTTGGCCTAGGCCTAGAAACCAGGAAGTAAGTGAAGAAACGTAAAAATAATTACAAGTATATAGTATATATATACCTTCCTATTAGTGTTAAAAATAATCAATATTAATTGACAGAGTGAAGTTCCACTTTAAGTACTTTTCTCGATTACTTGTATCAACCACACTTCATCTTTGTTTTTACTCTTTATATCCGTAACTTCCTTCGCTGCTTACAACCCAATTGAGTTTTTAGCGTTGCTCTTCATTTTAAAGATTTTCTGACAGTGTGCTGACGCTACGAGACGTTTCTCGGGGCTGCAGTTCCTCTGAGCTCCACAAGGTGGTGATCTCACTTCTACCCAGACAGGAAGTCTCTATGGAGGACAGGAAGTGATGTCAGGTATAAATAGGAAGTTCCGGGTGAGAGGTGAGTCAGTAGGAAGTAGAGAGGAGACATTGCTGGGTGTGGTGGCAGAGGAGGTAATAAGATCTTATTTTCTATTTACACCCAGTAACCCCCCCCCCCCTGTCATGTCCGTCCTCTTCCTCCATAGTCACTGTGATGTCTTTTATCTCCAGCAGATGATGATACACACATATAGTGTGGAAACCTAGATCAACCCCTTCAGGATCAGAACATTTCCCCACTTACGGGCCCGGAACATCCTCATCATTTTGGAGATGTGTCACCTTTCCCACCAATCATCTTCTCAGTCTATACTAAAAGATTATACCACTTTTATTAGTGGGGAGGATGGGGGCTTTATGAAGACATAAAGAGGGTCTTAATCAGCTTTCTCTGTTCAAGAACGAAGCAACACCAACATTACAAAAATAACTTTGTGATCCATCAAGCCAAAGGGTTAGAGGCTCCCGAATCACAAAAACATATAAAACCTGAAAACGAATGTTCCTCTGTGTGTAATCCCATTGGGGGGGGGGGGGCGTTCTTCCCCGATAGAAATCCTCAGATTATCCCCCATATACCCCCATCCTAGTATTGTACAACCAGTACAGTCCAGATCATTCTCTGTTATCAATCATTGGTCTACAGGAATCCTGTATAGATTATATGACCAATGAGGATGGAGGAGGACTGGAGTCGCATGACTGAGAAGATATTAAACCTCACCCTGGAGATCATCTACCTGCTGATCGGAGAGGTGAGGGGGATTCTGGGAGGTCACATGACATCACTCCTATCTCTATTAATAATACACAGACCTGACCGGAGAGGTGAGGAGGATTCTGGGAGGTCACATGACATCACTCTTATCTCTATTAATAAAACACAGACCTAACCGGAGAGGTGGAGGAGGATTCTGGGAGGTCACATGACATCACTCTTATCTCTATTAATAAAACACAGACCTGATCGGAGAGGTGAGGAGGATTCTGGGAGGTCACATGACATCACTCTTATCTCTATTAAAAAAACACATACCTGACCAGAGAGGTGAGGAGGATTCTGGGAGGTCACATGACATCACTCTTATCTCTATTAATAAAACACAGACCTGACCGGAGAGGTGAGGAGGATTCTGGGAGGTCACATGACATCACTCTTATCTCTATTAATAATACACAGACCTGACCGGAGAGGTGAGGAGGATTCTGGGATTCTAACATGATATTCCTATTGTTTCTCCAATACAGAGATTTCCTCTTCTGAAGTCAGGTGATCATATGACCATCACAGTGCCTCCATGTGACTCCCTAAAACCTGAGAGACACAACATGGAGAAGATTCTAGAAGTCACCAAGAAGATGATGGAGCTGCTGACAGGAGAGGTGAGCGGTGCTGGGAATTCTGGGACATTATCCAGTAACAGACAAGGGATGTGTCTGGATGGTGACTGTATCATTGTGTGTGTCAGGTTCCTATAAGGTGTCAGGATGTCACTGTCTATTTCTTTATATAGGACCATTTAGAAGGACAAAAGGATCTCTACAAGGACGTCAAGATGGAGAATCAGCCGCCCCTCACATCACCGGGTAAGAGGAGACTTTATTGTAAAGGAGAGAGCAGTACGGAGGATCCACCTAGATCCCCCATCATCTGATAAACACATAGAAACAATGTATTCAGTCAGTGTGTGTGTTTCCTACAGATGGATCCAGTAATGGGAACCCACCAGAGAGATGTCACGGGGATGATAATATTGTTGTTAAAGAAGAGTATAAAGACAAGGATAAGGAGTATGGAGTGATGGAGGCGTATTCAGAAGGACACAAAGATATGATGGAGCCACCTAATACCAGGAATCCACCAGAGAGATGTCCCCGTCCTCTGTATTCTCGGGATTCCACACAGGAAGGTCACACCACCCCCCACCATCATCAGGTAGATGATTGACAATTATTGGTAGTTATAATTTATACACAAGCGTGTTTATTACAATGAATGTTTAATTATATATTCAGAATGAAAACCCCAAGAATAACATTGTTGTAAAAGAAGAGTATAAAGAGGAGGATGAGGAGTATGGAGTGATGAAGGAGTTTTCAGAAGAACACAAGAATATGATGGAGCCACCTAATACCAGGAACCCACCAGAGAGATGTCCCCGTCCTCTGTATTCCCGGGATTACACACAGGAAGGTCACACCATCCCCCACCATCATCAGGTAGATGAGGAACATTCACTGGTGATTATTTATAAACAATCATATTTGTTACGGTTTGTCTTTCTTTATATATTCAGAGCGGAAACCTCGGGGATGATAATGTTGTTGTTAAAGAAGAGTATAAAGACAAGGATGAAGAGTATGGAGTGATGGAGAAGTTTTCAGAAGGACACAAGGATATGATGGAGCCACCTAATACCAGGAACCCACCAGAGAGATGTCCCCGTCCTCTGTATTCTTGGGATTCCATACAGAAAGATCACAACTACGCAAAACATTGTCAGGTTGGTGGGACAGAGTATCTAGAACATGAAAGTGACTCGTGGAGATGATGTGTGGTTCCTACAAGATGACATTTTTCTATGTGATTTCACATTATGTCCACATATATCTGTTGGTTTTCTCTCCTCTTGGTTTAGGGTGAAGATCTGATAGCTATAAAAGTTAAGATTAAAGCAGAAGAAGAGATGTATGTGAGGGATGATCAGCAGTCTATGGAGGAGGATGGAATAACGGGGACATTTATAGAGGAGGACACTCCTACAGAGATCAGCACAGGTGGGTCATTAACACTAAATACATTCCTCCACCCATTCTGCTCACTGATTGGTCCAGAGTAGGGCGGGGGCAAAGTGATATTGCTGTATGTTATGTCCTCCTGACCTTTGCACTCTATAGATTATATTGTAGGTTGTTTGCAACTAAATAAGGAAGTGCAGGAATTCTTGTTTTGGGGCTCACTCTCTGACCTCTGGTGGGGCTCAACCTTGCTGTTATTCATGATCAAATCATGGACTAAATAAGGAAGTGCGGGACTGTTGGGAAGATGGCAATGAGTGATAGAGGGGGAGGGGACACTCGTCCTATAATCCCCTCATCACTGTCACTCCTATAAAAGTCAGTTCTTGTTGTTTCCTCACTCTCTGACTAAGGTCCATGAACAAAGAAATTAACTGGTAGGAGATCAGAGGACCCATTTACTAGTTACAGTGCCTTGCGAAAGTTTTTGGCCCCCTTGAACTTTTCGACCTTTTTGCCACATTTCAGGCTTCAAACATAAAGATATAAAACTGTAATTTTTTTGTGAAGAATCAACAACAAGTGGGACACAATCATGAAGTGGAACGAAATTTATTGGATATTTCAAACTTTTTTAACAAATAAAAAACAGAAAAAATGGGCGTGCAAAATTATTCAGCCCCCTTAAGTTAATACTTTGTAGCGCCACCTTTTGCTGCGATTACAGCTGTAAGTCGCTTGGGGTATGTCTCTATCAGTTTTGCACATCGAGAGACTGAAATTTTTGCCCATTCCTCCTTGCAAAACAGCTGGAGCTCAGTGAGGTTGGATGGAGAGCGTTTATGAACAGCAGTTTTCAGTTCTTTCCACAGATTCTCGATTGGATTCAGGTCTGGACTTTGACTTGGCCATTCTAACACCTGGATATGTTTATTTGTGAACCATTCCATTGTAGATTTTGCTTTATGTTTTGGATCATTGTCTTGTTGGAAGACAAATCTCCGTCCCAGTCTCAGGTCTTTTGCAGACTCCATCAGGTTTTCTTCCAGAATGGTCCTGTATTTGGCTCCATCCATCTTCCCATCAATTTTAACCATCTTCCCTGTCCCTGCTGAAGAAAAGCAGGCCCAAACCATGATGCTGCCACCACCATGTTTGACAGTGGGGATGGTGTGTTCAGGGTGATGAGCTGTGTTGCTTTTACACCAAACATGAAGTTTTGCATTGTTGCCAAAAAGTTTGATTTTGGTTTCATCTGAGCAGAGCCCCTTCTTCCACATGTTTGGTGTCTCCCAGGTGGCTTGTGGCAAACTTTAAACGACACTTTTTATGGATATCTTTAAGAAATGGCTTTCTTCTTGCCACTCTTCCATAAAGGGCAGATTTGTGCAGTATACGACTGATTGTTGTCCTATGGACAGAGTCTCCCACCTCAGCTGTAGATCTCTGCAGTTCATCCAGAGTGATCATGGGCCTCTTGGCTGCATCTCTGATCAGTCTTCTCCTTGTATGAGCTGAAAGTTTAGAGGGACGGCCAGGTCTTCGTAGATTTGCAGTGGTCTGATACTCCTTCCATTTCAATATTATCGCTTGCACAGAGCTCCTTGGGATGTTTAAAGCTTGGGAAATCTTTTTGTATCCAAATCCGGCTTTAAACTTCTCCACAACAGTATCTCGGACCTGCCTGGTGTGTTCCTTGTTCTTCATGATGCTCTCTGCGCTTTAAACGGACCTCTGAGACTATCACAGTGCAGGTGCATTTATACGGAGACTTGATTACACACAGGTGGATTCTATTTATCATCATTAGTCATTTAGGTCAACATTGGATCATTCAGAGATCCTCACTGAACTTCTGGAGAGAGTTTGCTGCACTGAAAGCAAAGGGGCTGAATAATTTTGCACGCCCAATTTTTCAGTTTTTTATTTGTTAACAAAGTTTGAAATATCCAATAAATTTCATTCCACTTCATGATTGTGTCCCACTTGTTGATTCTTCACAAAAAATTACAGTTTTATATCTTTATGTTTGAAGCCTGAAATGTGGCAAAAGGTCGCAAAGTTCAATACTTTCGCAAGGCACTGTACCTTGAGGGGGGAATTGTAAGATCCTCAGAGACAAAGCTGTCTGATGTGGGCGGAGTCCTGGTTTAGGGGAACCAATCTACTGATGTCTAGTAATAATCTTTGTATTTCTATTTTAGTAGATGGACAGGAGATGAGGAAAACCTCAGAGGATTGTCTCACTTTGTCTCCAGACTGTAAAGTAGAAGATGAGGACATCACACAGTATAGTCCAGGAGAAAACCCGACTACCTCCAATGTCCATCCGGCACTACACAGTGTAGATGGACCATTGTATTCCTCTTATCCTGAGGAACCTCAGACTGTGTGGAAAGGTGTCCTCCTTACAACAGATAAGAGGTTTTTCTGTACTAAGTGCTGGAAGGGTTTCCATTTAAAATCCCATCTAATTGTTCATAAAAGATCCCACATGGTTAAAAAGCCGTATTCCTGCCCTGAGTGCGGGAAATGTTTTGCGTGCAAATCGGGTGTTGTCAAACATCTAAGATTTCACACAGGGGAGAAGCTGCATTTCTGCTTGGAGTGTGGGAAAGGTTTTACAGCGAAATCTGAACTTGTCAGACACCTACGAAGCCACACAGGGGAGAAGCCGTATTTCTGTATTGAGTGCGGGAAATTTTATCAACGGAAATCATCACTTGTCAGACATCAAAAAACACACTTGAAGAAGTGTCTTTTTTTAGCTTAAGTACGGGAAACTGTTTGTTTTTTTTTTGTTTGTTTTTTTTGTCTTATCTTTCAGTATATTGGCAATCTCACACTGGGGAAGGGGGAGGGGGGTGAGCAGTATGCTGTGATAAGTGTAGCCCGGTAAAGGTTCAAACATAATTTTATATTAAAATCATTATTTTCTTTGTAAGTTGGTTATTAAAAGTCTTTGTAATGATATCCTGCACTGGATATACGAAAAGCTGCCGCAAGTGGCCATGTTGTTCAGTCATTACAAGCCAGCCATGACAGGCAGACCCGATATACACGCAGTGATATTCTTCCCCCCACCTCAGGTAACTCATGGAATGCAAAGGTTTTACACTTTAAAAGAACCGTTATCTCAACTCAGAGACATAAAACCACTAATTGAGTCCTGGCAGGAGGTCTTTGTCTTCCAAACAGGCCTGTCGTAAAACTTTGAACAAATCCAGTCGTAAACAGCACTCAACCAGCTGCTCATTAAAAACTTGACAAATACACCCACGATTCATAAACGCAGACAGAAACCTGACGCATTAACAATAAGTATATGTTTGGATGAGAAATATCATACTGATCGAATTAAGACCATGCATGACCACCCTATCACATATAGATTAGAAGATAGCGGTCAGATATTCCCTGGGTGACAAGTAACTGTAACAGAATCCGGACACCCCGACCGGGTACCTCCCGTTGACGGATGCTCCTAGTGCTTCCCGAGGGCTCCAAGCACTCCACCAGACACCATAACCACCTCAGACCCCACAAACCACCGCAGCTTGGTGGGGGTCTCGCCGTCTCCTACCCACCCTGGACCTATGACAAGGCTCCAGGTTCCCGTGGGTGAAGCTCTCTTTCCCCAGAGAGTGCAGCCGGAACAAGCTCTTACAAGAGCTTAGTGATTATCTAAGGGAGTATGAAGAGCATAGCAATCCCTTGTAGCAGATTCCCCCAATAAGAGACAGGACTCTAGATTGAGGGTGAAATAGAACTCAAACTGTTTATTCAAACACATGCACAAAGAGATATACACTGTGGGACAATCCCCCCTCCCCCTTAGCAGCCAATCCACATACACATATATACATCTCATAATAAGTTTACCTTAAGGCAGACAGAACCAATAGAACAATGGGATACAGGCACTTACTAATAACAAACCCCACCCCCCATCTCACTATCTAGCAATGGTCTATGAGACAGTCCTGCAATATTCTAGCAATCTGAAAAGTCAAACCGTTCATCTTCATACATTTCCTGAGAGATATTGCTGACAAATATTACCGTCCCATCTGAAGCAATCCAAACCATTAATTTTCTGTCTTTCACTCCCAGTGGCGGTGAATACCGTCACAGTAACCAATACATATTTAGAGATATGAATAGTGGTATAAAACTGTCCAAAGAGGAAGGTCCTGATATTGTCATAACCCCAGGACAGCCCAAGGACACTCCCTTTTAATTGGTCAGGGGCATCTGTCAACGCCCCTTTTGATCTCAGAGAGAAAAAGGGAGACTCCTACCCAGTTATCAGAGTTCTCCTGGTAACATCAAAGGAGGAACATCTATCAAGTTTGAGAACCTATCACACCTGGCTCATCGATTGAACTCTGATAACACCCAGGACATTGACTGTAAGAATTCTTACTCCTCAATTCTACCTTATTTTTCTAATTGCTGAATTGTGTCTCTATTTCTTTGAACCACCTTTTTTTTTTTCTGTAAATATTTTATTTGCACCAATTTTGACCTTTTTATTATTATAACCTTATTTTGAAAAGTGTTAGCCTTGTCCCTAAACTCTTACTGCAAGCTAACAAAGAACCTGTCTCCTGAAGAGTGCTACCGTATAGGATAAATCCTCTAAACATTCCTGTCTGAGGTGACAGTGCGTGTTACAGACCATTATTCTAAAGTCATAATTGGTATTTCTAAAATAGAGTTTCCTCCCGCTCTGGAAACAACGCGGAGGTGGTGGCATTGAAAGGGTTAATTGCCTAATTAGCCCGGTGACAATCGCTCTCAGCCTGCTGGCACCTAAATTGTGGTCCCGGAAGCTGGAAAATCTTTGTGCAGGGTGCAGCTGAGAGTGGCATTGTTACGTAAGTGACGGCAGGGTGTGAGATTGGCCGGTCCTTTGTCACGAGTTAGTGAGAAGGGCAGGGATCTGATACCCACGTCCGTCACAGTCTTCCTTCTGGGTTTTTATTATTACGTTTATTTTATTTTATTCCTTTTCTATTCACGATTAAATTACTGAGGGGTCACCATCCAGAGGTCTTCAGCATTCACACGGCCACAACGAATAATCACAGTATTTTTTGTGATAGGATTATTTCCTATGATCTTCCGCTCCATCTAGTGGCCATACAGGATTAGGATTGTTTCCTATGATCTTCAGCTCCATCTAGTGGCCATACAGTATTGGGATTGTTTCCTATGATCTTCAGCTCCATCTAGTGGCCATACAGGATTGGGATTTGTTCCTATGATCTTCAGCTCCATCTAGTGGCCATACAGTATTAGGATTATTTCCTATGATCTTCAGCTCCATCTAGTGGCCATACGGTATTTTTTTTTTTTTTTTTTAGGTATTTCAGAACAGCACAGCCCACTAGATGGAGCTGAAGATCATAGGAAACAATCCTAATACTGTATGGCCACTAGATGGAGCTGAAGATCATAGGAAACAATCCTAATATCGTATGGCCACTAGATGGAGCTGAAGATCATAGGAAATAATCCTAATACCGTATGGCCACTAGATGGAGCTGAAGATCATAGGAATCAATCCTAACACTGCATGGCCACTAGATGGAGCTGAAGATCATAGGAAACAATCCTAATACTGTATGGCCACTAGATGGAGCTGAAGATCATAGGAAACAATCCTAATACCGTATGGCCACTGGATGGAGCTGTAGATCATAGGAAACAATCCTAATACCGTATATGGCCACTAGATGGAGCTGAAGATCATAGGAAATAATCCTAATACCGTATGGCCACTAGATGGAGCTGAAGATCATAGGAAACAATCCTAATACCGTATGGCCACTGGATGGAGCTGTAGATCATAGGAAACAATCCTAATACCGTATATGGCCACTAGATGGAGCTGAAGATCATAGGAAACAATCCTAATACCGTATGGCCACTAGATGGAGCTGAAGATCATAGGAAACAATCCTAATACCGTATGGCCACTAGATGGAGCTGATGATCATAGGAAACAATCCTAATACCTTATGGCCACTAGATGGAGCTGAAGATCATAGGAAACAATCCTAATACCGTATGGCCACTAGATGGAGCTGAAGATCATAGGAAACAATCCTAATAACGTATGGCCACTAGATGGAGCTGAAGATCATAGGAAACAATCCTAATACCGTATGGCCACTAGATGAAGCTGAAGATCATAGGAAACAATCCTAACACTGCATGGCCAGTAGATGGAGCTGAAGATCATAGGAAACAATCCTAATACTGCATGACCACTAGATGGAGCTGAAGATCATAGGAAACAATCCTAATACTGTATGGCCACTAGATGGAGCTGAAGATCATAGGAAACAATCCTAACACTGCATGGCCACTAGATGGAGCTGAAGATCATAGGAAACAATCCTAATACTGTATGGCCACTAGATGGAGCTGAAGATCATAGGAAACAATCCTAATACCGTATGGCCACTAGATGGAGCTGAAGATCATAGGAAACAATCCTAATACCGTATGGCCACTGGATGGAGCTGTAGATCATAGGAAACAATCCTAATAGCGTATATGGCCACTAGATGGAGCTGAAGATCATAGGAAACAATCCTAATACCGTATAGCCAGTGGATGGAGCTGAAGATCATAGGAAACAATCCTAATACCGTATGGCCACTGGATGGAGCTGTAGATCATAGGAAACAATCCTAATACCGTATATGGCCACTAGATGGAGCTGAAGATCATAGGAATTAATCCTAATACCGTATGGCCTCTAGATGGAGCTGAAGATCATAGGAAACAATCCTAATACCGTATGGCCACTAGATGGAGCTGAAGATCATAGGAAACAATCCTAATACCGTATGGCCACTAGATGGAGCTGAAGATCATAGGAAACAATCCTAATACCGTATGGCCACTGGATGGAGCTGTAGATCATAGGAAACAATCCTAATACTGTATGGCCACTGGATGGAGCTGTAGATCATAGGAAACAATCCTAATACCGTATGGCCACTAGATGGAGCTGAAGATCATAGGAAACAATCCTAATACTGCATGGCCACTAGATCAAGCTGAAGATCATAGGAAATAATTCTAACACTGCATGGCCACTAGGATAAACACAGAAGCATGGATCACAGACAAGTTGAAGATAATCCAGCCATCTTCTGTCACTGCTTCTTCCATTTAATAGGGTGTTTGGTGTCAGTTCTGTTGGCTTCCGTGTGCTAAAAAATCTCTGTTCAGGGTGAGTTATCATCACACTAAGCATCAACTGTCTCTGTTCCACCTTCTCAACCTTGGATACCGTTCCCCTTCTGATGGCCAGGACAAGGTGAAGGCATTACCCGAGGCTGGTTGTGTCTTATAATTACTTGGGCAGCCCACACGTCATCTTCGTTATACTCTTTTTCACAAAATATATTCCTTTGCTACTTACAATCCAATGCAGCTTTTAGCGCTGCTTTTCATTTGAAAGTTTTACTGACAGTTTGCTGACACTACGAGATGTTTCACAAAGCTGCAGTTCCTCTGAGCTCCACAAGGTGGTGATCTCACTTCTACCCAGATGAGAAGTCTCTATGGAAGGCAGGAAGTGATGTCAGTTACAGACAGGAAGTGATGTCAGGTATAAATAGGAAGTTCCGGGTGAGAGGTGAGTTCGAAGGAAGTAGAGGGGAGACATCGTTGGATGTGGAAGCAGAGGAGGTAATAAGATCTTATTTTCTATTTACACCCAGTAACCCCCGTCATGTCCGTCCTCTTCCTCCATAGTCACTGTGACCTCTTTTATCTCCAGCAGATGATGATACACACATATATAGTGTGGAAACCTAGATTAACCCCTTCAGGCTCAGAATATTTCCCCACTTACGGGGTCGGAACATTCTCTTCATTTTGGAGATGTCTCCTTTCCCACCAATCACCTTCTCACCTCATCAGTCTATACTAACGGATTATACCACTTTCATCATAGGTAATCATAGTTATCTGTCTAGGCAGAAACCTGTATAGTCCACATGACTGCCCAAATGAGGATGAAGGAGGACCGGAGTCACATGACTGAGAAGATACTAAACCTCACCCTGGAGATCATCTACCTGCTGACCGGAGAGGTGAGGAGGATTCTGGGAGGTCACATGACATCACTCTTATCTCTATTAATAAAACACAGACCTGACCGGAGAGGTGAGGAGGATTCTGGGAGGTCACATGACATCGCTCTTATCTCTATTAATAAAACACAGACCTGACCGGAGAGGTGAGGAGGATTCTGGGATTCTAACATGATATTCCTATTGGTTCTCCAATACAGAGATTTCCTCTTCTGAAGTCAGGTGATCCTATGACCATCACAGTGCCTCCATGTGACTCCCTAAAACCTGAGAGACACAATATGCAGAAGATTCTAGAAGTCACCAAGAAGATGATGGAGCTGCTGACAGGAGAGGTGAGCGGTGCTGGGAATTCTGGGACATTATCCAGTAACAGACAAGGGATGTGTCTGGATGGTGACTGTATCATTGTGTGTGTCAGGTTCCTATAAGGTGTCAGGATGTCACTGTCTATTTCTCCATGGAGGAGTGGGAGTATTTAGAAGGACACAAGGATCTCTACAAGGACGTCATGATGGAGAATCAGCCGCCCCTCACATCACCGGGTAAGAGGAGACTTTATTGTAAAGGAGAGAGCAGTACGGAGGCTCCACCTAGATCCCCCATCATCTGATAAACACATAGAAACAATGTATTCAGTCAGTGTGTGTGTTTCCTACAGATGGATCCAGTAATGGGAACCCACCAGAGAGATGTCCCCGTCCTCTGTATTCCCGGGATTCCACACAGGAAGGTCACACCGTCCCCCACCATCATCAGGTAGGTGATTGACAGTTATTGGTAGTTATGATTTATACACAAGTGTATTTTTTACAATTAATGTTTTATTATATTTCAGAGTGGAAACCTCGGGGATTATAATATTGTTGTTAAAGAAGAGTTTATAGAGGAGGATCAAAAGTATGGAGTGATGGATCAGTATTCAGAAGGACATAAGAATATGAACGAGCCACATAATTATGGAAACCCACCAGAGAGATGTCCCCGTTCTTTGTATTCCCGGGATTCCACACAGGAAGATCACACCATCCCTCACTATTACAAGGTTGGTGGAATGGAGCATCTAGAACACAACAGTGACTCATGGAGATGATGAATGAACTCTGTATAAGATGTTATAATCTATATTATTTTGGTTTAGGGTGAAGATCTGTTAGATATAAAAATTGAGGTTAAAGCAGAAGAAGAAGAGACGTATGTGAGGGATGATCAGCAGTCTATGGAGGAGGATGGAATAACGGGGACATTTATAGAGGAGGACACTCCTACAGAGATCAGCACAGGTGGGTCATTAACACTAAATCCATTCCTCCACCCATACTGCTCACTGATTGGTCCAGATTATAAAGTAAACTTTTCTATAAATGCAAAAATCAGTTAAATGGAGGTCACGAGGATCCATTTACTAGTTACCTTGAGGGAGCAATTGTAAGATCCTCAGAGACAAAGCTGCCTGATGTGGGCGGAGTCCTGGTTTAGGGGAACCAATCTGCTGATGTCTAGTAATAATCTTTGTATTTCTATTTTAGTACATGGACGGGAGATGAGGAAAACCTCAGAGGATTGTCTCACTTTGTCTCCAGACTGTAAAGTAGAAGATGAGGACATCACACAGTATAGTCCAGGAGAAAACCCGGATACCTCAAATGTCCATCCGGCACCACACAGTGTAGATGGACCATCGTATTCCTCTTATCCTGAGGAGCCTCAAACTGTGACGGACAGTGCCGGACCATCGTATTCCTCTTATCCTGAGGAACCTCAGACTGTGAGGGACAGTGCCGGACCATCGTATTCCTCTTATCCTGAGGAACCTCAGACTGTGAGGGACAGTGCCGGACCATCGTATTCCTCCTATCCTGAGGAACCTCAGACTGTGAGGGACAGTGCCAGACCATCGTATTACTCTTATCCTGAGGAACCTCAGACTGTGAGGGACGGTGCCGTCCTTCCAACAGATAAGAGGTTTTCCTGTACTGAGTGCGGGAAGCGTTTTCATGAAAAAACACGACTTGTCAGACATCAAAGATCTCACGCAGTTGAGAAGCCATATTTTTGTGGTGAGTCCGGGAAACGGTTTTCTGGGAAGACTAACCTTTCTGTACATCAGATATACCACAAAGATAAGAAGCTGCATTCCTGTTCTGAGTGCGGGAAATGTTATACACGGAAAACAGAACTTGTCATACATCAAAAATCTCACACAGGAGAGAGGCCGTATTCATGTTCTGAGTGCGGGAAATGTTTTTCAGCTAAGTCACATCTTTGCAGGCATCAGAGATTGCACACAGGTGAGAAGCCACATTCCTGTCCCGAGTGCGGGAAGTGTTTTTCTCGGAAGTCGCATCTTACTGGACATCAAATGTGCCACACCGGCGAGAAGCCGCATGTCTGCCCTGAGTGCGGGAAATGTTATCAACGGAAATCAGACCTTGTTACACATCAACGATATCACACAGGGGAGAAGCCGTATATCTGTCCTGAGTGCGGACAGTGTTTTGTACGTAAACCACTTCTTGACAGACATCGGGGTTGTCATGTTGGTCAGAAGCCATATTCCTGTCCCGAGTGCGGGAAATGTTTTATGCGTAAACCATTTCTTGATTTACACCGGAGATGTCACACAGGGGAGAGGCCGTATTCCTGTCCTGAGTGTGGGAAAAGTTTTTCGCGGAAGTCCCATCTTGCTGGACATCAAATATGCCACACGGGTGAGAAGCCACATTCCTGCTCCGAGTGTGGGAAATGTTATCTACGGAAGTCAGACCTTGTAATACATCACAGATCTCACACAGGAGAGAAGCCGTATCCCTGCCCTGAGTGCGGAAGATGTTTTGTACGCAAACCCCATCTTGATGCACATCGGAGGTGCCACACGGGGGAGAAGCCGTATTCCTGCCCCAAGTGTGGGAAAAAATTTTCACAGAAGTCCAATCTTTCCAGACATCAGAGGTCCCACACAACCCTTGAGATGTGTTAGTATTCTGAGTGCGGGAAATGTCTTTTATGTGAAGCACACTTTAATATACACCTCAGAGAACACTTCCCTCACTCTGGTGGTTGGCTGTACAAAAAAATATTTATATAAAAGTTAGGGAAGGTAGTGTGGGGTCACCACATATACCACAGCAGAGTGGGGGACTAAAGGGTAAGATTGAGGAGGGTCACTAACTCCTGTCAACTCCAAAAAGTGGCAATTTCCAAAGTAGGGGAGATCACTGGTGGCCCTCACCAATCCCTTGCTATCACATGACCTGTAGAGGACGGGGAAGGTGGGGGGAAGGGGATTAGCTCTCCAACTCATGGAAGTCTCGGGTGGATTCTTTTGGCATTCAGAACAGGATGTGAGTCCGAGGATGACCCATGTGTACCTTCAGCCTGCTTCAGAGTAGATGGACAGGTCCTCCATACTTTATAGGCAAAAGGGAGTGGTGGGTGGGGCCCAGATCCAGGCAAAGAACCTCAAAGGGGTATTGCAGCACATGGATTACGTAATTTTACAAGGACTTTAACCAGGATTTTGGTATTACAGAATTTCATAATGCTGACTCCTCAGCTGGCCGGCGGGGAGAAGGGGAGATAAGACGGGACACAGCAACTTTTTTTAAAACATTTTGTTTTATTCCAGATTTTTTAGAACATAGAGAGGGGTCAATAACACACCACACGCACTGTGCTGTCTATCATCCTTTAAAGCAGGGGGTCTTCAAACTACGGCCCTCCAGTTGTTCAGGAACTACAATTCCCATCATGCCTGTGAATGTCAGAGATTTACAATGCCTCGTGGGATGTGTAGTTCCGCAACGCCTGGAGGGCCGTAGTTTGAGGATCCCTGCTTTAAAGGGTCAGAATATTTTTATCCTTTAAAATTTTGTACATACCGTAAATAAGTAAGACATCCCCCGAAAATAAGCCCTAGTGTGTTTTTTGTAGCCAAAATTAATATATGACCCGGTCTTGTTTTCGGGGAAACACGGTACATATTAAAAAAAAAAAAAACCCAATAAGCGTATTTTGATTGGTTTGCGCAAAAGTTATCACATCTACAAACTAGGGGAAAGATTTAGGTCATGATTTTTTTTTTTTTACCAGTAATGGCGGCAATCAGCGACTTTTAGCGGGACTGCGACATTGCGGCGGACAGATTGGACCCCTAACTGACATTTTTGACACTTTTGGGGGGGGGGGGGGGGGCAGTGATATTGTTACATTAATCAGTGCTAAAAATATGCATAATGACACTGGCAGGGAAGGGGTTAACACCAGGGGGCGATCAAAGGGTTAAAAGTGTCCATAGGGGGTGCTTTCTAACTGTGTGGGAAATGGGCTTGCTGCTTAAATACAGAGACTTGTGATCCTAAATAGGAGGAGCTCTGTGTACATCACTGACAGAACAGCAATGTGCTGTGTTTACAATGGCAGACCGCCATTCTGTCTCTTCAGGGCGCAATTACGGGTGCCCGGCGGCAGTCGTGTCCTCCGGACCCGCTGACTGGCTCCCCCTGTAGAGAAGTGGCATGTGCGCGCGCCTCCGCTAGCGGTCCTGCGAAACGGCATACAGTTACGTCGTTTCGCAGGACAGAGCCGTCTTGCCGCAGTATATGTACTGCTGGCAATCGGCAAGTGGGTTAAAGGGAAACTCCAGTCATAAATGACATTTCTTATATTTTCGGACTGTATGGAGTTACTGTATTGCATTTGATAATTATATCCTGTGAATTTTTGTTTTATTGGTGCTTGTTGCACCATATTGAAGTTGTCATGTTCTTCGATTCTTGTCTGTTTATGCAAAACCAAATAAAAATTTATTGATAAAAATAAAAAAAATGACATTTCTCTTATTAATAGTTTGTGAAATATCTTTATCTTTGATATTATTCATTTTCTGGATAGCTTCTTGTGTAGCTTAGAAAGTCTTATCTAAGCTGAATAATCCTGTTCCTCACTGACAACGCTATCTCTCTTTATCTGAATTTGTTAAGCTTTATCTCACTTCCTAAAAAGGTTGTCGGTCTTTCTTAGACAGGCGTGCCTGGACCTGCCCCGCCCCGCCCCCATCCCCCCTATCCTTCACAGAACATGATCTCCTCCTATCTTCATAGCCTCGTTTAGGCTAGCAGCTTCTCCTGAGAGATGGGGGGAGAGAGAGAAAGGAGGAGGGGGGAGTGAGAAAGGAGGAGGGGGGAGTGAGAAAGGAGGAGGGGGGAGAGAGAAAAGAGGGGGGATTGAGAAAAGAGGAGGGGGAGGGGAGAAAGAGGAGGAGGAGGGGGAGACGGAGGGGGGGAGAGAGAGGAGGATGGAGGGAGACAGAGGAGGAGGGGGAGAGAGAGAGGAGGATGGAAGGGGCAGAGGAGGAGGGGAGAGAGAGAGAGTAGGATGGGGGGGGGAGACAGAGGAGGATGGGGGGGAGACAGAGGAGGATGGAGGTAGACAGAGGAGGAGGATGGGGGAGACAGAGGAGGAGGGGGGAGAGAGAGAGGAGGATGGAGGTAGACAGAGGAGGAGGATGGGGGAGAGAGAGGAGGGGGGAAGACAGAGGAGGAGGGGGAGAGAGAGGAGGATGGAGGGAGACAGAGGAGGAGGGGAGAGAGAAAAGCGGATGGGGGGGACAGAGGAGGAGGGAGGGGGGGGGGTCACGTGACAGGCACAATATATGAAAGAAATAAGGTAGAAAGGAACATTTGTGAAGGTGTAGAAGGATTCGGATCCATTTCTATTCCTCATTACATGTGAGTAATGAGTTTTAGGCTCCGTTTCCACTAGTGTGACTTGTCATGCGACTTTGGACATATAAAGTCACATGACAAGTCACAGTCCATTGATTTCAATGGCGCCCGTTTTCCATCTATGCCACTTGGAAAATCAGCGACTTTGAAAAGGTGCCTGCACTACTTTGATGCGACTTTGATTCCGGAGAGTGTAAAGTTGGATCAAAGCTGCACTGAAAGTCGCACTCTAAATCGCACAACCTAAGAGTCGCACTAGTGGAAATGTAGCCACTAGGCTAGAGTGTGACTTTGAGTGCAGCTTTGATCCAACTTTACACTCTGTGGATCAAAGTCGCACCAAAAATTGCATTAACCACTTGCTGACCGCCGCAAGTACATATACTGCGGCGGTCAGCCCCTCACAGGCAAAGTGACGTACCGGTACGTCACTAGCCTGTGAGGCTCTGGGGAGCGAGCGCACACCGCCGGATGCACGCTCCCGCTCGGTCACGGACCCCCCCCCCCCCGCGCGCGTGCTGTAACGCTCCTGCGTTTTACGTATGATGTGGATTTTCAGCTGCAGAAATATTCCACTTCAGTAGTCATGTAGAGAAACGCTGAGACACCAATCCCAACTCTCAATGACTCATCATGTGTGGATGATCTCAATTCAGCAAGTAAATACACACACTCAATAAGATGTTTCCTAGAGTGACTTATGTATATAGTAACACAGTGATGATAGGCTGAAGAGACAGGTTGGGTAGAGATGGTAGATGACAGACACTTGAAAGGAAATGTTCTTGAAAGTAAGATAGTAGCAGATGGGATGCAGATAGGTTTAGCAATCATGTATGGTAGCAGATGACAGAGTAGCAGGTGGACATACAAGAGAGATCAACCCAGTGCAAGAACAGGTGGTAGTAGGCTCAAGAGCTAGCAATCTTAGATAATGCAGATGTAGTAATAGTCCTTAGTATGCAGAGCTAGATAGTGTAAGCTTTAGTATAAAGGTTATAGAGGTTTCCCCTGTGGGGTACTTATCACTAATAGCAATGTAGCAGAGGAGAGGTTCGGCAAGAGCGGATGATCCGGTAGCGGGATACAGGGATCAGCGCAACGTGGTTCCGACAGCGAGGTATGCTTGCAAGCATGTGAGCTTCAAGACAGGTTAGCATCAAGGCACAAAGCAGTTTGAACGAACACATGTGAGTGAGAGCCGGCGATCTAAATAGCCATCCAGTCCGGCGCTCAGTGATGACAGCATCAGTCTTAAAGGTGTATGCGCACCTTACCAAAAGAGAATGGTGGGGCGCATACACTTATGAAAGAGTAATTAGGGTACCCAAAGGTACCAGAACATTACACGTGCCCGGCGGTTTATGAGATATAAATAATAAAGAGTAAAATATATTTATGAAATATAAATATTTATGAGTAAAATATATTTATGAAATATATATATATTGTATATATAAATAATAAATAGTAAAATATATTTATGAGATAGAAATAATAAAGAATAAAATATATTTATGAAATATAAATATTTCTAAGTAAAATATATTTAATATATTTCTGAGATATGTTTATGAAATATATATATATTTATGATATACAGTATTTGGAAAAAGTAAGTACACCCCTCCCCCTCAACACACAACCATTAATGTCTAAACCACTGGCAACAAAAGTGAGTACATCCCTAAGAGACAATCTCCAAATTGGGCCCAAAGTGTCAATACAGACTCAGGACAAGAAGATAGTTGAGGAATTTAAGCTGAGGTCAGTAGCAGTTGGGCAGCAAAATACCAATCCAGGAGACTGGAACAGAGTAGACGATTCAAGGTAAAGTCAGTCGTGGATTCAATTTGAGTTCAGTAAGAGCCGGGCAGTACCAATTCAGGAGAAAGGAACAGAGTTGAGGTTTTAAGCTGAGGTCAGTAACAGATGGGTAGCCGGAGTACCATCTCTGGGAAAAGTAACAATTTGAGTGCTTAAGCTTAGGTCAGTAATAGCAAGACAGCGGAATACCAATCCAGGAGACGGAAACAGAGTTGATTCAAGTTGAGTTCAGTAAAAGCCGGGCAGTACCAATTCAGGAGAAAGGAACAGAGTTGAGGATTCAAGCCAAAGTCACAAACAGCCGGGTACCAACTAAGAGGACAAGAAGTAGGTTGAGGATTTTAAGCTGAGTACAGCTGGGCAGTAGAAATCCATGAGACAGGAACAGAGTCGAGAAATCAAGTTGAGATCAGTAACAACCAGGCAGTACCAATTCAGGAGAAAGGAACAGAGTTGAGGATTCAAGTCGAGGTTGCTAACAGCTGGGTAGCTGGGTACCGACTAGAGGACAAGAAGAACATTGAGGATTTTAAGCTGAGGGCATGTAACAGCCAGGCAGTATAGTACCAATCCAGGACAGGGGAACAGAGTCAAAGATTCAAGTGGAGTTCTGTAACAGCTGGGGAGTACCAATTAAAAAGAAAGGAAATGAGTTGAGAATTTAGGCTAGGGTTAGTAACAGACAGGTAGCTGGGTACCAACTCAGGACAAGAAGAAAGTTGAGTGTTTAGGCTGAGGTCAGTCACAGCTGGGCAGTGGAGGACCAATCCAGGAGACAGGAACAGAGTCGATGACTCAAGATGAGTTCAGTAACAGCCAGGCAGTACCAATTCAGGAGAAAGAAACAGAGTTGGGGATTCAAGCCAAGATCGGTAACAGACGAGTATGGTACCAACTGGGGGAGCAAAAAGAAAGTTGGGTGTTTAAGCTGAGGTCAGTAACAACCAGGCAGTGGAGTACCAATCCAGGAGATGGGAAAAGAGTTGAGGATTCAAGTTGAGTTCAGTAACAGCCAGGCAGCTGGGTACCAATTTAGGAGAAAGGAACAAAGTGAAGAATACAAGCTGAGTAGTGTTGAGTAGGGTTGAGCGGACACCTAGATGTCCGTGTTCGACGGGTTCGGCCGAACTTTAAAAAAAAGTCCGGGTCCGTGTCCCGGACTTTTACCGAACTTTTCCCGGACACCGAACCCCATTGAAGTCAATGGGGACCCGAACTTTAAGGCACTAAAATGGCTCTAAAACACCAAAGGAAAGGGCTAGAGTGCTGCAAATGGCAGCAAAACGTAATTAAGAGCATGGCAAGTGCTCTGCAAACAAATGTGGATAGGGAAATAACTTAAAACAACAAAAAAAAACAGAAAAATAAAACAATGTTCTTCTTCATCTCTGAAGGACGAGGCCCATATGGAGTAGGAGGGAGGTTGAGGTGGTGGTGGATGTGGCGGTGACATAGGCGTGCGCACAGGGTGTGCTGGGTGTGCCTGGGCACACCCTAATCACCTAGGGCACATAGCATTGCCAGTGAGGAGATGGGAAAGATCTCCCTGGGACCTGCTCTGCTCTATTTCTCCTTGCCTACAGGTACATGGCCCCGATACATTACTCTCCCTGCTGGCAAACACATGCATGTGTATTTCAACTTTGGGGTGCACACCTTAATGCAATAGGCTGCGCACACCTATGGGCGGTGTAGGTGGAAGCGGCGGTGGAGGAGGACCAGGGCCGGATTAACAGCATCATGGGCTTGGTGCTGAGGATTTTGAAGGGCCTTAAGGGCCGTGCCTTGCCATGCACCCAGAGGAGGAAGGGTGCAGCCATGCATGCCTAATTCAACATGGGATGCTGTCTCTGAAGCCCATAAACACATCCATGCATCGCCAACTGTCCCTCCTTGTCCGGCCTTCACGCTGTGTGGGGAGGTTCTGAGGGTGCTGCCTGGGGAAGCGAGCATAGAAGCCAGACTTCTGTGTTTACAAGTGACAGAAGAGCGGTAACAGTGAATATGGCCAACCCGGGGCCTATATAAAAGGTAGGGGCCTGGAGCTGCAGCTCCAATAGCCCCTACATTAATCTGGCCCTGAGGAGGAGGACGAGGTAGCCAACACTGCTTCTTTTCAAAAATTTTAAATGAGGGTACACCCCAAAAGAGTGAGAAAGAGCAAAAATGGAACAATGGGTGGGTAAGGTCGGTATCCATTGCTATTCTGCATAAGGTACGGAAAAGTCCCGTGGGATCCATGCCTGGTTCATTTTAATGAACGTGAGCTTGTCCACATTGTCTCTGGACAGGCGGCTGCGCTTGTCTGTTATAACGCCCCCAGCCGTGCTAAATACCCGTTCAGATAATACACTGGCTGCAGGGCACGCCAGCACCTCCAAGGCGTAAAGGGCAAGCTCAGGCCATGTGCCCAATTTGGAGACCCAGAAGTTGAAGGGGGCAGACCCGTCATTCACTACATGTAGGCGTGTGCACACATACTGCTCCACCATGTTGGTAAAATGCTGCCTCCTGCTAAGACGTTCCATCTGAGCTGCTGGTGCTGCTGTTTGTTGTGGCGTGCTGACAAAGCTTTTCCACATTTCGGCCATGCTAACCCTGCCTTCTGAGGTGCTGGCGGTGCCCTGGTTGCGTTGGCGACCTCCTCCTCCTCCTCCTCTGCCTTGTGCTTCCACTGTGGCCCCGCTGTCAGATGGGAATGCCAGCAGCATGGCGTCTACCAGCGTGCGCTTGTACTCGCGCATCTTGCGATCGCGCTCCAGTGAGTGAATTAAGGACGGTACGTTGTCCTTGTAACGGGGATCCAGCAGCGTGGCCACCCAGTAATCAGCACAAGTTAGAATGTGGGCAACTCGGCGGTCGTTGTGGAGACACTGCAGCATGTAATCGCTCATGTGTGCCAGGCTGCCCAGAGGCAACGAAAGGCTGTCCTCTGTGGGAGGTGTATCGTCCGTGTCCTCTGTATCCCCCCAGCCACGCACCAGTGATGGCCATGAGCTGGCCTGGGTGCCACCCTGCTGTGAACATGGTTCCATCTCCTCCTCCAGCTCCTCCTCCTCCTCATCCTCCTCATCCTCCAGAACTGTGCCCCTGCTGGACAATTGCGTCCCTGGCGTTTGCGTGTGCAGGAACCCACCCTCGGAGCCCCTTGCGAATGACTGCCCTGAAAGCCTTGGAAATGTTACCTCTTCATCCTCCTCCTCCTCCTCATCCTGTGCCACATCCTCTTCCATCATCGCCCGAATTGTTTTTTCAAGGAGGCATAGAAGTGGGATAGTTAAGCTGAGAACGGCGTCATTGCCACTGGCCATGTTGGTGGAGTACTCAAAACAGCGCAACAAGGCACACAGGTCTCGCATGGAGGCCCAGTTATTGGTGGTGAAGTGGTGCTGTTCCGCAGAGCGACTCACGCGTGCGTGCTGCAGCTGAAACTCCACTATGGCCTGCTGCTGCTCGCACAGTCTTTCCAGCATGTGCAAGGTGGAGTTCCACCTTGTGGGCACGTCACATATGAGGCGGTGAGCGGGAAGGCCGAAGTTACGCTGCAGCGCTGCCAGGCGAGCAGCAGCAGGGTGAGAACGCCGAAAGTGCGCACAAACGGCCCGCACTTTCTGCAGCAGCTCTGACATATCGGGGTAGTTTTTAAGGAACCTCTGCACCACCAAATTCAGCACATGCGCCAGGCAAGGGATGTGCGTCAAACCGGCTAGGCCCAGAGCTGCTATGAGATTTCGCCCGTTATCGCACACCACCAGGCCGGGCTTGAGGCTCGCTGGCAGCAACCACTCATTTGTCTGCTGTTCCATGCTCCTCCACAACTCCTGCGCGGTGTGTGGTTTGTCCCCCAAACAGGCAAGTTGTAAAACTGCCTGCTGTCGTTTACCCCTGGCCGTGCTGAAGTTGGTGGTGAAGGTGTTACGCTGTCCGGATGAGGAGGCGGTAGAGGATGAGGAAGCGGAGTAGGAGGAGTTAGGAACAGGAGGCAAACTGAAGCGCCCTGCAATCCTCGGTGGTGGAAGGACATGCGCCAAATTGCTATCCGCCTCAGGCCCATCCGCCACTGCATTTACCCAGTGTGCCGTTAGGGAGATATAACGCCCCTGACCGTGCTTACTGGTCCACGTATCCGTAGTTAGGTGGACCTTGGCACAGATGGCGTTGCGCAGTGCACACCTGATATTTTCCCCCACTTGGTTGTGCAGGGAAGGGATGGCTTGCCTGGAAAAGTAGTGGCGGCTGGGCACGACGTACTGTGGGACAGCCACCGACATAAGGTTTTTAAAACTGTGCGTCTCCACCAGACGGAATGACAGCATTTCAAAGGCCAATAATTTTGAAATGCTGGCATTCAGGGCCAGGGATCGCGGGTGGGTAGGGGGGTACTTCCTCTTCCTCTCAAGTGTTTGGGAGATGGAAAGCTGAACGCTTCCACGGGACATTGTGGAGATGGTTGTTGGTGACCCAGGTGGTGGTGTTGCTGACAGATCGTCTGTTTGCGGGGTGGCAGGTGCCGGTATCACTACAGATGTGGCTGGAGCGGCCGAGACTGCAGCAGAAGAGGAAGCAGGATGAGCCAGAGACGTTTCTTGGTTTTGAAGGTGTGTACTCCACTGCAGCTCGTGCTTTGCACTTAGATGCCTGATCATGCAGGTTGTGCTCAGGTTGAGAAGGTTTATGCCTCGCTTCAAGCTCTGATTGCACAGGGTGCAAACCACTCGTGTCCTGTCATCAGCACATTTTCTAAAGAACTTCCACGCTAGAGAACTCCTTTGAGCTGACTTTGGTGCGCTCGTTCCCTTGCTGCGTTGGGCAGTAGCGGGCGTAGTGTCTAGGGCACGGCCGCTCCGCTTCTGCACCCTGCTCCCTCTTCTGCTGTGCTGGTGGCTCTGTGCGACCACCGCCTCTTCCTCCAAACTACTCAGGTCACCTGCATGACGTTCATTCCATGTGGGGTCGAGGACCTCATCGTCCTCCACATCATCTTCCACCCAGTCTTCACCCCTGCCCTCCTTGTCGGTCTCCACAATGCTGAACGCCGCAGCAGTTGGCACCTGCGTTTCGTCATCATCGGAGACGTGCTGCGATGATCCTTGCATGTACTCATCTTGAGAAATAAGTGGTTGGGCATCGCTGCACTCAATCTCTTCCACTTCTGGGGCAGGGCTAGGTGGATGGCCCTGGGAAACCCTGCTGACAGAGTCCTCAAAAAGAATAAGAGACTGCTGTATGGCTTGGGGCTCAGACTGCTGGCCTGATTTGCAAGGGGGTGAGGTGAAAGACGGTTGGACATTGGCTGCAGGTGCCAACTCTGACCTTTCTGCAGTAGACTGGGTGGGAGACAATGTGAAGGAACTGGAGGCACTGTCAGCAGCAAACCAATCTACTATCGCCTCAACTTGTTCTGGCCTCATCACTTCTAGGGGCGTTTGATGCCCTACCAAATACTGATGCAGGTTCTGTCGCCTACTCACACTTGAGGAAGGTGTTTCACTTGTGCGTGTAGCTGGCACAGATCGACCACGTCCTCTCCTTGCAACAGGAGCTCTACCAGCAGCACCACGACCCAGGCCACGGCCCTTATTTGACGGTCTCCTCATATTTCTGTAATTTAAGATCTTGCCCTAGAAAGGTTTTTATTGAATAGCGGAATAGGAAATATGATCCAAAAAAAGTGTATGTATCTCGCACGTACAAAACCACACTAGGCCCCAATTACTATTGTTTCTACCCCTAAAAGGATGGATGAGGAGTAGGAGGAGTATGGAACAGACAGCACCCTCAAATCTTCAGAAGTATGAGATGAACCCCAAAAACTTGGAAAGGTGGATCTCACACGTACCGACACAGACTATCCCGCAATTCAATTGATCCTCAAAGGTTTTTATTGAATAGCGGAATAGGAAATATGATCAAAAAAAGTGTATGTATCTCGCACGTACACAACCACACTAGGCCCCAATTACTATTGTTTGTACCCCTAAAAGGATGGATGAGGAGTAGGAGGAGGAGTATGGAACAGGCAGCACCCTCAAATCTTCAGAAGTATGAGATGAACCCCAAAAACTTGGAAAGGTGGATCTCACACGTACCGACACAGACTATCCCGCAATTCAATTGATCCTCAAAGGTTTTTATTGAATAGCGGAATAGGAAATATGATCAAAAAAAGTGTATGTATCTCGCACGTACACAACCACACTAGGCCCCAATTACTATTGTTTGTACCCCTAAAAGGATGGATGAGGAGTAGGAGGAGGAGTATGGAACAGGCAGCACCCTCAAATCTTCAGAAGTATGAGATGAACCCCAAAAACTTGGAAAGGTGGATCTCACACGTACCGACACAGACTATCCCGCAATTCAATTGATCCTCAAAGGTTTTTATTGAATAGCGGAATAGGAAATATGATCAAAAAAAGTGTATGTATCTCGCACGTACACAACCACACTAGGCCCCAATTACTATTGTTTGTACCCCTAAAAGGATGGTTGAGCAGTAGGAGCAGGAGTATGGAACAGGCAGCACCCTCAAATCTTCAGAAGTATGAGATGAACCCCAACAACTTGGAAAGGTGGATCTCACACGTACCGACACAGACTATCCCGCAATTCAATTGATCCTCAAAGGTTTTTATTGAATAGCGGAATAGGAAATATGATCAAAAAAAGTGTATGTATCTCGCACGTACACAACCACACTAGGCCCCAATTACTATTGTTTGTACCCCTAAAAGGATGGTTGAGCAGTAGGAGCAGGAGTATGGAACAGGCAGCACCCTCAAATCTTCAGTAGTATGAGATGAACCCCAAAAACTTGGAAAGGTGGATCTCTCTCACACGTACCAACACAGACTATCCCCCAATTTAACTGATCCCCAAAGGTTTTTGATTAAATAGCGGAATAGAAAATATGATCCAAAAAAAGTGTATGTATATCACACGTACACAACCACACTAGGCCCCAATTACTATTGTTTGTACCCCTAAAAGGCTAGATGAGGAGTAGGGGGAGTATGGAACAGGCAGCACCCTCAAACCTTCAGAAGTATGAGATGAACCCCAACAACTTGGAAAGGTGGATCTCTCTCACACGTACCAACACAGACTATCCCCCAATTTAACTGATCCCCAAAGGTTTTTGATTAAATAGCGGAATAGAAAATATGATCCAAAAAAAGTGTATGTATATCACACGTACACAACCACACTAGGCCCCAATTACTATTGTTTGTACCCCTAAAAGGCTAGATGAGGAGTAGGGGGGGTATGGAACAGGCAGCACCCTCAAACCTTCAGAAGTATGAGATGAACCCCAACAACTTGGAAAGGTGGATCTCTCTCACACGTACCAACACAGACTATCCCCCAATTTAACTGATCCCCAAAGGTTTTTGATTAAATAGCGGAATAGAAAATATGATCCAAAAAAAGTGTATGTATATCACACGTACACAACCACACTAGGCCCCAATTACTATTGTTTGTACCCCTAAAAGGCTAGATGAGGAGTAGGGGGGGTATGGAACAGGCAGCACCCTCAAACCTTCAGAAGTATGAGATGAACCCCAACAACTTGGAAAGGTGGATCTCTCTCACACGTACCAACACAGACTATCCCCCAATTTAACTGATCCCCAAAGGTTTTTGATTAAATAGCGGAATAGAAAATATGATCCAAAAAAAGTGTATGTATATCACACGTACACAACCACACTGGGCCCCAATTACTATTGTTTGTACCCCTAAAAGGCTAGATGAGGAGTAGGGGGAGTATGGAACAGGCAGCACCCTCAAACCTTCAGAAGTATGAGATGAACCCCAACAACTTGGAAAGGTGGATCTCTCTCACACGTACCAACACAGACTATCCCCCAATTTAACTGATCCCCAAAGGTTTTTGATTAAATAGCGGAATAGAAAATATGATCCAAAAAAAGTGTATGTATATCACACGTACACAACCACACTAGGCCCCAATTACTATTGTTTGTACCCCTAAAAGGCTAGATGAGGAGTAGGGGGGGTATGGAACAGGCAGCACCCTCAAATCTTCAGAAGTATGAGATGAACCCCAAAAACTTGGAAAGGTGGATCTCTCTCACACGTACCAACACAGACTATCCCCCAATTTAACTGATCCCCAAAGGTTTTTGATTAAATAGCGGAATAGAAAATATGATCCAAAAAAAGTGTATGTATATCACACGTACACAACCACACTAGGCCCCAATTACTATTGTTTGTACACCTAAAAGGCTAGATGAGGAGTAGGGGGGGTATGGAACAGGCAGCACCCTCAAACCTTCAGAAGTATGAGATGAACCCCAACAACTTGGAAAGGTGGATCTCTCTCACACGTACCAACACAGACTATCCCCCAATTTAACTGATCCCCAAAGGTTTTTGATTAAATAGCGGAATAGAAAATATGATCCAAAAAAAGTGTATGTATATCACACGTACACAACCACACTAGGCCCCAATTACTATTGTTTGTACCCCTAAAAGGCTAGATGAGGAGTAGGGGGGGTATGGAACAGGCAGCACCCTCAAACCTTCAGAAGTATGAGATGAACCCCAACAACTTGGAAAGGTGGATCTCTCTCACACGTACCAACACAGACTATCCCCCAATTTAACTGATCCCCAAAGGTTTTTGATTAAATAGCGGAATAGAAAATATGATCCAAAAAAAGTGTATGTATATCACACGTACACAACCACACTAGGCCCCAATGACTATTGTTTGTACCCCTAAAAGGCTAGATGAGGAGTAGGGGGGGTATGGAACAGGCAGCACCCTCAAACCTTCAGAAGTATGAGATGAACCCCAACAACTTGGAAAGGTGGATCTCTCTCACACGTACCAACACAGACTATCCCCCAATTTAACTGATCCCCAAAGGTTTTTGATTAAATAGCGGAATAGAAAATATGATCCAAAAAAAGTGTATGTATATCACACGTACACAACCACACTAGGCCCCAATTACTATTGTTTGTACCCCTAAAAGGCTAGGAGTAGGGGGGAGTATGGAACAGGCAGCACCCTCAAACCTTCAGAAGTATGAGATGAACCCCAACAACTTGGAAAGGTGGATCTCTCTCACACGTACCAACACAGACTATCCCCCAATTTAACTGATCCCCAAAGGTTTTTGATTAAATAGCGGAATAGAAAATATGATCCAAAAAAAGTGTATGTATATCACACGTACACAACCACACTAGGCCCCAATTACTATTGTTTGTACCCCTAAAAGGCTAGGAGTAGGGGGGAGTATGGAACAGGCAGCACCCTCAAATCTTCAGAAGTATGAGATTGTGTTCACTGTACCCCACAAAGATTGAGTTCACTGCACCCCACAATGATTGTGTTCACTGCACCCCACAAAGATTGTGTTCACTGCACCTCACAAAGATTGTGTTCACTGCACCCCCCAAAGATTGTGTTCACTGCACCCCACAAAGATTCTGTTCACTGTACCCCACAAAGATTGTGTTCACTGCACCCTAAAAGGATGTTGTTCACTGCACCCCACAAAGATTGTGTTCACTGCACCCTAAAAGGATGTTGTTCACTGCACCCCAAAAAGATTGTGTTCACTGTACCCCCCCAAAGATTGTGTTCACTGCACCCCACAAAGATTGTGTTCACTGCACCCCAAAAAGATTGTGTTCACTGTACCCCCCAAAGATTGTGTTCACTGCACCCCAAAAAGATTGTGTTCACTGTACCCCCCAAAGATTGTGTTCACTGCACCCCACAAAGATTCTGTTCACTGTACCCCACAAAGATTGTGTTCACTGCACCCCAAAAAGATTGTGTTCACTGTACCCCCCCAAAGATTGTGTTCACTGCACCCCACAAAGATTCTGTTCACTGCACCCCACAAAGGATTTTGTTCACTGCACCCCAAAAAGATTGTGTTCACTGCACCCCAAAAAGGATTTTGATCACTGCACCCCAAAAAGGATGTTGTTCACTGCACCCCAAAAATGATTTTGTTCACTCCACCCCAAAAAGATTGTGTTCACTGCACCCCACAAAGATTGTGTTCACTGCACCCCAAAAAGATTGTGTTCACTGTACCCCCCAAAGATTGTGTTCACTGCACCCCACAAAGATTCTGTTCACTGTACCCCACAAAGATTGTGTTCACTGCACCCCAAAAAGATTGTGTTCACTGCACCCCAAAAAGGATGTTGTTCACTGCACCCCAAAAAGGATGTTGTTCACTCCACCCCAAAAAGATTGTGTTCACTGCACCCCACAAAGATTGTGTTCACTGCACCCCAAAAAGATTGTGTTCACTGCACCCCACAAAGGATTTTGTTCACTGCACCCCAAAAAGATTGTGTTCACTGCACCCCAAAAAGGATGTTGTTCACTGCACCCCAAAAAGGATTTTGTTCACTGCACCCCAAAAAGATTGTGTTCACTGCACCCCACAAAGGATTTTGTTCACTGCACCCCACAAAGATTGTGTTCACTGCACACCAAAAAGGATTGTGTTCACTGCACCCCAAAAAGATTTTGTTCACTGCACCCCAAAAAGATTGTGTTCACTGCAGCCCAAAAAGATTGTGTTCACTGCAGCCCAAAAAGATTGTGTTCACTGCACCCCAAAAAGATTGTGTTCACTGCAGCTCACACACAGAAAAATGGATGTGGATCACTGACACCTGCCTATCTCCAATCCCACACCACACAGCAATATCGATTGTAGTTTGTAGAACACAGTTTCCCTAAAATTCAGCAGACTCTGTCCCTAACAGGATTGAGAAGAGATCGTAGATCAGGATTGAGTGCAGATTCACCCCACCCCCCACACAGCAATATCGATTGTAGTTTGTAGAAGACACTGACCCTATAATTCAGCAGACTCTATCCCTAAAATGCCTACAACTCGCCCTGCCTAAACACTCCGACCTGTCCCTCAATTCTATCCGGACACAAATGGTTTTTTCCTGCCTATCTTTCCCTAATCAGCAGCCAGCACATTGATGTGTGCTCTGTCCCTTAGCTAAGCAGCAGAATGACGCTGCTGCGGCGGCTGCCTCGAACTTATAAAGACTTGGTCACATGCTTCAGACGGCCAATCACAGCTACTAAGACATTTGCAGGCATGGCTGGGATGGCTTAAGGCACACCAGTTAAACGATTGTTGATTGGCTGTTGAAAGCCCGCCATGAAAAGAGCGCCAAAGCATGCAAAACCCGGAAATAAAACGACCGAACACGGATTTTTACCCGAACATACAGTAAAGTGTCCGTGTCCGTGTTCGGGTAAAAAAAATCCAATTATTCGGTACGAACACGAATAATACAGTCCGTGTTCGCTCAACAAGCTGAGGTCGGTAACAGCTGGGCAGTTGGGTAACAATTTAGAAGACTGAAGATCACTGGACAGTAACCAGATGCAGGAATGATGCCATGTATTAGGTGACAAGAACATTGACTAGATACTAGCCAAGGTTGGTAACAGACAGGCAGCTGGGTACCAATTTAGGAGAAAGGAACAGTCAGGAATACAAGCTGAGGTTGGTAATGGCTGAACTTTTGGGAAACAGTTCAGAAGACTAAAGATCATTGGAAAGGAGCAAGATGAGGAATGTTAACTGGATACTAGCCAAGGTTGATACATCTAGGCAGCAAGGTACCAATGCAGAAGACAGGAACAGAGTCAAATATTCAGAATTAGGTCACTAACTGCCAAGCAGAGGGGTACAATTTACGTAGACAGGAACAGAGTCAAACATTTATGCTGAGGTCAGTAACAGCTGGGTACCAATTCCGAAGATAGCAATAGAGTCGAGGATACCAACCGAGGTGGGGCAGCTGGGTAACAATTTAGGAGAAGGGATTCAAAGAGTCAAGCCAAGAACAGTAATAGCAAGGCAGTGGGGCAGCAGTTCAGAATACAGGAGTCAAGGATTTAAGCTAAGCCCAGTAACAACCAAACAGCTGGGTACCATTCCAGGAAATGGAAACAGAGTTGAAGATTCAAGCTGAGGACTGTAACAGCCGAGCAGTAAGGTACCAACCCAAGACACTGGAACAGAGTTGAGGATATAAGCCGAAATTTGTAACAGTCAGGTAACAGGGTACCAATTAGAGGTACAGTTGAAGATTGAGTGTGGTCACATTTCTTCTGTTGATTATTGGACTATTGGATGACGGATCCGACCTGCACCAGAGCACTTTATCTCACCTGAGCGGCTTTTTTCTGTTATCTACCAAATAGAGGAACAGGAAGAAAATTGTGGATTCAAGCTGAGATCGGTAATAGCAATTTGGAAGGCAGGAACAGAGTTAAAGATACAAGCCGAGGTCAGTAAACGCCAAGCAGTATGCTGCAAATTCAGGACAAAAAAATAACAGTCAATGATTCCAGCTTAGATCAGACAGCCCAGGCAGTACCAGTTCAGGGGACAGGAACAGATTTAAGGACACAAGCTGAGGATGGTAACAATCTGTAACGCTCCTGCGTATTTATATGGTGTGGATTTTCAGCTGCAGAAATAGTTCCACGTCAGCAGTCATGTAAGAGATATGCTGAGATACCATTCCCAACCTCAATGACTCATCATGTGTGGAAGGTCTTATTTCAGCCAGTAAATACACACAATTAGCAAGCTGGTTCTTAGAGTGACTTTATGTATGTGGTAACACAATGATGAAGGTTGAGTGGAGGTGGTAGGTGATAGACACTTGAAGGTGATACAGTAGCAGATGGATGCAGGAAGGTTTAGCAATGTTGTATGATAGCAGATGATAGAATAGCAGGTGGACATACAAAAGAGATCAACCCAGTGCAGAAAAGTAGCAGTAGTCTCAAGAGCTAGCAATCTAGTTTATGCAGATGTGATAAACAGTCTCTACTATGCAGAGCTAGATAGTGTAAGCTTAGTATAAGTTTATAGAGAATTCCCCTGCGGGGTACTTAGCACTATTAGCGATACAGCCGAAGGGTGGTTCAGGAGAGGTGGATGATCCAGTAGCGGGATACAGGGATCAGCGCAGCGAGGTTCCATCAGCGAAGTAAGCTTGCAAGCATGGAAGCTTCAAGCAAGGTTAGCATCCAGATAAGGGTGTTTGAACGAACACATGTGAGTGAGAACCGACGCCCTAAATAGCCATCTAGTCCGGCGCTGGGTGATGACAGCTTCAGCCTTAAAGGGAAACACACCTATATGTGTTTCTTCTGTCTAGGTAGATGGAAATCACCCGGAATAAATGTGATAGGAGGCACTGAGAGTGCCAGAACCTTACATTACCCCCCCCGTAAGGCCGGCTCCGGAAGGCCTCTAAGGCTGGTTGTTGATATAAGAATCACATGAGACTGGTTGCCGATGCGAAAATCGGAAGGAAAAAAAAAAAAATTCTCTTTTTTTTTTTTTTTTTGTTGCCGATATGAGAATCGGAATGAGACTGGTCTCCGATGCGAGAATCGGATAAGACTGGTTGCCGATATGAAAATCGGGAAGAAAAAAAAAAAAAAATTGGTTGCCGATATGAGAATCGGATAATACTGGTTGCCGATACGAGAATCGGATAAGGTTGGTAACCGATCTGAGAATCGGATCCCTTGTTGCCGATATGAAAATCGGATCAGGTTGGTAACCGATGAGAATCGGATCACTTGTTGCCGATATGAGAATCGGATCAGGTTGGTAACCGATCTGAGAATCGGATCACTTGTTGCCGATATGAAAATCGGATCACTTGTTTGCCGATATGAAAATCGGATCAGGTTGGTAACCGATCTGAGAATCGGATAGGACTTGTTGTTAGGGTGTCTGCTACATGGACCCCTCACTAGAATCGGACGCATAACCATCCGAAGTAATCCTAGTAGTCCTAGCAACCAATGCTTCTTCAAACATCCTCAGATCCTTCCTACATACCACCGTGCCATTAGAAGCACGTACGCAGTCAGGTGCAAGAATCTCTGTATTTTCATCGGAAGCCAGAAATGTGCTTGCAAAAATAGGAGTATCCTCAGGAGGTGGTACAGGAGGGTTTTTTGAACGTGGTATAAAGTTCACTGGAGTTGAAGGAATATCTATTCCAATATTTGTTAATTTCTGGGTGTCCTTCACTGATATAGAACGGGGACAGGGCTGGCAACAGCCTTGATAATTTCCAGGCTGTTTTTCAGGGAAGACCCTTCGGATTCGCCTGGCCTCCATTGGGAGAGCCTTAGGCCTATGGGGTCTGGTTGGGCAGAATGTAATGAAATGTCCCCCCTTACCACAATAAAAACAAAGGCCACAGATTCTCCTGTGATCTCTTTTTTCTTGTGAGGACAACCTAGCATGTATGGCACCAATCTCCATAGGCTCCTCATCCATCTCTGTAGGATCAGGGTCCAAATGGGATGTGTCAGAGTGACTAGGTCGACTGTTTGAGGCAGGCTCGGACCATGACCAGGCAGGATCACCATATCTACTAGGTCTCCTTTTTTCCTTAGGTAGCCGGGGTCTGTGGTTACCTGGAGCGGGTTTAGGAGTGGGGTCAATAGCTGAATTCTGAGAAGAACTGGATAATGGCATTTCCATTTTTTCAGACTTCCTTTCTCGTAGTCTTCTATCTATGGTGATACTGAGTTGTATCAATGTATCCAGGGTTTTTGGCATCTCTGCTCGGGCGAGCTCGTCCTTGACGGCTTCTGATAGGCCAAGCCTAAATTGGGTTTTCAGAGATGCATCATTCCATCCTGAATCAAGGGTCCATCTCTTGAATTCTGCGACAAAGTCTTCTACAGGCCTTTTTCCTTGTTTCAAGGATCTTAACTGAAGATCGGCAGTACTCTGCCTATTGGGGTCATCATATAGGCTAGTGAGCTCTACCAGGAACAAGGCATAGGAGTTGAGAAGCTGGTCGTTATTTTCAAAAAGAGAATCTGCCCAGGCTCGAGGATCGCCTGATAGGTAAGAAATAATAGTACAAACCTTAATGTGATCAGTAAGGTAGGTACGAGGTTTTAGCAAAAAAAGTAACTCACATGCGTTTTTAAATTCGCGAAATTTTTTGCGATCGCCTGTAAATACCAAAGGGGGATTTATCTTGGGTTCAGGAGACTGTGCAGAGGTAAGTTGTGTCAGTCTAATTAACTGCTGCGACAGAGCCTGATTGTCGTTTTTCAATTCAGCAAGTGCGTGTATTAACGCAGATACCTGCTGTTTTAATTGTGTCACCTGAGTGGCTACTTCTGCTGAATCCATTTTTTGGGTTCGTTCAATCTGTAACGCTCCTGCGTTTTTATATGGTGTGGATTTTCAGCTGCAGAAATAGTTCCACGTCAGCAGTCATGTAAGAGATATGCTGAGACACCATTCCCAACCTCAATGACTCATCATGTGTGGAAGGTCTTATTTCAGCCAGTAAATACACACAATTAGCAAGCTGGTTCCTAGAATGACTTTATGCATGTGGTAACACAATGATGAAGGTTGAGGGATAGGTTGAGTGGAGGTGGTAGGTAATAGACACTTGAAGGTGAGACAGTAGCAGATGGATGCAGGAAGGTTTAGCAATGTTGTATGATAGCAGATGATAGAATAGCAGGTGGACATACAAAAGAGATCAACCCAGTGCAGAAAAGTAGCAGTAGTCTCAAGAGCTAGCAATCTAGTTTATGCAGATGTGATAAACAGTCTCTACTATGCAGAGCTAGATAGTGTAAGCTTAGTATAAGTTTATAGAGAATTCCCCTGTGGGGTACTTAGCACTATTAGCGAAAAAAGCCGAAGGGTGGTTCAGGAGAGGCGGATGATCCAGTAGCGGGATACAGGGATCAGCGCAGCGAGGTTCCGTCAGCGAAGTAAGCTTGCAAGCATGGAAGCTTCAAGCAAGGTTAGCATCCAGATAAGGGTGTTTGAACGAACACATGTGAGTGAGAACCGACGCCCTAAATAGCCATCTAGTCCGGCGCTGGGTGATGACAGCTTCAGCCTTAAAGGGAAACACACCTATATGTGTTTCTTCTGTCTAGGTAGATGGAAATCACCCGGAATAAATGTGATAGGAGGCACTGAGAGTGCCAGAACCTTACACAACCAGGCTACAGGATACCAATTCAGGAGACATGGAAAAAGTTGAGGATACAAGCTGAGGATGGTAAGACATGGGCATCTAGGTACGGATTCAGGAGATAGGAACAGAATGGAGGATACAAGCTGAGGATGGTAAGACATGGGCAGCTAGGTACGGATTCAGGAGAGAGGAACAGAATGGAGGATACAAGCTGAGGATGGTAAGACATGGGCAGCTAGGTACGGATTCAGGAGAGAGGAACAGAATGGAGGATACAAGCTGAGGATGGTAAGACATGGGCAGCTAGGTACGGATTCAGGAGAGAGGAACAGCATGGAGGATACAAGCTGAGGATGGTAAGACATGGGCAGCTAGTTATGGATTCAGGAGAGAAGAACAGAATGGAGGATATAAGCGGAAGTTGGGAACAGCTGGGCAGTCTGGTACCGATTTAGAAGACAGGAACAGAATCAAGCACACAAGCCAAGGTTGGTAGCAACATGGTGCCAGTTCTGGAAACAAGAGCAGAGTTTAGGATTCAAGCTGAGGTCAGTTACAGACTAGCAGCAGAGTACCAACTTAGAAAGCAGAAGCAGGTTGAGAATACAAGCCAAGAAATTAAGCCGAGGTTGGTAACAGCCGGACAGCCCGGAACCAATACAGGATACAGGAACTCCTTGAGAATAAAAGCGTCAGTCTATAGAGACAGCATACCTAGCAGTCATGTGATGTATGTGGTGTTACTGGTGTTGTTGAGGATAATTGTTAACAAAACTGCAAAATCAGTTGCCTTGAAATTCCTCCACTCATCCCGATATATATTTCTCTCCCCCTTGGTGGGAGTAGAGATGACCCCATGTATAAGGATATACAGTACATACACACACAGCACAAGGCCGTGTTCTCACTAAGAGACGTTTCTCGGGGGCTGCAGTTCCTCTGAGCTCCACAAGGTGGTGATCTCATTTCTACCCAGACAGGAAGTCTCTATGGAAGACAGGAAGTGATGTCAGGTATAAATAGGAAGTTCCAGGTGAAAGGTGAGTCTGGAGGAAGTAGAGAGGTGACGTTGCTGGAAGTGGCAGCAGAGGAGGTAATAAGATCTTATTCTCTATTTACACCCAGTAACCCCCCCCCCCCCCCCGTCATGTCCGTCCTCTTCCTCCATAGTCACTGTGACCTCTTTTATCTCCAGCAGACGATGATACACACATATATAGTGTGGAAACCTAGATTAACCCAAGGGGCAGAACATTTCCCCCCACCTACGGGGTCGGAATATTCTCTTAATTCTGGAGATGTGTCACCTTTCCCACCAATCACCTTCTCACCTCATCAATCTATACCACTTTTATTAGGAAGTGGGCGGGGGGGGGGGGGTTCTTGTGACGTGAGTCACTTTGGTTGCGGGGCTTGTGGAACCCAGATTGCTTTAGGGAGTTTGGGAGACTCCTTGTCCAGTTTCCCCAGTCCTTCCTATGTGTAAGTCACCCTGTGTCTATTCGGGGCACAGGGTGACTGAAAACCCCAGTCAGGTCTGCTCTGCACTAATCAGACTCTTGCTAGTGGGGTGGGGGCTTGTTGTTGCTAAATACCTGCATTCCATTGTTATTGTTATTATGGGATGTGTATGTTGTGTGGATTGACTAAGGGGGAGGGGTTGTCCCAGAAGTGTTCATCTCCTTGTGCTTTGTGTTTGAATAAACAGTTTGATTCTGGTTGACTCCAAAGCTTGTACTGTCGAGTTCTTGGGGTAACTATAGCCAGATTCACGGATCCCGTGTTCCAGAGCTTAGGAAGCAGGTTACTGGCGGAGATACCCAGTCGCGGTGTCCGGATTCTGTCACGGTTCTATAGACATAAAGGATTAGAGACGGCCTTGACCCTAAAACCATTACAAATGCTAAAAGGAATGTTCCTCTGTGGGACCTATGTTTGCCGCCTCATCCCATCAAACCCGAACACATTAATTACACAGGTTCTGCGGCTGATTAAGGTGGCAATCAAGCTCACTTGGTGCTTTATCTGCATTAAATTATCCCCAGAACCTGTGTAATTCATATGTGTTCGGGTTCAAAGGGATGAGGTGGCAACCCCATGGGGGACGTTCTTCCCTGATAGAAACCCTCATATTATCCTCCATACACACCCATCCTAATATTGTACAACCAGTACAGTCCACATCATTCTCTCATCAATTATTGGTCTACAGGAAACCCCTATAGATCACATGACCAATAAGGATGGAGGAGGACCGAAGTCACATGACTGAGAAGATACTAAACCTCACCCTGGAAAACCTGTGGAAACCTAGATTAGCCCCTTTAGGGTCAGAACATTCCCCCACTTACGGGACCGGAACATTCTCCTCATTTTGGAGATGGGCCACCTTTCCCACCAGTCACCTTCCCACCTCATCCTTGATCCAGTGATGGGAAACTTGGCACCCCAGATGTTTTGGAACTACATTTCCCATGATACTCAACCACATTGCAGAGTGCATGAGCATCATGGGAAATGTCATTACAAAACATCTGGGGTGCCAAGGCTCCCCATCACTGGCCTTACCACTTGTATTACTGGTGGGGGGGGGGTGGATTTTTCAGGGTTTAGCCCTTTCACTACCAGACCCTGCACTCCACTTTTAACCTTTTAGACTGTTTTTCATTTTTTATTTATTTTTTTTACGATTTGTTTGACTAAGCCCAGATGGAGTCCTGCATTTTAACCCACCACTCCTCTGCAAAGTGATCTGCATTCAGGTCGCTTTTCAGAGGCAGTGAGAAAGTAATATAACACTACCTCACCACCTTCTTTAACCCCATTTTTGCCGAACAAGCGTGCTGCAATGCACGCGGTTGTGGGGTATTTGTGGTGCTTCTCCACTTGCTTGAATGGGCGATGTGTAGCAGGCTTGCAGCCGGCCGATTGCGTTATGTTGGATAGTTTTTGCTGCTGGGGGTTAAGCTTCGCGGCCATGGCATGTAAACACCCTCATTCGCTGTCATCTCAACTGCGCACTTATAACGCATTTTTATTTTTTACTAAGTCCCTAAATTGTTGAGCAAATGTCCATGGAAGCTATATGTTCTCTGAAATCACTATATTCTATGTCGCTACTAAGGTTGGGTTCAGATTTGTGTGGGCGCGTTTGCACGTGCACGTCGTGGGTAGGGCAGCCCATTTCTTTCACTGGGCTGCCCCACCTGTGAGAAATGCGGGAAAAGAAGTCTCCGAAAGAATTTAACCACTTGCCTTCCGGGAACTTTCACCCCCTTCCTGCCCAGGCCAGCTTTCAGCGCTGCCGCACTTTGAATGACAATTATGCGGTCATGCTACACTGTACCCATATGACATTTTTATCATTTAGTGTTGTTTTTGGTGGTATTTGATCACCGCTGTGATTAAATCAGAAAGGACTGTCCCTTGGGTTGGGCCTAGTCTCCGACACACAAATCAGAAGATGTTTTTTTCTTTGTGGCGAGTACATTTAGTAATAGTTTTCAGGACGTGAGTGGTGGGGATCAGCTACAGGGGTCAGTCAGAATGGTGATAGTAAGCTCCCTGGTGCACCCGATAGAATACGGGGGTACTTGTGTCTCGCTGGCTCCAGCTGTGACAGTTAGGTAATTGTGTCTGGGTGGCCGTGAGTAGTGCTCCTATCCAACCTGGGACCTGTAAAGAGAACCCTCAGTAGTCTATATGTGGAGACTGGTGGGATGAGGTGGTGTTTTTGCAAGCCGTCTTTGCAAAACTACTGTATATACTCGAGTATAAGCCGAGTTTTTCAGCATGTTTTTTTATGCTCAAAAAGCCCCCCTCGGCTTATACTCGAGTCACTGGCTGACTTACTTTTTAAAAATGGCGCCCCCCGGCGCCAACATGTCACCGTGCATGCACTGCATGGACGGAAATAGCCGAACGTGTACGGGCTTTCCCGAGCATCGGCGGCACATGCGCAGTGACGTGTTGGCGCTGAGCGGCGCCATTTTTAAATCTAAGGCACCTCACCGACAGGTAAGTGAGACTCCTCCACAGCCCCTGCATTTCCTCATTCTTCTGTACCATGCCCACAGCACTGCATCTCCTGTGCCATGCCTGTACCTACTGTGCCATGCCTGTACCTACTGTGCCATGCCTATACCTACTGTGCCATGTCTATACCATCACCTGTGCCATGTCTATACCATCTCCTGTACCATGACCTGTGCCATGCCTGTACCATGACCTTTGCCATGCCTACACCATGACCTGTGCCATGCCTATACCATCTCCTGTACCATGCCCGCAGCCCTTGTTTTGTGTCTCGTGGTGGTCCAGTTGGGTCCAGTAGCTGTAGCTGCTGCATTTCCCACCCTAGACTTATACTCGAGCCAATAAGCTTTCCCACTTTTTTGTGGTAAAATTAGGTTCCCTTCACTTATATTCGGGTCGGCTTATACTCAAGTATATACGGTATTTGGTCAGAGGTCCTTGTAGCAACAGGAACTTTGTTAACAACCTAGACACTAGTGGGCCTCCCAACATATACACTTCCTTAGTGGAGGGGTACATCTAGGAGGAGTGGAGCTCGAAGATGGTTGCCTTCATGGAACATCTTGAGATGACCACTGTCCTATCGATCTGGGTACAAGCTGAAGAGAATTAGAGCGGCTCATTCTTATGGTATACGTGCCGTCTGGTGACGTTTTACAGTCTGAAGAGCACAGATTGCCAGTTTTGGCCTAAAGGCCCTTTTTTCTGTATTGGCTGTAGTTAGAAATGTGGAGTTAAATTTGTGTTGCCTTTTGGTTATACTATGCCCAAATTCCTATCACCATCCCCTTCTTAAATGTTCTAAAATACTCTCCCCAAATTTCTTCCATTGCTCAGAGTCAAGGATCTTACCCTGAGGTTTAAAATAAGAGCTCACCAAGCCACCCAGGGGGTCCTCGTCAATCTCAAAAAAGGGGAACTGGGTGCTACATATACAATATAGACACCAAATGCAAGGAGGAAACACTATTTATGAAGAATGAGGTTGGTTACCCATATGTTATAGAAAACGGGGCAAAACCTATGTGGTCATTCAGGACAGGAGGTATAGTAGCCCCAAGGTCCATTTGGCATAATTTTGCAAAAGCAAGTTGTCAGAATCCCCTTCCCTGGGATTAAGCTGAATTCCATTGAAAGCCATATTACGATAAACCATCTGTTTGGTAATTATGACTTCTTCCAAAGTGTCTACCAATGGAAATTTGGAGATACCCTTCTGTAAGATCACGAATCTTCTTCTAGAACGGGCAACCTTCATATCACCCCTCCCCCCAACCCATTCACATATTATTATTATTATTATTATTATTATACATCCAATAGAATCCAGATCATTTTCTATTGTCAATTATCATTGATACCTTGTCTAGGCAGAAACCTGTGTAGACCACATGACTGCAAAAATGAGGATGGAGGAGGTCCGGAGTCGCATTACCGAGATAGTACTGGATTTCACCCTGGAGATCATCTACCAGCTGAGCAGAGAGGTGAGGAGGATTCTGGGAGGTCACATGACATCACTCTTATCTCTATTAATAATACACAGACCTGACCGGAGAGGTGAGGAGGATTCTGGGAGGTCACATGACATCACTCTTATCTCTATTAATAATACACAGACCTGACCGGAGAGGTGAGGAGGATTCTGGGAGGTCACATGACATCACTCTTATCTCTATTAATAAAACACAGACCTGGCCTGAGAGATGAGGAGGATTCTGGGATTCTAACATGATATTCCTATTGGTTCTCCAATACAGAGATTTCCTCTGGTGAAGTCAGGTGATCATATGACCATCACAGTGCCTCCATTTGACTCCCTAAAACCTGAGAGACACAACATGGAGAAGATTCTAGAAGTCACCAAGAAGATGATGGAGCTGCTGACAGGAGAGGTGAGCGGTGCTGGGAATTCTGGGACATTATCCAGTAACAGACAAGGGATGTGTCTGGATGGTGACTGTATCATTGTGTGTGTCAGGTTCCTATAAGGTGTCGGGATGTCACTGTCTATTTCTCCATGGAGGAGTGGGAGTATTTAGAAGGACACAAGGATCTCTACGAGGACGTCATGATGGAGAATCAGCCGCCCCTCACATCACCGGGTAAGAGGAGACTTTATTGTAAAGGAGAGAGCAGTACGGAGGATCCACCTAGATCCCCCCATCATCTGATAAACACATAGAAACAATGTATTCAGTCAGTGTGTGTGTTTCCTACAGATGGATCCAGTAATGGGAACCCACCAGAGAGATGTCCCCGTCCTCTGTATTCCCGAGATTCCACACAGGAAGGTCACACCATCCCCCACCATCATCAGGTAGATGAGGAACAATTATTTATAGTTATGATTTATACCCAAGGTTGTTTGTTAAAATTATTTTCTTATTATATATTCAGAGTGGAAATCTCGGGGATGATAATATTGTTGTTAAAGAAGAGTATAAAGAGGAGGATGAGGAGTATGGAGTGATGGAGGAGTATTCAGAAGGACACAAGGATATGATGGAGCCACCGAATACCAGAATCCCACCAGAGAGATGTCCCCGTCCTCTCTATTCCCGGTATTCCACACAGGAAGGTCACACCATCCTTCACCATCATCAGGTGGGTGGAGTTGAGGGTCGAGAACATAAAGCGATTGAACGCTCTGACATGTGGAGACGATGTGTGAACTCTACAAGATGATATTTTCTATGTGATCTCACATCCTAAATCCTTCTATGTTACAGATGTTATTTTCTGCCATTCTGTTGCTTTAGGATGAAGATCTGATTAAAATAAAAGTTGAGGGTGAAGAAGAAGAAGAGACGTATGTGAGGGATGATCAGCAGTCTATGGAGGAGGATGGAATAACGAGGACATTCATAGAGGAGGACACTCCTACAGAGATCAGCACAGGTGAGCCATAATACATTCTCGAGTCCCCATGGGTTCCTTCTCCTATCACAAGGCTGTGTAAATGTAGAAGTGATCTGGGAGGAGGACCAAAGGCCCTTTGACTGAAGAGGGGGGAGAGTCGCAGCTGGTTGGGACATCCACAGAGAACATCTGCTCCCTCATATCTACCTGATCCAGGTGGAATCTTGATGGAACCCTCTCAGATCTATTGATGATGTTTTTATATTTTTCCAGGACATGCCATGGAGAAACCCTCAAAGGACCGTCTCACTTTATCTCCGGGTTGTAAAATGGAAGATGAGGACATCACAGGAGATTGTGGAGGAGAAAAGACGATGAGCTCCACTATGGATGGTGGACTTCACAGTGTAGATAGACCATGGAATCCCTCTGACTCTGAGCAACCTCATACTGTGAGGGACGGGGCCGGAATCCAGGGGGAGAAGACCTTCATCTGTCCCGGGTGTGGGAAACGTTTTAGCTCAGAACTAAGTCTAACTGTACATCAGCGATCTCACACGGGGGAGGAGCTCCATTCCTGTCCTATGTGCGGGGAATGTTTTCTATATAAATATCATCTTGTGGTACATCAGAGATCTCACAGGGGAGCGGAGCTTCATTCCTGTTCTGAGTGCGGGAAATGTTTTGTAAGTAAAACAGACCTTGTTGTACATCAGAGATCTCACACTGGGGAGAAGCCGTATTCCTGCCCTGAGTGCGGGAAATGTTTTTCAAAGGGGTGCAACCTTATCAGACATCAGAGACTGCACACGGGGGAGAAGCCGTATGCCTGTGCAGAGTGCGGGAAATGTTACGTACAGAAAATAGGGCTGGTTATACATCAGAGATCTCACACAGGGAAGAAGCCGTATTCCTGTCCTGAGTGCGGGAAATGTTTTGGAAGTAAATTTGAACTTGTCTCACACCAAATGTCTCACACGGGGGAAAAAACGTTTTCTTGTTCTGAGTGCGGGAAATGTTTTCTACGTAAAACCGAGCTTACTGTACATCAGAGGTCTCACACAGGGGAGAAGCCGTATTCCTGCTCTGAGTGCGGGAAATGTTTTTCCAAAGCATGTAACCTTTCCAGGCACCAGAGAATACACACCGGGGAAAGGCCATATTCCTGTGCTGAGTGTGGGAAATGTTATCCACAGAAATCAGAACTTGTTATGCATCAAAGGTCTCACTCAGGGGAGAGGCCATATTCCTGCACTGAGTGCGGGAAACATTTTTATATGAAGTGCCATCTATACAGTCATCAGAGATTGCACACGGATGTGAAGCCATACCCTTGTCCTGAGTGCGGAGAATGTTTTAAACGCAACTCACAACTTGTTGTTCATCAAAGATCCCACACAGGAGAGAGGCCGTATTCCTGCGCTGAGTGCGGGAAATGTTTTACACGGAGCGGAGACCTTGTTGCTCATCAAAGAATCCACACGGGGGAGAGACCATATTCCTGCCTTGAGTGCGGGAAATGTTTTTCAGTGAAGACCCATCTTAACAGACATCAGATGAAGCACACTGGTGAGAAACCACACTGCTGTCCTGAGTGCGGGAAATGTTTTTCACGAAAGTTTTGTCTTACCGAACATCAGAAAACCCATCAGGTGCGGGAAATGTCTTCGATATGAATCAGATTTTGCATACATGAGGGATCTCACTCTTTGATATACACCCAGAAAAGGCATGGCTGAGCGCTCCTCTGATCTTTATAATGGAAGAAACATTTTATAAGGTAGTCAGACTTCAAGACTTCAAATTTCTCTGCCAGGAGAGGGTGAAGAGGGATGAGAGCCCCACAAGTCTCTTAAAAGTCTTTGTTGCCGGGGGGGGGGGGGGCAAAAAATTAGAATCGAGAAAGCCAACTCGTTTCGGTGGTCGGCATTCCCCTTCATCAGGGCTGAAAAATAAAACCACATAAAATATCATAGAATAAAAAGCCTAAAGATTAGAAATTGCCTATGAAATATAACCATCCCAGTCTTAGTCCGTAGGGTTCAATATTGAGTTGGCCCACCCTTTGCAGCTATAACAGCTTCAACTCTTCTGGGAAGGCCGTCCACAAGGTTTAGGAGTGTCTATGGGAATGTTTCACCATTCTTCCAGAAGTGCATTTGTGAGGTCAGGCACTAAAGATGTAGAGAAGGCCCGGCTCGCAGTCTGCACTCTTATTCCTCCCAAAGGTGTCCTAATGGGTTGAGTTCAGGCCAGTCAAGTTCCTCCACCCCGAACTGGCTCATTCATGTCTTTTATGGATCTTGCTTTGTGCACTGGTGCGCAGTCATGTTGGAACAGGAAGGGGCCATCCCCAAACTCTTCCCACAAAGTTGGGAGCACAAAATTGTCCAAAATGTCTGGGTATGCTGACGCCTTAAGAGTTCCCTTCACTGGAACTAAGGGGCCAAGCCCAACCCCTGAAAAAAAACCCACACCTCCAAGTTCCTCCGCCCCAAACTCACTCATCCATGTCTTTATCGATCTTGCTTTGTGCACTGGTCCAAATTATTTGGTGGAGAGGGGATTATGGTGCGGGGTTGTTTTTCAGGGGTTGGGCTTGGCCCCTTAGTTCCAGTGACAGGAACTCTTAAGTGTCAGCCTAGACATTTTGGATGGTTCCAGGAAGGGGCCATCCCCAAACTGTTCCCACAAAGTTGGGAGCATGAAGTTGTCCAAAATGTCTTGGTATGCTGACCCCTTAAGAGTTCCCTTCACTGGAACTTGGGGGCCAATCTTCTTCCTGACGGCTGGGTACAGAAAATACTTTAATTAGGACGTTGTATATACAGTACGTCATCTAAGTACCTTGGGCATACCTAGTATGCCCCGGTACTCTTCCTCTGCCATTCTGCTTCTATTCTTGGTGACATTAATAATTTACTCCCCATCTGATCTGTTACCCTCGCTGCCTTCTTCCTGATGGATGTGTACAGAAAATACTTTAATCAGGATGTTGGATATACATCATCTAAGTACCTTGGACATACCTTGTATGCCCTGGTGCTCTTCCCCTTTCTCAGCCATTCTGCTTCTATCATTGGTGACATCCATGCTTTACTCCCCTTTTGCCCTGGTAACCTCACTGTCCTCTTCCCGATGGTTGGGTACAGAAAATACTTAAATCAGGACATTGTTCATCCTAAGTTCCTTGGACATACCTATACGACCTGATGCTTTTCCCCTTTCTCAGACATTCTGCTTTAGTCATGGGCGACACCCATGTCTTAGTCCCTAGTCCCCATCTGCTATGTTAACCTCAGTATCCTCTTCCTGATAACTGGGCAAAGAAAATACTTTAATCAGGACGTAGATATACGTCATCTAAGTATCTTTGACATACCTCATATGCCTTGGTGCTCTTCCCATTCCTCAGCCATTCTGCTTCTATCATTGGTGACACCCATGTCTTACTTTGTTAACCTTTAGTATCCTCTTCCTGATTAACTGAGTACAGAAAATACTTTAAGACGTTGGACACGAGTCATCTTAAGTACCTTTGACATACCTCATACACCCTGGTCCTTTTCCCCTTCCTCAGCCATTCTGCTTCTATCATTGGCGACACCCATGTCCTAGTCCCTATCTTCCCTGTTAACATCAGTGTCCTCTTCCTAATTACTGGGTACAGAAAATACTTTAAGCAGGACATTGGACATGCATGATCGTAAGCTGCTTGGACATACCTCGTATGCCCTGGTACTCCTCCCCTGGATCAACCATTCTGCTTCAAAAATTGGTGACACCCATGATTTGCTCCCTATTTGAACTTTTACCCTCACTGCCTTCTTCCTGATTGTTGGACACAGAAAATTATTTAATCAAGACATTTAACATATGCGTAATCCTAAATTGTTTTGGACATAACTCATACACCCTGGTGCTCTTCCCCGGGCTCAGCCATTCAGCTTCTATCATTGGTGACATCCATGATTTACTCCCCATTTGCCCTGATAACCTCAGTGTCCTCTTCCTGATGGTTGGGTACAGAAAAAATTAAAATCAGGACCTTGTTCATCTTAAGGTCCTTGGACATACCTTGTTCGCCCTGATGCTTTTCCCCTTCCTCAGCCATTCTGCTTCTGTCATGGGCGACACCCATGTCTTAGACCCCCATCTGCTTTGTTAACCTCAGTATCTTCTTCCTGATAGCTGGGCAAAGAAAATACTTTTATCAGGACGTGGATATACGTCATCTACGTACCTTTTGACATACCTCGTATGCCTTCTGCTTCTATCATTGATTACACTAATGCCTTTCTCCCACCTGCTATGTTAACTTCAGTGCCTTTTTCCTGATGTTTGGGTACAGGAAATACTTAAATCAGAACATTGGAGATGCATAATCCTAAATGCCTTGGACATACCTTGTACTCCCTGGTGCTCTTCTCCTTTCTCAACCATTCTACTTCCATAATTGGCGACACCCATGTCCTACTCCCTATATTTTCTGTTAACATCTTCCTGATGGCTGGGTACACAATATTCTTTAATTGGGACATTGAAAATACGTCATTCAAATTCCTTTGACATACCGCGTACATCCTGGTCCTCTTCCCTTGGCTCTACCTTTCTTCTTCCATCATTGGCAACACCCATTGGTCATTTTGTAATCAGCCCCCAGTTTTTGTACTTTTTTGGGCGACAGGCGTCCCATGATTCTGTTTGCGCGATTTTACCGCAATCGTGGAAGAATCACGCCACGATCGGGGTGCCATTGGAAGTGATGAAGATTACTCTGGGGTCCCACGATTGTTGTAATTAGGGAGCGCGGGCAGAATCGCCGCAATTCTGCCCGAGATTCAGGACGCCAAGATGTGAACAGAGCCTGAGTAAATGATGCCCGTACCTCGTGCTTTCTGGGATCATTGGGAGGGGGGGGGGGTGTTTTATTTTTATTAAAAATTGTTCCTTTAATAACACTTCTCATGCCTAAATAACTAAATTCTCCTTTTTTATGTTTATTTTTGTTGCCTTTTGGAGCATTGTATTAAAAAATGCTCTTCATGTATATGATAAAGAATGCCTTTATGTTGATGTAGATGTCTTTGTTTTTCTTTGTACCAAATCTGTAATTGTAATCTCGTTATTAATTAGCCAAATCGGAGAATACAATGTGCCCATTTTTCTGCTCCGTCATTGTAAAAACTAGGAGGAAAGTCTATTTTTTTTTTTAATTGTCTTTTGAATATTTTTTTTTGCTTTTGATTATATGGATAATAAAATCAATCATTGTTTTGCAGGACACTAAATAAAGTTGTGTTGGTCTCAAGAACATTTTTATATGAACTGGTCCAAATCAATTGGTGGAGGGGGGATTATGGTGTGGGGTTGTTTTTCAGGGTTTGGGCTTGGCCCCTTAGTTCCAGTGAAGGGAACTCTTAAGGCCAGTCAAGTTCCTCCACCCCAAACTTGTTCCCCAAACTTGCTCATCCATGTCTTTATGGACCTTGCTTTGTTCACTGGTCCAAATCATTTGGTGGAACTTAATTCCAGTGAAGGCAACTCTTAAGGCGTAGGCATGCCAAGACATTTTAGACAATTTCATAGTCCCAACCCTGTGGGAACAGTTTGGGGAGGAGTCCTTGGCCCCTTAGTTCCAGTATAGGGAACTCTTAAGGCTTTAGCATACCAAGACATTTTGGACAATTTCATGCTCCCAACTTTGTGGGAACAGTTTGGGGATCCAACATGACTGCGCACCAGTGCACGAAGCAAGGTCCATAAAGACATGGATGAGCGAGTTTGGGGTGGAGGAACTTGACTGACCTGCACAGAATCCTGACCTCAACTCGATAGAACACCTTTGGGATTATTTAGAGCGGAGACTCTGAGGCCAGTCAAGTTCCCTCACCCCAAATTTGCTCATCCATGTCTTTATGGACCTTGCTTTGTTCACTGGTCCAAATCATTTGGTGGAGGAGGAATTATGTTGTTGTTCAGGGGTTGGGCTTGGCCCCTTAGTTCCAGTGAAGGTAACTCTTAAGGCCAGTCAAGTCCCTTCACTCCAAACTTCCTCATCCATGTCTTTATGGGCCTTTCTTTGTTCACTGGTCTAAATCATTTGGTGGAGGGGGTTATGGTGTGGGGTTGGGTTTGGCCCCTTAGTTCCAGTGAAGGGAACTCTTAAGGCCAGTCAAGTTCCTCCACCCCAAACTTGCTCATCCATGTCTTTATGGACCTTGCTTTGTTCACTGATCCAAATCATTTGGTGGAGGGGGGATTTTGGTGTGGAGTTGTTTTTCAGGGGTTGGGCTTGGCCCCTTAGTTCCAGTGAAGGGAACTCTTAAGGCGTCAGCATGCCAAGGCATTTTGGACAATTTCATAATTCCAACCTTGTGGGAACAGTTTGGGGAGTAGTCCTTGGCCCCTTAGTTCCAGTATAGGGAACTCTTAAGGCATCAGCATACCAAGACATTTTGGACAACTCCATGCTCCCAACATTATGGGAACAATTTGGGGATGGCCCCTTCCTGTTCCAGCATGACTGCCAACCAGTGCACAAAGCAAGATCCATAGACATGGATGAGCGAATTTGGGGCGGAGGAACTTGACTTTCCTGCACAGAGTCCTGACCTCAACCCGATAGAACACCTTTAGTATTAAGTAGTGCGGAGACTGCGAGGCCAGTCAAGTTCCCTCACCCCAAACTCGCTCTTCCATGTCTTTATGGACCTTGCTTTGTGCAATGGTGTGCAGTCATGTTGGAACAGGAAGGAACCATCCCCTAAACTCGTCCCACTAAGTTGAGAGCATGAAATTGTCCAAAATGCTTTGTGCACTGGTCCAAATCATTTGGTGGAGGGGGGATTATGGTGTGGTGCTGTTTTTCTCCTCATGTTTTTTCCTCAAGTCTCCCCCAATCTCTGTAACACCCCAATAACTAAACAGAAGGCCATTATGAGACTGTAACCCTATTTTTACACCTTCTGCAGGCTAATGGTGTGTTGTGATGCCCCCTGGGGGGTATTAGGAAGTAAAGCCTTTAATAAGCACCAGTGCCTTCACCCAGTTGGGTTCCGTGGATAACAAGGGCCGCCCCAACTGTCAGTTACATAGATGATAATCCTCACAGTGTTGTATTTTAAGATCCACACAATGAACAGCAGTAACGAGTAACATCCAGTGAACCATCAAACTTTATTCTCCCAACAGGAACATTGATAGAGATGATTCGAGATCTCCCTTCCTCCATCTCCTTGTCAATGTGATCTCCTCAAGGTTTAACCCAATCATTTTCTGGTATAGGCAGGTCACACTTGATGACCTCATCACAAAGTACAGACGGCAGAGAAGACATAATTGAAAAAGGAAAAAAAATTGACGAGATCCCACGTCATGATACACCTCGTAAATCTACAGGTCGAGACATTATCACACTACTAAACGTTTCTCTGGGTCTTCAGTTCCTCTGAGCTACGCAAGGCGGGGATTTATTTTTTACCCAGACAGGAAGTCTCTATGGTTACATAGTTTGTGAGGTCGAAAAAAGACATCAGTCCATCCTGTTCAACCTATGATGTGTGCGTGTTTGCTGTTAACCGTACATTGTATACCCCTGTATGTTGTGGTTTTTAAGGTGCCCATCTAATAGTTTTTTGAAACTATAGATGCTCCCTGCTGATACGACTGCTTGTGGAAGAGAATTCCACATCCTTACTGCTCTGACAGTAAAGAACACCCTACGTATTTTAAGGTTAAACCGTTTTTCCTCTAGTTTTAGTGAGTGGCCACGTGTCTTATTGTATCTCCTTTCTCTGAATAGTTTGTTCCTTATGCTAGGGTCACCAGTACAGTATTTGTACATTGATATCATATCCCCCCTCAATCGTCTCTTCTCCAGTTCAGTGTTTGTAGTCTTTCCTCATAGCCGATGCTATGGAAGACAGGAAGTGATGTCAGGTACAGATAGGAAGTTATGTCAGGTATAAATAGGAAGTTCCAGGTGAGAGGTGAGTCGGGAGGAAGTAGAGAGGAGACATTGCTGGAAGTGGCAGCAGAGGAGGTAATAAGATTTTATATTCTATTTATACCCAGTAACCCTCCCCGGCATGTCCGTCCTCTTCCTCAAAAGTCACTGTGACCTCTTTTATCTCCAGCTGATGATGATACACATATATAGTGTGGAACCCATCCAGGGGCAGAACTTTCCCCCGTTTACGGGGTCGGAACATTCTCTAAGTTTTGGAGATGTGTCACCTTTCCGATCAATCACTTTCTCACCTCATCAGTGTGTACTAATGGATTATACCACTTTTATCGGCGGGGGATGGGGAGGGGGGACATATTTTATCTCCAGCAGATGATCATACGCACATAAATAATGTGGAAACCTAGATTAACTCCTTCATGGGCAGAACATTTCCCAACATATATATATATGTATATATTGACAGGAAGTCAGGTAAATCTGTGGATGTAGTCACAGACAGGAGATATATTTCCACCTGGTTTAGAAAGTTCACCAATTACTATAGGGTGTCGGCTGAAAAAGTAGCCAGGACGGCTTAAGGAAGTTGAAAGGCCTTCAGCTGTTCGGAATGAGGAAGTTAAGACCTCTATAATTTGTCCAAAGGAAGTCTATTGATTGCTGCCTCCTGACGCTGTGTGAGCTGGGGAGAGGAGGACAGTCAGATGTGTGCCTCCCGACGCTGTGTGAAGCCTGGGAGAAGGATTGCTGCCTCCTGACGCTGTGTGAAGCTGGGGAGAGGAGGACAGTCAGATGTGTGCCTCCCGACACTGTGTGAGGCATGGGAGAAGGATTACTGCCTCCTGACGCTGTGTGAAGCTGGGGAGAGGAGGACAGTCAGATGAATGCCTCCCGACGCTGTGTGAGCATGGGAGAAGACCTCCTGAAGCGATGTGTGCTGAGGAGGGTAAAAAGTGTGAAGACTACTCAAGGTGAGGTCTGGGATTGTTTCTATGTGGAAGAAATAAATTAACTGTTTGCTATGTGAAGAGACAAACAAAGGGACATGTTCAATGTAAAGAGGAAAAGGGACATGTTCAATGGACATTTGTTATGTGAAGAGAAAAGAAATGGACTATTGAGTGTCTGCTGTAGGACACTACAAAGTTTGCCCAACAGTAGGTTGGAGAAAGACTCCGTAGGTAGGTTCCTGTATGTGAGACGGTAGCCGCCCACAGTGGCAAGGATTTATTTTGTGTTTTATTTTGATGTTTTGATGCTTGCAATTGTGTGAAGAAAATTGCAAGAATAAACCAAACTGTTGTTTGCAACCACTTCTCGGCTATCTCCCTGTGTAACTAACCCCCCCAAGGGGTCATCCATACCCGCCACCAAGCTAATCTCCCACAATATATATATATATATATATATATATATATATATATATATATATATATATATAAATATATGTATATTCCCATTAACATTTATCATTCTTACCTGTCTAGGCAGAAACCTGTATAGATCACATGACCAATGAGGATGGAGGGGGGTCGGAGTCATATGACTGAGAGGATACTAAACCTCACCCTGGAGATCATCTACCTGCTGACTGGAGAGGTGAGGAGGATTCTGGGAGGTCACATGACATCACTCTTGTCTAGTCTGGTCAGTAGACCATGTTCTTATTGTAGACATGTAGATGATGTCAGATGATTGATATCGGTTTATCTTTCTCCTGATCTGTAGGATTATGTTGTAGTGAAGAAGTCTAGTGGGGAGCCAATCTCAGGAGGATGGAGCCGGACCCAGAGCCCCACCATGGTGCCTCCCCCTCATTCTCCCATACCTGAGAGGAACAAAGAGCAGAAGATCCTGGAACTGACCACCATGATGGTCCATCTGCTGACAGGAGAGGTGAGCGGTGCTGGGAATTCTGGGACATTATCCAGTAACAGACAAGGGATGTGTCTGGATGGTGACTGTATCATTGTGTGTGTCAGGTTCCTATAAGGTGTCAGGATGTCACTGTCTATTTCTCCATGGAGGAGTGGGAGTATTTAGAAGGACACAAGGATCTCTACAAGGACGTCATGATGGACAATCAGCAGATTTTGAGTTTTGTGAAGATTGTAAGAAAGGAATTTTGCCGGAATGAGAAGATATTGAACCTCACCCTGAAGATCCTCAGCCTGCTGACTGGAGGGGTGAGTCTAATGAAGGAGTTAAATCTGACTCCGCTGTATACTCGTATGTATTCAGAGTCACTTTGGGGTGGATTTACTAAAACTGGAGAGTGTAAAATTTTCGGCAGCTGTACATGGTAGCCAGTCAGGTTCTAACCTCAGCTTATTCAGTGAAGCTTTGACAAAAACCCTGTTAGTTGATTGGCTCCCATGCACAGCTGCACCAGATTTTGCATTCCCCAGTCTGCTTTAGTCCAATCAGTGAGACTTATGATTACCAGCATGCCACACCCACTGACCGCTAAATCAATGGGTAACATTGACTGGTGGGTCAGTGAGCCTTACTGGTAAAACATTAGTGACTCTATTATATGACTTCTAGAAGGAGCTATAAATCTGACCACATTGTAATCATATCATTGGATGGAGGTGGTTCTACCCCACTAAACTGGCGGTCCTTTTCCTTCGGCTAGGGAACTGTGCATGCCTCTCCCTCATCTCTGTCCCCCGGGACTGCTGCTACATCTCCTGGCACAGGGGTCCCTGCACTGTGATCCTCCAGACTCAGGATTAGGCAGTGGGAGAAAAAAGATCACTGCCACTCACTTCCTATCTGAGTCTGCTGCCCAACCCTGTCCATACTGGTCCTGCCACTTCTGCATTGGCATAGTTGGGATCTCTCCTGCTCTCCCCATTTACATTTGTATAAGTCAAAGTACCCCGTCCTCACCAGATGGAAGAAGCTCTGCCGAGTGCCTTGCTAGCAGTGACCCCTGTCCTCTGCCCTGCTGACCCCTGTCCTCCAGCCTGCTGACTCCTGTCCTATGCCCTTCTAACCCCTGTACACTGCCCTATTTACCTCTGTCTGTCTCCCCGCCTGCTGGCCACTGCCCTACTGACCCCCTGTAGACTGATTTCTATACACTCCCCTGCTGACACCCTGTATACTGCCCTGCTGACCCCTATCCTCCACCCTGCTAACCCCCTGTATACTGTTCTGCTGACCCTTGGACACTGCCCTACTGATTTCTGTACACTCCCCTGCTGACCTCCTATCCTTTTCCCTGCTGACCCCTGTCCTCTACCCTACTGACCCCTGTACACTGCTTTACCGATTCTTGTACACTCCCCTGCTGACCTCCCATCATTAGCCCTGCTGAACCCTCTGTACACTGCACTGCTGACCTCTATCCTCCACCCCCTAACTCCTGTCCTATGCCATTCTAACCACTGTACACTACCCTGCTTAACCCTGTACACCGCCCTACTGACTCCTATCCTCCGTCCTGCTGACCCGTGTGCCCTACCATACTGACTCCTGTCCTCCACCCTGCTGACCCCTGTACACCGCCCTACTGACTCCTATCCTCACCCTGCTAACCCCTGTACACCTCCCTACTGACTCCTATCCTCACCCTGCTAACCCCTGTACACCGCCCTACTGACTCCTATCCTCACCCTGCTAACCCCTGTACACCGCCCTACTGACTCCTATCCTCACCCTGCTAACCCCTGTACACCGCCCTACTGACTCCTATCCTCTCGTCCTACTGAACCCTGTACACTGTCCTACTGACTCCTATCCTCACCCTGCTAACCCCTGTACACCGCCCTACTGACTCCTATCCTCACCCTGCTAACCCCTGTACACCGCCCTACTGACTCCTATCCTCACCCTGCTAACCCCTGTACACCGCCCTACTGACTCCTATCCTCACCCTGCTAACCCCTGTACACCGCCCTACTGACTCCTATCCTCACCCTGCTAACCCCTGTACACTGCCCTACTGACTCTTATCCTCTCATCCTACTGAACCCTGTACACTGTCCTACTGACTCCTGTCCTCTGTCCTGCTGACCCCTGTACACTGTCCTACCGATTCTTGTACACTCCTCTGCTGATCTCCTATGCTTTGCCCTGCTGACCCTGTACACTGTCCCAAAACGAATACACTACCATAGAAACTGCTAATCCCATCCTGTGCCCTACTGACCCCCTGTACACTGTCTGCTGACCTCCCATCCTTTGCTCTGCTATCCCCATCCTCTTCTCTTTTTACTGCACCCCCACATCAGACAGTCTAGATCCGGCCCGGAGAGTGATATTTATTTTTGTAAAATACAGAACTGTACAGTAATAATGAAGAAATCTACTAAAGATGAGACAAGAAGGAGCTCTCATAATATGACCACAAGATCCTCGAGAATCCAGAATCCCATCATCATCCCCCGACCGCCATCCCTGATCCCTACAAGACACAACATGCAGAAGATTCTAGAAGTCACCAAGAAGATGATGGAGCTGCTGACAGGAGAGGTGAGCGGTGCTGGGAATTCTGGGACATTATCCAGTAACAGACAAGGGATGTGTCTGGATGGTGACTGTATCATTGTGTGTGTCAGGTTCCTATAAGGTGTCAGGATGTCACTGTCTATTTCTCCATGGAGGAGTGGGAGTATTTAGAAGGACACAAGGATCTCTACAAGGACGTCATGATGGAGAATCAGCCGCCCCTCACATCACCGGGTAAGAGGAGACTTTATTGTAAAGGAGAGAGCAGTACGGAGGATCCACCTAGATCTCCCATCATCTGATAAACACATAGAAACAATGTATTCAGTCAGTGTGTGTGTTTCCTACAGATGGATCCAGTAATGGGAACCCACCAGAGAGATGTCCCCGTCCTCTGTATTCCCGGGATTCCACACAGGAAGGTCACACCATCCCTCACCATCATCAGGTAGATGAGGAACAATCACTGATAGTATCATTAGGATCTGTACATTATCTGCATTGTTACCATTGATGTCATTTTTATTATATATTCAGAGTGGAAACCTGAGAGATTCTAAAGTTGAAGTTAAAGAAGAGATAAAAGAGGAGGATGATGAGGATGGGGTGATGGAGGAGACACACAAAGATCTGTACCAGGACACCATGGTGGAGTCATCCAAGATGTTTTCTTGTACTGAGTGCGGGAAGTATTACCATTATAAATCCAAACTTAATCTTCATAAAATAACTCACACGGGAGAGAAGCCATATTTGTGCCCTGAGTGTGGGAAATGTTTTGCAGATAAGTCCAATCTTTCTAAACATCAGGGATCTCACGCAGATGAGAAGCCATATTCCTGTCCTGAGTGTGGGAAATGCTTTGTACAAAAGTCAAAACTTTTTAAACATCAGAGTTCTCAGATCGGGAATAGTCCAGGAGAAAACTTGGCGACCTCCAATGTCCATCCGGCACCACACAGTTTAGATGGACCATCATATTCCTCTTATCCTGAGGAACCTCAGACTGTGAGGGACAGTGCGGGACCATCGTATTCCTCTAATCCTGAGGAACCTCAGACTGTGAGGGACAGTGCCGGACCATCGTATTCCTCTTATCCTGAGGAACCTCAGACTGTGAGGGACAGTGCCGGACCATCGTATTCCTCTTATCCTGAGGAACTTCAGACTGTGAGGGACGGTGCCGGACCATCGTATTCCTCTTATCCTGAGGAACTTCAGACTGTGAGGGACAGTGCCGGACCATCGTATTCCTCTTATCCTGAGGAACTTCAGACTGTGAGGGACAGTGCCGGACCATCGTATTCCTCTTATCCTGAAGAACTTCAGACTGTGAGGGACAGTGCCACCCTTCCAACACACAAGAGATTTTCCTGTACTGAGTGTGGAAAGTATTTCCACTTCAAGTCCCGTCTTAATTTGCATAAACGGTCTCACACAGGGGAGAAGGTGTGTTCATGCCCTGAGTGTGGGAAATGTTTTTCACAGAAGTCTTCTCTTGCCATTCACATGAGGTCTCACACAGGGGAGAAGCCACATTCCTGCCCTGAGTGCGGGAAATGTTTTGTCATAAAATCAGACTTGGATAAACACCTGCCATCTCACACGGGCGAAAAGCCGTATTCCTGTCCTGAGTGCGGAAAATGCTTTTCACATAAGTCCACTCTAGTCAAGCATCAGAGATTACACACGGGTGAGAATCTAAATTTCTGTCCTGAGTGCGGGAAATGTTTTGCTGCTAAATCAGAATTAGATGAACACCAAACAACTCACACTGGTGAGAAGCCGTATTCCTGCCCTGATTGCGGAAAATGTTTTTCAAGGAAGTTTACTCTTTCCATACATCAGAGGTTGCACACGGGGGAAAAGCCGTATTCCTGCCCTGAGTGCGGGAAATGTTTTTCACGGAAGTTTAGCCTTTCCATACATCAAACATTGCACACGGGTGAAAAGTTGCATTTCTGTCCTGAGTGTGGGAAAGGTTTTTCACAGAAGTCCTCTCTTTCCACACATCAGAGAATGCACACGGGGGAGAAGCTGTATTGCTGCCCTGAGTGTGAGAAATGTTTTTTTAAGAAATCCTCTCTTTCCGCACATCTGAGCTTACACACGGGGGACAAGCCGTTTTCCTGTCCTGAGTGCGGTAAATGTTTTTCACAGAAGTCCTATCTTTCCGCGCATCAGAAACTGCACACAGGAGAGAGGCTCTATTCCTGCCCTGAGTGCGGGAAATGTTTTTTAAAGCAGTCCATCCTTTCCGCACACCTAAGACTGCACACGGGCGAGAAGCCATATTCCTGTCCTGAGTGTGGGAAATGTGTTTCACATAAATCCTCTCTTACCACTCATCAGAGACTGCACACGGGTGAGAAGCGGTATTCCTGTCCTGAGTGCGGGAAATGTTTTGCACAGAAGTCCTATCTTTCCAGACATCAGAAGTCTCACTCAAGAGAGAAGCCACGTTCCTGACCTGGGTGCGGAAATTCATCTCCATGGAAATCAAATATTAGATAACACTACACATGGGAGAGAAGTTGTATTCCTGGCATGAGTGTGGAAAATGTTTTGCACAGAAGTCCGCTCTTTCTAGACATCACAGATCTCACATGGGGGCAGAAGTCATATTCCTGTCCGGCGTGCGGGAAATATTTTGCACAGAAGCCCTATCTCTCCAGACATCCGAAATCTCATTCAAGAGAGAAGCCACGTTCCTGACCTGGGTGCGGAAATTAGTCTCCATGGAAATTAAATTACAGAGAGAGAGAGAAGTAATTTTCCTGTCCTGAGTGCGGGAAATGTTTTCATAGTGAGTGCCACCTGCTGGATGAAAGTGGCAAATATGAAATTTTTTAATGAGACATTGCATATTTACCTGATAAAATTGCAAACATATTAACAATGTTTATTTTTCTTATTATCACACAAATTGATATTAAAGTATACAGGATATTTTCAGTACGATGATATTCTTTGTAAGGTGATTGATTAAAGCGTACCTTCAGATTTTAGTTTTAATTATTCTTGTGCCTCAGAGTTTTTATTTTTCCATACTTTTTGGAACAGCCGACTCTCCCCCTTCTTATAAACCTCAGGACGTCTGTAGTAGACTCCAATTATAAGTCCATCACTTCATAGATCCATCTATCATTCCTCCCATAATTCCTCCTCCGCACCATCACCACCTCCAACCACAAGATCCTCTTTCTTCCTCACTTTCACATCACATCTAACATAGAGAAACCCTCCTCCATCTTTTCTATGTCCCGTGTCCCTCTAAACAAGAGGATCGGCATGAATGCAGACAGCCCAGTCTTGTGAGGGATCAAGCCGTGTTTCTGGAACACCAACTACATTCTCCTTCCCATCTATAATTCCTCCCGTAATTCCTCCTCCGCACCATCACCACCTCCAACCACAAGATCATCTTTCTTCCTCACTTTCACATCTCATCTAACATAGAGAAACCCTCCTCCATCTTTTCTATGTCCCGTGTCCCTCTAAACAAGAGGATCGGCATAAATGCAGACAGCCCAGTCTTGTGAGGAGTGAAGCCGTGTTTCTGGAACACCAACACACATCTCCAACCACAAGATCATCTTTCTTCCTTACTTTCACATCCCATCTAACATAGAGAAACCCTCCTCCATCTTTTCCATATCCCGTGTCCCTCTAAACAAGAGGATCAGCATGAATACAAACAGCCAAGTCTTGTGAGGAGTGAAGCCATGTTTCTGGAACACCAACCACATCCCCAACCACAAGATAATCTTTCTTCCTCACTTTCACATCTCATCTAACATAGAGAAACTCCCCTCCATCTTTTCTATGTCCCGTGTCCCTCTAAACGAAAGGATCACCATGAATGCAAACAGCCCAGTCTTGTGAGGAGTCAAGCCGTGTTTCTGGAACACCAGCCACAAGATAATCGTTCTTCCTCACTTTTTATGCCACATCTAACATAGAGAAATTCCCCTCCATCTTTTCTATGTCCCGTGTCCCTCTAAACAAGAGGATCAGCATGAATACAAACAGCCCAGTCTTTTGAGGAGTCAAGCCATGTTTCTGGAACACCAACTACATACTCATTCCCTTCTGTCATTCCTCCTCCACACCATCACCACCTCCTATCACAAGATCATCTTTCTTCCTCACTTTCATATCACATCTAAAATAAAGAAACCCTCCTCCATCTTTTCTATGTTCCGTGTCCCTCTAAACAAGAGGATCAGCATAAATACAGACAGCCCAGCGCCGTGAGGAGTCAACCCGTGTTTCTGGAACACCAATTACATTTTCATTTCCATCTATCATTCCCCCCGTAATTCCCCCTTTCGCACCATCACCACCTCCAACCACAGGATCATCTTTCTTCATCACTTTCACATCCCATCTAACATAGAGAAAACCCCCTCCATCTATTCTATGTCCTGTGTCCCTCTTAAACCAGGGATCTTCAAACTACAGCCCCCCAGCTGTTGCAGAACTACAAGTCCAATGAGGCATTGTAAAACTCTGACATTCACAGACTTTGCTAGGCATGATGGGAAATGTAGTTCCTGAACAATTGGAGTGCCATAGTTTGAAGCTCTTGCTCTAAACAAGAGGATCAGCATGAAAACAAAAAGCCCAGTCTTGTGAGGAGTCAAGCTGTGTTTCTGTAACACCAACTACATTCTCATTCCCATCTATCATTCCTCCCATAATTCCTCCTCCACATCATCACCACTTCCAACCACAAGATCATCTTTCTTCCTCACTTTCACATCACATCTAACATAGAAAAACCCCCTCCATCTTTTCTATGTACCGTGTCCCTCTAAACAAGAGGATCAGCATGAATACAGACAGCCCAGTCTTTTGAGGAGTCAAGCCGTGTTTCTAGAACACCAACTACATTCTCATTCCCATCTATCATTCCTCCCGTAATTCCTCCTCCGCACCATCACCACCTCCAACCACAAGATCATCTTTCTTCCTCATTTTCACATCACATCACATCATCACACAATCCTCCTTGATCTTTTCTATGTCCCGTGTGTTGGCTATTGATTGGGTTTTCCTTGATGACCAGTAGAGGGCCTCAGTCAGCGCTGGGAACCTGAAGTGACCACTCGAACACGCAGTTAGTTATCACATCAATTCCGAAGTTTATTTTAAGCCACTTGCTCTTTTATAGAGGTAATGACGTAGTAGATGTAAAGGCTTTCAACAAATCACAGTAATCAAAAGACATCGGTAGAGGTATCTTAACCAATAATATCATTACAGCGTATGAGTTGGCAATAAGGCAAAAGCATGGACATCGCAAGATATTGAATATTAATAATTAGCAAACGGCAGAGTCTAAAATCCACTATTCTGCAGCTTTCAGGTCAAACTGACTCTATAAGTCAATATCGGCCTATTGACATAAGCCTTGCCAAGTTATCAGTAACTTATGAAATGAGACAAATACCCTGCTTTCTGTAAAGTGAATTTTGACTATTTTTTTGTGAGGTGAAATGTTTCTGATTTAACCCCTACCTCTCCTCACACCGTGTCCCTCTAAACAAGATGATCAGCATGAATACAAACAGCCCAGTCTTGTGAGGAGTCAAGCCATGATTCTGCAACACCAACTAAGTGATGGGTTTTCCCAAACAATGTTTTTAACTCCTTATTAACTGAAGTCTCAAGGTGTCTTCAGTAGACTCCAATGATAAGTCCATCAGTTCATAGACCCATATATCATTCCACCCGTAATTTCTCCTCCACACCATCACCACCTCCAACCACAAAGATCATCTTTATTAGATCACATCTAACATAGAGAACCCCCCCCCCATCTTTTCTATGTCCTGTGTCCCTCTAAATAAGAAGGTTCAGCATGAATACAAACAGCCCAGTCTTGTGAGGAGTCAAGCCGTGATTCTGGAACACCGACTAAACGATGGGTTTTCCCAAACAATGGTATTAACTCGTTATTAACTGAAGTCTCAAGGTGTCTTCAGTATACTCCTATGATAAGTCCATCAGTTCATAGACCCATATATCATTCCACCCGTAATTCCTCCTCTCTGTCTTGTGAGGAGTCAAGCTGTGTTTCTGGAACACCAACTACATTCTCATCACTGAAAATATCAAACTCTCCCATTCTGCTTGCCGTGTTTCTGGATTTTGCCTGTTTAGTTACAATATTATTTTGTGACATATTTTGATTGTATATGTATTAGGAATAAGCTGCACAACCGTGAGTTAAACCCAACTGTTTTCCGTTCACTGCTAAATAGCTAGATTGGGTTATTTTTCCCACCTGAACCTACGCTTTCTATATTACTACTGCCACTAAAGGACATCTTCCCCTTTTAGGATGCCATTGGTTGCTTCTTTTTTCTATATTCTAATAGGTTTATCTGTAATCTAGATGTTCTCTCAATGAATGTGTAACTGTTTATTGGGTGCAGTATGTGGATTCGTCACCATGTATGGGGTCACTATTTAGTTTGTTCATTTAAAGTAAAGACTTGGAACACTTGAATACACTAGAATAAAAAACGGCATGAGGACTTCCCTCCAGAGACACAAAGAAACAAGGTGTTGGTTGTGCTTCATAGCATTGCTTTACCTCCCCAAAGTAAAGCCTGTCCTCATTCCTTCTCCTCCAAAATGAGGTCTTTGCCCCATTTTTTGTGCCACCACAGGCATGTGTCCAAACATCTGGTGGCAGCCATGGGATCACAGAGTGTACTGTTTTTATGGTTATTACCTTTGTCTGGATTGAGGAACTTTGGATTCTTGGGGCTCTTCCAGTGTGTTCATGAATTGGCCACATTACCTTGTCCCTGTACTCCCTGTACCCCTGTTTATGACACTGTAGTACATTAAACATTTTATTGACCACAGAATTCGGACGTCCTTTGGCTCTATCGCCTTGAAGCCAGACTGGCTCCATCAGCACAATCAAACACTATCAGACCTGACTTACCATGGACTCTCTTTAAACTCACCTCTTTTCTCTCCTTTTATCTTCAAGGGCTGTTATGGTTAGTATATTACAAAGACTTCAGCCTATTTGACATCATTGGAACCCAATTCCATTCCTTTAGTGGTTATATCAGGGGAAAAAAAAACATCAACAACAATATTGTAATTATTTCTTCTACTAAGTCTATAAGATTTATGTTTGAGATATATGCAATTCACTGTCTAGACCAGTATTTCGTGGAACCCTAGGGTTCCTCCTGAGGTTGCTAGGAGTTCCTTGAGTGTTTGGGAATTTCTGCCTCTCAGATAAGTTTCCAACGGCACCATTGTTCCTTTTAGCTATCTGTAAGGGGGTAATTCTTTTTTTTTCTTCCCAATGATGACAAGAGTAAGGAGCATTCTTCCCACTGACTGTCGCACTAATGTGTCATGAGTTGTAGATTTTTTATTTTTAGCAGGGGATCCCCGAGACCAGAAATTTATTTCAAGGGTTCCTCTGTGTTGAAAAGGTTGAGAAAGGCTGATCTAGACGATATCTTGCAACGCCATGTACCAGTTTTAAAAAATAAAAATTGTGACAAGGTCACAACCTCCAGGCTTCCCATGGGGACTCCTCTCAAAGCACCTCCCCAGTTCTCAAGAGCTTGCAGACTGGTGTAAATATTCTGGAGGTGACATGCTTGCCCATCGCCTGGTGTGGTGAGTTTTAGATGGTGGTGGGTGTTCTCGAAATCTATTTTGAATACTATACTACGAGACGTTTTTCGGGCGGCAGTTCCACTGAGCTCCACAAGGCATTGATCTCACTTCACCAGACAGGAAGTGATGTCAGGTACAGACAGGAAGTGATGCCAGGTATAAATAGGAAGTTCCGGGTGAAAGGTGAATTGGGAGGAAGTAGATAGGAGACATTGCTCGAAGTGGCAAAAGAGGAGGTAATAAGATCTTATTTTCTATTTACACCCAGTAACCCCCCTCCCCCCGTCATGTCCGTCCTCTTCTCCATAGTCACTGTGACCTCTTTTATCTCCAGCAGATGATGATACACACATATATAGTGTGGAAACCTAGATTAACCCCTTCAGGGTCAGAACATTCCCCCAATTACGGGGTCGGAACATTCTCTTCATTTTGGAGATGTGTCACTTTTCCCACCAATCACCTTCTCACCTTATCAGTTTATACTAACGGATTATACCACTTTTATCAAGGGATGGGGTTGGAGGTTATTTAGGGGGGATTTTGTTGCATAATAGGCACGGAGATGTCGGAAAAATAACATGGGGAGGGGGAGCGGGCACTGCCAAGGGAATCATGTACCATTGCAAAAATAAATAAAATTCCATTCGGCCAGGAGCAGCAATTTTTTATTTTTTTTAATGCTTAAAGTAAAATAATAAAAATGTCCAATTCCTTTAAATAACATGCCTGGTCTGGATTAGGGCCCTTATCCTGCCTGTAAGGGGGCATCTCCCTGATGAACAGAAAGAGCTGAAGCAGCACCAACATATACAAAGGAAAATTGCCAGCAAATTACATCTCATTGTTGGCTTCTTTGCTTTAAAAAGGAGGACCGCTAGAAAAGACACAAGGATCTCTACAAGGACGTCATGATGGAGAATCAGCCGCCCCTCACATCACCAGGTAAGAGGAGACTTTACTGTAAAGGAGAGAGCAGTACGGAGGGTCCACCTAGACCCCCCATCATCTGATAAACACATAGAAACAATGTATTCAGTCAGTGTGTGTGTTTCCTACAGATGGATCCAGTAATGGGAACCCACCAGAGAGATGTCCCCGTCCTCTGTATTCCCGGGATTCCACACAGGAAGGTCACACCATCCCTCACCATCATCAGGTAGATGATTATCAATCACTAGTGGTAAAAATTTCTACACAAGCATATTTATTACAATGTTTTTTTTTTTTATTTTATATTTAGAGTGGAAACTTCGGGGATTTTAATATTGTTGTTAAAGAAGAGTATAAAGAGGAAGATGAGGAGTATGGAGTGATGGAGGAATTTTCTGAAGGACACAAGGATATGATGGAGCCACCTAATACCAGGAACCCACCAGAGAGATGTCCCCGTCCTCTGTATTCCCGGGATTCCACACAGGAAGGTCACACCATCCCTCACCATCATCAGGTAGATGAGGAACAATCACTGATACTATCATAAGGATCTGTACATTATCTGCATTGTTACCATTTTTTTATATTATTATTATAAATTCAGAGTGGATATCGGAATGATCTTAAAATCATTGTTAAAGAAGAGATAAAAGAGGAGAATGATGAAGATGGGGTGATGGAGGAGTCACACAAAGATCTGTACCAGGACACCATGGTGGAGTCATCCAGCTACAGGAACCCACCAGAGAGATGTCCCCGTCCTCTGTATTCCCGGGATTCCACACAGGAAGATCACACCATCCCTCACCATGATCAGGTAGGTGAGGTAGAACATGAAACCGATCACTGAGATGATGAGGCTGCTTTAGGAGATGATAAAACAAAAGTATGGATAAAACACTAGGGAACAACTGGATCATCTGTCCATTTGTAAGGGAATAATAGTGATCCAAGAATTAATCTAACCGATGATGTACTAATGCTTCAACTTGATTCTTGTTGGTGGGGCATGGCCAATTTTGGATGGCCTCAACTTTGTCTCCCTGGGGTTCTGTTATACCCCTTCCAATGGTATACCCCAGATATATTGCCCCTTCTAGCAAAATGGTATTCTTTTTAGGATTTGCTGTAAATGTATCATCCCATATAGTGTTTAACATAGTTGGCAAAATGAGAGGCCCGATCTAGACTATGGGTGATCACATTATCCAGTGAGCAGCAGCATACTTTTGATTGTCCGAATTGTCCTACTCATCAGCCTTTGAAAGGTTGTTGGAGCGTTCTGTAACCCTAAGGCCATTCTCTAATACCAAAACACCCCATTGGGAGTTACAAATGCTGTTTTTTTTCTTGGCTGACTCGAAGATTCAATATTCAAAAAAGGGCCAAAATATATATCTGGGAACCAAAGATCAGCCAGTCTAACATCGATAGTATGTAAATTATTGGAGGGGATGATAAGGGACTATCCAAGAATTTACTGATGAATACAGTATCATTAGTAGGACTCAGCATGCGTTTATGAATGGTTGTTCTTGCCAAACCAATCTGTTAACATTTCACAAGGAAGTGAGCTGCCATAATGCTGATGGATGTGGTGTATCTGAATTTTGCAAAAGTATTCAATACATTCTCCCATAAGCGCTTATTTACAAACTGAGATCTGTAGGCATGGACCATAGGATTTGTACATGGATAGAAAACTGGTTACTGGGGGCGTGTCCAAAGGACGGAGATAAATAGCGTGTACTCAGAATGGTCTGAATTGGTAAATGGGGTCCCCCAAGGCTCTGTCCCGGGACCAGTTCTTTGTAAAAAAAAATTTTCATAAATGATATAGAGGTCAGTATAATTAGCTCGATCTCAGTGTTTGCTGATGAGACAAAAATAAGCAGGGCCATAACCTTACATCGGGTTATAGAAACTTTATAAGAGGACCTCAATAAATTAATGAGTTGGGCAACTACATGGCAAATGAGGTTTTATGTTGAAAAATGTAAAGTAATGCACTTGGGGGCTAAAAAATGTGAACGCCAGTTACTCGCTAGGGGGAGAACCTCTGAAAAAAATCGAAGATGGAGAAGGATCTAGTAGAAGAAAGACTCCGCAATAGCATGCAATGCCAAGCTACAGCAAGCAAATCCAGCATAGCATTAAAAAGGGATATACTCCAGAGATAAAACTATAATCTTGCCACTTTACAAAGCTCTGGTTCAGACACATCTGGAGTATGCCCTCCAGTTCTGGTCACTAGTCCTCAAGAAGGATGTACTGTAACTGGAGAGAGAGTCCAGAAAAGGGCAACAAAGCTAATAAAGTGACTGGAGGCCCTTGGTTGCGAGGAACGACTACAAGCACTAAATTTATTCTTTCTGGAGAAGAGATGCTTGAGAGAAGATATGATAGCGATCTACAAATACCTCAATGGTGATCCCAGCGTAGGAATAAACTATTCAGTCTCTGGGAGTGTAAGAAGACAAGTGGCCACACAATGAGACTGGAGGAGAAACGGTTTAACCTTAAGCTGTGTAGGGAGTTTTTCACTGTCAGGGTGGTAAGGATGTGGAACTCACTTCCACAATTGGTGGTGTCAGCAGGAAGTATTGATAGTTTTAAAAAAACCTTGGAGGTGCATCTTAGAGAGCACATTATACAGGGATACGGGAACTGATTATGAACACGCACACCTACACAGGTTGAACTGGATGGGCTGGTGTATTTATTCAACCTTACCAACTATTTAACTATGAAGAGCGGAATCTGCCAATAAGTTTGGTCAAATCCAATGTGGCCATATATTGGGCCAATAATCTTTAGTCAAGTCCAACGTGGTCATACTTTATATTGCGCCAATAAGCTTTGGTCAAGTCCAATGTGGCCATATATTGGGCCAATAAGCTTTTGTCCAATCCAGCGTGGTATCTCTGCTCTTTCTGTAACAGCTATTCCCTATGGTGGGCCTCGGCTTGTTCTTGCGCTTGCTGCTGGGCTGCAAGATTCTGTTTCTGGGCTTGTTGTTGAGCTGCAAAGCTCTGTTGCAACTGCTTCTTCGCCTCCTGTCAGAACTCCTGTATGCTGCAAGGATTGTTGCAATTGCGCATTTGTTTACAGTTGCCCTTCCATTTACGTCCGTAAATCAAACCCGATGTATAAACCTACAAGATGATGTTTTCTATGTGGTCCCAGAACGTTAAAGCTTATACTATGAATATGTTATTTTCAATCACTTTCTTGGTTTAGGGTGAAGATCTGATAGATATAAAAATTGAGGTTAAAGCAGAAGAAGAAGAAGAGACGTATGTGAGGGATGATCAGCAGTCTATGGAGGAGGATGGAATAACGGGGACATTTATAGAGGAGGACACTCCTACACAGATCAGCACAGGTGGGTAAACAACACTAAATATATTCTTTTGTTCATACTGCTCAATGATTGGTCCAGAGTTGGGTGAGTGATCACTCAGGATGATCAGCATGTCTATGGAGGAGGATGGAATAACGGGGACATTTATAGAGGAGGACACTCCTACAGAGATCAGCATAGGTGGGTCAACAATACTAAATATATTCTTTTGTTCATACTGATTAATGATTGGTCCAGAGTTGGGTGAGGACTGAGTGATTATTCAGAATGATCAGCAGTCTATGGAGGAGGATGGAATAACGGGGACATTTATAGAGGAGGACACTCCTACAGAGATCAGCACAGGTGGGTCATTAACACTAAATACATTCCTCCACCCATACTGCTCACTGATTGGTCCAGAGTAGGGCCCTGTACTGAAAGAGAAATGAGGGCTGCCATGGCTACACTTCCTTCTGAAAGTATTATTGGTCTGGCTGTTATGTGTCCTTAAAATTTTGAACCTTTGTCAGAAGATAATGAGCGATGAGTCAATAGCTCAAAAATGGTGGCCTTCAGGAGAAGTCCTAAATCAGGGCCAGGTTCCTCATTCTTTTGACTTCTGGTAGGACTCAGTTCTGCTGTTATGAATGATTATAGGAAGGAAGCATCTTGTGTTATCAAGATAATAATGAATGGAAGAGGGGTGGAGAGTCTCCTCCCAAAATCCCTACACCACTGCCAATCCTATAAAGTACAGTTTTCGTTGGATCTATCACAGACAAGAGCAGGGGTCCCAAACTGGTGGTCCTCCAGCTGATGCAGAGCTACAAGAAGATAAAATAAAGTAGAAGAGCGCACGACCACCCCGGCATAACACCGTTTATTGGGATGAAAGTTAAAACAGTTAATAAAACACTCACATGGAACAGATGAATGTGGGCACATCGATATATCAATAAGCCCAGGACGTCGGCAGCTTCCTGTAGTGTATGACCGCATTGCCACACTCACCGTCCAGGTGCACTCTGCCTCCTGTGAACCAAGACTCCCGGAGGCCTCCGTCTCAGGGTCAGCCGATCGGAGTGCGCATGCGCCCGGACCGGCCGGCGTCGCGCATGCGCCAGAAGACGGGAAGGAGAGTAGTCAAAGCCACAACCAGAGGAGCTTCAGAGGGGCTTCAAAGGAACAGCCCCCCAACGTCACTTCATCACAGGGGGTTGCTATGACTACGCGTTTTGGAGGTGTGGCCTCCTTCTTCAGGTCCTGCCCTTACTGGTGCCCCTCCACCTTAGATATGAGAGCAACCTAATTCCTCACTCATATTTTAAAGGGGAACAGACATAATAATACCACTAATGGGAAAAACAACCCCAGCAGGAGTCAGAATAAGGCAACCATATACAAGTTTAAAAAGTATTGAGTATTAAATATTAAAAATTAAAAATCAACAGAATTGGTTACAAAAAAAAAAAAAAGGGACAGAAGGGGATGGGGGGGGGGGGGAATAATACAAAAATATTTTATTCACAAGGTTATATCAAAGTGTTGACTTCCAACTCCTTATTCAAACCCTCGGGGGACATGGAGTTGAGTGTGAAAATCCAATAGGTTTCCCGTATACAAGGTCACGAAAACCTGATGCAGAACTACAACTCCCATGAGACATTGCAAGGCTGACAGTTACAAGCATGGCTCCCATAGGCAGAGGCATGATGGGACTTTTAGTTCTGCAACAGCTGGAGGGCCGCCAGTTTGAGACCCCTGAACAAGAGTCTATAAATGCAGACATGAGTTGGTTGGAGATCAGAAATGCAGAAATGAGCTAATTGGAGGTCACCAGGACCCATTTACTAGTTACCTTGAGGGGGGAATTGTAATATCCTCAGAGACAAAGCTGTCTGATGTGGGCGGAGTCCTGCTTTAGGGGAACCAATCTGCTGATGTCTAGTAATAATCTTTGTATTTCTATTTTAGTACATGGACGGGAGATGAGGAAAACCTCAGAGGATTGTCTCACTTTGTCTCCAGACTGTAAAGTAGAAGGTCAGGACATCACACAGTATTCAGAAGGCCCCACTACCTCCTATATCCTGGTGGTGCCGCACATTGTGGATGGACCATCGTTCTCCTCAAACCCCGAGGAACCTCAGACCGCGGGGGATGGTGCCGTCCTTCAAAAAGACAAGAAGTTTTCCTGTACTAAGTGTGGGAAACGTTTTCGTTTTAAATCCAGCCTCTGTGTACATGTAAGATGTCACACTGGTCACCGGCCATATTTCTGTAGTGAGTGCGGGAAAAGTTTTCCCTCGAAACCACAACTTGTCAGACATCAAAGATCTCACACGGGGGAGAAGCCGTATTCCTGTCGTGAGTGCGGGAAGCGTTTTTCAGGGAAGTCCAATCTTTCCAGACACGAGAGGTGCCACACGGGGACGAAGCCACATTCCTGCCCTGAGTGTGGGAAAAGTTATCTACAGAAATCAGACCTTATTATACATCAAAGATCTCACACGGGAGAGAGGCCATATTCCTGCCCCGAGTGCGGGAAAACTTTTGTACGAAAGCCACTTCTTGCTGCACATCGGAGATGTCACACGGGAGAGAAGCCGTATCCTTGTCCCGAGTGCGGGAAATGTTTTTCACGAAAGTCCCATCTAACTGGGCACCAGATATGCCACACAGGGGAGAAGCCACATTCCTGTCCAGAGTGTGGGAAATCCTACCTACGCAAATCAGACCTTGTTATACATCAAAGATCTCACACAGGAGAGAAGCCGTATACCTGTCCTGAGTGTGGGAAATGTTTTGTACGTAAACCGCTTCTTGATGCACATCGGAGATTGCACACTGGGGAGAAGCCTTATTCTTGTCTTGAGTGCGGGAAAAGTTTTTCTCAGAAGTCCCATCTTAACGGGCATCAAATATGCCACACGGGCAAGAAGCCGTATTCCTGTCCTGTGTGCGAGAAATGTTATCTACAGAAATCAGACCTTGTTATACATCAGAGATCTCACACGGGAGAGAAGCCGTATTCCTGTTCTGAGTGCGGAAAATGCTTTGTACGTAAATCCCTTCTTGATGCACATCGGAGATGTCACACGGGGGAGAAGCCGTATTCTTGCCTCGAGTGCGGGAAATGCTTTTCCCAGAAGTCCCATCTTAATGGACATCAAATCTGCCACACGCGCAAGAAGCCATTTCCCTGCCCTGAGTGCGGCAAATGTTATCCACGGAAATCAGAACTTGCCACGCATCAGAGATCTCATACTGGGGAAAAGCCGTATTCCTGCCCTGAGTGTGGGAAATGTTTTTCACAGAAGCCCTGTCTTTCCAGGCATCAGAGAACCCACACTACCGTGGAGGTGTATTAGTGCAGAAAACCTCTTCTCTATGAACCATATTCTGCCGTATATCAGAGATCTCAGATCGGGAGGAAGCACACCTTGGAGATGAGCTTTAGGTTCAGGTAGACCCCAACCCAAGTTGTCACCCAGTTTGTTCACCTGAACCTTTGACTTCAGTAGACAGAAGTCATTCATTTATTAGTGTTATAACTACGGCTACCAAATACCAACTTCACACTCAAGGCCAACCCCCTGTGATTGGTTGCTAGGACACTGGTGACTGTCTGCATCCTAGCAACCAAGTAGCCAGCATTGTTGGTTGCTAAGATGCATGTGGCTGCACAATATCATTGGTTGCTAGGTTGTATGTGGCCTCCCGGAGTCCCAGGAACCAATGATCCAGCCACCAGCTGCCTTGCTTCAAATTGTAAACTAGCCGGGTAGGCATCCGAGATGATGTCATTGACCAAATATGGTTTTGATGACCATATTGGTTGTAGACATCAGCCAGCATCTCCAGGCCCCTTTATTTAGATTCAGCTGCCAGACAGGGAAATGTCTTCAGCGGAGAGAGTATCAGTGGGAGAAAATCTTCGGTGTGGGTTGTCCGGGGATGGTTCATCGTTTTCGATGTTAGAGAACATGATTGAGGTTGGATTATATTGTGGGATTTTTTTTTAAGGTTCTTTTAGATTTTCTTTTCTTTTATTTCTGTTTTTAGTGAATGAGTAACCAAGAGAACAATGTAGCCTATACCCATAGAAGTAGGGGGGGGGGGAAGATATCTTCTGACCCCCCCCTTATTTTAAAGAGGACTTTCAGATTTTGATATATCATCCCACAGACCCCCACAAGCAGTGATGTGGGGAAGAGGCCATTGTCCTCATCAACATGGGGCCATCCTTCCCATTTTTAAGGCATGTGGCCTGGTATGGTTCAGGAGGCAGATTAGGATCTGATATGGATTTTAGGAAGAACTCAAAACTTCTTTTTTGAAAGTATCTTTTTTTATGGTGTTCCCCCTGCAAATGCTTTTCAGAACCTCATCAAGTATAAGGGAATGGAATGGATTTTAGGGTGACCCATTGCTTTTTCTTTTGTGGGGTTCCCCCTTTAAATCCATACTGGATCTCCTCAAGGTTAAGGGTCTGGTATGGATTTTGGGGGGAGCTCATGCTAATTTTTGTGGGTGTTCACCCTGTAAATACATACCAGCTCTCCTCTAGGTTAAAGGTCTGGTACGGAGTTTGGGGTGACTCCCATGCTATTTTTTTGTGTGTGGGTGTTCTCACTTTAAATCAATTCCAGATCTCCTCTAGGTTAAGGAGGTACCATGGATTTTTGGGAGACCCCATGTCATCTTTTTGTGGGCCCCCCCCCCTTAAATCTATACCAGATCTCTAGGTTAAGGTCTGGTATAGATTTTGGGGGGACCCCATGCCATTTCTTTTTTTAAATCCATACCAGATCTCCTCTAGGTTTAGGATCTGGTATGGATTTTAGGGTTCCCCCATGCTATTTTGTTTGTGGGTGTTCTCACGTTAAATCCATACCAGATCTCCTCTAGGTTAAGGTCTGGTGTGGATTTTTGGGGGACCCCATGCCATTTCTTTTTGTGGGTGTTTCCATTTAAATCTATACCACATCTCTAGGTTTAGGATCTGGTATAGATTTTAGGGTTCCTCCGTGCTGTTTTGTTTGTGGGTGTTCTCACTTTAAATCCATACCAGATCTCCTCTAGGTTAAGTAAATGTAATTTTTTGTTTTAGTAGATTCATGTTTAGGGCATCCCCCAAGCATGGTATTTAAAGGAACTGTGTATTTTTAATGGCATTTTTTTTTAATTTGCATTGGTACATGTCCCTCACGGCAGTGCCCAGCTCCCTGTACCCCCTTTCCCTCAAAAGCTTGCCAAACAGCCTGGTAGAAATAACTGGAAAAGATGACAAGATGTCCTCTCTGGTGACAAGGTTCTGTTGTTTAATTGCTCAATCTTGGGTAGACAATGTGCCTTTTGGCTTTTACCTCTTGTTGACTCATTGATTGCCCCGTTTGTGGACCTTTTTTTTTCTGCACCACCAGCAATTCTTAAAGATCAAATCTGCCTTCCTGTGATCATACATGACTGTCCAAACAGGCCCCCTAAGACTCCTAACTTCCATATGTTTTTCGGGAGAGCATGGTCTATATGCCTCCCAGCCTCTCCAGATCATGGAGCCCACTCTTTCCATCAGAGAAAGAACTCTTCCCCTTCTCTCCTCCTATGACTGAACCTTTAAGAAAGTAACTTCTACATACAGTATCATGGAGCCCACCCTTTCCATCAGAGAAAGAACTCTTCCCCTTCTCTCCTCCTATGACTGAACCTTTAAGAAAGTAACTTCTACATACAGTATCATGGAGCCCAGCCTTTCCATCAGAGAAAGAACTCTTCTCCTTCTCGCCTCCTAAGACTGAACCTTCATGAAAGGAATTTCTCCAGATAATAGAGCCCACCCTGTCCATCGGAGAAAGAACTCTTCCCCTTCTTGCCTCCTAAGACTGAACTTTCAAGAAAGTAACTTCTACATACAGTATCATGGAGCCCACCCTTTCCATCAGAGAAAGAACTCTTCTCCTTCTCGCCTCCTAAGACTGTACCTTCAAGAAAGGAACTTCTCCAGATAATAGAGCCCACCCTGTCAATCGGAGAAAGAACTCTTCCCCTTTTTGCCTCCTAAGACTGAACCTTAAAGAAAGTAACTTCTCCAGATCATAGAGCTCACCCTTTCCATCCGAGAAAGAACTCCTCCCTTTTCTCCTCCTATGACTGAACTTTTAAGAAAGCAACTTCTACATACAGTATCATGGAGCCCAACCTTTCCATCATAGAAAGAACTCTTCCCCTTCTTGCCTCCTAAGACTGAACTTTCAAGAAAGTAACTTCTACAGATCATAGAGTCCATCCTATCCATCGGAGAAAGAACTCTTCCCCTTCTTGCCTCCTAAGACTGAACTTTCAAGAAAGTAACTTCTACAGATCATGGAGCCCACCCTTTCCATTGGAGAAAGAACTCCTCTCCTTTTCTCCTCATAAGACTGAACATTCAAGAAAAGCACTTTCACAGATCAAGGAGCTCGCCCTGTCCATCGGAGAAAGAACTCTTCTACTTCTCGCCTTCTAAGACTGAACCTTCAAGAAAGGAACTTCTCCAGATCATGGAGCTCACCCTTTCCATCGGGAAAATAACTATTTTCTTTCTCACTGCCAAAGACTGAACCTTCAAGAAAGGAACTTCTTCATTTTCAAAGACTTGGTCGGTTGACATTGGTCAAGGAAGGGTACCTGATCTTCTGAGCCTCTCTCTGCAGGTCTCGGCATTCCCTTCTACTATTACTCTTGCAGAGGTCAAAGCATGAGGGGGATCCCATGATCCTGTTGGGGTATAGTTCAAATGGGTTGCCTGTACTAAGGACCAAAGGGAACTGCCACTCAAAAGCTCACAAATCTGTGTTTTCTGGTGCCGGCCAATGGAACTCCTCAATGCTCCGAACATGGAATAGCCACACTTTAAAGACATCAGCCATCACAAAGTTTTATTATTCTAGGACTAGACCACAGAAGAGTCCACCAAGAGACCAAGCCTCACCTTGACATGTTTTACCCATAAAAGGAGCGAGCCCTTATCTCCTACAACGTTTGAAGCCTTTTGGGCATGTATCAAATTTTACGTCCATGCTGCCACAAGAATAACCCTGTTCTGCTTTAATTATCTGTCAATGATGGTTCCCATGGTGCTGTGCTATGCTTTGATGGTGCTATGATCCTGATGTTGCAAACCCTGATTAGGTCATGAGCCGGCACTCTATTATACCCTTTAATTTCGAGGCCCCTTGGAACCCTACATGGCCATGTTGCCTCCCTGGCCTCTCCTAGGCTACTTTTTAGAGCTGTCACTAGAAGATACAATGTTTTTTTTTCCCCAGAGATACCTCATGATGCCTCAAGCGCTTGCGCAGCCATCAGGAATAATCCCTGTAATGTGTTTAATATAATGATTTCCTATGATCATCAGCTCCATCCAGTGGCCATAATGCAGTATTTTCCTGAATTACCTCAATCCAGGAAAATACTGCAATGTGGCCAGTAGGTGGAGCTGACAAAGAAATACACATATTATACCTCTTATGGTGATTATTAAAAAGGACCATGGGAATCCTTGAGGTATCTCGGGAGACACCTAAAACAAAATTGCCATTTTCTTTTTTACAATTGGCCCCTAATCCCCCCAACTTTACTATTAGCTTTTAGCTGCTTTCAGCTCCACATTAGCCAGATACTATAATACTTTTTTGCCACTATAGCACCCCCCCCCCCCCCCCCCGCCCAAGCTCAATGTTTTTTCTCTCCTGTTATAGACAAGGCCTGACGGTCTCTACTAACGTTGACAATATTAGGTGACTCCCTAGAACCCTTTCTGTTTTTTATTGGTTTAGAGTCCCACGGGGACTGCTAGTGTTGATAATTATATATATTGTGTTTCAGATATATCAACCACAATTGTTTGATCTTAGTTGTTCCTTCTGTTACTTTTCTTCCCCTCCCCATCCTCCCCACTTGGTCTCTACTGCCGCTCAACTCCACAGCCTGGTACCCCAATCCTGGGGCCCACTCTGCTGGTGGTGCACCACCTCTGGGTTTCATTTGTGCCACTATTGCCAGGGAGATGCTGTCTCAGGAGTCTATCCTAGTCACACCATATATTCAGTATGGCTAGGCGCTGTAGATACAAAATTTACCCCTTGATGGCCTCAGTTCCCATGCTGAACATAGCTTACCTCTCTACGAATGTAAGTCCTCTCCTGTAGGTTGGCTGACCTACAGCAGAGAACCACGAGAAATGTGGAATGACCAATTCTCCCAAGAGGGGATCAATACCTGCGTATTATATTCCTACTCCTATTAGGAAAAAGAGTGACTGGGAGTTCATGTTCACTCTATGGGCAGCAAGAGAGACCAGGAACCCGCCCCATCTTACTTTTTTCCTATTCACACCAACCCCCATCTCTTCCATTTATTATCTTTCCTGATTCTTCTCCCCCATCTTTTTCTTCTTTTCCACTTCCCCCCTCCCATCTCTCTCCTCTTGTCCCTTTCCCTCCCTCACTTTGCTCTTTTCCCTTTTCTGCTTCCTTGACCCCACTTTTTTTCCCGTTCACTTGCCCGCTTCCCATCCACCATCTTTTTTCCCCACTTACTTTCCCGTTTCCCATCCGCCATCTCTTTCCTTTTTTCCTATTCCTTTGCCTGCTTCCCCTCTTTCATCTCTTTCCTTTTTTCCTGTTCCCTTGCCCTCTTCCCATCCCCCATATATTTTCTTGTTCCCTTGCCCACTTTCCATCCTCCTTCTCTTTCCTCTTTTCCCACATCCCCCCCACCTCTTTTCCCACTTCTCCCATCTCTTTCCTGTTTCCCGTTCCCTTACCCACTTCCTTTGCCCATCTCTTTTTTTCTCATCCCGTTCACACTCCCCCCACCTCTTTTCCCTTTCCCGCTTCCAATCTCCATTCTCTTTCCTCATTTTCTGTTCCCTTGCCCACTTCCCATCCCCCATCTCATTTCTGTTCCTTTGCCACTTCCCACCCTCCATCTCTTTTCCTTTTCCCTTGCCTGCTTTCCACCCTCCAACTCTTTCCTCTTTTCCCACACCCCCACCCCTTTTTCCACTTCCCCTCTCCCATCTCTTTCCTGTTTCCCGTTCCCTTACCCACTTCCTTTCCCCTTCTCTTTTTTTCTCATCCCGTTCATGCTCTCCCCACCTCTTTTCCTCTTCTTTTCCCGTTCTCTTGTCCGCTTCCCCTCTCCAATCTCTTTCCTGATTTCCTGTTCCCTTGCCCACTTCCCATCCCCCATCTCTTTCCTGTTTCCTTGCCACTTCCACCCTCCATCTCTTTTCCTGTTCCTTTGCCTGCTTCCCATCCTCCATCTCTTTCCTATTTTTCCACCCGCACCTCTTTTCCCGTTCCCTTGCCCGCTTCCCCTCTCCCATCTCCTTCCTCTTTTCCTGTTCCCTTCCTATCTGCCATCTCTTTCTCTTTCACTTACCCACTTCCCATCTGCCATCTTTTTCCTTTTTTCCCGTTCCCTTGCCCGCTTCCCATCCTCCATCTCTTTCCTACTCCCCCCACCTCTTTTCCCACTTCCCCTCCCTCCTCTCTTTCCTGTTTCCCATTCCCTTACCTATTTCCTTTACTCGTCTCTTTCTTTCTCTTATCCCTTTTCTGCTCCCCCCACCTCTTTTCCCCTCTCCAATATCTTTCCTCTTTTCCCATTCTCTTGTCCGCTTCCCCTCTCCAATCTCTTTCCTTTTTTCTGTTCCATTGCCTGCTTCCCATCTCCTTTTCTGTTCCCTTGTCACTTCCCATCCCCCATCTCTTTTCCTCTTCCCTTGCCCGCTTCCCACCCCTTATCTTCTTTCCTGTTACCTTGTCACTTTCCATCCCCCATCTCTTTTCCTGTTCCCTTGCCTGCTTCCCATCCTCCACCTCTTTCCTCTTTTCCCCCTTTCCCTGACCCTTTTTTCCCTCTTTTCCCATTTCCTTGCCCGCTTCTTCTCTCCCATCCCTTTCTTCTTTCCCTCGTCCCCTATCCGCTTCCCATCCACCATCTTTCCTCCTTTCTGTACCCTTGCCCGCTCCCCATCTGCCATCTCTTTTCATGTTCCCTTTCCTGCTTCCCCTCTCCTATTGCTTTCTTTTTTCCCGTTCCCTTACCCGCTTCCCTTCCCTTATCTCTTTACTCTTATCTCTTTCCCACCTCCCCACCTCTTTCTTCTTTTCCCTTTCCCGCTTCCCCACCTCTTTCTTCTTTTCCCTTTCCCGCTCTCTCATCTCTTTCTTCTTTTCCCTTTCCCGCTTCCCCACCTCTTTCTTCTTTTCCCTTTCCCGCTTCCCCACCTCTTTCTTCTTTTCCCTTTCCCGCTCCCTCACCTCTTTCTTCTTTTCCCTTTCCCGCTTCCCCACCTCTTTCTTCTTTTCCCTTTCCCGCTCCCTCACCTCTTTCTTCTTTTCCCTTTCCCGCTCTCTCATCTCTTTCTTCTTTTCCCTTTCCCGCTTCCCCACCTCTTTCTTCTTTTCCCTTTCCCGCTCCCTCACCTCTTTCTTCTTTTCCCTTTCCCGCTCCCTCACCTCTTTCTTCTTTTCCCTTTCCCGCTCTCTCATCTCTTTCTTCTTTTCCCTTTCCCGCTCCCTCACCTCTTTCTTCTTTTGCCTTTCCCGCTTCCCCTCTCCCATCTCTTTTCCTGTTCCCTTGCCCGCTTCCCACCCTCTATCTCTCCCCTCTTTTCCCACTTCCCCTCTTCATCTCTTTCCTGTTTCTTCTCCCCCATTCTTTTACTCTTATCCCTTTTTCGCTTCCCCTTTCCTATCACTTTTCTCTTTTCCATTCACTTGCCGTTTTCCTCTCCCCCTCCTCCTTCTTCCTTTCCCACTTCCCCTCCCCCCTTCCCCCATTCTTGTAGTGGAAGGTCGGAATCCAATCAGAAGAAGACACCACACAGCGGAGTGATAACGTCCGCTCATGGGAAACTTTATTACAGCCAGACGGATCTTCAGGGGGTGTATTTATTAGAAATATTACAAAACTGCATAAGCATTCGTTCTGTATGAATAAAGGCAAGAAACGAATGTTATTCGGCTATTTTCCCTCCAAGTCAAATGTTACTCATTCTTACAGAATAGAGTGAATCTAGAAAATACCACATTATACCCACTAGATGGAGCTGATGATGATGGCAAGTAAGTACTTAAGACCATCAGCTCCATCTATTGGCCATAGGGCAGTTTTTCCTGATTCTCTCTATTCTGTTTGAATAAATAACATTCGACCTGGAGCGGAAATCACCTAAAAACATTCAATTTTGCCCACTTTTTGCACAGAGTGCAGTGTTGCAGGACAGACAACTCTGTGAATGTTTTATACATACACCTCTATGTAACAATTCAAACCTTGCTTGGTCTTCGATGGATCCCGATTTTGCTGATTGTATGATTTGTACTTTTTAGGAATAAAAAAAAAAAAGAAATAAAAAGAAAAAATTGTCTCCCGTCGCCTATAATGGGGTTCAGGCACTGCAATTCACAAAGTTCCAGCAGCAGTGACAGTGGAGAGTAGAAGGGGCGTGTCTCTGCTGGTTTAGTCCCTGCTGCACTGTAGTCTGATCTCCCCTGATTTTCAGCAGAAGTCTCTGACCGTCTCTTGTACCATGTCTGCAGTCTCTGACCGTCTCCTGTACTATATTTGCAGTCTCTGACCATCTACTGTACCATGTCTGCAGTCTCTGACCATCTCTTGTATCATGTCTGCAGTCTCTGACCATCTCCTGTATCATGTCTGCAGTCTCTGACCATCTCCTGTATCATGTCTGCAGTCTCTGACCGTCTCCTGTACCATGTCTGCAGTCTCTGACCATCTACTGTACCATGTCTGCAGTCTCTGACCATCTCTTGTATCATGTCTGCAGTCTCTGACCATCTCTTGTATCATGTCTGCAGTCTCTGACCATCTCCTGTACCATGTCTACAGTCTCTGACCATCTCCTGTATCATGTCTGCAGTCTCTGACCATCTCCTGTACTATGTCTGCAGTCTCTGACCATCTCCTGTACTATGTCTGCAGTCTCTGACCATCTCCTGTACTATGTCTGCAGTCTCTGACCCTCTCCTGTACTATGTCTGCAGTCTCTGACCATCTCCTGTACCATGTCTACAGTCTCTGACCATCTCTTGTATCATGTCTGCAGTCTCTGACCATCTCCTGTACTATGTCTGCAGTCTCTGACCATCTCCTGTACTATGTCTGCAGTCTCTGACCATCTCCTGTACTATGTCTGCAGTCTCTGACCCTCTCCTGTACTATGTCTGCAGTCTCTGATCATCTCCTGTACTATGTCTGCAGTCTCTGACCATCTCCTGTACTATGTCTGCAGTCTCTGACCATCTCCTGTACTATGTCTGCAGTCTCTGACCGTCTCCTGTACTATGTCTGCAGTCTCTGACCATCTCCTGTACTATGTCTGCAGTCTCTGACCATCTCCTGTACTATGTCTGCAGTCTCTGACCATCTCCTGTACTATGTCTGCAGTCTCTGACCGTCCCCTGTACTATGTCTGCAGTCTCTGACCGTCTCCTGTACTATATCTGCAGTCTCTGATCATCTCCTGTACTATGTCTGCAGTCTCTGACCATCTGTACCATGTCTGCAGTCTCTGACCGTCTCCTGTACTATATCTGCAGTCTCTGATCATCTCCTGTACCATGTCTGCAGTCTCTGACCATCTGTACTATGTCTGCAGTCTCTAACCTTCTCCCGTACTATGTCTGCAGTCTCTGACCATCTCCTGTACAATGTCTGCAGCCTCTGACCGTCTCCTGTACTATGCCTGCAGTCTCTGACCGTCTCCTGTACTATGCCTGCAGACTCTGACCATCTCCTGTAGTATGTCTGCAGTCTCTGACCGTCTCCTGTACCATGTCTGCAGCCTCTGACCATCTCCTGTACTATGCCTGCAGTCTCTGACCATCTCCTATACTATGTCTGCAGTCTCTGACCATCTCCTGTACCATGTCTGCAGTCTCTGACCATCTCCTGTATCATGTCTGCAGTCTCTGACCGTCTCCTGTACTATGTCTGCAGTCTCTGACCATCTCCTATACTATGTCTGCAGTCTCTGACCATCTCCTGTACCATGTCTGCAGTCTCTGACCATCTCCTGTACCATGTCTGCAGTCTCTGACCGTCTCCTGTACTATGTCTGCAGTCTCTGACCGTCTCCTGTACTATGCCTGCAGTCTCTGACCGTCTCCTGTACTATGCCTGCAGACTCTGACCATCTCCTGTAGTATGTCTGCAGTCTCTGACCGTCTCCTGTACCATGTCTGCAGTCTCTGACCGTCTCCTGTACTATGTCTGCAGTCTCTGACCATCTCCTGTATCATGTCTGCAGTCTCTGACCATCTCCTGTATTATGTCTGCAGTCTCTGACCGTCTCCTGTATCATGTCTGCAGCCTCTGACCATCTCCTGTACTATGCCTGCAGTCTCTGACCATCTCCTATACTATGTCTGCAGTCTCTGACCATCTCCTGTACCATGTCTGCAGTCTCTGGCCATCTCCTGTACCATGTCTGCAGTCTCTGACCATCTCCTGTACTATGTCTGCAGTCTCTGACTGTCTCCTGTATCATGTCTGCAGTCTCTGACCATCTCCTGTACTATGTCTGCAGTCTCTGAACATCTCCTGTACCATGTCTGCAGTCTCTGACCGTCTCCTGTACAATGCCTGCAGTCTCTGACCGTCTCCTGTACTATATCTGCAGTCTCTGATCATCTCCTGTACTATGTCTGCAGTCTCTGACCATCTGTACCATGTCTGCAGTCTCTGACCATCTCCTGTACTATGTCTGCCGTCTCTGACCATCTCCTGTACCATGTCTGCAGTCTCTGACCATCTGTACCATGTCTGCAGTCTCTAACCTTCTCCCGTACTATGTCTGCAGTCTCTGACCATCTCCTGTACAATGTCTGCAGCCTCTGACCGTCTCCTGTACTATGCCTGCAGTCTCTGACCGTCTCCTGTACTATGCCTGCAGACTCTGACCATCTCCTGTAGTATGTCTGCAGTCTCTGACCGTCTCCTGTATCATGTCTGCAGCCTCTGACCATCTCCTGTACTATGCCTGCAGTCTCTGACCATCTCCTATACTATGTCTGCAGTCTCTGACCATCTCCTGTACCATGTCTGCAGTCTCTGACCATCTCCTGTACCATGTCTGCAGTCTCTGACCATCTCCTGTATCATGTCTGCAGACTCTGACCATCTCCTGTAGTATGTCTGCAGTCTCTGACCGTCTCCTGTATCATGTCTGCAGTCTCTGACCATCTCTTGTACAATGCCTGCAGTCTCTGATTGTCTCCTCTACTATGTCTGCAGTCTCTGACTATCTCCTGTACTATGTCTGCAGTCTCTGACCGTCTCCTGTAGTAGGTGCCCCCCTCAACCATACCAAGCCACATGCCCTCAACATGGAGAGAGCTTCCAAATTCCCATGAGCCCCCATCCACAGACCCCCACAACCACCAGGTCAGGGTTGTGGAGTACAGGCCTTTGTACGTGGTTCTGGGATAGAGCTCCTACTTCCCGACCCACCATTATCCCCTAACCTGACCAGGTTTGCATGCAGTTGGTTTCACAAGGATCCTTCTTCTCTATGTGGACACTTCATGAGCTGCACAGTCTAGCAGAAACTTAACGGGGGGTCCTAACTCACTTCACAGCATCAAGAGTACTGAGGATCCTCTTCAGACACATGAAGCAGCCCCAGCCTTGGTCCAACTCCATTTTATTAAAACTGTTCTCAGCACGAATCCATAAAATAACAGCTGGCATCCATTAGACCCATATTGGGTGGCATTGTGCCCGAGAGCAGCTCAACATCAGAAGGTTTTCGGAGAAGATCATTGTTTAAAGTAAAGTTCACCTGAGGAGCTCTGTATGGCGAAATTTTCAGAACTATTATTGATGAAATTGGTAATTTACCAACAACAAAATCATCTGCCTTCAAATTACGCCACTCATCCCTATCCATAATATATTTATATTCATCCTTGGTGGAAGGACCCCTTTAGATCAGTGGTCAGATGGAGAAGGACATTCATACATCGTCATCAGAGAAGACTGTCCCCCTTACAGATCATAGATCCCAGGTGTCACTGAGAGACAGAAATTGTTCATTGCTCATGGAATCCCTAGAACCCTTTGGAGGAACCCTGGCTGAGAAAGGCTGGACTAGGCAGTAATAGATTTCTTTCCCCCTTGGTGGGAGTGGAGATGACCCATCTATAAGGATATACAGTATATACACACAGCACAAGGCTGTGTTCTCACTACGAGACTTTTCTCGGGACTGCAGTTCCTCTGAGCTCCACAAGGTGGTGATCTCACTTCTATCCAGACAGGAAGTCTCTATGGAAGACAGGAAGTGATGTCAGGTATAAATAGGAAGTTCCAGGTGAAAGGTGAGTCGGGAGGAAGTTGTGAGGAGAGATTGCTGGAAGTGGCAGCAGAGGAGGTAATAAGATCTTATTTTCTATTTACACCCAGTAACCCCCCCCCCCCCCCCCGTCATGTCCGTCCTCTTCCTCCATAGTCACTGTGACCTCTTTTACCTCCAGTCGATGATAATACACACATGTTGAACTTCCAGTGACCAGTATGAGAGAGTGAGAGCGATAACACCAAATATAACACACCTTCTCCCCATTCACACCTGAGACCTGTTGTAACACTAACGAGTCACATGACCCCGGGGAGGGAAAATGTCTAATTGGGCCCAATTTGGACATTGTCACTTAGGGGTGTACTCACTTTTGTTGCCAGCGGTTTAGACATTAATGGCTGTGTGTTGAGTTATTTTGAGGGGACAGTAAATTTACACTGTTATACAAGCTGTACACTCACTACTTTACATTGTAGCAAAGTGTCATTTCTTCAGTGTTGTCACATGAAAAGATAGAATAAAATACTTACAAAAATGTGAGGGGTGTACTTACTTTTGTCAGATACTATATATAGTGTGGAATCCTAGATTACCTCCTTCAGGATCAGAACATTCCTCCATATATATATATATACATACATGTCTTCATTATCATCCTTACATGTCTAGGTATCCAATGATAGCACCAATGAGGATGGAGGAGGAACGGAGTCACATGACTGAGAAGATACTAAACCTCACCCTGGAGATCATCTACCTGCTGACCGGAGAGGTGAGGAGGATTCTGGGAGGTCACATGACATCACTCTTATCTCTATTAATAAAACACAGACCTGACCGGAGAGGTGAGGAGGATTCTGGGATTCTAACATGATTTTCCTATTGGTTCTCCAAAACAGAAATTTCCTCTTCTGAAGTCAGGTGATCATATGACCATCACAGTGCCTCCATGTGACTCCCTAAAACCTGAGAGACACAACATGCAGAAGATTCTAGAAGTCACCAAGAAGATGATGGAGCTGCTGACAGGAGAGGTGAGCGGTGCTGGGAATTCTGGGACATTATCCAGTAACAGACAAGGGATGTGTCTGGATGGTGACTGTATCATTGTGTGTGTCAGGTTCCTATAAGGTGTCAGGATGTCACTGTCTATTTCTCCATGGAGGAGTGGGAGTATTTAGAAGGACACAAGGATCTCTACAAGGACGTCATGATGGAGAATCAGCCGCCTCTCACATCACCGGGTAAGAGGAGACTTTATTGTAAAGGAGAGAGCAGTACGGAGGATCCACCTAGATCTCCCATCATCTGATAAACACATAGAAACAATGTATTCAGTCAGTGTGTGTGTTTCCTACAGATGGCTCCAGTAATGGGAACCCACCAGAGAGATGTCCCCGTCCTCTGTATTCCACACAAGAAAATCACACCATCCCTCACTATAACAAGGTTGGTGGAACGGAGCATCTAGAACTTGATAGTGACTCATGGAGGTGATCTATGGACCTTACAGGGTGCGCTTTTCTCTCATTCTCTTGGTTTAGGGTGAAGATCTGATAGATATAGAATTTGAGGTTAAATCAGAAGAAGAAGAGACGTATGTGAGGGATGATCAGCAGTCTATGGAGGAGGATGGAATAACGGGGACATTTATAGAGGAGGACACTCCTACAGAGATCATCACAGGTGGGTCATTAACACTAAATACACTGCTTCACCCATACTGCTCACTGATTGGTCCAGAGTAGGGCGGGGACTGGGTGATATCAGCCTGTAATCCCCTGGTCACTTTCCTGAGCTGTGTTCCCCGTCCTGTATTCCTGTATTTCTCTCGGATAATCTTCCTTCTCTGTGCTGCAGACACAATTTATGTCTCTAGACTGGATTTATGGAGATTCTGGGGTTCAGCTGGCAGCAAAATTATAATTTTTGCCATAAGCGATGCGCAACTTAGGGGGCATTAAAAAGTGCAAATGTGTCCGCAGATGATTAAATGTGAGAACTATTCCTATTGAAAGGAACGTGAGGCTGTGAGCTCCGAAAACTAGTCACGGCCACTCACATGTAAATGCGGGAACCCCCACTGAGGTAACTGGGTGATGTAATTGGCCTTTGGATGCATTCACAATTTTTAATAAACCCTTAGGCACCTGGGTCTTCTGCCCCATGCCCGGGTCTAGCAAGATCTCTGACAGAACAATTCTCCCGGGGTTACTTGCTCTGTTATTTGCTGGCTGTAATTGAATCCTCACCTCTGTTGTACATTACATACTCCTGACCCCTGCACTATATACTTTATGTTGTACATTACATACTCCTGACCCCTGCACTATATACTCTATGTTGTACATTACATACTCCTGACCTCTGCACTATATACTCTGTTTTACATTACATACTCCTGACCCCTGCACTATATACTCTATGCTGTACATTACATACTCCTGACCCTTGCACTATATACTTTATGCTGTACATTACATACTCCTGACCCTTGCACTATATACTTTATGTTGTACATTACATACTCCTGACCCCTGCACTATATACTCTTATGTTGTACATTACATTCTCCTGACCTCTGCACTATATACTCTATGTTGTATATTACATACTCCTGACCTCTGCAATATATACGCTATTCTGTACATTACATACTCCTGACCTCTGCACTATATACTCTATGCTGTACATTACATACTCCTGACCCTTGCACTATATACTTTATGCTGTACATTACATACTCCTGACCCTTGCACTATATACTCCTGACCCCTGCACTATAAACTCTTATGTTGTACATTACATACTCCTAACCTCTGCACTATATACTCTATGTTGTACATTACATACTCCTGACCCCTGCACTATATACTGTATGCTGTACATTACATACTCCTGACCCCTGCACTATATACTCTATTTTGTATATTAAATGGTCCTGACACTCATTCTATAATCCCCTCCTCACTGTCACTCCTAGAAAAGACAGTTCTCGTTGTTTCCTCACTCTCTGACTAAGGTCCATGAATAAAGAAATGAACTGGTAGGAGATCAGAGGACCCATTTACTAGTTACCTTGAGGGGGAATTGTAAGATCCTCAGAGACAAAGCTGCCTGATGTGGGCGGAGTCCTGGTTTAGGGGAACCAATCTGCTGATGTCTAGTAATAATCTTTGTATTTCTATTTTAGTAGATGGACGGGAGATGAGGAAAACCTCAGAGGATTGTCTCACTTTGTCTCCAGACTGTAAAGTAGAAGATGAGGACATCACACAGTATAGTCCAGGAGAAAACCCGGCTACCTCAAATGTCCATCCGGGACCACACAGTGTAGATGGACCATCGTATTCCTCTTATCCTGAGGAACCTCAGACTGTGAGGGACAGTGCCGGACCATCGCATTCCTCTAATCCTGAGGAACCTCAGACTGTGAGGGACAGTGCCGGACCATCGTATTCCTCTTATCCTGAGGAACCTCAGACTGTGAGGGACAGTGCTGGACCATCGTATTCCTCTTATCCTGAGGAACCTCAGACTGTGAGGGACAGTGCCGGACCATCGTATTCCTCTTATCCTGAGGAACCTCAGACTGTGAGGGACAGTCCCGGACCATCGTATTCCTCTTATCCTGAGGAACTTCAGACTGTGAGGGACGGTGCCGGACCATCGTATTCCTCTTATCCTGAGGAACCTCAGACTGTGAGGGACAGTGCCGGACCATCGTATTCCTCTTATCCTGAGGAACCTCAGACTGTGAGGGACGGTGCCGTCCTTCCAACAGATAAGAGGTTTACCTGTCCTGAGTGCGGGAAATGTTTCCATTCTAAATATAAACTTAATGAGCATAAAAGATCTCACACAGGTGCGAAGCCATTTTCCTGCACTGAGTGTGAGAAATGTTACGTGCATAAATCAGCACTTGTCAGACATCAGAGATTGCACACTGGGGAGAAGCCGTATTCCTGTTCTGAGTGCGGGAAATATTTTGTATTGAAATCAGTTCTTGTCATGCATCAGAGATCTCACACAGGTGAGAAGCCATTTTCCTGCACTGAGTGTGGGAAATGTTTTTCACGGAAAGCTAATCTTTTTGTACATCAGAGAGGCCACTTGAGCATCAAACCGTATTCTTGCCCTGAGTGCGGGAAATGTTTTTCACAGAAGTCCAATCTTAACACACATCAGAGGTCTCACATAGGGGAGAAGCCGTAAACCTGTTCTGAGTGTGGGAAATGTTTTTCATTGAAGTCCACTCTTTACACACATCAGAGGTCTCACACGGGGGAGAAGCCGGGGGAGAAGTGTGGGAAAAGTTTTGTACAAAAATCAAATCTTTTCATACATCAGCTATCTCACAGGGGTGAGAAGCCACATTCCTGTCCGGAGTGCAAGAAATGTTTTGTAAGAGAAGCAGATCTTGTCAAGCATCAGAGGTCTCACTCTGGGGAAAAGCCGTATTCCTGTCCTGAGTGCGGGAAATGTTTTTCACTGAAATCCAATCTTAACAAGCATCAGAGATTGCATACGGGGGAGAAGCCATATTCCTGTCCTGAATGCGGGAAATGTTTTTCACAGACGTCTCATCTTGACAAACATCTGAGATGTCACACAGGGGAGAAGCTGTATTCCTGTCCTGAGTGCGGGAAATGTTTTTCACGGAAGTCCACCCTTTACAGACATCAGAGATCTCACACAGGGGAGAAGCCATTTTCCTGTCCGGAGTGTGGGAAATGTTTTACACAGAAGTCAGCTCTTTCCAGACATCAGAGATGTCACACAGGGGAGAAGCCGTATTCCTGTCCTGAGTGAGGGAATTGTTCCTCACTGAAGTCCTGTCTTCCTGTACATCAGGGGTCCCACACAACCCTTGAGGTGTATTAGTGGCTTGAGTGTGGGAAATGTCTTCTATATGAATGTTGGTGGAATGTGGGGAAGAAGCACACCCTGATATACACCTCAGATATACTCCATGGCTGATCTTCATCATGTAAGAAACACTTCATAAGGAGATCAGAGATCACCAAAGACATGGATGAAGTGTTGGCCATTGATAGCAGTAGAAAAATAAAAATGGAGTCCTTACCTTTCATTGGCTGAGTACATTTTTTGATTTAGAGACTTAGAGGTCCATTTCTAAAAAAAATGTTGATCAAATGTGATGCGCATTTACCCGGTCATGACAAATATCAGCTGTATTTTATGTCATACAGTGGTTTCCCATGATAATTGGCTCCATCTAGTGACCATCTTGATGTTCCAATTCTATACTACAGCCAAACTAACCCCCCCCCCCCCACAATGAAAAACTATATTAAAAAAAGTGCTACTAATAAACACCACAGATCAACCAAAAACCGCTCGGTGTGCTGCTGTACTAACAGCCCTCAAATCTGAACAGACACCGAGCGTGAAAAAGACTCCCCACAGAGTACATCTCCCCACCAATATCATTCCTATTTGTTCTAGATCACTTAGGGATGTTGAAGAGCAACATAGCTGTGACGGTAATCACCGTTACTGGGAGTGAAAGACAGATACTTAATGGTTTCGATGGCTTCAAATGGGTTCTGTGTTTACACTTATGATAATGTGTATTGTACTTCAATGTCAGAGACAGGCTCTCCCTATTGTCTGCATATTGAGGTGTGATGTGGATTCTGTTAAGCCTGTCTGTCCCATTGTTAATTGGTAATGAACTCACATTATGTTTCTGTCCAGATGGCTAGATAATTAGTTCAGGTTAATTCTATCTCTGTATACAATTTCTTCTGCATATGATAATGTAATCAGGCACCTGACCTTATGGGGTAATCTGATCAGGAGGGGGATGTGCTCATATGTGTATAAATTGAGTGTGAAACTGTTTAATAAAAGTGAAGATTCCAGTACAAGCTAAGTTGTCGGCTAGCTTTGTATGGGGGCGGCTGGAAAATCTGATATCTATGTCCATGACTGGTAGGAAGCCGTATACTGACGGAAGTCCACAAGTACAGTGTGGGTCGCGGTTCCGTTAGCTAATAAGGGGGCTGGAGGAGCTCAGTTATGAGTAGCGGGTGAGGTGAGTGAGAGAAATTCTTAGACACTCAGTACCCTCCCCTCTCATTTGTAGAAGGAGCAAGCCGATCCAGGGAGATTTGAAGAACTGTAAAGAACTATGGGACACGTAGTTCCCAATACAGGTGGCTCCATTCTAACCACTGCAGACAGGACTACAAACCCCAGCATTCTCTGGCAAGGAAAGAATGAAAGACACCATCTGGTTTGCTGAGGAGAAGTCAGTCACCACGAGGCAGGAGAAGAGACTGGACCCTGGGGAGAGGTGTTGCCTCCTGGGTCAGTCCACCATGTTGTTTCATGCATCCATGGCCAGTTGGGGACATCCAACCTGAGAGAGGGGGATCCCAGGTGCATATCCAGGTGCACCTGCATCGACAGTCATGAAGCACTCCAGTGTGAGGTGACCAGTCGGGTTACCAGAAGAGCCTGTCTGTTCCAGGACATTCATTTGAGCCTAGACCGCAGGATTAGTGAGAGGGCACTGGCCCATCTGCAGGAAAGATGGACACTGCACACAGACAGAGTTACTTCACTTGACAGAACCCGGGACTTATTGGTGCCCTGTTAAGCAGTCACAGTGTCTGACTTGCTATCCGGATAATGTCAGCATACCACAGTTACACTTTGCCAAGCAGGAGTTCTAAGTGCACCAACTAAAGTGACAAGCGGAAGATACAAGGCCTCGTCCTTCTTCCAAGGGACTGAAGTTATTGGTGCCATATGGGCACGCACACACATACTCAGGGCTCTGTATATGTAGTGTGTGCGCGGGGTAGTCTGACTTGGGAGTTTGGCCTCTAAGCACTGAATTAGGTACAGTGTTTGTAGTTTGGACCTGTGGTGTCAGGCGATAGAAGAGAGAGGTCTGACATAGGAGAAAGTCATCAGGTAGCCAAGATTACGATATGGTGGTTCATTGTTGTTTAAGTGCTTGCCTCTGCTTCTGGGGTAGTTATTTTTACACAGAAACCTTATAGAAAAGACATTTCTGTGTTTTACCATAATGTGTGTGTTTTCATTGGTCTTTGCACTTATACTATTGCCAGGTCTGCCAGAGGGGCGGAGATTGTTCTTAGGGTTGAGAGGCAAAGTACAGAACCAATCATACTTAAGCAACTCCTGCAGGGGCTGGACTACATATGGGACATGGAGGAGCTCAGTTGGGGGGTGGGGGTGGAGGAGCTCAGTTATGGGAGATTGAAGAGCTCAGTTATAGGGGATGGAGGAGCTCAGTTATGGGTGATGGAGGAGTTCACTTATAGGGGATGGAGGAGCTCTGGTATGGGGGATGAGGAGCTCAGTTATGGGGGATGGAGGGGCTCAGTTATAGGGGATAGAGGAGCTCTGTTTTGGGGGATGGAGGAGCTCTGTTATGGGGGATGGAGGAGCTCAGTTATGGGGGATGGAGGAGCTCAGTTATGGGTGATGGAGGAGTTTAGTTATAGGGGATAGAGGAGCTCTGTTTTGGGGGATGGAGGAGCTCTGTTATGGGGGATGGAGGAGCTCAGTTATGGGTGATGGAGGAGTTCAGTTATGGGGGATGGAGGAGCTCAGTTATGGGTGATGGAGGAGTTTAGGGGATGGAGGAGTTCAGTTATAGGGGATGGAGGAGCTCATTTATGGGGGATGGAGGAGCTCAGTTATGGGGGATGGAGCAGACTCCGTGATAAAGGCTGGAGGAGCTCAGTTATGAGAGAAGGAGAACCTAAATTATGGGGGATAGCAGGGACTGAGTTATGGGGGATGGAGGAGCTCAGTTAGGGGGGATGGAGGAGCTCAGTTATGGGGGGCTGGAGGAGCTAAGTTATGGTGGATGGAGGAGCTCCGTTATGGGGGCTAGAGGAGCTCCGTTATGGGAATAGAGGACCTCAGTTATGAGAAACGGCTACATACACTAAACGTATCCTCCCTGGAGAAGAGACGCGAAAGTGGAGATATGACTGCTATACTATATGTATTAGGGATCGACCGATTATCGGCAACACCGATATATTGAGGGCCGATATTCACTTTCCCCGATATATCGGAATCGGCCCCTGAGGTTACCGATATTGCCGATATTTAGGAAAAGTGCTATACCGGAGTGATGCCTGCAGCTAGAGGCATCACCCCGGTACCGGTGTTCATAGCCGACGGTCGGCTGACTTGTAATGACAACCAATGTGGCTGAGAAGCCGCTCGGCTGCCATTACAAGGAGCGGGAGGGGACTTCTCCCCCCCCCCTCCCGCCGCCTTCCGCAGCTCGCCCCGGGTCTCCCGTCTGATCGGGAGACCCGGGCATCCTACCTCCACCGCCGCGAAGAGAAGACCCAATCAAAGCCGCATTCAGCACCGAATTAAAAAAAACTGAACATGGCGAGGCCTGTTCTGAGTGGAACCTGTCCTGTTAAACCGCTGTATGGTCTTGGCCTCTGTGCTGCAGCTCATTTTCAGGGTCTCTGCAATCATCTTATAGCCTAGGCCATCTTTATGTAGAGCAATAATTCTTTTTTTTCAGATCCTCAGAGAGTTCTTTGCCATGAGGTGCCATGTTGGACTTCCAGTGACCAGTATGAGAGAGTGAGAGCGATAACACCAAATATAACACACCTGCTCCCCATTCACACCTGAGACCTTGTAACACTAACGAGTCACATGGCACTGGGGGAGGGGAAATGGCTAATTGGGCCCAATTTGGACATTTTCACTTAGGGGTGTACTCACTTTTGTTGCCAGCGGTTTAGACAGTAATGGCTGTGTGTTGAGTTATTTTGAGGGGACAGCAAATTTACACTGTTATACAAGCTGTACACTCACTACTTTACATTGTAGCAAAGTCTCATTTCTTCAGTGTTGTCACATGAAAAGACAGAATAAAATATTTACAAAAATGTGAGGGTGTACTTACTTTTGTCAGATACTGTATATATAATTTTTTTTTTTTTTTTTAAAAAGGTGTCTGAAGAAAAAACGACATGCACCCGCCCGGCGCTCTTATATATAAATATATAAATAAATAAATAAATAGATGTTCAAAATATTGAATACTCAAATTATGATGTGCAAACATGCAATAGCAGCCACTGTGAACAGATCACATCATGAAAAAAAAAATGTGTCCAAATCAGATCACCAGATCATAGCGGTCCGGGGGCAAGGGCTCATGCAGCTGATGCATACAGGCTGTTATGAGTGTGAGATGTGGTGAGTGTCCACTGCTAAGGCCCCTTTCACACATACAGTCCGTTCAGTTCATCAGTTCAGTCACGTCAAATGTATCAGTTTTTCATCCGTTTTTCATCCGTTTTTCGTCAGTTGTCATCAGTTTTTCATCCGTTTTTCGTCAGTTGTTATCCGTTTTTCATCCGCTTTTCATCAGTTGTTATCCGTTTTTCATCAGTTTTTCATCCGTTGTCGTCCGTTTTTCATCCGTTGTCATCAGTTGACATCAGTTTTTCATCCGTTGTCATCAGTTGACATCCGTTTTTCATCCGTTGTCATCCGTTTTTCGTCCAATCCGTTTTTTTGACGGATGAAAAATAGGGCATTCATCCGTTCAAAAAAACGGACATTGACGGAAGTGGATGAAAACGGATGTTAACTGATGATCATCAGTTGTCATCCGTTTTTACATAGAGATGCATTGATGTCCGTTTTTCATCCGTCAACGGATGGATGAAAAACGGACAAACGGACAGCATGTGTGAAAGGGGCCTAAGGGGAGCACGAAAAGGTGTGGTGAAGGCTGCTGATTTCAAGCTAAGGAACACGGGGGGTTTTTTAGCCAGGAGCATTTCAACCTTAAAGTTTTTTCCTTGCTTAAACATTGGACACCATCGTTTCACCTCTTGATGTGAAAGAGACAGTTTTGGATTATGAACCTTCATTGTATTGTCATAGGAGGATTAAGCGCTGCTGAGTGTGTTACACATTAGACTGTTACCAGTATGGTGATCTGATTCGGACACATTTTTTTTCATGAACTGTATATATAATGGCTATTCTAGCATAGGCAGGAAACGTTTCGGTTTCAGATTGCTCAGGAAGACACATGGCCACTCATTGAGTTTTGTCAAGAAGCCTTTTTTTTAGCTATATAAAGAATTCCTTACTATTAGATTGCTAAGAATGTGAAACTCCATTCCACAGTTGGTGGTGTCAGTGGTAAGTGTCGACAATTAAAAAAAAAAAACACGTGAAACATGTGAACACAATATACGGGGATATGGGAAGTGGTAAAGACATAAATACGTACACACACACCTTCACAGGTTGAACTGGATAGACTGGTAGACACATGCAGGACGCAATAATGTGTTTACTTTAGTGTCTGATAGATTTGTCATGTTACTAATTTTGTTTAGTTTGGTTTCAGAATTTGTTCAGTTTCGTTTCCTTTTAGTTAAATTTAGTTTCGTTTTTGTTACAGTTTGTTTTATTTGTTCATTTTCTAACAAATCCCAACTTTTCAGAATGATTAGAATTCGGATGAGTCGAAAAACAATCGACTGTTTCGAATTCTGTGTGAAGAAATAGCTGGTTGTTAAAGCGGAGTTCCGGGCACAAAATCGACCTTTTTTTTTTGTGCCCATCCGCTTGGTCTCCTTCACCTGAAAAGGAATTGGATAGTTAGGTATATATTTTTTTTTTTTACTCACCTTGTAATTGTAGATAGAATATACTCACCTATTCTTCACTTCCTCCCTCTGTGCCGCGGCTCCGCCGTCACTTCCTGGCTTGCGATGATTCCTGGGAGCTGAACGTCATCGCACCCAGGAATCAATGCGACGGCACCGGCCCCGCTCGTCACTTCCGGGGCGACGCCGCATTCCCTGCTAAACAGCTTCTGGGCATGCCCAGAAGCTGTGGAGGAATGCGGCGCCGCACCGGAAGTGACGAGCGGGGCCGGTGTAACGTTAGAATTCCATACCTCGTTAGAATTCCATACCCTCGTCACTTCCTGTCAGAAATAGCTGAGCAGTGTAACATTGCGCATGCTCGAACCTCCGAAAACACCATTGAACAGTTGTGAAGTTGAGAAGTGCGCATGCTCGGAGGGAATAAAATTATGACGGTATTGTGTGTAATGTTATACTTGCGGCGGTTACATAAAAACAGTTTGGCTGCAACATCAATCATCTCCTCTCCTCTCCCTGTCACTTCCCTGATGTCGGCTATTAAATGTAAAAGCGGCGGCGGGTGTATGAGATCTAAATGATGGAGTTGTTGGCTCCGTGATCCGCTTTTATATTTATTATCCGAGAGCAGGGAAGTGACAGGGGAAGGAGCGGAGATGATTTATGTTGCAGAGGAGCTGTTTGAATGTAATCTTGGCAAGTGTAAGTACCGTGAGAAATCCATACCCTCCATAGGTGCACCGGAAGTGACGAGGGTATGGTTTTCTCACGGGTATGGTTTTTTCACGGAACACCGGTGCAGGCGCATTCTGGAAGAAGAAGACACAGAAGAGGACGCAGAAGAGGATCGCGCCGGCTTCAGCTGCCCACAACAGAGATGGCAACGCTGGAGAAGAAATTTTATAAGTGAGTATTTCTTCTTGCAGGTAAGTGCGAACCAGGACAGATCAGAGGCTAGCCATTGTGGAATGTACTAGCCCTGACTGTCCCGGGGGTATGTTCACTGAAAAAATGTTTCTGTGCCCGGAACTCCGCTTTAAGCAACAGGTTGGGACAACTGGAAGTGATGTCAGGTACAGACAGGAAAAGATGTCAGGTATAGACAGGAGTGATGTCAGGTACAGACAGGAAGTGATGTCAGGTATAAATAGGAAGTTCCAGGTGAGAGGTGAGTCGGGAGGAAGTAGAGAGGAGACATTGTTGGAAGTGGCCGCAGAGGAGGTAATAAGATCTTATTTTCTATTTACACCCAGTAACCCCCCCCCCCCCGTCATGTCCGTCCTCTTCCTCCATAGTCACTGTGACCTCTTTTATCTCCAGCAGATGATGATACACACATATATAGTGTGGAAACCTAGATTAACCCCTTCAGGGTCAGAACATTCCCCCACTTACGGGGTCGGAACATTCTCTTCATTTTGGAGATGTGTCACCACCTTTCCCACCAATCACCTTCTCACCTCATCAGTCTATAGTAACAGATTATACGACCTATCACTCCATTCGGAGTCAGTGTGTTCTATGACAATACACTGACAGTATAGTAAAGTTATTGGGGAATCAGGTAATCATTACACCATGCCGCCAAAACACAATGATGGAGTGCCCGAGTCAGGATTAAGGAGCATAGAGCCCTTTACATTGCTGGTCAGGAGGAAGAAAACTTTCCCCGGCCTGCCATGAAGAATATGTTTCATCATTGGTGTCAGAGGGAGGAAAATACTGAGGGTTCTGAGGGAAGGAGAGGAGCTGACGGGGGACTGAGACTGAGGGACTTTGAGGTTAGTGGACTTGAAGGACTTTGGGCCCTTGATATGGATGGTCAGTGGGCAGCAGAGGAGGCTGTAGGGCTCAGGAGGACTCTAAGGTAGGGAGGGGGGACTCTTGGTCTATGATGGCCTCCCACCTACTCTTACTTTTCAGACCTCCTTACAGAACTCCTGATAGGAAATAGAAGCAACCTTCTTACCTCTTCTTACCATCTCACTGGTCAAATAAAAACATTTTCAAGATACCAAGTGGAAAAAACCCATTGGTGGTCACTTGTTCTTAGAGGAGGTCTGTTTGTGCAGCATTGATTATTGGGTGGCCATTGGTCTGAATTGGAGTTCTTGTGGGTCCGTCCAATACCTTCTTATGACACAGGCTCTGGCAGTACCAGGTGCTGGAATTCAGAGCCCCAGGAACCCACCACCACCCTGTACAATGTCCTGGATACTACAGTATACTTGTTAACGAAACCCCTTCCCCTGCTGTTTTCCTTCTACCAACACTGGATTGCCATTGGAGGGAAGAGAACAGACTCCACCCCACAGCTCTCTACCTCACCAGCAGCATCCTCCTGCTATCCAATCCAATCCCTTTTCTTACTGTAGAAAGTGACATCAATCCTGTCAGTCAGCCGGCTGCCGGAGATTAGAGCCTTGCAGCCGGAGTTCTGGCAATTATCCTGATTAGCCGGCAACTCCGGCCAAAAGTCAGCAAATTCCTCTTCCTGGACATCATGATGACCCTCCATTGACCTCAGGGCAAACAAGTCACATGAAGGATCGTATTTATCATTCCGTGTTTGCAGATCTAAAACGAATCCAAAACAGGTTCAAACACCAAACAAACCCAACAGAGAAAAGAGAATTTCGGATCCGGCAGGCCAAGAGGGTTCTGAGTTTGCAGAAATGTAGAAAATATTAAACAGTCCTAAATAAGTGTGTTACTATGGAGGCAGATGTTCCTAAATGTAGAGCAACCCTTCTATTACCCCCCTGCCACATCCTATTATTTGTGACCAATACCATCCAAATAATTCTTACTTTTTTTTTCTCCAACGTTATCCGTCTACAAGGAGACCGGTATAGATCAAATGATGTCACCAATGAGGATGGAGGAATACCTGAGTCACATGACTGAGAAGATACTAAACTTCACCCTGGAGATCATCTACCTGCTGACCGGAGAGGTGAGGGGGATTCTGGGAGGTCACATGACATCACTCTTATCTCTATTAACCATTTAGTGACCGCCCACCACAGTTTTACTGCAGCAGGCAGCCACTCCTGTGCAAAGCGACGTAGTACTACGTCGCTCGCTCAGGAGACTCTAGGGGGTGAACGCACGCCGGCAGCGGCGCGCTCCCGGCCCCGCTCGTCAGCTGGGGAGCCAGTGCGTGTGACCGGCGGGAGGAGGATTCTGGGATTCTAATATGATATTCCTATTGGTTCTCCAATACAGAGATTTCCTCTTCTGAAGTCAGGTGATCATATGACCATCACAGTGCCTCCATGTGACTCCCTAAAACCTGAGAGACACAACATGCAGAAGATTCTAGAAGTCACCAAGAAGATGATGGAGCTGCTGACAGGAGAGGTGAGCGGTGCTGGGAATTCTGGGACATTATCCAGTAACAGACAAGGGATGTGTCTGGATGGTGACTGTATCATTGTGTGTGTCAGGTTCCTATAAGGTGTCAGGATGTCACTGTCTATTTCTCCATGGAGGAGTGGGAGTATTTAGAAGGACACAAGGATCTCTACAAGGACGACATGATGGAGAATCAGCCGCCCCTCACATCACCGGGTAAGAGGAGACTTTATTGTAAAGGAGAGAGCAGTACGGAGGCTCCACCTAGATCCCCCATCATCTGATAAACACATAGAAACAATGTATTCAGTCAGTGTGTGTGTTTCCTACAGATGGATCCAGTAATGGGAACCCACCAGAGAGATGTCCCCGTCCTCTGTATTCCCAGGATTCCACACAGGAAGGTCACACCATCCCCCACCATCATCAGGTAGATGAGGAACAATCACTGATAGTATCATTAGGATCTGTACATTATCTGCATTATTAACATTGATGTCATTTTTATTATATATTCAGAGTGGAAACCTGAGAGATTCTAAAGTTGAGGTTAAAGAAGAGATAAAAGAGGAGGATGATGAGGATGGGGTAATGGAGGAAATACAGAACAATCTGTACCAGGACACCATGGTGGAGTCATCCAGCTACAGAAACCCACCAGAGAGATGTCCCCGTCCTCTGTATTCCACACAAGAAAATCACACCATCCCTCACTATAACAAGGTTGGTGGAACGGAGCATCTAGAACTTGATAGTGACTCATGGAGGTGATCTATGGACCTTACAGGGTGCGCTTTTCTCTCCTTCTCTTGGTTTAGGGTGAAGATCTGAAAGATATAAATGTTGAAGGTAAATCAGAAGAAGAAGAGACGTATGTGAGGGATGATCAGCAGTCTATGGAGGAGGATGGAATAACGGGGACATTTATAGAGGAGGACACTCCTACAGAGATCAGCACAGGTGGGTCATTAACACTAAATACATTCCTCCACCCATACTGCTCACTCATTGGTCCAGAGTAGGGGGGGAGGGGACTGGGTGATATCAGCCTGTAATCCCCTGGTCACTTTCCTGAGCTGTGTTCCCCGTCCTGTATTCCTGTATTTCTCTCGGATAATCTTCCTTCTCTGTGCTGCAGACACAATTTATGTCTCTAGACTGGATTTATGGAGATTCTGGGGTTCAGCTGGCAGCAAAATTATAATTTTTGCCATAAGCGATGCTCAACTTAGGGGGCATTAAAAAGTGCAAATGTGTCCGCAGATGATTACATGTGAGAACTATTCCTATTGAAAGTAACGTGAGGCTGCGAGCTCCGAAAGCTAGTCACCACCACTCACATGTAAATGCGGGAACCCCCACTAGGGTAACTGGGTGATGTAATTGGCCTTCGGATGCATTCACAAGTTTTAATACACCCTTAGGCACCTGGGTCTTCTGCCCCATGCCCGGGTCTAGCAAGATCTCTGACAGAACAATTCTCCCGGGGTTACTTGTTCTGTTATTTGCTGGCTGTAAAAATTTGAATCCTCCCCCCTGTACTATATACTCTATGTTGTACATTACATACTCCTGACCCTGCACTATATACTCTATGTTGTACATTACATACTCCTGTCCCCTGCATTATATACTATATGTTGTACATTACATACAACTGACCCCTGCACTATATACTCTATGTTGTACATTACATACTCCTGACCCCTGCACTATATACTCTATGTTGTACATTACATACTCCTGACCCCTGCACTATATACTCTATGTTGTACATTACATACTCCTGTCCCCTGCACTATATACTCTATGTTGTACATTACATACTCCTGACCCCTGCACTATATACTCTATGTTGTACATTACATACTCCTGACCCCTGCACTATATACTCTATGTTGTACATTACATACTCCTGACCCCTGCACTATATACTCTATGTTGTACATTACATACTCCTGTCCCCTGCATTATATACTATATGTTGTACATTACATACAACTGACCCCTGCACTATATACTCTATGTTGTACATTACATACTCCTGACCCCTGCACTATATACTCTATGTTGTACATTACATACTCCTGACCCCTGCACTATATACTCTATGTTGTACATTACATACTCCTGACCCCTGCACTATATACTCTATGTTGTACATTACATACTCCTGTCCCCTGCATTATATACTATATGTTGTACATTACATACAACTGACCCCTGTACTATATACTCTATGTTGTACATTACATACTCCTGTCCCCTGCACTTTATACTCTATGTTGTACATTACATACTCCTGACCCCTGCACTATATACTCTATGTTGTACATTACATACTCCTGTCCCCTGCATTATATACTCTACGTTGTACATCAGCCCTCAAATTTTCCACTCGCCTGCTCGCATTTTGCGAGTGGAAAATTATGTTGGGCGAGCTCCGGGGAAGAGAGGAGAGGAAAGCCGGATAATGTCAGAGCGGCGGATCATCCCGCTGTAACAGCTTCAATTGTAATTTGCGGGGCGCTCGCCGACATACACAGTCCCGCCTCCTAGCCCGGCTCCTTTGATAGCCCGAACACCTGGCCAACCAGGACGTGTGACGTCTATCAAAGGAGCCGGGCTAAGAGGCGGGACTGTGTGTGTCAGCGAGCGCCCGGCAATTACAATTGAAGCTGTTACAGCGGGATGATCCGCGCTCTGACATTATCCGGCCAGCAGTGGCATACCGATGGGGGGTGTCAAGCCGGTGAAGCGTGAAAATCGATCTCCCAGAGCTACACCGGTACTCGCGACGATCATCTCATGTAAAGGCAGCTGCTCCCTCGGTCTGTGCTGCGCTGCTCACGGGTGCTGGAAGCAGGTGAGTGTCCAAGGATTTAGCAGTCTCCCTGTGTGACTGGATAGGAGGAGCGGTGGGGCGGCTGCATATAGAGGAATTGATCTTTCCAGCTGGATGACTGATTCTCCTCTCTGCAGGCATTGAGCAGCTGCAGGAGGAATATGGAAAGATCAATTCCTCTATATGCAGCCACCCCACTGCTCCTCCAATCCAACTTCTTTTTTTCTTTTGCTGGCCCCCCAGTGCTGTACAGCCCCCCCCCCCCTCTTCAGCCCTCCCAGTGCTCTTTAGCCACCCTCAAGCCCCCCCCCAATGCTCTTCAGCACCCTCAGTGCTCTTAAGCCCCCTCCAGCCCCCCCCAGAGCTCTTCAGCCCCCCCAATGCTCTTCAGCACCCCCAGTGCTCTTAAGCCCCCCTCCAGCCCCCCCCCAGTGCTCTTCAGCCCCCCCCCAGTGCTCTTAAGCCCCCCTCCAGCCCCCCCAGTGCTCTCAGCCCCCCCAGTGCTCTTCAGCCCCCCCTCCAGCCCCTTAGTGCTCTCAGCCCCCCCCCTCCAGCCCCTTAGTGCTCTCAACCCCCCTCCCGCCCCTTAGTGCTCTCAGCCCCCCCTCCAGCCATTTAGTGCTCTTCAGCCCCCCCAGTACTCTTCAGCCCCCCCAGTGCTCTTCAGTCCACCCCTCCAGCCCCCCCAGTGCTCTTCAGCCCACCCCTCCAGCCCCTTAGTGCTCTTCAGCCCACCCCTCCAGCCCTTTAGTGCTCTTAGCCCACCCCTCCAGCCCCTTAGTGCTCTCAGCCCACCCCTCCAGCCCCTTAGTGCTCTTCAGCCCACCCCTCCAGCCCCTTAGTGCTCGTCAGCCCCTTAGTGCTCGTCAGCCCCCCTCCAGCCCCTTAGTGCTCGTCAGCCCCCCTCCAGCCCCTTAGTACTCTTCAGCCCCCTCCAGCCCCTTAGTGCTCTTCAGCCCCCCTCCAGCCCCTTAGTGCTCTTAAAGCCCCCCTCAAGCCCCCCCAGTGCTCTTCAGCCCCCCTTCAGCCCCTTAGTGCTTTTTAGCCCCCCCCCCCCCGTGCTCTTCAGCCCCCCGCCCTCCAGACCCTTGATGGGCACTGATGAGGCTGCACTGATGGGCACTGAAAACTTTGTTATTAATATTTATTTTTGTAACTTCTGCATTAATTCAAATACATTTAACAGTGTAATTTTGAGATAATTTATGAGGGCGTGTTTAGGGGTGGAATTAGGGGCGGGACAGGGTAGGGGTTGGGTGGGGCAACTGGTGGCGAGTAACCCTTAAGGCCTGGCTAGTAGCTCAGGACTTAAAATTTTGAGCCCTGTTGTACATTACATACTCCTTTCCCCTGTACTATATACTCTATGTTGTACATTACATACTCCTGTCCCCTGCACTATATACTCTGTGTTGTACATTACATTCTCCTGACCCCTGCACTATATACTCTATTTTGTACATTACATTCTCCTGACCCCTGCACTATATACTCTATGTTGTACATTACATACCCCTGACCTCGGCACTATATACTCTATGTTGTACTTTACATACTCCTTACCCCTGCACTATATAGTCTATGTTGTACATAACATACTCCTGACCTCTGCACTATATACTCTATGTTGTACATTACATACTCCTGACCCCTGCACTATATACTTTTAATTTGTACATTACATACTCCTGACCTCTGCACTATATACGCTATGTTGTATATTACATACTCCTGACCTCTGCACTATATACTCTATGTTGTACATTACATTCTCCTAACCCCTGCACTATATACTCTATGCTATACATTACATAATCCTGACCCCTGCACTATATACTCTTATGTTGTACATTACATACTCCTGACCTCTGCACTATATACTATATGTTGTACATTACATTCTCCTGACCCCTGCACTATATACTCTATGTTGTACATTACATACTTCTGCCCCCTGCACTATATACTCTATGTTGTACATTACATACTCTTGACCCCTGCACTATATACTCTTATGTTGTACATTACATACTCCTGACCTCTGCACTATATACTATATGTTGTACATTACATTCTCCTGACCCCTGCACTATATACTCTATGTTGTACATTACATTCTCCTGACCCCTGCACTATATACTCTATGTTGTACATTACATACTCTTGACCCCTGCACTATATACTGTATTTTGTACATTAAATGGTGCTGACACTCATTCTATAATCCCCTCATCACTGTCACTCCTATAAAAGACAGTTCTCGTTGTTTCCCCACTTTCTGACTAAGGTCCATGAATAAAGAAATGAACTGGTAGGAGATCAGAGGACCCATTTACTAGTTACCTTGAGGGGGAATTGTAAGATCCTCAGAGACAAAGCTGCCTGATGTGGGCGGAGTCCTGGTTTAGGGGAACCAATCTGCTGATGTCTAGTAATAATCTTTGTATTTCTATTTTAGTAGATGGACGGGAGATGAGGAAAACCTCAGAGGATTGTCTCACTTTGTCTCCAGACTGTAAAGTAGAAGATGAGGACATCACACAGTATAGTCCAGGAGAAAACCCGACTACCTCAAATGTCCATCCGGCACCACACAGTGTAGATGGACCATCGTATTCCTCTTATCCTGAGGAACCTCAGACTGTGAGGGACAGCTCCGGACCATCGTATTCCTCTTATCCTGAGGAACCTCAGACTGTGAGGGACAGTGCCAGACCATCGTATTCCTCTTATCCTGAGGAACCTCAGACTGTGAGGGACAGTGCCGGACCATCGTATTCCTCTTATCCTGAGGAACCTCAGACTGTGAGGGACAGTACCGGACCATCGTACTCCTCTTATCCTGAGGAACCTCAGACTGTGAGGGACAGTGCCGGACCATCGTATTCCTCTTATCCTGAGGAACCTCAGACTGTGAGGGACGGTGCTGTCCTTCCAACAGATAAGAGGTTTCCCTGTCCTGAGTGCGGGAAATGTTTCCGTTCTAAATATAAACTTAATGAGCATAAAAGATCTCACACAGGTGAGAAGCCATTTTCCTGCACTGAGTGTGGGAAATGTTTTTCATGGAACACTAGTCTTTTTGTACATCATAGAGGCCACTTGAGCATCAAACCGTATTCTTGCCCTGAGTGCGGAAAATGTTTTACGGTGAAGTCTAGTCTTCACAAACATCAGAGATCTTACATGGGGGAGAAGCCGTATTCCTGTTCTGAGTGCCGGAAATGTTTTAATAATAAATCCAGTCTTAATGAGCATACCAAAACTCACATAGGAGATAAGCCGTATTCCTGCCCTGAGTGCGGGAAATGTTTTTCAAAGAAGTCCGATCTCTCCAATCATCAGAGATCTCACACGAGGGAGAAGTCATATTCCTGTTCTGAGTGTGGGAAATGTTTTTCACAGAAATCCTATCTTTGCAAGCATCAGAGATTGCATACAGGAGAGAAGTCACTTTCCTGTCCTGAGTGCGGGAAATGTTTTGTAGATAAATCAGAACTTGTCAAACATCAGAGATCTCACACAGGGGAAAAGCCATACTCCTGTCCTAAGTGCGGGAAATGTTTTTCACAGAAGTCACATCTTTATAGACATCAGAGGTTGCACACAGAGGAGAAGCCGTATTCCTGTTCTGAGTGTGGGAAATGTTTTTCATTGAAGTCCAATCTTTACAGACATCATAGATTGCACACAGGCGAAAAGCCGTTTTCCTGTACTAAGTGTGGGAAATGTTTTGTACGAAACTCAGAACTTGTCACACATCAGAGGTCTCACATAGGGGAAAAGCCGTATTCCTGTCCTAAGTGCGGGAAATGTTTTTCACAGAAGTCCCATCTTTACAGACATCAGAGATCTCACATAGAGGAGAAGCCGTATTCCTGTTCTGAGTGCGGGAAATGTTTTTCATTGAAGTCCACTCTTTACACACATCAGAGATCTCACACGGGGGAGAAGCTGTATTCCTGTCCTGAGTGTGGGAAATGTTTTTCACGGAAGTCCCATCTTTCCAGACATCAGAGATCTCACACAGGGGAGAAGCCGTATTCCTGTCCTGAGTGCGGAAAATGTTTTTCACGGAAGCCAGATCTTTCCAGACATCAAAGATGTCACACAGGGGAGAAGCCGTATTCCTGTCTTAAGTGTGGGAAATGTTTTTCACAGAAGTCCCATCTTTCCAGACATCAGAGATCTCACACAGGGGAGTAGCCGTATTCCTGTCCTGAGTGCGGAAAATGTTTTTCACGGAAGCCAGATCTTTCCAGACATCAGAGATCTCACACAGGGGAGAAGCCACTTTCCTGTCTTGATTGAGGGAATTGTTCCTCACTGAAGTCCTGTCTTCCTGTACATCAGGGGTCCCACGCGACCCTGGAGGTGTATTAGTGCCTTGAGTGCGGGAAATGTCTTCTATATGAATGTTGGTGGACATGTGGGGAAGAAGCACACCCTGATATACACCTCAGATATACTCCATGGCTGATCTTCATCATGTAAGAAACACTTCATAAGGAGATCAGAGATCACCAAAGACATGGATGAAGTGTTGTCCCGTGTTGGCTATTGATAGCAGGAGAAAAATAAAAATGGAGTCCTTACCTTTCATTGGCTGAGTAAATTTTGTGATTTAGAGACTTAGAGGTCCATTTCTAAAAAAAATGTTGATCAAATGTGATGCGCATTTGCCCGCCCATGACAAATATCAGCTGTATTTTATGTCATACAGTGGTTTCCCATGATAATTGGCTCCATCTAGTGGCCGTCTTGATATTCCAATTCTATACTACAGCCAAACTATATAAAAAAAGTGCTACTAAAAATTTGCATAGGATAATGTAATCAGGCAACCCCTGACCTGTGTTTGGTAATCTGATCAGGAGGGGGAAGTTCATGCTGTATATAAATTATGTGTGATTGTTCAATAAAGAGAGATTCCAGTACAAGCTAGGTTGTCGGCTAGCTTTGTATGGGGGGGGGGGCTGGAAAATCTGATATCTATGTTCATGACTGGGAGGAAGCTGTATACTGACGGAAGTACAGTGAGGGTTGCGGTTCCGTTACAATAGGTAATAAGGGGGCTGGAGGAGGTTAGTTATGAGTAGTGGGTGAGGTGAGTGAGAGAAATTCACAGACACTCAGTACCCTCCCCTCTTTCTCATTTGCAGAAGGAGAAAGCCAATCCAGGGAGGATTGAAAAACTGCAAAGAACTTTGGGACATGTAGTTCCCAACACAAGTGGCTCCATTCTAACTACTGGGGACAGAACTACAAACCCCACCATTCTCTGGTATGGAAAGAATATAGGACACCATCTTGTCTGCGGAGGAAAAGTCAGTCACCACAAGGCAGGAGAAGAGACTGGACCCTGGGGAGAGGTGTTGCCTCCTGGGTCAGTCCACCATGTTGTTTCATGCATCCATGGCCAGTTGGGGACATCGAACCTGAGAGAGGGGGATCCCAGGTGCATATCCAGGTGCACCTGCATCGACGGTCATGAAGCACTCCAGTGTGAGGTGACCAGTCGGGTTACCAGAAGAGCCTGCCTGTTCCAGGGCATTCGTTTGGGCCTAGACCGCAGGATTAGTGAGAGGGCACTGGCCCATCTTCAGGAAAGATGGACACTGCACACAGACAGAGTTACTTCACTTTGCCCTCACTTGCCAGAACCCGGGTCTTATTGGTGCCCTGTTAAGCAGTAACAGTGTCTGCCTTGCTATCCGGATAATGTCAGCATACCACAGCTACACTTTGCCAAGCAGGAGTTCTAAGTGCACCAACTAAAGTGACAAGCGGAAGATACAAGGCCTCGTCCTTGTTCCAAGGGACTGAAGTTATTGGTGCCATACGGGCACGCACACACCTATTTAGTGCTCTGTATATCTGTGTGTGGGGTAGTCTGACTTAGGAGTTTGGCCTCTAAGCACTGAGGTAGGTACAGTGTTTGTATTTTGGGCCTGTGGTGTCAGGCAATAGAAGAGAGAGGTCTGAAATACAGTAGGAGAAAGTCATCAGGTAGCCAAGATTACGATATGGGGGTTCATTGTTGTTTAAGTGCTTGCCTCTGCTTCTGGGGTAGTTCACGGATGTGGAATCCCCTGGAAGCATTCTGATATAATACATTGAGTTATATTGCTCTTAGTGATTGCTAATTCGTTCAAGAATTCACTATTACTGTCTGTAATTTTCACACAGCGACGTGTATGTTTTCATTGGTCTTTGCACTTACACTATTGCCAGGTGTGCCAGAGGAGCGGAGATTGTTCTTAGGGTTGAGAGGCAAAGTACGGAACCAATTATACTTAAGCTACTCCTGCAGGGGTGGCGCTACATATGGGACATGGAGGAGCTCAGTTAGGGGGGGTGGAGGAGCTCAGTTATGAGGGATTGAAGAGCTCAGTTATAGGGGATGGAGGAGTTCACTTATAGGGGATGGAGGAGCTCTGGTATGGGGGGATAAGAAGCTCATTTATGGGGGATGGGGAAGCTCAGTTATGGGGGATGGGGAAGCTCAGTTATGGGGGATGGAGGGGCTCACTTATGGGGGATGAAGGAGCTCAGTTATGGGAGATGGAGGGGCTCAGTTATTTGGGATGGAGGAGCTCTGTTATGGGGGATGGAGGAGCTCAGTTATGGGTGAAGGAGGAGCTCAGTAATAGGGGATGGAGGAGCTCAGTTATGGCTGATGGAGAAGCTCAGTTATGGGTGATGGAGAAGCTCAGTTATGGGTGATGGAGAAGCTCAGTTATGGGTGATGGAGAAGCTCAGTTATGGGTGATGGAGGAGTTCAGTTATAGGGGATGGAGGAGCTCAGTTATGGGGGATGGAGGAGCTCAGTTATGGGTGATGGAGAAGCTCAGTTATGGGTGATGGAGGAGTTCAGTTATAGGGGATGGAGGAGCTCAGTTATAGGGGATGGAGGAGCTCAGTTATGGGGGATGGAGAAGCTGTTATGTGGGCTGGGGAGTATGGGGGATGCAGCAGACTCAGTTATAAGGGCTGGAGGAGCTCAGTTATGAGAGAAGGAAAACCTAAATTAGGGGGGATAGCAGGGACTCAGTTATGGGGAGTGGAGGCGCTCAGTTATGGTGGATATGGAGGTTATGGTTATGGTGGATAGAGGAGCTCAGTTATGGGGGATGGAGGAGCTCAGTTATGGAGGTTATGGTATGGGGGATGGAGGAGCTCAGTTATGGAGGTTATGTTATAGGGGATGGAGGAGCTCAGTTATGGGAATAGAGAGGACCTCAGTTATGAGGAACGGCTACATACACTAAATTTATCCTCCCTGGAGAAGAGACACGTAAGAGGACTCAAAAGTGTACTCACTTTTGTTGTCAGCGGTTTAGACATTAATGGCTGTGTGTTGAGTTATTTTGAGGGGACAGTAAATTTACACTGTTATACAAGCTGTACACTCACTACTTTACATTGTAGCAAAGTCTCATTTCTTCAGTGTTGTCACATGAAAAGATAGAATAAAATATTTACAGAAATGTGAGGGGTGCACTTACTTTTGTCAGATACTGTATATATAATGGCTATTCTAGCATAGGTAGGAAATGTTTCAGTTTCAGATTGCTCAGGAAGACACATGGCCACCCATTGAGTTTTGTCAAGAAGCATTTTTTTTTTTTTTTTTTTTAGCTATATAAAGGATTCCTTACTATTAGATTGCTAAGGATGTGAAACTCCCTTCCACAGTTGGTGGTGTCAGTGGTGGAAGATAAGAACAGCGCCACTCTAAGTGCAGTAAAACCAATACTTTATTTGACATATAATAATGCTGGGTACTCACAAGATAAAACGTTTAAAAAGCATGGTAAACGTATGTGGAAAAATCCATTAATCCGTCGGACGGATCTATGTGGAGCACATCAGCCCCTCCTTGCCCAGGCACTGGATTAATGGATTTTTCCACATACGTTTACCATGCTTTTTAAACGTTTTATCTTGTGAGTACCCAGCATTATTATATGTCAAATAAAGTATTGGTTTTACTGCACTTAGAGTGGCGCTGTTCTTATCTTCCAGTATATTGCAAGTTCCTTCTCGTCTTGAGAATCAGCAGCCTTCTGGAGTGCACAGACCGGTGCTTTTTATGGACTTTTTGGACTTTGCCACACAACATCCAGGTCCGTGCATCTTCCCATTAATATTTTCCCAGGTGGTTATTGAGGTTCATTTTTGAGTCCTGTTGCGCCAGTTTTTTTATGTTTGGTGGTGTCAGTGGTAAGTGTCGACAATTTAAAAAAAAACCAAATGAGTGCATCTTATTGAACACAATATACGGGGATATGGGAAGTGGTAAAGACATAAATACGTACACACACACCCACACAGGTTGAACTGAATGGACTGGTAGACATGTGCAGAACGGAATAATGTGTTTACTTTAGTTTCTGATAGATTTGTTATGTTACTAATTATGTTTAGTTTGGTTTCGGAATTTGTTCTGTTTCGTTTCCTTTTCATTAAATTTGGTTTAGTTTTCATTACAGTTTGTTTTATTTGTTCATTTTCCAATAAATTCCAACTTTTCAGAATAATTAGAATTCGGATGGGTCGAAAAACTATCGACTGATTCGAATTCTGTGTGAAGAAATAGCTGGTTGTTAAGCAACAGGTTGGGACAACTGGAAGTGATGTCAGATACAGACAGGAAGTGATGTCGGGTACAGACAGGAAGTGATGTCAGGTATAAATAGGAAGTTCCTGGTAAGAGGTGAGTCGGGAGGAAGTAGAGAGGAGACATTGCTGGACATGGCCGCAGAGGAGGTAATAAGATCTTATTTTCTATTTACACCCAGTAACCCCCCTGTCATGTCCGTCCTCTTCCTCCATAGTCACTGTGACCTCTTTTATCTCCAGCAGATGAGGATACACACATATATAGTGTGGAAACCTAGATTAACCCCTTCAGGGGCAGAACATTCCCCCAATTACGGGGTCGGAATATTCTCTTCATTTTGGAAATGTGTCACCTTTCCCACCAATCACCTTCTCACCTCATCAGTCTATAGTCACAGATTATACGACCTATCCCTCCATTCGGAGTCAGTGTGTTCTTTGACAATACACTGACAGTATAGTAAAGTTATTGGGGAATCAGGCAATCATTACAATATGCCGCCAACACAATGATGGAGTGCCGGGATCAGGAGTATGGAGCATAGAGCCCTTTACATTGCTGTTCAGGAGGAAGAAAATATTCCCCGGCCTGCCATGAAGAATATGTTCCATCATTGGTGTGAGAGGGAGGAAAATTCTGAGGGAAGGAGAGGAGCTGACGGGGGACTGAGGCTGAGGGACTTTGAGGCAGTGGAGGCTATCTGACTTGAAGGACTTTGGGCCCTTGATATGGTCAGCGGGCAGCAGAGGAGGCAGTAGGGCTCAGGAGGACTCTAAGGTAGGGAGGGGGGCTCTTGGTCTATGATGTCCTCCCACCTACTCTTACTTTTCAGACCTCCTTACAGAACTCCTGATAGGAAATGGAGGCAACCTTCACCTTCTTACCATCTCACTGGTCAAATAAAAAAAATTCAAGATAACAAGTGGAATAAAGAAGGGCAGTCTTTCACCCATTGGTGGTCACTTGTTCTTAGAGGAGGTCTGTTTGTGCAGCATTTGATTATTGGGTGGCCATTGGTCTGAATTGGGGTCCTTGTGGGTCCGTCCAATGCCTTCTCATGACACGGGTTTTGTCAGTGCCAGGTGCTGGAATTCAGTGCCCCAGGAACTCACCACCACCCTGTACAATGTCCTGGATACTACAATATACTTGTCAACCAAACCCCTCCCCTGCTCTTTTCCTTCTACCAACACTGGGCTGCCATTGGAGGGAAGAGAACAGACTCCACCCCACAGCTCTCTACCCCACCATCAGCATCCTCCTGCTATCCAATCCAATCCCTTCTCTTACTGTAGAAAGTGACATCAATCCTGTCAGTCAGCCAGCTGCCGGAGATTGGAGCCTTGCAGCCGGAGTTCTGGCAATTATCCTGATTAGCCGGCAACTCCGGTCAAAAGTCAGCAAATTCCCCTTCCTGGACATCATGATAGCCCTCCATTGACCTCAGGGCAAACAAGTCACATGAAGGATCGTATTTATCATTCCTTGTTTGCAGATCTAAAACTCATCAAGTCCAGTTCAGACACCAAACAAACCCAACAGAGAAAAGAGAATTTGGGATCAGGCAGGCCAAGAGGGTTCTGAGTTTGCAGAAATGTAAAAAATACTAAAGAGTCCTAAATAAGTGTGTTCCTATGGAGGCAGAAGTCCCTAAATGTAGAGCAACCCTTCTATTACTCCCCTCCCACATCCTATTACTGTCTGACCAATACCATCCAAATAATTCTTACTTTTTTTTCTCCAACGTTATCCGTAGGAGACCTGTATAGATCAAATGATGGCACCAATGAGGATGGAGGAGGACCGGAGTCACATGACTGAGAAGATACTAAACCTCACCCTGGAGATCCTCTACCTGCTGACCGGAGAGGTGAGGAGGATTCTGGGAGGTCAAATGACATCACTCTTATCTCTATTAACCACTTAGCGACCGCCCACCAGACAGCCGCTCCTGGGCAAAGCGACGTAGTACAATGTCGCTCTCTCAGGAGACTCTAAGGGGCGAGCGCGCGCTCGTCAGCTGGGGAGCCAGTGCGTGTGACCAGCGGGAGGAGGATTCTGGGATTCTAACATGATATTCCTATTTGTTCTCCAATACAGAGATTTCCTCTTCTGAAGTCAGGTGATCATATGACCATCACAGTGCCTCCATGTGACTCCCTAAAACCTGAGAGACACAACATGCAGAAGATTCTAGAAGTCACCAAGAAGATGATGGAGCTGCTGACAGGAGAGGTGAGCGGTGCTGGGAATTCTGGGACATTATCCAGTAACAGACAAGGGATGTGTCTGGATGGTGACTGTATCATTGTGTGTGTCAGGTTCCTATAAGGCAGGCCATAGACGATTCGAATTACGTACGATTTATCATTCGATAAACGAAAGCGGCACTCGTGCACATCATCGAGTGTACCATCAATGTGAGCCGAAAATCGTACATTTGCAGGCCATAGACGATTTGAATTTCGTTCGAAAATCGTAATTGGCAGTGTTATCGAACGATTTTCGTATCGTTAGTGTGGTATGTAAAACGTTTGATTTTCGTACGACAGCAAAAATTCACATATCCAACATGTTGGGTTTTTTGGCGAAAATCGGCCGAATTTCGTATCATTAGTGGGGGAGTTGTATGATTTCGCCTAACAAAACACAGAACAGTAGGGAGTGTGTCTGGTAGAGATGTGGTTAAAAGGCACAAAAAATAGTGTTTTGTCGTACGATTTTCGGCTCACATTGATGGTACACTCGATGATGTGCACGAGTGCCACTTTCGTTTATTGAACGATAAATCGTACGAAATTCGAATCGTCTATGGCCTGCTTTAGGTGTCAGGATGTCACTGTTTGACAGTTAAAAAATATCCAATATATTCAATCTTTGTCATATATTTAGGCCAAAATGTATTTTGCGCTATAAACAAAAAAAGAGCGACAATTTTGAAAAAATAACAATATTTTTCACATTTTTTTTATATGAAATTCCCCCAAAAAATTTAAAAATCAAAATTTTTTAACATTTTAGGCCAATTGGTTTTCTGCTACATATTTTTGGTAAAAAAAATCGCAATAAGCGTATTTTGATTGGTTTGCTTAAAAGTTATTGCGTTTACTAACTACGGGAAATTTGTCATTTTTTTTTTGTTTTGTTTTTTACCTAGTAATGGCGGCGATCTGCAATTTTTTTTTTGCGGGACTGCGACATTGCGGCGGACAGATCGGACCCCTAACTGAAATTTTTGACACTTTTGGGGGTACCAGTGACATTACCACAGTAATCAGTGCTATACATATGCACTGTTACTGTAAAAATGACACTGGCAGGGAAGGAGTTAACATTATTGGTGATCAAGGGGTTAATTGTATGCCTGGTGCTTACTGACGTGTGTGGGACTGTGTGACACAGACAGAGATTGCAGGTTGAGCTATGCTGAATCCTGTGATCTGTCCCTGCCTGTCACTTAGGAGATCCGCCCGCTTTGTTTACACAAGCGGGCGGATCTCCAGACTCGATCCCCGACGATCTCCAGACTCTATCCCCTGGCCTGACTGAATACAGCGGGAGCGCGCCTACGGGGGCACGCGCACGCTGCCCACAAGGGGAGGAGTCCAGCGACGTAGGTCTACGTCGCTGGACGACAACGAACCACTTTGCCACAGTACCAGCTCAGTGAGCGGTCGGCAAGTGGTTAAAGAAGAGATAAAAGAGGAGGATGATGAGGATGGGGTAATGGAAGAAATAAACAAAGATCTGTACCAGGACACCATGGTGGAGTCATCCAGCTACAGAAACCCCCCAGAGAGATGTCCCCGTCCTCTGTATTCCTGGGATTCCATACAGGAAAATCACACCATCCCTCACTATAACAAGGTTGGTGGAACGGAGCATCTAGAACTTGATAGTGACTCATGGAGGTGATCTATGGACCTTACAGGGTGCGCTTTTCTCTCAATCTCTTGGTTTAGGGTGAAGATCTGAAAGATATAAAAGTTGAAGGTAAAGCAGAAGAAGAAGAGACGTATGTGAGGGATGATCAGCAGTCTATGGAGGAGGATGGAATAACGGGGACATTTATAGAGGAGGACACTCCTACAGAGATCAGCACAGGTGGGTCATTAACACATCACCCCACTAGGGTAAATGGGTGATGTAATTGGCCTTCGGATGCATTCACAAGTTTTAATACACCCTTAGTCACCTGGGTCTTCTACCCCATGCCCGGGTCTAGCAAGATCTCTGACAGAATAATTCTCCCCGGGTAACTTGCTCTGTTATTTGCTGGCTGTAATAATTTGAATCCTCACCCCTGCACTATATACTCTGCACTATATACTCTATGTTGTACATTAAATGGTCCTGACACTCATTCTATAATCCCCTCATCACTGTCACTCCTATAAAAGACAGTTCTCGTTGTTTCCTCACTCTCTGACTAAGGTCCATGAATAAAGAAATGAACTGGTAGGAGATCAGAGGACCCATTTACTAGTTACCTTGAGGGGGGAATTGTAAGATCCTCAGAGACAAAGCTGTCTGATGTGGGCGGAGTCCTGGTTTAGGGGAACCAATCTGCTGATGTCTAGTAATAATCTTTGTATTTCTATTTTAGTAGATGGACGGGAGATGAGGAAAACCTCAGAGGATTGTCTCACTTTGTCTCCAGACTGTAAAGTAGAAGATGAGGACATCACACAGTATAGTCCAGGAGAAAACCCGGCTACCTCAAATGTCTATCCGGCACCACACAGTGTAGATGGACCATCGTATTCCTCTTATCCTGAGGAACCTCAGACTGTGAGGGACAGTGCCGGACCATCGTATTCCTCTTATCCTGAGGAACCTCAGATTGTGAGGGACTGTGCCGGACCATCGTATTCCTATTATCCTGAGGAACCTCAGACTGTGAGGGACGGTGCCGGACCATCGTATTCCTCTTATCCTGAGGAACCTCAGACTGTGAGGGACAGTGCCGGACCATCGTATTCCTCTTATCCTGAGGAACCTCAGATTGTGAGGGACTGTGCCGGACCATCGTATTCCTCTTATCCTGAGGAACCTCAGACTGTGAGGGACTGTGCCGGACCATCGTATTCCTCTTATCCTGAGGAACCTCAGACTGTGAGGGACAGTGCCGGACCATCGTATTCCTCTTATCCTGAGGAACCTCAGACTGTGAGGGACAGTGTCGGACCATCGTATTCCTCTTATCCTGAGGAACCTCAGACTGTGAGGGACGGTGCCGTCCTTCCAACAGATAAGAGGTTTCCCTGTTCTGAGTGCGGGAAATGTTTCCATTCTAAATATAAACTTAATGAGCATAAAAGATCTCACACAGGTGCAAAGCCATATTCCTGCTCTGCGTGTGGGAAATGTTACGTGCATAAATCAGCACTTGTCAGACATCAGAGATCGCACACTGGGGAGAAGCCGTATTCTTGTCCTGAGTGCGGGAAATGTTTTGTATTGAAATCAGTTCTCGTCATGCATCAGAGATCCCACACAGGTGAGAAGCCATTTTCCTGCACTGAGTGTGGGAAATGTTTTTCATGGAACACTAGTCTTTTTGTACATCAGAGAGGCCACTTGGGCATCAAACCGTATCCTTGCCTTGAGTGCGGGAAATGTTTCCATTTTAAATCACGTCTTAATATGCATAAAAGATCTCACACAGGTGAGAAGCCGTATTCCTGCCCTGAGTGCGGGAAATGTTTTTCAAATAAGTCCGATGTCTCCAATCATCAGAGATCTCACGCGAGGGAGAAGTCATATTCCTGTTCTGAGTGTGGGAAATGTTTTTCACAGAAATTCTATCTTTGCAAGCATCAGAGATTGCATACAGGAGAGAAGTCACTTTTCTGTCCTGAGTGTGGGAAATGTTTTGTAGATAAATCAGAACTTGTCACACATCAGAGGTCCCACACAGGGGAAAAGCCGTACTCCTGTCCTAAGTGCGGGAAATGTTTTTCACAGAAGTCACATCTTTACAGACATCAGAGGTTGCACACAGGTGAGAAGCCGTATTCCTGTTCTGAGTGTGAAAAATGTTTTTCATTGAAGTCCAATCTTTACAGACATCATAGATTGCACACAGGCGAAAAGCCGTATTCCTGTAATAAGTGTGAGAAATGTTTTGTACGAAACTCAGAACTTGTCACACATCAGAGGTCTCACATAGGGGAAAAGCCGCATTCCTGTCCTAAGTGCGGGAAATGTTTTTCACAGAAGTCCCATCTTTACAGACATCAGAGGTCTCACACAGAGGAGAAGCCGTATTCCTGTTCTGAGTGCGGGAAATGTTTTTCATTGAAGTCCACTCTTTACACACATCAGAGATGTCACACAGGGGAGAAGCTGTATTCCTGTCCTGAGTGCGGGAAATTTTTTTCACGGAAGTCCACCCTTTCCAGACATCAGAGATCTCACACAGGGGAGAAGCCGTATTCCTGTCCTGAGTGTGGGAAATGTTTTACACAGAAGTCAGATCTTTCCAGACATCAGAGATCTCACACAGGGGAGAAGCCGTATTCCTGTCCTGAGTGCGGAAAATGTTTTTCAGATAAGGCCAGTTTTAACAAACATCAGAGATCTCACACGGGGGAGAAGCCACTTTCCTGTCGTGATTGAGGGAATCAAGTCCTCACTGAAGTCCTGTCTTCCTGTACATCCAGTCCCACACAACCCTGGAGGTGTATTAGTGCCTTGAGTGCGGGAAATGT